>NC_057344.1:73224344-73862844 GCF_016509475.1 Prionailurus bengalensis | reverse complement strand
TTAATGGTCATTTGAAAATCAACCTTCATTTCTCTTCAATTGCTGAAGTTCACCAAACAGACGTGACAGTTTTTCCAACTTTAGAACTGCAAATAAGAGAACGCTAAAGGAAAGGCACACAGCTTAGGATCAGATCTTGGAATTCCCTCTCAGATCTCTGATAGTACTGAAAACCCACTTGGAACTGACTCTCCTGGTTTATTATGTGAAACCAGCATTACTCCGGTGTCATAAACCAGAGAAAGATATTATAAGAAAACTACAGACCAATTTCTCTCACAAATATAAAAAAAAACCTTTAAAAAATAATAAATTGAATCCAATAATATATAAAAATAACAATACATCATGACCAAATGGGATTCATCTCAGAAATGCAAGGTTGGTTTGATGTTTGAAAATTAATGTACTTCAACAACCTAGAAAACAATAAGCATATGATAATCTTGATAGATGCAGGAAAAGAACTTAATGAAATTCAACATTTACTCATGATAAATATTCTCAACAAACTGGAAATAGAAGGGTACTTCCCCAACCTGGTAAAGAGCACCTACAGAAAATCTATAGGTAACATCATACTTAATAATAAGACTGAATATTTTCACCTAAGATTGTCAAGGCAGGGATGTCTGCTCTCACCACTGTATTCAATTTTGTACTAGAGATTCTAGTCCATGCAACAAGAAAAGGAAATAAAAGGAATTCATATTTGAAAGGAAGCAATAAAATGCTTTATTCTTAGGTGACATAATTGTTTACATATAAAATCTCAAACGATTGAGAAAAATGATATTGTATCCAATAAATGAATTTAGCTAAGTTGCAGGATACAAATCCACTATATTAAAATCAGTTGTACTTCTATATACTAGCGATGCATAATTAGAAATTGAAATAAAAAAAAACAGTATAATTTACAATAGCACCCCAAACAACATTGACAATAACAACCCAAATCATGAAATAATACTTTCAGGGACAGTTCTAACAAACTATGTACAAAAAGGCCTGAATAAATGTAGAAATATATCTGGATTCATGAGTTGGATGACTCAGTATTGTCAAGATGTCAATTTTCTACCCAAATTAGTTTATAGATGCAGTATCATCTCAATCAAATTTTCAGCATGTTTTTCCTAGAAATACACAAGTTGGTTCTAAAGTGTATGTGGAAAATAAAAAAGGATGAGAAGCTAAGGCAAATTGGAGGATTCAGGATACCTCAGTTACTATAAAGATACGGTATTCAAGACTGGTATTGGCAAAAGTATAGACACATAGTTGAATGTGGTGCAGTACAGTCTAGAAATATATCTACACATATATGATCAATAGGGAAAGGAGAGTCTCTAACAAACGATGCCAAGAAAATTTGGCAGCCATATGCAAGAAAAAATGAACCTTGTCTACACCTCATATTATATATAAAATTAACATCAAACAAATCACAGAACTAATGTAAAACAAAAACTATAAAACTAGACAAACATAAAGAAAATCTTTGTGACTTTGGATTAGGCAAATATTTTTTAGATAGTATATAAAAAGGACAAACCATAAAAGGAAATATTGATAAACTGAACTTTATAGAAATTTAAAACTTCTTATTAAAAGACATGACTAAAAATGGAAAGAAAAAGTTTGCAAAAAACATACCTAAAAGAGGACTGATCCAGAATCTATAGGAAAAAAACAAACAAAAAAACGCTCTCGTGAAAAAGAAATCAATCCAATATAAAAAAATTGGCAAAAGATTTAAACAGATTTATTAAGAAAGAAATATGAAAGGCCAAATATGCACATGAACAGATGCTAAATATCACTAATCATAGTAAAATACAAATTGAAAACTAAGAGGTACCATGACACAGCTATTAGAATGGCTCAAAAAAAAAAAAAAAAAAACCAAAACAAAACAACCCACCAGGTGCTGACAAGGAAGCAGAGCAACTGACAGGAATGCAAAATGTTACAGCTACTTTGAAAATAGCTCAGGGGCCCCTGGGTGGCTCAGTTGGTTATCTGACTCTTGATTTTGACTCAGGTCATGATCCCAGGGACTTGAGATGGAGCCTGGCATCAGGCTCTGCTCTGAGTGTGGAACATGCTTAAGACTTTCTCTATCCCTCCCTCTGCCCCTCTCCCCCACTCACATTCTCTCTCTCTCTCTCTCCCTCTCTAAAAAAAATAGTTTAAGTTTCCTATAAAATTAAACACACTTACCATATGATCCAGAAATCCCATACCTAGATATTTACTCAAAAGAAATGAAAAGGTATGTCTGCATATAAACCCGTATGTGAATGTTTTTATTGGCTTTATTCATAGTTGCCTAAATCTGGAAACAACTTAAGTGTTTATGAAGTAGTGAATGGTTACACAGATTGTAGCAACGTCCATACAATGGAATATACTCAGCCACAAAAAGGTACGAGGTACTGAAAAATGCAACTGCATGAGTGAATCTTAAGAGCACTATGATAAATGTAAGAAGCAAGACACAAAAGGCTCCAGCCTGTAGGATTCTGTAAATGATATTCTGAGGAAAGACAAAGAAATTAGCAGTGATTGTTAGGAGTTGAAGGTGTTGAATACAAATGGGCTTAAGGGTAATGGAAAAACTTGGTATCTTGATTGTGATGTTGGTTATATGACTGAAGACAATTATGAAAATTCATAGAACTGTATACCCTAAAAAGGATAAAGTTTACTATATATAAATAGTACCTCAATGTTCAAGCAGAGAGAGAGAGAGGAAGAAAACTTTGAACTCGTTCTATATTCCTTCTCACATTTTTGGATGACACTTCCATCTTGAGGATTCGATATTGCTTTGTCACCAGGGAAAAGTCGACTGGCCAAAGGGAATCTGTGGGTTGCCAGTACACCATATGTATTTGCCAGCCTAGACAGCAAGTCTTTGACAGGTTGGCCAAACTTTTTTAGTAGGAATGGTTTCACTGACACTGAAACTATCCAACCTCTTGGCAAGTTTGGAGTCCTGTGCACAGGCCTGAGAATAGCATGATCTGCACAGATGGAGGTAACTATCAGGAGGAGCTGCCCTTTGGCTACAGCAAGTAGGAGTGATGCCCCAGGACCCACGATTTGAGTGAATCTTGGGTGTGGATGGTAACCCAGCAGAAAAGCTGTTGCAGGGGGGAGTTGGATGACACATGGACCCCTGGTCTCCTGTATACACTTTATATAAAAGCCCACATTCACAGAAATACTTAATAAGTGCCAGACCTTGTGCCTTATCTTAATTAATCCTCACAAGAACCCATTGAGATAGGTTCTAAGGTTTATGTCCATTTTACTTATGGGGAAACCGAGGCTCAGAGAGGTTGCATAAGTTGCCTACAATCACACAGTTAATAACTGGTAGAGCCAGGATTTAAACACGGTTCTGTCTGCCTTTTGCTTCTAGGCAACAGGGGGGTTACTGCTCCCTCCCCTATTTCATACTAGGGTAGTATTTTTACCATGTTCTAAACCCTCCTCCTTATTTTATCCTGAAGATGCCTTTGATATCCACCTTAATTTGGTTTCACTTGAATAAAGTAGTTGGACATGGGGCTCAACAACTGCCTATCATATCTTCTTCCAGGATGGGACTGGGGCCTGGGCACAAATCCACGTTGGCTGGTTACCTGTGAGAGAATGTTTTTATGATTTCTTCACTCCCACCTCTATTCTAGGAATAGCCCAGGTCCCATGGAGTCCAGAAGTGAGTTTGTACCCAGACTTCCATTTTTAAATAAATGACTTCCACTGTCCCCTCACATGTCTTCCACCTATTACTACTCCTTCACAGGAAAGCTCTGACCATTGACAGGTTTCTGCCTTTCTTTGTTTCTAGGGCTCGGGACCAAGGCCATGGTTGTGTATATTTTGTTGTATCCCGCTGTGACCCTGGGAAGTCCAGGTTTACTCTGTCATGTAATACGGGTCCAGGCAGATTCTTCCAGCCAAGGAAAGCTAAAAGAAGCCACCTTAGTTGTCATGGTCACTTTTCACCTTCTCTTTTCTTGGGAATGAATCATGGTGTCATCTTAGAACTCATATTTTTTCTTTACTTCTCATTTGAAGGAAGACTTGTATACGTAAGTAATCCATTCCTTCTCTCCCCACCTCCTTAATGATTTCAAGAAGTATACCCAATAGAAAAGAGCAAAATGTTTCCAGAGTGCTCCTGTCCACTCCATTTTGGTCTGGGTGCCTCTGTGCCAGGCTCAACCCTATGGCTCCCTAGTGTATGACTGCCACAGGGTGCCTTTGTTTCTCAGGGTACCCCTGCCCTGCTCCAGTTTTGATCACCCATCTCAGTCCTTCTCACTAAATAGCTCGCTCTAGTATTCCCTTCAGCTCAGAAGTTCTTCAGTCCAAATCTGTCTTGCCTCATCTTCCCCCATTTCCTTTAGTGTCCCATTCTGGCAAGGTGACAATGAATAGCATTAAGATAAAACAATGAATTAATCCCTGCTAATGGCATATTTGGCTATCAGATCCCCTGCACTATTTATATATTTCTTCAACAGAATATATCACACATGATATATGCTGCTTTCCAGAGTGTCAGAATGATATCACCATGGTCATACAGATGGGTCAAAAACCTGACAAATAGGAATGGTCTTGGTTAAGGGAAAGCCACAGCTTGGGAGCATCTCTCGTTTTATAGCTGCTCTCTGATGGGAAGTTTCCATTCTTTCCTTATTCAAAGATAAGCCAAATTTTGCCAGGTTTTGATGCAATTGTAACCAGAGATATAAATACTGCAATGAAGGAATGCAGAAAATAAATAAGGCACTTAGGTAAAATATTTGACTTTCTATTCAGTTCCCAGAACCAAATAGATGCTCTGCTGGTTGCTGTGTTTTTATGCCTCCCCACAGTGGAAATGCTTCAATTCAGAACTATGATGTTGTCCTTCTGCACTGAGCTAGTCAGCGTTGTCCCACTCCCCATACAGTATGTGATCGGGTTTGCTTCTTCCTTCCTCCACTTGATAGTACTTTCTTTCAAAGGCAGAACCAATCTCATTCATTTTTGAAAGAAGGTGGTAGAGTATAGTGGGTTCAATCCTAGGTTCTCATACCTGAGTGCCAGGTTCAGTCTTGCTTACCACTTCCTAGCTGTGTGACTGGGCAAGTTACCCAACCTCCTGTGTAAAAAAATAAGGACACTGACAGGACCTACCACACTTGAGGAGTTGTGAGGATTAACGAGCTAGTTTAGGTGAGGGGCCTCAGAGATGTTTCTCAAAATGGTGCCATGTTAAAGCAACACATGTTGCCATAAAGCAACACATGTTAGCTTTGTGATTATTGCCAGTAGGTGTACTATGGAATCCAGATATAGTCTCTTCCTGGTGCATCTCTTCCTAGTGCAAACCCAAACCTATCCTGAAGTCGCCTTTTTTTCTCTGCACTGTGTTATAAAAGTGGCTATAACTGGAAAAAATTATCATCCTTCAAAGCCTTTCCACAGAGGTACGGAGATGTTTCTTAATAAAACATTCAGCTTTTTGTGGAAGCTGAATATAGGCAATAGTCATCTTAATTGAAACTCAATATAAATCCTCTACAGGAAACTCCCAGTCTCCTCACATTCTAATGTAGGGGGTTAGATTTCTGTTGGTCATGTTAGTGGGAGGCCAGTCCATCCCAGGCATGGCTCTCAGAGAGTCTTCCCAGACCTTTACCACTGCCTGGGCAGGATGGACATGATGGGTGGGGAGAGGGGGTTCAGCATGACACCATGAGCAGTTACCAATCTAGTGTGTGTTGGAGGGGAGATAAAGGTGAGGGTTTTGTTTTTTTTGTTTGTTTGTTTGTTTGTTTGTTTTGGAAAAGTTGCTTGGGATTCTGTCAACATGACTTTCATTCTCCTCATGGTCACCACCAACGCTGCACAAGATATGAGAGCAAAATGCAGTCAAATCTAGGTCCCCATGCATGGTTCCCATAGATGGTTTTGCTTTTAAAGTTGATGGAAACTTAAGCTAAGAATTCTCCAGCCCATTCAGAACTTAAATCTAGTGTACTCGAGATTAAAAATCTTGTTCCAAAATAAATGAATTTTAATTTCTTTATCTTCTACTCTTCTTTCTTGCTCCCTCCTCCCCTCTTCTCCTCTTGTCTTCCTGCTCCTCTCACTTCTCTCTCCTTCTTATTTCCAGGAATGTAGAGAATTTTTAATCTTGTTTAATCAAAGAATGAGATAGCTTTGAAAGTTCTGCTATGGTTGCTTTCATTTTGAGAAATAAAGTTTGGCATATATTCTCCCTTGTTCAGTGCACTTCTAAAATGCAGACATCCACCACCAAAGGGCATTGCATGACGGTATATATGCACAGACATAGACATCACCATTGTGAAATAGCAGGTACCATGGAGAATAGAGCAATGAACCATTTCCTCATTTGGAAAGAAAATACCCAATAAAACCCAAGCAAAGAGCCCAAAATAGCTCTACTTCACTTTTAAGCACTCTTGCATGGAGCTACTTACCCGGGGCCAGGACAAATTGGTGCCAGGTGCCTTGTAAATATGCCAGTTTCATGGATTTTTCACTCTCTTTGTGGGAAGATGAGTTAATAACACATCCTTGCCTGGTGAATACTTGAATCTTATTTCTGAGGCTGTACCCAAATATGGCCAAATGTGGATAAATAAATCACACTGACAACTGGAAAAAAGGTCCAGGTGATATCAGTGACTGTCTCAACTGAAAAATACTGGTAAGTCACTGTGCTTAGGGGTGATACTTTGTTACAAAGAATATCAGAGTTGCATTATTAGACTGGTGGTTTTCAAGCTTATTATAGCAGAATTCTGATGAAATCTTACCTTGGAACCTTAAAATATGAAAGAGAAAGAGTAGAGCTGCCCTGGTTATACTGGGGCAAGGGGGCCAGGGTGCTGCACGTGTGGCTTCTTCCTTGGCCTCCACTAGAGCTGCCCCCACTGCCTGTACCTCCACTGAACCACGGAGCTCCTCAGTGTGAAAATATGGACTAATATACAGGTTATTAGTGAAGCCTGGATGATCAATTGAGATGCCAATATCACGCAGCTGGTGCTGCCACGACCTGCAGCCCTCCTGGCTCTCCCAGCTCCATGCTCTATGACACTTAGCAACCTAGCATCATTTGGACAGCACATGACCACCCTTCCTCAATAGGAAGCAAATGTTTAGACTATCTTGACCAAGAATGTAAAGCTATAGATTGAAATAACCTACTTAGAGTCAGCATAGCCCATCAGGACTTTCTCCTTTTCCTGTAGATTCAGTATTTTGGGCTCTGAAAACAAAAACATTCTATAACCGAGGTTTGGTTTGGGTCACATGCCTGTGCTTACAGTAGGAGAACCTGGATGGCCAGGCATCCTACTGTCCTGCTGTCCATGCTCTTCTTTCCTGCCATCACCTGGTGCTGCCTGGCTTTGTGGAATGGTGGGGTGGGTAAGCAGCACCGGAATGTGCTCAAGCCACAGAGGACATGAAGCCTGTCCCCCAGGGCCCTCAGCAGGGGCTAGTCCATACTTATCTGGTCTCAGACAGTCAGCGGAGCTAACAAGGTGTGTGTGTCTAAGTAGCATGATTTTTCCCTCTAATTAAAGTAACACTTTATAAGGAACATTTATA
The DNA here is from genome assembly GCF_016509475.1 of Prionailurus bengalensis. Lineage (NCBI taxonomy): Eukaryota > Metazoa > Chordata > Mammalia > Carnivora > Felidae > Prionailurus > Prionailurus bengalensis. The sequence continues at coordinate 73,855,188 of NC_057344.1, read as the reverse complement.
AAATACAATAAGCATAAAGAAAGAGTCAAATTACCACTCAAAGAAGCATTTTAAGGTGTATATCCTTTAGACTTTTTCCTTCCTTTCCTCCCTTCCTATTTGTTTTCCTATCTATTTCACCAAAATAGGATCATACTGTTGGTAACCACTTTATTTACCCCCTGTATCATGAACATCTTTTTGTGATACATAGTAATATATAATTGTTAATGGTTTAGAGATATTCCTTTGTGCTATAACTCATCCAACTAAATTTCTACTTCTACTTCTTAACATTTTTCTGCTTTTATAAATGCCTTTTCTGCTTTTTTTTTTTTCAACGTTTTTATTTATTTTTGGGACAGAGAGAGACAGAGCATGAACCGGGGAGGGGCAGAGATAGAGGGAGACACAGAATCGGAAACAGGCTCCAGGCTCTGAGCCATCAGCCCAGAGCCCGACGCGGGGCTCGAACTCACGGACCGCGAGACCATGACCTGGCTGAAGTCGGACGCTTAACCGACTGCGCCACCCAGGCGCCCCAACCTTTTCTGTTTTTTTATTCATAAATCCTTGCATGTTTCTCTAGAATGACTTCCTAGAGGTGGAATTGATGGTTATACAAGGTGAACATGTGAACAGGATCATCAAATTGCCTTCCAAAAGATTTCCCCAATTTTGTTCCAAAACCCTCTGTAATAAGTGCACAATTCCATAGACCTTCATCAACTGGCCAATTCAGGTGAGACATTAGTGCCAAGGACACTCAGGCTGGCCAAGCAGAAATATCAGCAAGACGAAGCCAAGTATAGTATACCCAGGGAACCAGATATTGCATTCAAATGGCATTTTAGTTTTACTGAGCATTTCCTCAGATGTGCTATGTGTCAGTTTTCAAAAATTAACACAGAAAAAATAATTGAAACCCACAGCGCTTGTTTTGTTTATCCCCTGAAAGAACGTAAAGTGGTGTGTGGACAGACCACAACTGAATTTGGCCCTGAGTCCCTGGGGAGGGCTTGCTGATGCTGCAGAGCCTCTGTGTCATGGGTATGAAACAGCATTCACTGCCTGATGCGGCAGGTACGGAAAGTGGGAGTAAGGGGCAGCAGTGCAGCCCTTCTCTTCTTTTGTTCCCAGAGGGAGGGATGGGGCTGGGAAGTGAGGAGAGCAGAGGCTGGACTGCCTGCTGGCTGGCCGGCCTCCTCTTGTCCTTACTTGGTGGCCTGAGCTGAGGTCGATGGACGGCAAGATGAGGGTGGCAGACCTCCTGTGTCCCTCCCTCTCCCTCCTAAATAGTTGTCCATCAAGGTATTGGGGGGGGAAAAAAAAGAAAAAGCCATGTAGCACCATCCTTCCCACCCCTGCCTTCCATAGCTCTGTCTTTCCTGTCTCTTCCTGTCTGCTCCCTGCCTCTCCTCCCAACCTTGTGTGTGAGGATTAAGTGAAGCAAAAGAATATGTGCTTTGTGGAGAAGGAATTGAACCCGGTGTGCAATGGGGAGGCCTCCAGAGTATGCTAAAGACCAAGTGAGATCAGACTCAAGGATTCCAGGCTCCCTGAGCTCAGCAGATCCTTTTGGCATCTTTGTTCAGGCAGAGCCCCACAGAGAAGACAGAGTCTGAGCTGGGACCTACAGAATGTTCCTTGGTCCCCTGAGGCCTGAATTTTCTATCCTGCAGTTGCCTCCTGCCTTTAGTTCCCTTTAGGTCCCTTTTCAAACCAGACTTGCTGGTTTGCCCATGAGCTGGATCCCTCTCCTTTCATGACCTTCTCTTCTCTGACTCACCGACCCTTAGACTCTCCAGTCTGGCCTTGATCACGCCTGTTTTGTCCATGTTTATACCCAGGTTGCCAACAGCAGCTGGAGCAAGCCACACAGCCCTGCACATAGATGGGCAGCAATCTACACCACTTCATGTAGGTGGCCTCGGATCACAGCTGGGCACTTCGCACTCCCCAGCAGCCTTCTGGTTGCTATTATTTCCCACTCTCTGTGGAAGGATTTCCAAACTTTCTCCACTGTCCTTAAACATTTGTCACTTACTACCTTTTTTTTTTTCCAACTCCTTGATGGACAACTATTTAGGAGGGAGAGGGAGGGACACAGGAAGTCTGCCGCCCTCACCTTGCCGTCCATCAACCTTAGCCCACCCTGGCTGACACATGCTTGTGTATTGACTGGCAGTTGATCCCCTTTCCAACATTTCTCAAAGGGCTAAATAGAATTATCAAATAGGAAATCCACTGTTTTGAAGAGTTTCCCTAAACTGGGGTGGGGGAGAGAATGTGACAAAGAAGAACACATACCAAAGGAGAGAGAAGTCCCTCAGAAAGGAAGAAAGCCAAGTGTAAATTCTTCAACTCCTCAGTCAAACTTCAGGCCTTGCTTGCCCATTATGGGTCAAGTACTCCCAAGCAGACCGTACAGACAGTCCACTTTCCCCATCACCAGGCAGTGACAAAATTCCAGCTGGGTGCCCACAGGATGAATCTTCGTTGTTTCTTAGCTGATCCATTTTAGACTCAAGATGACTGTGGTCAGACTGAGTTTTCAACCGAGATTTAATTAACAATTTTTTCTGGGCTGTGTTCCCCGGAGCATGCTTCGATTCATGCTCACTGGCTAAGTTTTGGGGGGCTTTTAAGCTCTACCAACTTCTCTCAACTTTGGACATAGCACACAGCCACAGAAATGTATAGGGAAAATCCAATGTGTGGTAAAGAGCCAGCATTTGACTCCTTGAACAGAAAGTCTTTATATGTACAGGGACTTGGGGAGCACAGGTCTTTTTCCTGCTCCTCAGGGGATGACCAGTGGTAAGAGTTAGGCTCTGTCAGCATTGGTGGAAGGCCCATCTTAACCTTGCTGAAAGGGGCAGGGGACCAGGCTAATGGGTATCCTCTGTGAGTTTGAGAGGTGCACATGCATTCACTTAAAGGAAGGTGGGACCCTGCCAATTTGTTCGGATTTACTGCCAATTGGCAGTGGGACTGAATCCTCCCTGAGGAGAGCCAAAGAGAGCAGAAGGCCTGGCTGGGGGTTCTGGCCTGACGAGTGAGCAGTAGCTTTCATGTATGGAGTGTCTGAGCGAAAACGGGCCAGGACAGGCCTGGCCCCTCACGATTTACTTCATGGTTTTCTGCCAGAGACTATAATTCTTTCCAAGGGAAAATTTTGCATTTGTTTTTGGTATTTTTAATGTGCATGTGTGCGTGTTTGCTCCTGGTGCTAATAGTATGTATTCATCAAAAGGAACTGGCACATACATTTCCCTTTTCTCACTTTGTGTGCTTGACCCTGTGACCCTGTGTTGTCCTGAAGCCTCTGCCACAAGATCTCTTCAGTCTCCCTCCCCTATGATGATTTCCTCTGGATGATCCCATGGGCATCTGAGATGATCCCATGTTTATTTCAACAGCCTGGGATGTTTTTCTCCTTCCTGGGAAAAGCTCTTTTGGCCCTAGTGAATTCAGAGGTGAAAGAATTCATAAGGATCAAGGAGCCTGCCTCAAACCTCCTCCTATTATAACGTCCCACAAGAACTGGGGAAAAGGTTAGAACACCTCCCTTCAGTGTCCAGAGAGCGAGAGAGGCAGATTACCTTTTCCTGCCAAAGCCATATGGAGCCAGAGAGAACCACAAGGGTGCCTGCTATGGTAGAGGGTCAAATAGAAACAGTACCGCTAAAGGCTACCCTGGCACCTCCTACTTGCCTGCATTGGAAGCATAAGAGACTCTTAAAAAACTGAGAACAAACTGAGGGTTGATGGGGGGTGGGAGGGAGGGGAGGGTGGGTGAGGGGTATTGAGGAGGGCACCTGTTGGGATGAGCACTGGGTGTTGTATGGAAACCAATTTGACAATAAATTTCATATAAAAAATAAAATTCTTTTGATATTGGACAGTGCCCCTGGCCACCCAGAATACCATGAGTTTGGCACCAAAGGTGTTGGAGTGGTCTACTTGCCTTCAAAGACAATGTCTCTAATTCAGCCTCTAGATTAGGGGGTCATAAGGACTTTTAAGGCTCATTGCACATTGTACTTTATGGAAAGGATTGTCAACGCTAGGGAAGAGAACCCTTATAGAATATCATGAAAGTCTGGAAGGACTACACCATTGAAGATGCCATCATTGTTACAGAAAAAATCCGTGAAAGCCATCAAGCCCAAAACAATAAATTCCTGCTGGAGAAAACTGTGTCCAGATGTTGTGCATGACTTCACAGCATTTACAGCAGAGCCAATCAAGGAAATCATGAAAGAGATTGTGGATATGGCAAAAAAAAAAAAAAAAAAAAAGAGGAGGAGGGGGCAGAGGAGTGGAAGAGACGGAGGAGGAGGAAGAAGAGGAGGAGGAGGAAGGTGTGAAGGGTTTCAAGATATGGATCTTGTAGAAATTCAGGAGCTAATTGATTGTAGATTTCTGACCATGTTAGAGGAATTACCAGAGGATGAATTGATGGAGATGAGTGATTCTGAACCACAGCCAGACGATGAGGAGGAAGACATAGAAGAAGCAGTGCCAGAAAACAAATTGACATAGACAACCTGGCAGAAAGGTTCTGATTATTCAAGACTGCTATTGACTTCTTTTAGGACATGATGTGGGCAGTGAAACTAAAGCAAACAGTGGAAGAAGGATTGGTACTGTATAGAAACATTTCTAGAGAAATGAAAAAGCAAAAAGGTCAGGTAGAAATTATGACGTATTTCTGTAAAGTTACATAAAGTGTGTTTGCCTCTCCTGCCTCCTCTTTCACCTCCTCCATCTCTGCCACCCTAGAAACAGCAAGACCAATCATCTTCTTCCTCCTTGTCACCCTATTCAATGTGAAGACAATAAGGATGAAGAAATTTATGGTGATCCACTTCCACTTAATAAATTGTAAATAATCATAATGACATACAATTAATAAACCTATCTGTTGTGTATGTGTGTGAGCATCTTCATGTAAAAATCTAAGAACTATATAGCAAAAATGTCATTATCATCATCACTTGAGTATTTTTCCTGTAGAACATTATGTACATGACTTGCATGGAAGTGGATAGTCTATCCTTACATAGGCATAAGATGAGTGATATTTAATATAAAATTGACAATTACAAGGGTGAGAGAGATGTACTGTGTTTCAAAGAATTACATTGCCTCACAGTATATCTCTCTCACTCTTGTAATTGGAGAAACTGTGTATCAGCCTATCATCATAGGTAAGTGGTTTTTAAAATTAAATATAAAAGTGTTTCTAATTCTCCATTATAAATATGACTATAATACTGTATGCCATAAAAATTTTATAATGATTAATCCATTAGTGTATTAGATAGGCTAGCATGAAGCAATCATATTGATTACACTGGCCTGCCATAAAGCAATCATAATACTGCTTCTTCATTATCAAAGCATAAACCATGATACCTATAAATATGAATTTCTTTGTCACATTATCTTTTCATTCTTGATATATAGTATAAACATAAAGATATCATATAAGACAATACTGATGTAGGTACTAACAGATGATTCATCTTGTAAACAGATGACAAAAACTATGGTATTGATAAATGCAGTTGAGTACTGTAAATGTATTTTCTCTTTTTTAGGATTTTTTTTTTTTTGAGAGAGAGGGAGCAAGAGCACAAGCTGGGGAGAGGCAGAGGAAAAAGAGAGAGAGAGAGAGAGAGAGAGAGAGAGAGAGAGAGAATTGCAAGCAGGCTCCACACCCAGTGTGAAGCCTAACACTGGGGCTCAATCTCATGAACCGTGAGATCATGACCTGAGCCAAAATCAAGAGTCGTGCGCTTAACCAACTGAGCCACCCAGGCGCTCCCTTTAGGATTTTCTTAATAACATTTTCTTTCCTCTAGCTTACTTTATGGTAAGAATACAGTAATAATACACATAACATACACAATATATGTTAATCAACTATTTATGTTATTGCTAAAACTTCCAGTCAATAGTAGGCTATTTATAATTAAGTTTTGGGGGAGTCAAAAATTACATGTAGATTTCTGACTGCATGGTGCCCATGACCCCCATGTGGTTCAAGGGTCAACTGTATTTTGAGGTCTGTTTTTATTTTTTATTTTTTTTTTTTTTAAGTTTCTTTATTTTGAGAGAGAGGGAGAGGGAGAGGGAGAGAGAGAGAGAGAGAGAGAGAACACATTGGGGAGGAGCAGAGGGAGAGAGAGAACCCCAAGCAGGCTCGACACCGCCAGCACAGAGCCTGATACAGGGCTGAAACTCACGAACCATGAGATCATGACCTGAGCTGAAATCAAGAGTTGGATACTTAACCGACTGAGCCACCCAAGTGCACCAAAGCTTGTTTTTAGAAAACATTCAGTGCCAGGCCAAGGAATATGATGTCCTACCTGATAGCAGTGGGAAGCCTTTGAAAGTTTGTGGACAGTGCCAGGACTCAAACTATGCTCAAGGAAGATTGATCTGGAGGTAACTATGGATTGGAGCCTCCTGAGGGGTATTTCTTGAAGTAATCAAGGCCTAAGCTAGGATGATAGTGGTAGGAACTGAAAAGAGAGAACAGATGCATGAGATGGGCTTTGGCTTGGTATGTGAAGGAGAGGGCAATGTTAAAGGTAGCTGAAGCATCAAGTCTGGGTAAGTGGGAGAGTGTGGAAGAGAAAGATGAAGCCCAGGAGAAAGAACTGGCTAAAGGCAGGAATCTGAGATGTGCCATTTAGACACACTGGCTGGAGGTAGCAGCTGGCCCTCCAGGCCCAGCAGGTTCTCACGGGCTGAATGAGCATAACAGGGCACTGGTTGGGAGCACCAGGGAGAGAAGCATGGTCATGGAAGGTAGAAGGGTCCAAAGTTTTACTTCATTCTGTAATACTTTCGTTCTTTGATGGGCCCTATTCTAGGTACTGGGATTCAGGATGAACAAGGACAAGTCACTGCCTTCATGGAGCTTTCTCTTTTTATAGGGCAATTAATTAGGCCAAATACTTAGGCAGAGCCCTAAACCATAGCTTTCCTTCAGTACTTATATTCTCAATGGGGGATAATTCAGCATCTGTTGCATCTCAGTCTGAAGGAAGGACTTCTAGCTCTTTAAGCAATTCTGGACTCTTCCCAGTCAACACCCCTGACACCCGCCCAACCGCTTACAGCCATCCATCCCCCTGCAGAAGTAACTATTAGTCTCAGTTCTGCCATTGTAGATTTGTTCTGTTTGGTTTTGAACTTTAATATACATGCAATCACACATTTTGGGGGCTTATTATGTTTCAATATTGTGTTGTCGAATAGAGCGGTACGTTCTTTTTTTTATTCTTAGGCATTTCACTGCACAAATACTCCACATTCCATTTATCCTTTCCACTACTGGTGGGCATCTGGGTTGCTTTCAGTTTGGGGCTATTAAGAACAGATCTGTTGTGAACATTTGCATCCATGATATTTTAAGGACAAATACACTCATTTCTCTTTGGTGTTTACCTAGGAGTGGAATCACTGGGTATTTATTAACTATTTATTAATCATCAACTATGTATCAGCGTTTGTGCTGGGTGCTTGATATTAAATGTGAGCAAAACAAACATGGTTCCTGCTCTCATTAATTTTACCAACCAGTGGGAGAGGCTGACATAAATAGTCGTGCTCAATGATAGAGGGAATAAGTACTCTGAAAAAAAGGAAGATGTAAGATGAACTTTAAACTGTGCTAGCACCCAGAGGACAGCATGTGATCTCTAGGGAGAACCACACGGCACTGAGCATCAATACACTCCCTAGAAGCCAGTGACTGGTGACCCACTGCTGTCATGGCTAGACTAGAGGTGGGTTTTGAGTAGGGCTTGGGTGGAAGGAAGTGAGGCAGGCGTTCAGCGTGGCTGCCTGAGGGCTCTGCAGGCCCGGGCCTCAGGCCTAGGGTACGTTTCTGGCCTTGATCTATGGTTCTGGAGGTGGCTGGGATAATTGAGAGCTTATGCCCCACTCCCCAAAGACTGGTTTTAGCACATATGCAACCTGCATTTTAATATTATTCCTTCTGACTGGAAGCATTTGGAAATGGTCCTTGCCCCTGGTTTTAAAAGGTGGCATTATTTTATGAACATTTAGACATTGATTAATAAAATTCCGAACCCATTAACTAATGGGGGAAATGCCAAACTTTTTTGTGTATCCAAGAGTGTAATTGTAATAAAAACTATCCCAAAAGGTAAGTTAAATTATACACAGCCTTTGCGTTTTTTCTCTCCTGATGGCCCCACCAGATGTTTTAAAATGCAGGACACAGGCCTTTTTTTCAGTTTTCTCCAGGGAAAGAAGAGAGAAAACTTGGCTCACATCTACTAACTTTCAGGAGGGGCGGGGGAAGAGCTATGGCGGTAGAAGTCTGTTGGGAATCCCCACGCTGTTGGTTCATACATAAATGGGGAGGCAAAGGGAGAAAACCGTTGGTCTTTTACCCACTTTTTCTTACTTTCTCCCACCCGGCGTTCCCAGAGCACCGTCAGGAATTCTGCCCGGAAATGTGTGGCTTTCCCCTCCGCGCGCGCGGAAGTGGCGGCGGCGGCCATCTTGCTTCTTCCTCAGCGAGAGGCTGGGGCGGGTTCCTGGCAGGGGCTCAGCTTGAGGGTGTTCCCCCTCACGGGGACGCCAGCCAGGGAGGGCGCCCCGCCAGGGAGGGGGTATAGCGTGGTCAGTGAAGTGTGGTAGTCACCACTCCCGAGCCGCCTTCCCAGGCTCTAAATTTCTTTTATAAATGGAGATCTTGATTTCTCTGCCTTCCCTCAACCACCATCCAAGTTACCTAAGTCTGAAAGAAAATAAAACCGTCCCCTCCCCGCCCCCCCCCCCCCCAACCCTTCCACAAAAACCCTGAGGGACAGGATATGTCAAATCCTTCTGGGCCCTGCGGGCTCATCCTCTGCTTTGCCACGACGAGCTATGGCAATGTTTACAACGTGGCTGCAGCTCCTCTCGCCTCGGTTCCAAGCCGGCTGCCACAGAGCAGCCAAGCCTCCCTTTCCACGGCTTCCTGGTCTTCAACTGCGGAAAAAGTTGTTCTAGAGGATTTCCCTGACCCTTAAAATCTCCATAAGATGAGTGTTCGCAAGAGGCGCCTGGGTGGCTCAGTATGTTAAGCCTCAGATGGGTCAGGTCATGATCTCAAGGTCAGGTCGGACTCTACTGACAGCTCAGAGCCTGGAGCCCGCTTGGGATTCTGTGTCTCCCTCTGTCTCTGCCCCTCCCCACTTGTGCTCTGTCTCTCTCTGTCTCTCAAAAATAAATGTAATAAAAAAAATTTTTTTTTTTTAAAAAAGAGTGTTCACAAGAAATGTTACCTGCTGTCTTTGACTGGAACTGCATGTCACGACAGTCCTTCTCCAACCCTCTGCGGACGGTGACACTGCCCCAAAGTGGAAGCTGGTTTCACGGAGGACCACTGGCCCCAGAGAGTGTCCCCTGGGTCCCTCACAGCTGGCGGAGTGCGGACAGCCTCCCCACAGGAGGAGCACGTGGACCAATGCTAATTCCTCAGTGTTTACCTTTCCTTTGGGCAGCGTTCCCTATTCTGACTGTCCATTTGGGAAGCTTAAAACAATCATTAAAACTGCATAAATACCAACAGCAGGTGATGGACCTGGAGATGGCTGGGAGGATGAACTGGCTTAATTCAGTCGGTTGGTGTTTCTGTGCCACTGCATTTTTTTCTTCTCTTCTCCTCTCTTTTTCTTTTTCTTTTTTTTTAGTAGGGAAGGATGGTTTTCTAAAGTAACACCCCTCCTCTACACGCTAGGAAATACCCAGGATTCCAACAGGAACTTCTGGATAGGGGTAGGGTATCTGGCAGAGAAGAGGAGACAAAGACAATCGGAAGAGGCTGTGGTGAGACAGGGCAATGAAGAGGAAGAAGAAAATTAGACTCTAGTTGAGGCTCTGCTGCTAATTTTATGACCTTGGGAGAACTCTTTAATCCCTCTGAATTTGGGAAAAGTGAGGAAACAATATAGCATATACCTTAAGCAGGTGGACTCTAAGGCCAAACTCTGGATTCATCTCTAGTCTACTATTTATTAGCTGTGTGAGCTTGAGCAAGTAACTTATCCTCTCTGAGCTGCAGTTTCTTCACCATTTAAATGGGAATATTAGAGTTGTCATGAGATTTAAACAAAATAATGTATATAAAGCACTTAGCAAAGTACTTGCTTGGCACATATTAAATGTTGAATATATTAGCTATTGGGTAGGCTCCAGGGTAGGCTAATGGAATGCACACAGACAATATTTTTATCTTTATCTCATATATCTCATAGCTCATATACTTTTATATTTGTTTTGCATGCTCAATGTCTTTAATATATAATGACTCTTTGTGGGAATCCTAACATCTTGCCTTATTTGTTTTAAAGTATTGTGGGTATATGTGTTAGAGGTAAGGGAAATAAACCAGATAGTGATACACTATTGTTTCCTACACAAACAAAATAATTTATTGTAGATGTTAGGATTTGACACTTCTTACATATTTTAAGATTGTTATTCTCCTTCTTTATACTTCTATTTTTATTCTAGATTTTTGTCTCAATAGAGCCTAGTTGTTGCTGTATTAATAATCCAGAATTTTAGCTTAACACAACACAAGTTTATTTTTCATAGCCATGATATGTCCTATGTGAATTGGCAGAGGTTTGCTGCACATCAGTCTCTCAGAAACCCAAGATGAGGCTTCATTTTGATGTGTTTCCATGTTCACCACTGTTGGGGGAAGGAATGGGCCAAATTATGCACTGGTTCTTAAGCTTCCACTGATGTAATGCCAGGGCAGTTCTCTGAAGCTGAACTACTTTAGTAAGTTCTTGAATCTTCCTTCTCTAAATAATGATTTTTTTTTTTTTTACAATTTTACACTCATCCTTTTCTTGAATTGGGTTTTAAAGAAAGTATGGTAAATAATAGGCTAATGGTAATTTTTTTGCAATCATTAAACCAGGGCCCTTTTTACTCTTACAAGGAATTTTGGCACTGTAAGAGGAAGAAGTATTTTGTTTTCTTAAAGTTTCTCCCTCTTCATTCATTTTCGACATATTGTTTTCCCAAATTCCTGCTTTGCTGAAATCCTCAAGGAAAGAAAAATGTCTGAAAGATTCACACTCTGTCATCATCACCTACTACAAAAACTTGAGTACAGTTGGCATGTGATCGTCTCCCACATTCAACCCAAACTATCAGTGTGTGGTACCTGGGCAAGTGAGATGCTTTCAGGGGTCTGACCTACCTCTTCATTTCATGTCCATAGTCAGAATGGCTACGGAATGGGTCACCATGATGGGAGAAATGGACATTAGCAAAGCACATTGGCCATTCACCCAGCAAACATTAAATGAGCACCTACTATGTGCTGAGCACGAGGCCAGTTCTTCTAAGTCACCAAAGTGATTCAGCTGGACTGTGATCTTGGCAAGAGAAGAAAGCAAGTATGGGTTTCCCCAGAGGTCAGTCTGATACACCGTGACCATATGACCTCTCTGCCCTTGTATTTCATTGCTCACTGATACACACTTTTTACTCAGGAAGACTCATCTCAGGGGATCCTAGAAGGACCCCAAACCCACCATTCTCACTGCTGCTATCCAACTCTCCATTACTCTCCTCCTCCACCAATACTGATAACCCCTCTTCTTTGTCAATCCAGATCCTGCCTATCTTTGGAAGTCAGCTGAAAACCTATGTATTTTCTCAGCTCTCAGCTCCCAACACTCACCCCTCTCCTTATCTACAGAAACCCTATTGAACATGCCATCTCTGCTACCTGTTAGGGCAACTATCTAATATGCTTTATTACTTAACCATTTTTTTGTGGGAGGGGGTTCCAATATCTTTATATCAGTTTTCTTTAATAAAAGGATCTTGTTTCTTCTTGAATTGATGGATAAAAAGTGACTATCCCATAGAAGGTATCCAATGGTTAGTTCCTGCACAATGTCTAGTTTTTCAATAATAGATACTTGATAAGTATACATCAAATAGAAGTAAACTTGACCTTGTTCTTTTTTCTTTTTCAAAGAAGGTGGAAAGGGAAGCTGTGGCTGCCTTTATTCCTACGGCTTTGCCTCCTTGCTTTCTAGTTTGGGCACTTGAGAATTTTCAAGGTAGTTTAGGCAGTTGTAGACCAAGATGAATACAAGTCAGAGGATGATAACCACTATTTTATTTAAACGATGACATCTGGGATGTCAGGTCATTGGTTCTTTCAGTGCCGTCATCGTTTTCAGGCACTTTGGTGGGACTCAGATCACAGTCTCCTTCTTTTAACCACTAAGATGTGGAGAGAATAAGATGGAAAAGATGAATTATATAAAATTATATAAGAGGAATTTGATTTCTTCACTAAAACCTGTTATAAAATGTGCATGGCTTTCACAAGTGAAACAAGTCTTCGGTTAAGTCAAAAAACTACACAAACAAAGGGTTTGAAGTGACATCTATGGAGGGAGTCTTCTTGGTCTTGAACAATTAATTTTGCATCTCATTCTTAGTTCCTGGTTCTGAGTGGTCCCCTCTTAACCTTCCATACATGAGGATTTACTGGTGTCCTGATCTCATAAGTTAACTTTCTTCCTTTCGTTTTCTTTTGGGCTCTAATGTTTAATGGAGTTAGGCTGCAGGAACATAATTTGTCCCTGTCTAACATGCAGTGTTATGTCTGAGCCTTTTGAGTGAGCAGAATAAATTAGTGTCTTGTTTTATTAATAGTACAAGTTCAGAAGAGTAGGTTTATTTAAAGTGAGAGATAAGTTGCATCATAAGGGAAAAGACTGAATGAAAATGCCACTTGTTGAAAGAAGTTTCTTCATTTTCTGCCACTCTCCCACTGGGCCAAGCTTTCCTCCTTCCCGGGATCTATCTGCAGGCGGTTGTCAATATCCTAAGCAAGAAACCTGATCATATTTTCAACTCTATTATATGCCTTCCTCCTCATTTCTATAGTCCTTAGGGGGCAGTGGAGAAAATGATCATTCTTCATTCATTATTTGGGGGAAGATTATGATCTTTTCTTCTCAGAAAAGAGTCCCCATCTCCTGCTCAGCAATTCCTCCAACTTTCCTGCCAAAGTTATCTTATGCTCCCCCCTCACTCAATTCATTCACCGCCCCCCACCCAGAGGCCTTAGGGAGACTTCCAGTGGCTCTGCAAACGAGGCCTGAGGGTCTCACCTTCTATTCTGAACCCTTTTCCTCTTATTCCTGCACAGTCTCCTCTGCTCTGAATCTGATTGCCCTGAAAGCACACCTAGTCTCATAGTGTTCCAGCCACTCTTGCCTTCTTCCCACACTTCCAGAAACCTTCCATCTCTTTATGAGGCTTTTCCCAACTGCTTGGGAGCAGAATGTCTCTCTCTCCTGGAAAGTCATCAAAGTGGCTTCTCTACAACTCATTACTTCTTACCTAATAAGAATGATAATGGTAATGATAACAGCAATAGCTAACACTTAAATAGCACTTATGTGCCCATCACAGCCCTAAACTAATCATTTTACATACACTAACTGATACAATTCTGGCAACAATCTTTTGAGGTGGATTGATTGTTAATTCTATGTGCCAACTTGGCTGGGCAAGGATGCCCAGATACGTGGTCAAACATCACCCTGGATGTTTTTGTGAGGGTATTTTTGATGAAATGAACATTTAAACCAGTGGACTTTGAATAAAACAGATTGCCCTCCATAATGTGGAGGGGGACCTCATCCAATGAGTTGAAGGCCGGAACAGAACAAAAGTCTGACCTCCTCTAAGCAAGAAAGAATTCTGCCGGCAGACGGTCTTCTGATAGGATCAGCAGCACCAGCTCTTTCGTGCGTTCCCTGCTGGCCCACTCTGCAAATTTTGGGCTTGCGAGCCTCCATGAGGCTAAGGAACTGCATGAATCAGTTCCTTAGAATCTCTTTCTATATATAGAAATAGGATTTATACATATCATACTAGTTCTGTTTCTCTGGTGAACCCTGACTGATACCAGTCTGTATTTTAATGATTATCCTATTTTACAGATGAGACAACTGGGACACAGAGAAGTTAGGTAACTTACCCCAAAATCATCGGTACTAGTATGTGATACAATTGAGATTCTGTCCAACTTGGGTATATACTCTCTGCCATGAGATTAAATACATGCCATTTATGTTGCATTCAAAGTTGTTTTGTTTATCAGTCTTTATATGTCTTTTATTTTTTACTGGATTATTTATGTTTTCAGTTGTCAGTTTTGAGTAGACTGAATCTGCCCATCTGATGAATGTGCCGCGTAGAGTCCCAGTCTGGACTTTTGAAAGAGTTTAGGCAAGTTGCATGAATGGTGCTTGCTGTCCAGACAGATAGGTGATTCAGTTTGTCTGCTTCTTGACCATTTTCCTTTTTATCTGATCATCATCTCAAAACAACAAAGGAAGATCCCATAACTTCACTACCAGCCAACATTTTAGGCAGCGTTTTAGGAACTACCTTTTGCATTCCTTAAGCACATATTTCAGAATAAAAGCTATTCAGCATTTTAAGAGACTTGGATCTTTAGAGGTTTAAATGCATATGATAGCTTTCTGTAGATTGTAAAATGTAGCACTAACAGGCGTCAAAACCATCATCGCTATTCTGAGGCAAATAGAACAGAGGTGTACCTCTTAGTCTGAGAAGACCTCATGCTGTGGAAACAGTGTCTCCTCCTTGGCCCTGCGACAGAGTCTCGCCTCTGTGGGGTGGAAGTGTAGGAGCCGGTTTCCTAATGTTAAGGTTCGCGCTCGCATTTCCTCACGCATTATCTCCGTGGAATTGTGTTTTGCGTAAGCCCCCGGGGAACGCATTTTGTTTCTCAAAAGCGCTGAGACTGTGACTTCAACAGCTCTGCTGGCACCTTTGCTCTTGGAGCAGTTCTCATTTTCCACTGGCACCATGTGGTTGTTTCCACAGGCATTTTTCTTTTATTTTCTGAGGGACCAGGAGGCGGGACCAGCAGGGTAGAATGTGTGCCCGGTAGCAGACCTTTCTGTCTGTCTCAGTGTCTGTCTGTCTGTCTGTCTCTCTCACACATACACATACACAGAGTCGTCTTTAAGCAGTTCACCAAAGCACCATTTCCAGCCTGCCAGGCTATCAGGCACCGGAGTGTTTAAAGTTTTAATAGGCTTAGAGGTGACTGCGGAGTCCACCAACATCTGCGTTCATCGGTAATTTATGACTGCCTCTTATTTAGTTGGTTTAGTAAATTGCACCTAAGAGTATTCTTTGAGACTTGGCAGTCTGGGGTACAGTTTCACGATTCAGCTGTGTTTTTGCCAACTCTTTGGCCCCCTGTCCCCCACCACTTTCTTTTGGATGACATTCTCAAATACTTAATTTGGAGCTTTGGTCTGGAACACACTTTATCAGACACCTTTTGCGTGCCAAGAGACCCCTTATACATTCTGTTAAGGCTAACTTTCCACATGCTAACACATTTATTTCTACATCATTTTTAAAGTCACCGCATGTCCAAATAGCAGAAGGACCACTTGGTTCTTGCGGCCTCACTTCTCTCCCCAACCCCCGCCCTCTTCTGTGGATTTCAGTTGAGGGGAAATTCCTCTCTAAGCAGAGAGGTGAGGGTGAGGGTGCCTAACCAAACCATAAAATTGTCTATTGCAAAAGACGTTTAAAAGAGCTTACTTTGTTATGAGGTATGTGAGGACATGTTTTGGCCTTACGTGTATGCTCGCTCTAACCATGCCCAAAAGATGAAATCAAGGCTATTATGGGTATAATTTATTTCTCTCTCAAGTCTGTCATCATGCGTGTAGATTTGGGATACTGTGTTTTCCCACTTTCAGGGGTAAGGTTTATATCTGGCAAATACAGATTTAAGGCCATCTATGAAATGTCCCTGAGGCAATTTGTTTACAATTTCCCAGAATTTGATTTTCTAGCTGAATCTGTGACTAACTTACTACTCCCTTTTCCTTTCAGTAAGCATTATGGAGAACTCAGCTTTCCAGGACTCAACTCCCAATTGTGTTGTTGCCTCCCAATAAGAGAAGGTGTAATTTGTCTGTATTATGATTAATACTCTGTAATCATATAATCTGCTAGGCCAGTGTGATCTTAAGACAAAATTTGCAATGAACTGGATCCTCCACTCATACCATTAATCTTCTTTTAAGGTCTGAGCAGGGATTAGTGGTTAAAATAAATCTTTTAACGTTCTTTTCTTTATGAGTGGAGAATAATTTAACCACCTTAACCCTTTGTGGTAGGGGAATGGGAATTTAGGCTTAAGTATGAAATACAAACTTCCATCCATGTTTCCTTCAGGATTCATGTCTTCTCCATCCCATTATACTTGTGAGCCAACTGAGAGTTTCTGAGGCCACATGAACACTTCCCTCTAAAACCCACCTACGCTCTGTGTTGCTGCCTCTCGCTCTTGTCTCCTGGTGCCAAGATGCCTGATCTGAATATAGCTTGTGCATACTGGTAGCCAAGACATGGGCACTGTGTATCTATAATCTTTGATTCATTTTGAATCTGATTATTTTTCTCTTATGCATCCCTCCTGCATAGCAGGAGCAGAGAATTTGTCATAAGACTATGACAAAGGACACTCAAAGATGCTTGAATAAGAAATAAATGAAATAAGCACATTTTCCTTCTACTCAATGGCCCCCAAGCCCCGAGCCCATACAGAATCTTCTGCCACCACATGCTTATATATCACCTTGAAGAACACAAGGTACCAGGGTCAGCCTCCCTGCCTGGTATAGCCCCTCCCTTCCAACCATAGGCCTTCCAGGGCAAGGGCAAGCAAGAGGGAAGCTGACTTCAGTGGTATTTTTTGTGGCTGTAGCTAGTGCAAACATGTACTTATTTTGTTAGAAGTGCTCATAAGCCTCTTATTTTGCTAAAAAGTAAGGAAGTGCTTGAAGATTAATGGAGATATACCAAGAAGACAGAGGAGCCAGCTTGAAAGGGCTCCTACTGATTGACTAGGGTGAATTTCATCATAATCATGAATAATGACAGTAATGGATTATAACACATTGGGTAAAATAAAAATCTATGAGTCAGGGGCTCTTAGGTGGCTCAGTTGGTTAAGCTGCCAACTCTTGATATTGGTTCAGGTCATGATCCCATTGTTTGTGGGATTGAGTCCCATGTCAGCATGCTTGGGATTCTCTCTCTCTCTCTCTCTCTCTCTCTCTGCCCCTCCCCCAGTCTCTCTCTCTCTCCAAAAAGATAAACATTTTTTTAAAAAACTCTACAAGTTCAGGGGCACCTGGGTGGCTCATTCAGTTAAGCGTCCGACTTCGGCTCAGGTCACGATCTCATGGTTCGTGGGTTCGAGCCCTGCGTCGGACTCTATGCTGACAGCTCAGAGCCTGGAGCTTGCTTCGGATTCTGTGTCTCCCTCTCTCTCTTCCCCTCCCCTGCTCACACTCTATCTCTCTCTCAAAAAATAAATGTTAAAAGAAATTTAAAAAAAAGAACTTTAAAACTCTACAAGTTCATACTGACAGAAGTAAAAATAATAAATAAGGGAAAATATATACTAATAATTATAGAACCCAAACAATCAAGAAACAATAAAACAGAATGCCATGTAGTAAATACATAAAGAATGGTGGGCAGAAAATCAACAATTGATGCTAAAGCTAGCGAGTGAATTTAGTGAGAAACAGGGTATTTTCATGATCTCAAAGTATCTCTCCACAAATTACTTATTAATTACATAGGGACAAATAGTTACTTACAGTGGAGAAATCTGCTGGACATCACCTTATCCAAATGATCAAAATCAATGTCACCAATAATGGGACAAACTAATAGCATGTGCTTCCTAATATGGTGCACTGAGAAGGGCACAGCACCACTTGGTGTCATTTCCACCAAAAATGAGTGATCTGAATCTGGTCATAAGCAAACATCATTCAAATCCAAATTGAAGAACATTCAGTAAAATAATTGTCTGTAATATTTGAAAGTGATCAGGTCTATAAAAACAAAGATTGGAGGGGAGCCTGGGTGGCGCAGTCGGTTAAGCGCCCGACTTCAGCCAGGTCACGATCTCGCGGTCTGGGAGTTCGAGCCCCGCGTCAGGCTCTGGGCTGATGGCTCAGAGCCTGGAGCCTGTTTCTGATTCTGTGTCTCCCTCTCTCTCTGCCCCTCCCCTGTTCATGCTCTGTCTCTCTCTGTCCCAAAAATAAATAAACGTTGAAAAAAAAAAAAAAAACAAAGATTGGAGAAGTGTTCCCGATTGAAGGAGACTAAGGAGACAGGACCACCAAATGCAGTATGTGTTCCCGGAGTGATCCTGGAATGGAAAACAATTAGATATCAAGTACATTTGGGGGGACTTTGACACACTTTGAAAAAGGGCTGTGGGTTAAATAATAGAATTACATCAAAATTAAATATCCCTATTTTGAAAATTGCACTGTGGTTTTGTAACAAGGTCTTTGTTCCCAAGAAATATACAATGAAGCATTAAGGAGCAAAGGTATATGTCTTCAGGTTACTCTCAAATGGTTTGAAAAATAATGTACATATATATGTATATATACATATACATGCATTTGTGCATATGGATACACACATATTTATCTATCTGCTTATCAAAAGAGAGAATTATAAAGCAAATGGAATAAAATAAACAGTTGTTGACTCAGGGAAAAGGGTATATGTGGTGCACCTTGTGCTGTTTTTACACCCTAAGTTTCAAATCATTTTAAAATATAAAGTTACAAAAATATTTATAAGAATAAACTTGATTAATTTGATATCGACAAACAACTTGGGAAAATCACTGCTATTCCACATTTGCTTTCTATCTGAACATACTGGCTACTTCCTTAACTCTCTGCTTGGTGCTTATAGCCAGAGTGAAATCTTTTACTATAACTATGGGTTGTTATACTGAAACCATACACTCATCTGTGTAAGTAAGACAAAAGCAAGCATCCCTGGCGCTTCTTGTCTCCTCAGTCCAGCAGTGAGGAAGGAGAAGGTCCTAGCCCATGGGAGGGAAAGGTTCTCACCACTGAAGGCAAGACATCACACACTGATGACAGAGGTGGGAGCACCCTCTGGTGGTCTGTGGGCCCCCGAGGAATGCTGGGTCTAACATGCCCAGTCAAGGAAGGCTCAGCAATCATGACAGGAGGTGGCAACAGCAACCACAGAAGGGCATAGGCTCTCTAGAGAGAGTACTCCAAGGGTTTTTGCTTACAGTCCCAGCTGGGTCTTGGCAAGGGCAAACAGGCATTCATCAGGCAAAAATCACATATGGACACATGACCCACCAAACCTTACAGATGTTATCTCTAAAAGCAGTCATACTCAAACGTAGCTTTTGTGCCTGAATTCAAACTACTGTTTTCCACAAAATGAAATTACGTTACTTACAAAGAACTTACAAAACTCAACACCCCCAAAATAAATAATCCAGTGAAGAAATTGGCAGAAGATATGATCAGACATTTCTCCAAAGAAGACATCCAGATGCCTAACAGACACATGAAAAGATGCTCAACATCACTCATAATCAGGGAAATACAAATCAAAACCATGATGAGATACCACCTCTCACCTGCCAAAATGTCTAAAATTAACAACACAGGAAACAACAGATGTTATTGAGGATGCAGAGAAAGGGGAACACTCACACTGTTGGTTGGAATGCAAACTGGTACAGCTACTCTGGAAAACAGTATGGAGGTTCCTCAAAAAATTAAAAATAGAACTGCCCTACAACCCAGCAATTGCACTACTAAGGCGTTTGCCCAAAGGAGACAAAATACTGATTAAAAGGGGTACATGCACCCCAATGTTTATAGCGACATCATCAACAATGACCAAATTGTGGAAAGAGCCCAAATGTCCATCAACTTATGAATGGATAAAAAATATGTGATATATGTGTGTATGTGTGTGTGTATACACACACATACACACACACACACACACACACACACATACACACACTGGAATATTACTCAGCCATCAAAAAGGACGAAATCTTGACATTTGCAATGATGTGGATGAAACTAGAGAATATTATGCTAAGTGAAATAAATCAGTCATAGAAAGACAAATACCATATGATTTCACTCATACATGGAATTTAAGAAACAAAACAGATGAACATAGGGGAAAGGGGGGAAAAAGAGAGAAGGAAGCAAACCATAAGAAATTCTTAACTATAAAGAACAAGCTGAAGGTTGCTGGAGGGGAGGTGGGCGGGGGATGGGTTAAATGGGTGATGGGTATTAAGGGGGGGAACTTGTCATGAGCACTGGGTACTGTATGTAAGTGATGAAACTACTTCTGAAACCAATATTACACTATATGTTAACTAGAATTTACATAAAAATTTGAAACAAACAAAAAAATAAATTTCCTTACTTAAAACTTAGTATCTATAGGTATCAATGAATTTAAGGGTTATCCTGGATCAAAGAGAATGAGCATAGCTGAAATGCAGTATTGGCTTGGCCTTAAGCCCTACAATAGAATATTTTCCAATTCATTGGTTATTGTTGAGCAGATACAACATTTGTAGGCCAGATCATTGTCCAGGTCAATAGCTAACATTGAACTTATCAGTGTAAGCTAGGGTGAACATCAGCCGCTATCATTTGGGGGAGGGGTGTGGGGAGGGGTTTGGGCAGATTTTCAGCCAGGCTATAGAAGTGAGAGAATTTGGGGTATCAAGAAATTTTCAAGTGTTCTGGAAAAAGAACTAGTAAATTTTACCTCCTAAATATACTTTACCTCTTTTTCTAGAGTTTGCTTCCTTTCACAAAAGATTCAGAGTGATTTGCAATAAGAAAACCTTAAGTATCTTTACAGTTACTAATAATGACAGTGGTTTCTCTTCATTGGGCTTTCAGGGCATAGTAGGAACTATGTTCTACTGTTTAATACTCACTACCACTCTAAGAGATAGGGTCATTTTATGAGGAAGATTTGAATCTTCTCTGTTTGTTACTCCATCAGCACTTAATTATGTAAATATGTATGGCAGTGAACTAGAGACAATTCACCGAGAAACCCATTGGTGAGCCCTAGTTTTCTCCTGCAATAGAATTGTGTCCACTTACCTATGGGAGCAATGCTGCTGGAAAGCTCATTCTCTGCAGATTTTCTGCGGCAGAATGAATCCCCATTTAACTGTCATATCATGGACAGACATTTATTTTATCCTGGCAGGAACACTGTGTTTAAACACACAAGTAAGCATTTCCTTTTCTTTCCCCTTGAAATGCAAACATTCCACAGCAAAGTCATCAAGGAAAACTGCCATGTCCAGATACAGGTTTTTAAACAAAAATGTCATCTTCAAATCCTGATAGGCAAACGCTGTAGAAGTTAAAATTGAAGATTTAAAGATTAAGTAACTAAAATGGAAGAAAAAAGATGAAAATCAGTCTGTATTAGTTTCCTTCCACAACCTGGGTAGTTGATAGCAACAGAAATATGTTCCTTCCCAGTTCTGGAGGCTAGAAGTCCAGAAGGATCCGTACTCTCTTTGAAGACTCTAAGAGCCTGCCTTGCCTCGTGCAGCTTCTTCTGGTGGTTGCCGGTAATTGTTGATGTTGCTTGGCTTGTAGATGCAACGATCCAATGTCTGCTTCCTTTAATATGGCCTCCTCCTTTCTGTGTCCATGTGTCTGAAGTTCCCTCTCTTTATTAGAACACCAGTAATAGGATTAGGGCTCACTCTCATCCAGGATGCCCTCATTTTAATGAGATTGTGTCTGCAAAGACCATATTTCCAAATGAGGTCACATTCACAGATACCAGGGGTTAGGACTTCCATATATCTTTCTGGGAGACATAATTTAACCCACACACACACCTCAGTATTTTCATAGAGAAAAATATGACCTAAGTTATATTAAAAGGAAATCAGATCTAAATCCCTGAGAGGGATAACTATCTGCTGAATGCTCCATTTATATTTTGGCACCTGCTGTTTAGTCCTTTCTTTGCCTGCTCTGAATTGCAGGTGAGGTAAGGGTGAAGATTCCATTGACCTGAGACTGGAAGGAACAACCAAGTCTGCACTGGCCCAATTATCCCTGTTAGTTACATATTTGTTTTTCAGAAATATAAGGAAAACTTTCAGGTAACAAAATATGTAGCTTTCAGTCTAGTGACAACACATAGCAGCTCCATGTTCCTGGGGTTAAGTCTGTAAAGAAGACTCAAGGAGACACACATAACAGACCTAATCATCTAATGGATTATTTTGTCAAATTCCAAAATTTTTAAGAGAAAAAATTTACCTGTGTGCTCAGCCCCCTGATTGAACTCCCTACTGTGTTTATATTAATGTTATAATTGCTGAGCTGTCTTTTTAAAAATGTTTACTTATTTATTTTGAGATAGAGAGAGAGAGAGAGGGAGAGAAAGCATGCACGAGCAGGAGAGGGGTAGAGAGAGAGAGAGAGAGAGAGAGAGAGAGAGGGAGGGACAGAGAGAATCCCAATCAGGCTCCATGCTGTCAGCACAGATCCTGAGATGGGGCTTCAATGCATCAACCATGAGATCATGATCTGAGCCAAAATCAAAGAGTCCGATGCTTAACCAACTGAGCCACCCAGGTGCCCCTTGAGTTGTCGTCTTAAACATATACTGAAGTGATACATCCTTTGGCTGTGCCTATATGGCATAAGGAATTGAGCATTTTCAGGTTTGTTGACAAACCCATGACTGAATCTTTGAATTGTTGATGCCACCCCTCTTGCAATAATTGGCTCAAAAATGCTATTCAGTTTGCTGCTGGATATTCCATTTCGGATGGTTCAAACTCCCTATTTCATTGTCTATTCACAACATATCAGTCTCTTCTTAAAATTGGGCATGTCCCCATGGCAGCTGATCCTCAATAGATGCATTGGGGATAAAGATCCACTACCATCCACAAATAAACCTGGGTTGAACTATTCGGAAGAAATACTTCAGACACGTGACTAACATAAAGCTAACCAGTACAGAGTCAATGTTTTACTGCAGAATCTTGTTTAATATATTGAAAACATTCAAGCCCAAATGTTGAGAAAACAAAGTTTGACTCAAGGGCCAAGGCTTATATTTTAATGTAGTTAGTAATGAACGATGGTAAATAACTCTCAAGTTTCATTATCTGTTCACCAAAGGAACACTCTCATGTCTGTAACCATGGGTTTGGCCCTGAAGGGAAAACCTCCCTAAATGATACACTGGGCAGCAAATGGTAACTTAATTTATCCTTTGGAAGTCCAACAAGTCCCTGCTGTTATTAAAGGAGCTAGCTCTAACAATGTGTAGATTGTAGGACATGTCCAAAGCATTGGAATTCTGGGCTGGTTTATATTAGGAGCTTCCTTTCAATGTATTCTTAGAGAACCCATTGGAGAACACCTAATTTTTCTCTGCCTCTCATGTCAACACAAGTAGAAAACCTGTCAGAGATTAAGCCAGTCAATGTCACCTGCAAGAAGGGCATTTTTGGAATGTTTAATTTTCAGGGTGTGAAAGAGGAAGGGGATTAGCATGTTCTCAAGCAGCCCCTGAGTACAACTGAGGGTCTCAGGAGAGTTTCCAGAGGGTCTCTTCAGAAGCATTAGCAGAGAGCGAGAGAGAGACAGAGAGACAGAGGGACAGAAAGGGAGAGAGGGTGGGGGAGAGATAAAAAACAGGGGAGGAGAGAGAGCAAGCCAGTGCTGGAAACCAATGAGGGGTGCAAGGGAATGAGAAAAACCCTATAACTCCATGGAGCCAAGTGGCTGTGGCTTGATGTATCCTGCATCTTATTTTCTATGATTTTTCCAGAAAAAGTTGGCAATGAGAATAGAAGAATTGCAAACAATGTAGCATGCCCTTGCCAAGATTTAAATACAGAAGAAACATTCTAAAGGACCATGTACAGTATCAAATTACCTGCGAAGATGAGGAAAGTAATGACTTACATTCTCCATCCTCTGCCTGGTGACTCACCAAAGTGGAAAATGAAGCAGTTGGAGATTAAAGTTATCCCCCAAAAGCGGGGGAGAAGAGTGGCCACAGGAACAGCCGATCCAATTAGCCAAGTTAAAATGTGACCAGAACGTTTGTGACAGGAGGTAGTAGCTAGATGTGTGTTTCCTTCTGTTCTCCATAATCTTCAATGAGGAAAGATTCAATCCTGGCTCAGCATGCTTTGTCTGGGCCATAGATATTTTAAGAAGCACCTAGTGTGCACCGGGTATCCCGTGAGGACATACAGATGATAATTACCGGGCATGTGCACTCAGAACATGGTAGAAACAGGTATCCCTGATGCTCAGCTTATTAAAGCCCCTCTCGGTGCCTGGGTGGCTCGGTAGGTTAAGTGTCCGACTTCGGCTCAGGTCATGATCTCATGGTTTGTGAGTTTGAGCCCCGCGTCAGGCTCTGTGTTGACAGTTTGGAGCCTGGAGCCTGCTTCGGATTCTGTGTCTCCCTCTCTCTGCTCCTCTCTTGCTCACGCTCTGTCTCTCTCTCAAAAATGAATACACATTTAAAAATTTTCTTCTAAAAGCCCCTCTCTGTAGTCTTTACCTTTTTGTTAACGGTCTTATTGAGACATAATTGACACATCATCCAATCCACCCCTTAACACTTTGTTTCTATGTTTGTTCACTTGCTCAGAATCTGTCTCACTTAGGAGAGATAACACGTTCTGTGATGGTAACAACCTTGCATGTTTTATTTATCAGTGTACAACTAGCACTTATTGTAGTGAACAGAGTTGCCCCTCAGTAACTAAATATTTTTCATAAATGTATGATGAATGAATAAAAAGGAAAAATATAAGATTTCTAAGGCTTATAAATTGGCTTTAATAAACCACACACATTCTTTTAGTTTTCTCTAAAATCAGACAATTTTTTAAATTGGGAAATACCAAGGAGAGAGAAAAGACCTTCATTAGCTAGGAGGAAAACAATACACTCTCAAAACTCTACTCCCCCTGAGTACTTCTCACATGTTCACATGCTACTGTTTGACCCCAACTGTGAGCATAGAGGGACTTTGGTGAGGAAGTCTGTTACCCCCTTTGCAAGCTTGGGAAACAGAAAGAGTTCTGACCTCTGTCTGGAAGGTATTTGCTTTTGCCTCACCCTTGACCTCATTGTTCAGTTTGAATGGAGTCACCTCAGCAAGTAATTCCTGAGTGAGGCTTATGCTAAGATCAGGAGGACAACAAAAGATATGAGATGCCTGCTTGTCTTTTTGTTGGCCATTTGAATGGGAGAGCAAAACAAATATACTGGATATAGAGAAACAGAAAAGGTACTTTGAGATTTAACGCCAGGCTCACAGATCACACTTTGGGCATGGATGGAATTGAGAGAAAGATGAGAGGAGTGTGCACAGGCAGGTTAGAGAATGCTGTGCAGAGGAGGTGGGGTTTCAGCTGTGTCCTGAGACAAAGGAGACACAAGGACAGCGAAGTAAAGGTGAGGAGGCTTACACTGGTTTAGGGGGCTCTGTGGGGCCTGGCCCTGCTGGAGCAGGGAAACCAGGCTTGGGGAGGGGAGAGCTGTTTGGATGGGGCCTGGAAGTCCTGATTCTGCATATTCGGGCTTTGGTGAGAGGAGGTGCAGTGGTGCTTGGTGGGCTTTGGCCATCATAGGAACACCATGCTTCTCCACCCTTCTATCAAAGCTCCCTACCAGACTTGTTTTTGCTTTTGTTGTGTTCCTTCCATAGCATGCAAGAGAGGAAGAGTCTTGCCCCCAAGGAGAGGGATTTCTGTAGAGTAAGATTTGCAAATCATCTCAATTAGTCACTTCCAGAAAGGAGCAATGATATATCCTGTGTCCTTCTCTGAGGACACCACCTCAGGAGTTCTCCATCATGGCTTGGCACAAAACTAAGTCTTTTCAAATTTATCATTTGCATGAAATATTTAATGGCATTATTGGGCTGTGGGCCCTTAGCTTTAGGAAATGGTTTAAGATCAACTTTCCTTCTTAATCATAGAGCTTATTTGCTTCTTTGAGGCAAATAACTAACTAAATAACTAACTAAATAAAATAACTACTCCTAATATCAATAAAGGGTGCTAGTTGTCGCTATTTTAAAAATGAGAGACACTTGGGTGCCTGGGTGGCTCAGTCAGCTGAAGTGTCTGATTCTTGATTTCAGTTCAGGTCATGATCTCACAGTTCATGAGTTCGAACCCTGAGTGGGGATCTGTGCTGACAGCTCGGAGCCTGGAGGCTTCTTCAGATTCTGTTTCCCTCTTTCTCTCTGCCCCTCCCCTGCTCGCGCTCTCTCTGTCTCTCTCAAAAATAAACATTAAAAAAAATTAAAACAAAAATGAGAGACGCTGGAGTGCCTGGGTGGCTTAATCAGTTAAGTGTTTTTCTTGATTTTGGTTCAGGTCATGATCTCACAGTAATGGGTTTGAGCCCCTGGTTAGGATTCTGTCTCCCTCTCTCTCTCTCTGTCCCTCCCCCATGCTCTTTCTCTGTCTCAAAATAAACGAATAAACTTAAAAAAAATGAGAGACACTAGAAAATTTCATGACAGACTCAGCAGAATTTCTGTGGAAAGATTCAAATCTGAAGGAAGCATTGCTTTCTGAGCTTGTCATTTATCACAGATTCTCATCTTGCCTATTTTGGACCGCAAGGAGGGCTCATAGTGAATATGGGCCGAAACTAGACTTGGTTTTCCTTTCCACAGAACTAATTATGATATTTAAATAACTTTTTATATTTGCAAAGTGAGGTCCCCTAGACCCTCAATCGAGTTACTTCCTTCAACTAAGTTTTTTTTCCTTTGTAGAAATCTTCAACTTCCTTGTTTTCCTCAAAACTTTTTATTTATTAATTAATTAATTTATTAATATATTTTTTAAATATAATTTATCATCAAGTTAGCTAACATGCAGTGTATACACTGTGCTCTTGGCTGCGGGAGTAGATTCCCATGATTCATCACTTATATACAATACCCAGTGCTCATCCCAACAAGTGCCCTCCTCAGTGCCCATCACCCGTTTCCCCCCCTGCTCCCCCCACCAACCCTCAGTTTGTTCTCTGTATTTAAGAGTCTCTTATGGTTTGCCTCCCTCTCTGTTTGAAACTATTTTTTTCCCTTCCCTTCCCCCATGGTCTTCTGTTAAATTTCTCAAATTCCACATATGAGTGAAAACGTATGATATCTGTCTTCCTCTGACTTACTTAGCATAATACTCTCCAGTTCCATCCACATTGTTGCAAATGGCAAGATTTCATTCTTTCTCTTTACCAAGTAGTATTCCATTGTGTATGTGTGTGTGTGTGTGTGTGTGTGTGTGTGTGTGTGTATGTATATTACATCTTCTTTATTCATCAGTTGATGGACATTTAGGCTATTTCCATAATTTGGCTGTTATTGAAATCACTGCTATAAACATTGGGGTATATATTCCCCCACGAATCAGCACTCCTGTATTCTTTGGATAAATTCCTAGTAGTGCTATTGCTGGGTTGCAGGGTAATTCTATTTTTCATTTTCTGAGCAAACTCCACACTTTTTCAGAGTGGCTGCACCAGTTTCCATTCTCAGCAACAGTGCAAGAGGGTTCCTGTTTCTCCACATCCTCACCAACATCTATTGTTTCCTGAGTTGTTAATTTTAGCCACTCTGACTGGTGTGAGGTGGTATCTCAATGTGATTTCAATTTTTATTTCCCTGATGATTAGTGATGCTGAGCATCTTTTCATGTGTCTGTTAGCCATCTGGATGTCTTCTTTGAAGAAATGTCTGTTCATGCCTTCTGCCCATTTCTTCACTGGATTATTTGTTTTTTTTGGGTGTTGAGTTTGGTAAATTCTTTATAGATTTTGGATACTAACCCTTTATCCGATATGTCATTTGCAAATATCTTCTCCCATTTCATTGGTTGCCTTTTAGTTTTGTTGATTATTTCCTTGGCTGTGCAGAAGTTTTTATCTTAATGAGATCCCAATAGTTCATTTTTGCTTTTATTTCCCTTGCCTTCAGAGACATATCAAGTTAGAAGTTGCTGCAGCTGAGGTCAATGTGGTTGTTGCCTGTTTTCTCCAGGGTTTTGATGGTTTCCTGTCTCACATTTAGGTCTTTCATCCATTTTGAGTTTGTTTTTGTGTATGACGTAAGAAAGTGGTCCAGTTTTATTCTTCTGCATGTTGCTGTCCAGTTCTCCCAGCACCATTTGCTAAAGAGACTGTCTTTTTTCTATTGGATACTCTTTCCTGCTTTGTCAAAGATTACATTTGTGGGTCCAGTTCTGGGTTCTCTATTCTATTCCATTGGTCTCTGTGGAGGCTAAAGTCTGGGATTGTGATGCCTCCCATGGTGGTTTTCTTTTTCAACATTACTTTGACTATTTGGGGTTTTTGTGGTTCTATACAAATTTTTAGGATTGTTTGTTCTAGCTCTGAGAAGAATGCCATTACAATTTTGATTGGGATGTGACTGAATGTGTAGATTGCTTTCTTTAAAGGCTTTTTAAAGTGTTGATAAAAACCTAACAAGAAGAGGAAGTTAAGAGAAATAAATGTTGTGCAGATGGCATGTATGAAAGCATTGTGAATAAAACCTGGTCATAGTCAATCCTCAGATTTTAGCTCTAAGATGTTTTAAGAGTGTGTTCTGAGCCCTTTGAGTGCTATGAAATGAATATGGCCATTTATGAGGCAGTTATAAGACCCTTCAGTGATAGTCTGTCTTAGAAACTAATCTTCAGGGCTGTTACCTTCCACCAAAGATGCATCTTTTTCCTATGTGGCTTAAAACATACTCTTCCTTGGCCAAATCCTCTGAGTACTACTTTTCTTCTCATTTTCCCTTCTGGGGTGTGTGTGTTCCTGCTGTTTGTTCCCTCCTTATATTGTGAAATTTGTATTTGGTTCACAACCAAACCTTTGGAGCTTAACCTTTTATTTCTCTTCCACTGGGAAGCACTTTTCAGAAAGCCTTCTCAAAACATGTCAAGCTGTCACCATGTCCTCCTCATTTTGTTCTGTCATTTCTCTACCTCTTCTCATTTCCTCCTCCCTCTCCCCATTGTGACTTTGCAGGGTCCTCCAAGTGAAAGGATCCTCACATATCCTTCCTCCTCTCCAAGCTAAGAAGCTACTTTAGAACAATTTTCCCCTTCCACACTGATTTCCTTCTTTCCAGCACCATTCTCTCCTCACAACTTCTCTCATGGAAATTCTCCTGCCTCCTTTATCTTCTTACCCTCAACCATCTCTTCTGTCAATGGCAGAAGTACAGTCCCTCAGTCCTTGCCTCTGCTTTGCCCCTCCTGGGATTCTTACACAAAGCTGGCCTTCTAAATGGGGACACAGGCTTTCCAGAGAAACTGTATAAACGATGGTATTGCATTCCTTACCAAAAGCTCATCATCCTCAGAGAAGGCATAGCTATTACTGCCTTTAAAATCAAAGATTCAACAATTTTATTGCAAATTTTATTTAAGGGGTAAAATTATAAAATTAATCTCTACCATGGAAATTTAGAAACCCAAGGGACCTCAGGTATCTTAACCAGGGATTTTCAGACTTATTTTTTTTTATGTCAAAGCTTCATTTTGATCAAAGAAAATCATATAAAGTGAATCGGTATTAACTCAGATTAAGATGTCACTGCTTTGGTTAGGTCTTCTGAGTCTTTTCTACACCTCCCACCTCACTCCTTGACACCCAGGGAAGTTTAACCCATTATGGCAATTTAAGATGAGAAAACCAGGTCTCAAAGTCAAGGAGCTAAACCAGAGGGCCTAGCAACTCCAGAGTTTTCCTTTCCAAATGAGAGGAAATGTAGGCACACGCTGACTCTAACCAGAGTGTTGTGAAGTTTGCTTATCAATATGGAAAGTAAATAAGCTACGACTCAGTATATCTAAAATGTGACCTATTTAGGGGTACCTGGGTGGCTCAGTCGGGTAAGCATCTGACTCTAGATTTCGGCTCAGGTCATGATCTCACCATTCGTGAGTTCAAGCCCCATGTCAGGCTCTGTGCTGACAGCATGGAGCTTGCCTGGGATGATCAGTCTCTTTCTCTCTCTGCCTTTCTCTCTCCCTCTTTTAAAAGTAAATAAATAAACATTTGAAAAAATAAAATGTGACCTATTTAAAATAAACATACTAGCAACAAGAAGCATATTTAATTAATAAAAAATGTGTTTGCTTTTTTGGTTTTGGAGGGAAATCTGAGTTAACTTTTAAGACTCATATCTAATTGAAGAACAGACAGAAAACTTTGGACTGATTGTTCTTTTTCCACTCAATAAATTCTCCCTAACAAGAAAAGGCTTTAGAACCATTCTGCCCACCATACTTTTAAGAAAGCAATTATAGTCTCCACGTAAAGTTGTCACTGAGAAAATTTGTTGTGAGTGTGGGAGAAGATGAGCCTCTTGAATCTACCCCTTCTCAGCTTTTCTTCCTCCCAAGAGTTAAAGCAGAAATCAGACAAGGACCTTCAAATCAGGAAGGAGGAAAAGGTGTGGCCACAACATCCCTATAATGGAGATGGTTATAGTAGAGATGGGGTCTATCTAGGGGCTGACTACCTTCTTAAACATCATTTGGGAAAATCTCTTCCACCCCTATCTGAGTTGCTAAACATTTATTCATCTATTCAAACAATATTGAACACCTATTATAAAGCACTGTGCCAGGCTGAAAATATAATATCACAGAAAGACCCGATTTGCATCCTGCCCTGTTATTGAGTGTTGCAGACTATGAGTCTGGAGTTCTCTCCTGTCCAGCAAGAGAGTGGATGCAGAATTGAATATGAGAGAGGCTAATGTCCAGGAGGAGACAAGAGCCCTGAAAAGTGGTTTCATCTTCGTATTTATTGAGCTCACAAGATATTACCCATGTGGTAAATGTGAAGAAAACAAGATCTTATGCTTGTGAATGTGGCAAAGACAGACAGTAATCATTAGCTTGTGTGTATAAGAAGCAAAGGGTCTGGGGGGCAAGTGGTATTTGTGATCAAAGTACAATAGTATATTGGTGCCAAATGGAAAGTAATTTCCTGCAGATGAAATCCCATCTGATCCCATTACAATATCTCGCTAGCTAACCTTGGGTGCTTTCGCCCTGTGGTGGTGGCTTTCTGCCCTAAGCTTTCTTCTAACCCATTAGTGTAAGGAAAACCTATTTCCCCACAATTGAGAATGAATAAATTTACTGGGAAATAGCACATGTCATTAAAGATAGTTAAGTGGAAGGTAATATACTGTTATGGACTACATGTTTATGTGACCCCCAAATGCATATATTGAAACCTTAACCCTCAGTGGGATGATATTAGGAAGTGGGGCCTTTGGGAGATATTTAGGTAATGAGGGCAGAGCCCTTATGAGGATTAGTGCCATTATTGAGATAAAGGGCCCTAAATCAATCTATCTCTCTGCCATGTGAGGGTACAGCAAGAAGGTAGATATCTACAAGCTGGGAAGTGGGACCAGACATGGGAAGTCACCGGACATGGGATGTGTTTGTGCCCTGATCTCAGACTTCCCAGGCCACAGAACTGTGAGAAATCCATGTTTGTTGTTTAACCCACCCAGCCAATGGCATTCTGGTAGAGCAGCCCAGACTGACTGAGATGCATACAAAGTACTGAACCACAGGCAACTGTGGTACTTGTCCTTCCTCTCTATTGCTCCGTCAGGGAGTAGAGGAAGTTCTTTCCTTTCATGAGGCTCATCCAGCCAAACTGTAGAGAGTAAACTAAAGAGGATGCTCAGAGATAGAAGCATGGCTTCTCAAGAAAGTCTTACAACATTTGAATAAACCAGATCCTGGCCTTTGAATATGAGCACCTGGCAGGGATGACATGTAAGTTTTATTTTATTTTATTTTATTTTATTTTATTTTATTTTATTTTATTTTATTTTATTTTATTTTATGTTTTAATGTTCTTTTTATTCTTTTCTTTCTTTATTTTTTTAATATGAAATTTATTGCCAAATTAGATGTCTCTATACTCCCAACATGTTGGCTAAGGATGATCTATTATTTGACTGTTTTAGGCAACATGTTGGAACAACACAAAACAAAACGAAAGAGAAAAGGAAGAAAAAAGCAGTCTTTTTACAGTCCTTTCATATGGAATTGAATGGGTTCCTGGCTGAAAACGGCTTTTA
The DNA here is from genome assembly GCF_016509475.1 of Prionailurus bengalensis. Taxonomy (NCBI): domain Eukaryota; kingdom Metazoa; phylum Chordata; class Mammalia; order Carnivora; family Felidae; genus Prionailurus; species Prionailurus bengalensis. Next base: position 73,823,049 of record NC_057344.1, on the reverse strand, counting down.
GGGAGAGAATCAGTCAACATGCTTAGCAACGGCCTGTGTAAAATATGTAGTTGTTTTTACAGAGCTCTTAACTAAGCCTTGGAAACTGGAAAGTCATTTAATACGCTCTCTGGGAGAGGGGATTCTGTGGTGCTAAGAGTAGGATATTACAATTTCCTCAACAAAGAAAAAAAAAATATGCACATAACACCTGTGAGGCAGAGTGGAAATCACTTACCGGGGCCATAAAACTGTAGTTTACAGTCAAATTGTTTACCTTAAGGTAACTGTCAGCACTGATGCACCTCCTTGGAGCCAATATTCATCTGTGGGTTGGAGCTATGACTCAGGATGCTCATTCCAGCCCTGATCTGTAATTTGAACAGCAGTTTTTTTTTTTCTTTTCAGCAGCAAGCTCATGTGCTCATCCATTGCCCAAGGGAGATGTGGACTTAGTTATTCACAGAGTGCCAAGAATAAGGGGGTGGTGGAGACCCCCATGTTTATAGAACCACTTGTATTCAACTACAGATTAGTTCTACATATCTTTAGGTGTTGGGGAAAAATCTGCTGATTAGCTCCCAGATAAGCATTTGCAGTAAACACACGATAAATGTGTTGCCGGGCGGGGAATCACTTAAAATGAAACAAGAGGGAGTGTATATGGTAGAGCTTGGGGGTGGGGTTGGAGTTTGAATCGTATTTTTAAACCCGCTAAGGGAAGCTTGCTCTATAGAAGAACTAACTGTATTTTTGTAGAGCACACCCATATCCATCTTTTAATATACCTTTTGTGTAAGTCCTGTTGTGTTGTCAGGGCCACACTTTAAGTGAGGGGAAAGTATAGAATAGCTTCGTATTTGTAAACAGGCTCTGGTAGATTGAAAACATTTACTTAGATATTCTTGAAACAAACTCAGATTTGCTTTTAAAAGAGGATCTGGGAAGGAAAAAGAGGCAGGCCCTGGGAGGTAGGCCTTGCTCTCAGCAGGGCTGTGCTGGCACTCTGGAGAATCTTCAAGAGGGCAGGTGGAGTGGTCTTCATGAGGTGAGGCAGTTACTCATTAAAATTGTGGGGAAATGCCAAATAACAACCACAGAGGCATTCTCCTCACCATGGGAATCTTTTCTGCTTTATTCCAGGGGATTGAGTCTGTTAGATGTGCACCCAACCCTTGTATTCTCCAGAAGCTCCCCCATAACCTTTTCTTCTTTATACTGTGAGTTCCTGGTATATAGGTGCTGAGCTTCATGTTTCTTCTGTTGGTACCCTTGAAGCCCAGACCATCTGTCAGGCAAGTAATATAGAATCCTCTTTAAAAAAAGGCCCTGTATGGGGCACCTGGGTGGCTCCGTTGGTTAAGCATCTGACTCTTGATTTTGGCTCAGGTCATGATCTCACAGTTTGTGAGTTTGAACCCCACACTGGGCTCAGTGCTGACAGTGCAGAGACTGCCTGGGATTCTCTCTCTCCCTCTCTCTCTCTCTCTCTGCACCTCCCCCACTCACTCTCTACCTTTTTCTATTAAAATAAATAAATAAACATTAAAAAAAAGAAAAATTCCCCGGAACCAAATTGCCTTGGTTGAACTGGGTAACTCTGAGTAAATTGCTTAATTTCTCTGTGTCTCAGTTTCCTCATCAGTAAAAGGGGGACAGTAATAATATTAAATGGGTTAATGTATACAAAGTGATTAGAACAATGCCTTAAAACAGTGATAACTGCCAAATAAATATTAGGTACTATTTTTAGTCAGACTGAAGTTCTAGGCATTCAGGTCCTCCCTTTATTTGGGTCTAGCGTCTGGACATCTATCTATAATGCAGTGTGTATGCATTCATGCTTTGTTCCAGAAGTAATTTCAGATGGCATTTATGTCCTGGCTTACACAATACATTTCCATAAGACACTTATAATCATCTAGAGTTGGAAGACAGATCCCATGCTTCATCCCAATGTACCTAAGTCACTTGGCCCAAACCAGCTCATCCTTTTGTTCTCCAAAAAGTCTAAGTACTAGGAGGCAGTGCCTGGGCAGCTTAACACTCTCATGCAGTGGTGTTATTGAGGGTTTTCATACCATTTAATTATAGGCAGAATTGCCCTCTGGATCAGGTCATTCCGAGAAAATTCCATGTCATGGAAACATAAAACCCCATTTCTTTTCCAGGGATGGAGGTCTTCTTGTCCAATATATATTTGTCCAATATATATTTTTTCTTTTTAAAAGAAATTTTCTTGGCTGGTTTAGGTAACTGGGTTTATTAAAAATGGATGCTATTTATTCTGCCTTTAAATGGCCCCTTCTAGGGAGCCCAAAGGATTTGAGAAGATGATCTCATGCCAGAGGAGGCAGGACTCTCACCTGGATTGTGTCAGAGGTAGGGCAAGAAAACTGTCCTCAACCAAAGAAGTTGAGTTTTAGATCTATTTTGAGTTTTAAAATTTTTATCAATAAATCAACCAATCTTGATACCTTACTATATGGATGAGACCCTATGCTAAAAGCTGTAAGTTATAGACCGTGTCCTTAAGGAACATAAGTTTAGTATAAATGTTCCCTTTTAAAGTAATTGCTAAGTGAAGGTTGTGGCAGGGCCCTGTAATTTGTGCTGTCAATGTCCCATTGCAAATCTCTGTGTGAAAGCCAAGGTTGATGCAGAGAGGTGAGAGCCCATTCAGTCAAAACACTGAGCAGACTCTGTTGCACAAGCAAATGTGTTATCATATTTGGAATGCATCTGGCTTGGGCTTAAGCTATCAAATGTCCGAGTTCTCTGGTCCAAATAGTTTGGGTGGGATGGCTTTGATTCAAAAGGCTCTTTTGCTGATTTTAATTAGGTAGAAACACAATTTAAGATGAGTTATTCACTGCTTGTTAACCAAGGAAGATGGCCTGAAGCTCCACTCAGTCCCCAAGAATTTCTCAAGTGCTTTTTTTCTGGCTGTGAAAATAGTCTTTCACATCCAGAAAAAATAGGGAGGGCTTATTTAGGGAAATCTATGCCTAGAAACTGTCAACTTTAGATCACTATAAAATGTATAGATATGAAAACAAATGGTCTTAATATGATTATATGCATTTTCTCTATGGTATGTGCACGTATAGATCTGTGTGTAATCAGGGGACCTCCACCTCCAAACCAGCCCTTCATTAGACTGTCATGAATGATAAAACCTAGATGGGGTAGGGGAGGGGAGGACAGGGGAAGGGAGGACAGGGAAGCTGTTTGTGTGCTCATGCACAACAAGGACGGTGTGTGTATGTGTGCTCATGCACACCAAGTGCCTATTACCTTTTGCCTATTCTCACTCCTTCCCTAGGTCTCACAACTTTTCCATGAGCATGAGTCGTTTCTAGTTTCCCTGACACCTTATATGCTGGAGGGAGAAAGGGGCAGCTGCCAGCAAAATGAGCTAAGGCTCTGCTGGTTGCTGCCCTGTCCTCCTACCTAGAATCTGGCAAAAATTCAAAGAGGAATAAATATGATGGAGGAGCCCAAGGAGGAGAAGGGGAGATGGTGTAAGAGGGGTAGACATGGACACATGTTCATGCAATGTATCCATTTATTTAACCCAAGGTCCAGATCAAGCACTGTGTTAGGCTTTGACAATCCAAAATCAATTCACCTACTTATGCATTCATTTATTCAACAAGTATTTGTTCAATGACCAGTATGTATCAGACACTCTAGGCACTAATGTTCAGCAACAAACAAGACAGGAGGCACTGCTCTCATGGAGCTTGCCTAACAGCCTAAGGTGGGAGACAGGCAAGCAAATAGGCTTGACGCTCAGGAAGTGTACTTATACAACCTTGAGGGTTAGGAAAATCTTGCGGGATGAAACTAAACTAAGATGTAATGGATGAGAGCATTACCAGATGAGACCATCTTTCAGCTAGGTCTTGAAACTGACCAGTAGACCCTAATGTACTTCTTTTGGAGTCTTGTACAACATGTATTCTTTCCTAGCATAGGACATTTGGTGACTTCTTAGATCGAGATGATGCAGTTTTCTTTCCATTCTTTTTGCAATTTGCTAGTAACATTGTCACATTATTTTTAACAAGAAAATCTCTAATATGAACCCAAATGTATGACATCATTCTTTTTGAAATTTGGGAAGAATTTTGGAAGCAATGCATCAGAGGATGTAGAGAAGTTTCCTGCCACTTTATGAATTGTGATAATCATGTTCTCCATTAAATTGCCTCCAAGGACCAGATGTTGTCAGGAAGGTGGGATAGAGGAACATTTATGCACCACAGGTGAAACTTGGCATGGACCCTCTGGAGAAGAACCTGGTAGTTAGTAGTTGGTCAAATTTAAGGCATTGCACTCCTGAGTCGGTGTCTCAGATAAATTTTCACAAGTGTCCATAAAGAGACATGTGCAAGGGGGATCATTATAGTGCTGTTTGTGGTTGAAGGTAGGTGGACGACAGTCACCATCCAGGAGACATGTGTTGGAAATATGTCATGAAATGCTCTGTAGCTGGTAGAAGTAACCGGCAAAGTATGAAGCATGAGAGACTGACAATTTATAAGAAACATGAGATCTATAATATAATAACACTCAGATAAATTAATAAGCACATATACAAATAAGAGGATTTGTGTTAAACGTTAGAATGACTTCCTGGTATGGGTAGGGAAAAAGGGGAAGGGAATGAGAGAAGAGGAAGAATTAACTAACTAATTAAATAACACAAGTGAGTAGCCCTTCTTGAACCAGTGTAGATAATGTGCGATGAACTGGGGTGTGATTAAGTAATGTTTGTGAGGTCCTCTAGAAAAAGTAGAAAGAAAAGAAGAATAGAAGGAAGGGAGGGAGGGAGACAGAGAAATGAAAGAGAGTACAGAGGAGGGAGAGCAAAGTAGGAAGGATAGAAAGCAAGGGACGAATGCAGAGCCATTCTGTAGCCTCCCTTCCCTTGTTGTCCCAGGATGGAAGCTTTCTCCCAGATTCTCACCAGCCTGCAGAGCTGGGCAGGAGAGGACAGCTAGAGCTCACCCACCAGTGTTGAAGAGGCTGTTAGGATTTACAAGATGGAACAGAAATCTTGGGGCTCAGTAATGCATAACAGAGGAAAGAAGAAACTTGGGAGAAATAAGGATTTAAGGGTACTAATGTTGGGGGGTAGGGGGTGTGATGGAGAAGTCAGTAGGTGAGGAAGGGGAAAGAGGTCCTCGTGGAATCCATCTGCCCACCCCTCTTGGAGAAGAGCCTGGCCTCGTGAGAAGGTCAGCCACCTAACCACTGGTCACGGTGAATGATCTCACCTTTTCTGGTCCTCATACTCCCCAAGCACTAGCTCCACAGAGCCAAGTGACCCCAACCCCTAAGGAGTGGCTCCAGGCAGCCTGAGGGGCGTTGCTGGTAGGGAGGAGGTTCCCTCAAGCTAAGTGTCTCATGAAAGTGACACCAAGCGTTACTCTGGGCCCTGAAGAGGGAAAGAGCAGACAGCTGCTTTTATAGCAGCATCTACTTCATCAAGATAAATCCTATGTCAAGGTCATATTATTTGACATTTATGTAGGAAATCATAGAATCGTTAATAATTGAGGGTGCTTCGTGGCCATGTCTGATGTTTTCTAGCGGAGAAAGCTGAGGATGAAGTAGGTTCAAAAGCCCCAACTTATGTTTCCCTATAGCACTTCCTAGGTCTGAAACTGTCACATTCTTATTATGAAAGTCAGGAACGGGGGTGGGGTGGGGATTCTGATCTGAAAAGAATGAGCAATAGGAAAAGGAAAATGCCTATGCTTCCAAGATTCTGTTTTTAGATAATTATTTTTATTCCTTAAAAAAGGGCAGAGACTAAAAATACTTGACGTATCAGCATGGTCAATCTTAAATTGATTATTCTTCAAGGTTTTCCATACAACGCTGAGAATGAATTCAATTTCCATTCCTGAAAACATCTGACAGAAGAAATTCATACCTTACGTATCGTATAATGAAAAAGAACACGAGCATGGCATTTGCAGAGGGAGGGGAAAAAAGCTTTCCTGAGAATTATTCCTTGAGATCTTTGAGTTCAAACATCTGTTGGGCAGCTCGTTTTCATAATTGGGAAAGTTGTTTGAACCTTTGCTCTCCCCTCCCACCTCTCTTTCTGCTCTTTTACTTCTATAGGAGTGGAGTAATTAGCTCCTAAAAGAGTTAACAAAATACATTTTATTCTACCTGTTTTACTTTCCTATTTATGGATTCATTCCTTCCTCTCATAGCAAGCACAGTAAAACATTTGTTTTTAATAAGAAAAATAGTTGTTTAAATAAGTTAAACTTTTTTTTCTAACCAGAACTTGCAAGTTCATTTCTGGCATTTGCTCCTAGTTGAGTCCATTTATTTATTATTGTCCCAGATTAATAGCCTTTTAATTAGCAGTTATTAATATAAAATGCAATATTTATCCTCTCATCCGAGGAAAGAGAAAGAAAAACACATATATTTTATTAGTAATTTTTGGCCCTCTGCCATTTGGTAGCTAAAAAAAAAATAAATGTATATGTTACAGTAAACACACATTTGTTACATTACATTCTGGAATATACCATCTGTATTTGTCTGTGTACTCAGGAAAATTATATATTGTTCACCTGGGTAGCAATTTGTGTTCTGGCAAATCTTTATTTGCTCTCAAGGGAACCTATTTAATATAATTACATTTAATTGATATTTGTGGTGGTGGATTAAGGAAAAAAGAACCGTCATTTAATACGTTTCAGGATTTTATGGGTCTTGTATTTCTTGGCTTGGTTTTCAAAATACATGTAACCACATTTTTTAAAGCTAGGTACTTGGATAATTCAGTCCTTTATTAAAATAGTACACCAAGAGGGTAGAGTTTAAAACTATCTGACATCCTTCTGCTAAAACAATGAAGAAAGAATTAAATCTTTATCCTCCCAAATATTCTTTTATATTTGTGTTGTCTAAAGGTTTATATGATTAAAATACATTGCCCATGATTTAGCTGATAATTTGGTGCACATCCAACCCCATAGAAAGTAACTGGTTAGCTGCTGAAAGAGGGAACACACTAACTTTTCTCCCTTCCTCACACTCTCAGCTGTGAATTTGGTTTTCCTCTTATGTCAAATGCAATAGAACTTTCCTTTCTCTGTTTTCCATCAATGTGGAGCAGACGATTTTTTCAAATGATGGCTTTAGGCAAACTTCAGGGCTGCTAAATATGTCAAACCTGGAAAAATGATACCTCAGGTTGTATTGCTGTTAGTTCATAAAGTTGTTTGTTGATTTTTAAACTCTTTTTAAAATACAAACACTCCTAGTGAGCAATATAGCCACCAGTTAAATAAACAGATTAATTATGTATAAAAATGTAATTGAGACCAGCTAATGCTGACACATGATAGATAGTTGTCACAGACTTTAAGTTGACATATGCATAGCTGAAGACAGAATCAGCTAGCATATTTATGCCTAAGCATATTAATTTTACTTGTAGTGGGAGAATAATTATTAAATAAGAATCCATGAGACACAAATGTTTTTTTCTGACTTTCAAGGAAAAAAATGTCTATATAAATGACAAGATTCCAGGTAAAGGCAGAATACTTCACATAAAGTGAGCCAGTAATTTCCGTAGGCCTGTTCTTCTGTAAGAGCACTGACTCATTATCAGGGCTATTTCACCAAAAGGAACATCCAGTTGATGTCTCTCTTTGCTTCTCCCTCTGTACCCACAAAAAATGCATAAGTGAAAGAGTCTTATCTAACATCTCAAAGGCAATGATGGGAATTCTTTTTTTTTCTCCCTCTGTACCCGCAGACATGCATAAGTGAGAGAATCCTATCTAACATCTCAAAGGCAATGATGGGAATTCATCCATCATCTGGTCCTAAAACTCAGTTTGCCAAAGAGAGAGCAGAACAAGAGTTCACAGGCTGAGTAATTCTAATCCTGGTGGTTAAGAGACAGCATCAGGCCTTCTATGTATGGAGAAGGGTGCTGGGAACTAGGGGATGTGAGTTTCTGACTCTTGGCCACTCTGGACTTCTGGCTCCATCTTTGTAGAAGGAGGGGATGGACAGAGGATTCCTATGAGCCCTTCCAGCTCTACGTTTTCTTGGGATCCTATTCTCTTACCTCTTTAGTTGCCATATATGCAGATCCCTAGTTCTAATACAGTTTCTACATATAAACTAATAATTATCCTATTTCTGAGGGAAGACTTCTAGTCCTCATTAGTTCTTGTTCTCAGAGGACAGTGAGAATTTCCCCAGATGAGGTCCATAAAATATGTACATCATTAAATATTAAATTATCCAAACCCTTCTCCACCACCTACCACCTATTTTCCCAGGTAAAGAAACTGAGGCCCAGAGAGGCCAAATGACTTGCTCAAAGTCTCACAGTATCAGGAACTAGACCCACTGTTCCAGGCAAGAGGCTTTCTGCCAACCAGCTGTGCTGTAACTACTCAATTACTCAATATTGGACAATTTCACTTGGCAACCTAGTAATCCTGAAAGCCGAATAAGTTGACTCCCGACACTGTTTTTGAGTTGTTTGATGTTTCAAGTTCTTTTGAGCATTTTTGTGGGTTGAGTGAGGGAACAAGGAGGGCGGGGGAAGAGAGAGACTGAGGAACAGACAGAGAAATTTGTTTCCATTGGAGAAGATGGGAGAAGATTCCCCTTCCTTTGGTAGAAATAACTTAGTCTTTGGGACATGAGAATATATTTCCTGTTGCCTCCCACCTCCTTTCCAGGGCTAATTCCTTCTCTAAGTAATCAACAACTAGAAGAATAGGGCAATGTCAAACTGTTACTTAAAATTCCCAGGTGGGACCACTTGTTCCCGCAACTTTAGTGTGAGGTAGGTTTCAGTAAGAAATTCCTGGGCTGCCATGTCATTTTGCATTAAACCATCAGTTTGTTGGCTTGAGATGACAGCACATAACACATCCAAATAATTTTTCTGTCAAGTCGATTCAGAGAGAGAACAGGGATGAAATATGGAAAAGCAAGTTTGAGAAAGATGGAGTTCTTTCTGATGAACGGAATAGGACATTTTCTCCCTGTTTTTAATTTAAGGTTCTGAAACTATGGCTCTTCACTCTGGAAACTGACAGGCGTCCAGGCTTGAAATTATCCTGTTTAACATAAAGAAGGGTGAGAGAATGACAAGGGTGTACTCAATACGAGGTATCAAAAGCCAAAGGGCTCATAAGCAAGAGAGAAAAATCACCTGGACTCAACAAAATGCAATTTTGGATGAAGCCTGTCCTTTCTTTGATATGAAAATGAATTAGCTTCTGTTTTCCTCACCCTCAATAACCTAAGTCAGGATCACCTGAATTGAGGTATTAAAAGAGCATCACTAGATATAGAAACAAAGCTAGAATAATTTTGAGGATCACTTATTTCTCTAGTTGAATAAATTGGACAGATCCTGACAGTTCATCTACAAAAAATGGAAATCACAATAACATGATGATCAGGGAGCCTTTTTGGAGGGATGAATGTGTGTAGTCAGAAAATGTGGAATTTGAGGTCCCTCCTCTGTCTTTTTAAGTGTCATGTGGTCTTGGAGGAGTTACTTATTATTGTGAAAATGATCATTATTTATTAGATGTTTTCCATGTGTCAGAAACTAAGCTACACTGTTTGTGTATATTATATAATTTCACCCTCAAAATACCCACAAAAATAGGTATTATTAACCCTATGTCATAGATATGTAAACTGAGGCCCAAGTTCACCTGCCTATGAAGTGACAGATTAAGATTTGAAAGCAAGTTCGTCTGATGTGAAGACTGATGCCCTTAACTAACCACTATTCTCTATGGAAAAAAGTTCTTTGTAAGATGCCAGTTATTGTTTAAGTTAGTGAGTCTTGTCAAGCAATAATTTTATAGTCATCTTGTAAGGTAACTTCAGTTACTTTAAGTAGTACCCTCAGGCTACAAGTAGCATTTATTTGGCAATAAGCAATTTTTGATAATAATGGCTACCATGTATTGAGTTCCTATGCTGTGCTGGATCCAGTTCTAAGCACCTGAGATGTTCTGATGTCTTTAATCCCCACAACAACTTTGTGAAGGAGGTGCTATTGTTATCCCCATTTCACAGATGTGCAAACCAGAACACTGAGATCTTTATAATCTTCCCAAAGTCTCACTGCTGGTGAGTGGCTGAGCTGGGATTTAAACCCAGGTAGGCTGGGAGTGCCTGGGTGGCTCAGTCAGTTGATTTAGGCTCAGGTCATGATCTCAGGGTTCTTGAGTTTGAGCTCTGTGTTGGGCTCTGCGCTGACAGCTCAGAGCCTGGAGCCTGCTTCAGATTCTGTGTCTCCCTCTCTCTCTGCCCCTTCCTCACTTGTTCTCTCTCTCTGTCTCTCTCTCTGTCTCTCTCTCAAAAACAAATAAACATTAAATCCAGACAGACTGGTGTAGAACCAAAGTGTATAACGTCACCTCTTTGAAGTATGTGTGTAAACCCTGGATGAGTGAGTTCACAAAAGGAGGTCTTGCTCACGTGTCTGGGGAAGCAGAGAGCTTGTTGATGCTGCAGGTTGACGAGTGGGAGCTCTTCTGTAGAGATTTGTTTGGGGTATCTAGCTATAGGGACTATTGCTTTCGTTGTCTCCTTTCTTAATTAACCCTCATTAATCAGTGGACCCTGACAAAAACCCGAGTCACAGCCTGTGCCAAGCAGCCCACCTTTTAATCCTCCTGACTGTTCAGGACTCCATTCTCAGCTTGGTTGTTGCCTTGACAAGCTGGAGAATTGCAGTATGAAGGACAAGACAGAAGGGAGACCAGGAAGAGGTAAACCCGCTTCATAAGACCTATGGTTGGTTTCCACCAAGCAGCTTTCTGGAGAATCTCTGCTTTGATCTCCATAATGTCCTTGGAACTTCCCTGTGATGCACAAGGTAGGGTCCCTCAAACTCTAGAAGGGTAGAGAACAAAGTTGTGTTGCCTAATAGTCAGTGCTCTTAATTATAAACAAGAGAAGTTGTCTATTTTAAGTTATCTCATACCAAAATAAGCTTATTAGAGGGAGCTACTGAGTAGTTCACAGAATGGTAGGAAGGCCAGCAAAACCAACTCAGAAATGGAAGAGGAAGCAAGAAGGGGTGCACAGGGAAATGGCCTGGTCGGGTACTGCAGCCACTGCCGGTGAGCGCTGGACCCCACCCTGTGGGCAGGAGTGGACCTGGAGGCCTCTGCTCTACCAGAGCTCTGCAGTTGCCCTTGTTTTTTGTCTCACTTGCCTCAGATTCAAACTCAGCTTGCAATAAGCAATTGGCCCATTTTCAAATCATACAGAGCAGGAATTGCCAGAGGTTAGGAAGAGCAAAGACTGGCCTTTTTGGCTAAAGATTCAGAGGTTGGGCAGTCAAAAAAGCATTACAACTGTCCACCACACAATTACTGATCTATTTATTGGGAACCTAATTTGCCACATTCAATCCTGAGTAACTCTGTTGGTTCAGTATGTCCATTTTACAAATGTGGAAACTGGAATAGGGAAGGCTGGTAACTTACCACCATCTCTAATGCTGGGATCACCTTTAGCAAGTTGCTTCTCAACTGGAGAAGCACCAGCTTAGGTAGGAGGAGTCATGCTTTTGTTCACATATTGGTTGGATGGACGTCCTCTCTTCTCTTGGGAGAACTAAGAACCAAACTGTCTCTTGTAAAGTGCTTCGGCACCTTTGCCATTCTGGCAGGAGCAGAGCCTGAGGTGTCTAAAGAGGAAGGCGGGTAATAAGAAGTGTAGTCTATAAAATGCACAATTTATTTCTATATATTCATTTGCATCTGGTATGCACACAGCTGTTAAATATATTCCCAAAGAACAGAAACATTATCCATTTCCATAATTTTTGAATTATAGAAATATTTAGTAAAACTGAAAATACAGCGAGCTTTTATAGGCCGTTATAGTGATTGAAAGGCCCTGACAACTTCTCATAGTTCACAGTCATGGGAAACATATGTGCAGATCTCCTTAAGGGAGCAAAGATGTGAGAGCATCATGGGGACCAGAGGGAGATGCTTTCTGTGAGACTTCAGAAATCTCTGAGGCCAGGGAAGAACCACAGAGACCAAGTGGGAAGGCTATCGGCGTGAGCCAGATCACCGACAGGCCCTGGTGTGGAATGGGCAGTCCCGACAGCACATTTTAGTTGAGCCCCGACTGATATGGCCATCCCGCCAGGCTAACAAAATGTCTTCCCTGAGCAGGACCAGAGTGGGGAGGTTTCCAGGATTCACATTTCAGGAATGTGACTAGTTTTTTTTCAGCAAGCTTTCTGTGCTATGTCACATTTATGAAAAGTTACACATTACACATTTTCCTAATTTGTTTTCTTTGTAAAAAGAAAGGTAAAAGGACAAAGAGAGAGACCACATGCTACAGTCAGAAGCCAGAAGACATGTTTGAGAGCTGGCCCACCACTGACTAGCTGTGTTGATCTTGGGCATATTGGTACTTAATTCTTCTAAGTCTTAGATCGTTGTCTATCTCACAAGATTAAGTGAGATAATTTTTTAAAATGCTCCGTGTAACTTAAAGAGATATTCAATGGTGAGGTGTCATTCATAAATGAAAGTGTGCCTAATACCACCTTGGGTATAATTTGGAACACGTTTCGTCTAAAATTCAAGTTAAGTACCCAATAAACCTGCACGCGCGAAGTACACAACGGGTCAATGTATTGATCCCCAGACCCCAAAACAGTAGGAAATATGGGATATTTCTAATAAAGGTGATGGGATGGACTACATCTACTATTACTCTTCCTAAAACCCAAATAAAATAATAGTAAAAGGATTTGGTTAAAGGCATAAACACCTAAGGAAGGGATAACAGCTTACGAGGTTGGAAAGCAATGGAATGAGCGGTACAAGATTTTTTAAAAAGTGGACAATAGTAGGTAACAAGGATTCCACGAAACCCCTAGTGCAGAGTCCTCCAGAGCCTCAGGCACTGACAGCTCCTGGTACCCCTGGAAGCAAGGGTGAGATGCATCGAAGATACAAAGGATTGGTGGAAAGTCTATTTCAACAGCAATTGGGCCCCAAATCCCTTCTGCCACTACACTCAGCCTGGAGACTGCCCTTCTCTCACCCAACTGAACAAAGGAGGTTCCTGGGGAGGGAAAATGGAGAGTATCTTACACAACTGAGGATTAAGTGAATGTATGTGTAGCAAGGACCCAGACCTCTTCCTCCAATGGGCTCCTTGAACTCACTGGGCAGCCAGACCCTGGCTCTGCAGGAATTTGGATAAGTGTTTTATCCAGAGTTTAACCAGCCCAAGACATAAAACATAAAGATACAGACTTGGGAGATTCTTTAATAAATGAATGACCCAGCCATATTCATTTAACCAGCATTTAATGAAGGCCAGCATTTAATGTGCCAGACACTTTTGTAAGTCCAAAGATTTAGCAGAAAAAAAAAAATAAGAAAGACATCCTTGCCCTCATGGAGCCTAAATTTGAGAGAAGTGAAAGAGGAAATAAAAAGAAAAAAGTAAATGAGTAAAATATATAATGTGTTAGATGATGATAATTACCATGAAGAAAAATAAATTACGGAAGCGGACAGCAAATGTCTGGAGATGAGACAGGAAATGAACCTATAAATAAAGTGATCAGAAGAGGTTCACTGAGGAGGGGATGACAAAGTAAAGGCCTGGAGTTGCTAAGGGAGTAAGCCTGAGAGCTCCCAGGTGGAGGGCTGCTCAGGACCATGGTTCTGGTGTCTGGCCTGGGACCAGAAGGGCCAGAGGCCAGGATGACACGAGAGGTGTGAGTGCAAGGTCAGGGAAGTCAAGATGAGGTCAGATGATTAAAGGAGTGTGGGAAGCTGAATAACTGCCTCCAAAGATGTCCACATCCCAATCCCCAGGACTTGATGTTACTTTACGTGGCAAAGGGGCTTTGTAGATATGATTAAGCTAAGGATCTTGAGATGGGGAAATTATCTGGAATTATGCAGGTGGACCCAATATCATCACAAGGATCCTCATAAGTGAAAGAGGGAGGCAGGAGAGTCAGAGTCAGAGAAGATGGGAAGATGAAAGCAGAGATGGCAAGAGGAGTGATGTCAGGAGGAGGCCAAGAGCCAAGGAATGCAAGAGGCTTCTAGAAGCTGGAGAAGGCAAGGAAACAGATTCTCCCTTAGAGCCTCCAGAAGGAATGTGCCCTGCTGACACCTTGATTTTATGATTTCCGAACTCCAAAGCTGTAAAACAATAAATTTGTGTTCTTTTAAGCCGCTAAGTTTCTGGTAATTTGTTACAGGAGCCAAAGGAAACTAGTACAGGAGGGAAGGGAGCAAGCAGATCCAGTGTAGTCTTCTATTTCATAAAGTAAGAATTTTAAAAAACAAATTGACCTTATTTTTAAGGCAACCAGGGGAAAAATGCCCATCATTAAACTCTTCTGTGTAATTTATTGCCTTGGATATGATAGCTTTAAAATAAAGATTAAAGCATAAAGCTTTTAGCATAAAGAAATTTAAAGCTCTTGAGTAATGCTTTCACATATTTTTCCTTATAATGCATAAGAATCTGTTCTCCCCATGAGCATCAGCCAAATATGACTAGGAAATTTAAATCACTTATCCTTCCAATGTTTTCCTCTGTGCTCCCATTTCTTGGAACTGATCAAGATGGTATGTGTTTCTGCTTGGATGGATTTTTATAGTACTGAATGGAGATCAGTAAAGCCCAGGGCTATAGACGCCTGCTGAAGAGGTAACACTTGGGGTTTGGGGAAAGAGTGAGTTGAGGGGAGGGTTGGCTAGGAAGTCTTCTGGGGATGCCCACATAGGGAGGGAGATTTCTGCAGAATGAATGAGAGAGAGGGCTGTGAGAGAGACCCCCATGGAGTGCAGTCTCCTCTTTGAAAATACCTCAGGAGAAAGCAAGACCTTTGAGAACAGTGACTTATAAGAAATAAAAGACCAGTGTGTCTTTTCACAACTAGGCTAACATTGCTTGCATTGCTTTACATGACTTCCAGGAAACAAAAAGCTTTTACATATTTGGCCCTGTGATGGAGATGGAGTGGGATCACCTTTGGTAGGAGATGGAGGCCAGCATGTTGACGTGAGGGCAGTAGCTGGTCTGGAGTCAAGGAGAGGAGTGTCTTCCTAGGGACCGGGAAGGGGATGGGTGTGGGGTGCAGTGCTTGTGGGCAATGCTTTG
Source organism: Prionailurus bengalensis (assembly GCF_016509475.1). Taxonomy (NCBI): domain Eukaryota; kingdom Metazoa; phylum Chordata; class Mammalia; order Carnivora; family Felidae; genus Prionailurus; species Prionailurus bengalensis. The sequence goes on along the minus strand of NC_057344.1, from coordinate 73,807,863 downwards.
GAGCCAAAGCGTACTAGTAGAGAAGGACAATGGGTGTCTTTAGAGGATGTTGAGGAGGCCCTCACTGATTCATGGAGCAGACTTGGGGGTGGAACTTCCCAGAAGTCACTGGAGCAGTAAGGTCTGACAGACAGAAGAAGACTAGGTCTCACCAGCTGCTCCTTGTATAAGTAGCAATCACTTAAGGTCCATGCCTTTTGCCCCTATTCCAGGCTCCAGGTAGGCTTTCGGGAATCTCATAGCATGCTAAGGAGGGTGGTATTTAACACCTGCAACAACTCTGGTTCTTTCAGTAGGTGTCCTGTGGACTTTGCTTCCAGGCAAAATTTGTGTGGTTTCATGAGAGCAGTGCTGGGCAGCTGAGTCCCCATCCCTGCCTCTGCCGCCAACCAGCTGGGTGACACTAGTTAAGTCCTTAACTTCTAAAGGACTCATTTCCCCATCTCTGTCAATGAAGGGACCGAGATATAAATAATTGCAAATTTTGAGTGGAAGAGTGCTGTTGTATCCTTTCTCTCCTAACCAACACCAACATAAAGCAAAATGAAAGTCCAACCTAAAAAGAGCAGCAACATCACAACCTAAAAAAAAGATAATAGTTTACAAATTGCAGAGCCATCCTAAAGATACCGTAAAATATAGAAAGAAAAGAAAACTCATGTAAGGATAGTTTAAACAAAAACGAGAACCTATCAAATAAAGTTGTCACCGAGTGTGATGAAATTTGGTGAATTTTATTACTTCTGATGCTCCAAAAGTATCCAAAGTGGCTGTGGAGACCAGGTAAGCTATTTCAAAGGACCCTTTTGAGTGGAGTATGAACAAAAAAATCTTTCAGTTGACAAAATCCAAAGTCCAAAATCCAAAATCCAAAATCCCAATTGTTTGGGAAAACAATTGGCCTCCAGTTGAAAATGTGATGCTCTTTGTAGACCCTCAGTTTTGGCTAATAGAATTCCATTGCTATCAGTCCTGTTGGCTGTTGCTCCAAGCTGCCTAAAGACAGTGGTTTCACAGAGCCCACTTGAACTTCTAGCACATCTGGTGCCCTGAGTTTTAGAAAAGCTGTGGTGTTCCCATGTTGCTGATAAGAAATTTGAAGCTTATATTAAAGGTCCAGGAATCTAAAACCATGTATTATGTGAAGCACAAGGAAGAAATATAGCGTTTTAATTTTTTTGCCAAAGGTTGATGCTAAAACCATGTATATGATGGAATCTGAATTGCTCTTTTTAAAGTTGATTCCTTTAAGGCTCTAACAAGGAATTAACCAGGGCCACTATCACCTGTGTCACCATGGGTTGATGTCTGCCTCTTGTGGCGGGAACCTGGGACTATCTGGTCCATTTCCTCTGGATCCTACTCTGGACTCCTTTTCTAGCCTTGCTGTCCCCATGGGGCTGCTTGCTGGTCACCCCCTCAGTGAGCTCTAAGACCCACAGCCTGTTCAGTTCTGTGTGCTGGGCCCAGCTGTGACCATCTCCAGTGAAGATCCTGCCAGGACTCGAGTCCTTTGCATTTTAGTGGTGATAGTTGTTAGATTGCTACTGTCTTGATTCTAAATTTCAAGAAACTGGGACAGTCAACAAATGAGAAAAGCTCTGGGATTTTATCTTGGAAGAGGGCATTTACTTAATTTTGAAGCAGCTCATTCTCCATGGCTACTCACTCAGATAAGAAATTCAGAGCCTAGGGATATGGGGGTGGATCAGTCAATTAAATGTCTAACTCTTAATTTCAGCTCAGATCATGATCTCATGGTATGTGAGTTCAAGCCCCACATTGGGCTCTGTGCTGACAGTGCCTGCTTGGGATTCTCTCTCCCTTTCTCTCTGCCCCTCCCTTGCTCACACACGCTCTCCATCTCTCTCAAAATACATAAACATTAAAAAAAAAAAAAGAACAAAATCCAGAGCCTAATGTTTGCTTCCATTATAGACTCTTTGATTACTGTAACCGTATTCTATTTATTCATTTGTTTATTTTATTTATTCATTTAATTAGCCAAGAAACTCAGTAATCAAGGTAAATATTTTAGTACAATATTTTTAAAAAATAAAAATTAATGCCAATCATTCATAATATCAAAATTAAAAATTTTTTTTCAACGTTTTTTTATTTATTTTTGGGACAGAGAGAGACAGAGCATGAATGGGGGAGGGGCAGAGAGAGAGGGAGACACAGAATCGGAAACAGGCTCCAGGCTCCGAGCCATCAGCCCAGAGCCTGACGGGGGGCTCGAACTCACAGACCGCAAGATCGTGACCTGGCTGAAGTCGGACGCTCAACCGACTGCGCCACCCAGGCGCCCCTCAAAATTTTAAATTAAGGTTGGATCATTATTAATGTGCTTCCTCTTGCCTTTGACTCTAATATGGCCTGGCACAGTATTGTTACTCATTTTATCTGTGTTTTTTTTAACATCACTTCTGACATGAAATGGATGCTTTTTCTTTCCCCTCTGACACCAAATACTTGTCATTTTTTACACACCAGTTCTCCAATTCTCCAACACCAATTGAGTGTCCAACAATTCAATTCAACTCAATTCTGACACTAACTCCTGGCGATAGTGCACACCCCACAGGTCAATGGCTCAGACCCACAAGACTGCCCCAATTGAGATGCCAGCTGCAAATGGGGTAGCCAACTTACCCACACTTCTGCCTGCTAACTACCAATTCAAGGGTTCCCACAACTCCCTCCTGAGATTCCATAATTCATTAGAATTACTGGCAGAACTCAGGAGTGTGCTTTATTTACTATCACTGGTTTATTATAAAAGATACACTCAGAAACAGCCAAATGAAAGAGATGCATAGGGTATTGGGGCAGAGAGTGCAAAGCTTCTATGCTTTCTCTGGGCATGCCAGCACCCTTCCACATGTTTGTCTACTAGGAAGCTCGCCAAACCACATCTTTTAGGAGTCCTTATGGAGGATTCATTAGGTAGCCATGATTGATTGACCATTGATGATTGGACTCAATGTTCACCCCTCTCCCCTCCCTGGAAGTTGGGAGGTGGAGCTGAAAGTTTCAACCCTCTAATCACATATTGGTTCCTCCGGTGACAAGCTTCATTATGAAATCTTTTAGGGCCCAGCCAAGAGTCACTTCATTAGGATAAACTCAGGTATGGTTGAAGTAGGCTCATTATGAATAATATATAATCCTCCTGTCACTCAGGAAATTCCAAGGGTTTTAGGAACTCTTTGCCAGGAATCAGAGATAAAGACCAACATGTATAACTTATTTGTTTGTTTGTTTGTTTGTTTGTTTGTTTATTTTAAACTGAAGTTAGTTAACATACAGTGTAATATTGGTTTCAGGAGTAGAACCCAGTGCCTCATCACTTACATATAACACCCAGTGCTCATCCCCAAAAGTGCCCTCCTAATGCCCATCACCCATTTAGCTCATCCCCCCACCCACCTCCCTCCAGCAACCCCCAATTTGTTCTCTGTATTTGAGTCTCTTATGGTTTGCCTCCCTCTCTGTTTTTATCTTATTTTTCCTTCCCTTCCCCTATGTTCATCTGTTGTGTTTCTTAAATTCCACATATGGGTGAAATCACGTGATTTCTTCTTTCTCTGCATGACTTATTTCGCTTAGTGTAATACGCTCTAGTTTCATTCACATTGTTGCATGTATAACATTGTATCGCACTGTCTTTATTTAAAAAAATTACTATTTTTTATTAATTTTGATTTTTAAAAATATTCCACTAAAATATTATTTATCTTGTTTACTGAACTTCGTGGCATCCCCTCAAATTTGGTACCTGGGGTAAGTGCCTCATTCATTTCACTCTAGACACAGCCCTGCTTCTCAGCCACCCATCTTTGGGACCCTGAGAAAGTGTGATGGCAAGGCCCCTAATATAAGCTTTACACATGTCAAATAATTTAGTGACCACTATTATACAGAGATCAGTTAACTTTACCTATACAAATCTGTGCAGATCAGTGGACTCAATGAGCAGGGTACACATTGAATAGAACCAAAAAAAGAAAGGGAGAGGGAGGGCTGCAGCCTTCCAAGTGACAGATAGAGGTATTAAACAGGACTCTTAAGGTCAAATTGCTGCCTCATTTATACTCCTGGGCTGGAGAGCTCTAGGGTATCCTGTTACACTAAGAAGTGGGATCCAGCCTCAGTTCAACTTGGAAGCTTTGGATGCAATTATCTCTTGGGGCCTCAATTTCCTTTCATATAATATTGGAAAAAATTGGGTTAGCCATTTCTAGGCTTTTTAAAAAAAAAACTATAAATATTTATAACTTGATTTGTTTTTCTCAAAGAAGATAGGTCTGCACAGTGATTTTCTAAAAATTAGTTTTCTATAATTTCTAAAACTGTACATCTTCATTATAAATGACGGCGAGTTTAGAAAGTCAGAGAAGTATAAAGGAGAAAGTGAAAATTATTTATTCTTCTACTTCTCAGAGATAACTGCTATTGATGTTTTGGTGTACCTAGTCCAGACACACACATACACATGCACACAACCCATAGGTAAAATATACACTGATTTTGTAAATCTTTATAGATTTTGAAGAGGGCTGGTGGCTGGAAAGAGGATAGTTAAGGAAATCATTCATTTAGAGCCTACTTTGGGCAAGCTCTGTGTTGTTTAAACTTCACTATAATTTTATCTCCATTTTACATATGAGAACGCTGACATTCAGGAAGGCTGAGTGGCTTTGCCTAGGTCACATACCTAGTGAACCAATTATCAAGGCAGGGTGGGAACAGGGACCATTCTGTGGCAAAAGCCTAGATTATCCCCAGCCCACCTCCTTGGGAAAGGAATATGGAAATAAGAGCCTCATTCCACGAATGGCTGACTACATTTTTACTAAAATTAAATATAGTGTGGCACTCTGAGAATTCAAATTTAGATAAAGTCTATAAGACATTCAAACGGTTTTTCCCCCCCTCTATTTCTAGAGAATGACTTTTCCTGGGCAGACTTAAATTCAAGTTTTGGCAAAAATGGCTTCATGGAATTTTTTTCTGAATAGAAGGAAGGCAGGTTTTTGTTTTTGTTTTTGTTTTTGTTTTTTTTTGTTTTTGCTTTTTTTTTTAAATTGAATTTGGAAAGCACATACCTAACATCAATACTGATTGGCAGAGATTAAGCAAAGGTTTGTTTTCTACTTTAAACTATAATTCAAAATGTGTTGCTGAAAGTGGAGACAAAATTGGTACTTTGGTAAAATCTCTAGTGTTCAGGTGCTATGCAGGTTCTTAAATTAGCTATTTGAATCACACACTGTAAGGTAATGATCTCACAGCTCCTTGCAGAAGGAGGGAACATGCAGGAATTAGCCATTAGCTGGCAGAAACCCAGGGGGACTTTTGTAGGAACTAAACTACAATCTGCTTGAATGCTTGGGTTAACTCCGTTACGTAAAGAAAATCTGGATTTAGGGAAAGACAACATTCCATAGACCAAGTTGAAGTATTTGAGCCTACCATGGGCATTTTGTAAAAAGTTCTTACCAAATCCTAACATTTCAAAAAGACAGAGAGTTGAATGGTAATGGTGACTCCTGGCCCTTTCTGTATAGGGCACCAAATTAGCTTCTTCCTTCCTATGCCTTGTGTTTCCCATCAATGAAACCCAAGATGTAAGACTTTCTGCCACCTTCTCAACTCTTACCCTCACTGGCATGTTTTGAAAAGATAATATCTTCCCATAGATCCACACAGTGAATTCCTAGAAAGAATATTGCATAAAAAAATCTCTGGTATTATACTCTTCCTTCCCTCCTTCCCCCAATGCCAGGACAGGCAAGCCACATAGGGAACTTAGAGGAAAGGATGCCTTTCCCTCATCCGTCCCCCTTTCAGGGTCTCTGACTAAATTGTAACTTATTCCACAGATGGGAGAGTCGGGCTGGTTATAACTTAATCTACTTAGCTGTAAATAATCTTGCCCGTGTCCCAATTTCTTCATCTGCAAATTGGAACTAATATTTATGTTGTAGCTCAAAGGGATTTAGTCAGGCCTAATGAGATCAGTTGTGTAGCGGGTTTGGCGCTTGTTGGATGGAAGGCATTATATAAATATGCCGTCATTTTCATTAGGATTATTTTCATCATAATTTTATGCTAAACACAGCTGTGGCAACATATGTTTTAAAGATTTAAATAAACATTCCTAAATTTGTGAAACCTGATTCACTTTTGCCCAATTTGGCTAAATTTGCCATCATTTTGAGAATTCTGAAGGCAAGGCTTTCAATTCACAAAGCGTCTCCTTATAGCAAGAGTTTACGTACTGACAAGCATAATTTTCTTTTGTAAGCTCTTTAAAAACACAGCAAAATTGTCCAACATGATAGCCTGGCAACTGGAGGCGGGGTTCCCTCACAGGAACTGTGTGAAGGGAGAGTCACTCACAAAAGTAAAACTTGAAGCTATCTCAAAACTGGCTACCATGAACATAAAAGCTTGATTTCTGGAAAAGTAGAACAAATTAAAAAAGCTTAAGTAGTTTTTTTGTTAGTGTGTTTTAACATAGAGGTCAAATCATGGGCATGTCTTTAGTTGTTCAAAATATCGGTGGTAGGCCACTTACATCTTAGGCTATATTAATAAGTGTTTGCTTCACCCTTCTCCAGGATTAAATGCCTGGTGACCCAGCTGCACAATTTAAATGACCCACAACATTGAATCAATTGTGCCCTGGGCATAATATGTGGAAGTAGATGTAGCCAGGGTTATACCAGCAAAAAGGACCCAAATATTCTTTGGCCCTTTCCCCAAAGACTGATTATCTTCAAAGGCTTTGAGCAGCAGGACCACAATTCCCAAGTTTCCTTTGTTGTGATACAGGTAAGTAAGCAGATAAATCAGGACCAGTTTGAAGACTGCATATGTCCTTTTCCAATGTGCCCACAACCTGGTAAACTCTGTGTCAAGGCAGTGATAATCAGGTTCACAACCCTACAGTTGACTCCTTATTTAACTTTATACCAACTTATTTTCATGCTCAACAGATTACTTGAACTGGTGATTGCCTGCCTTGGTTTTGTAGTATTCTGGGATATCTCCAGTTACCTCAGAATTATACCATTTTAGAAATATTTTTATTTGACTTATTAAAAGATTAAGTACATGCCCTAGAGTGCTGTGAGAAAGGAGGATTTTTCAAGCCAATATTAATAGTTTGGGAGAATCTGGCATAAATCGATGATGGTAGTGATGACCAGATTTAGAGCTTTACATTAATTCAGGCTTCAGGGGGTGCTCTGGGGAAATGGACCCCCCCCCCCTCCAAAAAAAAAAACAAAAAACAAAAAACACATGCTTAGGAAGGTGAGGGTGAAACATTTTTTTCTGGGAGACAAAAGAAAAGAGATGTTTTGCTTTTCTCCATGATGCTAATGCTATTTTTTAAGCCAAATAATCTCAAACTTTATGAAAACTCGTAAGTTTTCTTATGAGTTATTATTTCAGGAATGAGCTTGTTTTTAAACAGACTTTTAAAAGCAAATCACACACATGTGCTCACACATATACACACACAAAATTTCATTTCATGGGTTGAAGGTGCAGCCAGGATTATCCAACTTATCAAATTTTCTAGATGAATCTGGTGGTGGTGCTCCTTAAGACTGCAACTTGAAAACAACTGCTTTGAATGCCTTCTCTTCTAAAGCAATCCATGAGAGTAGCTGGAAATCAGCATCCTCCAAGAAGACACAAGCTCTACTGTCCTCAGAGAGGTACTCTCTGCACTCTCCCTTTGCTCCCCAACCCAAGAAGAGGTACTGGAGGCAAAATATGAAAGATATCCCCAAGGATTCCAAGAAATATTTCCAAGAAATATCTGGGCCAGCTCCTTGGGTAGGGGAAGAGGTGGGGAGATAGGTCTCACAGTTGCCCAGCAAGTAGGGAAATGGAGAGCCAATGTAATGTTGGCCTTTGTGTGGTGTTATGGCAGGATGAATAACACCAACCCCAAAGATGTCTACATCCTAATCCCTGGAATCTGTGAATCTGTCACCTCACATGGAAAAGGGGACTGTGCAGAAGTGATTAAGTTAGGGATCTTGAGTTGGGGAGATTGTCTTGGTAGCTGGGTTGTTCCAATATAGTCACAGGGGTTCTTATAAGAAGGAAGCAGGAGGATCAGAGGAAGAATAAAAGGCAATGTGGTAATGAAAGCAGAGAGAAAGAGACGGGAGTTGCTATAATGCTGAACTCAATAGAAGACAAGGCTATGAGTGAAAGAACGCAGACAGCCTCTAGATATTAGAACAGGGAAGGAAATAGATTCTCCCTTGAGTCTTCAGAAGGAAGGTGGCCCTGCTGACCCATTTTATTTCCATAACCTCCAAAACTGTAAGGGAATAAATTTGTGTTGCTTAAAGCCATTAAATTGTAATTTCTTATAGCAGTAATAGGAAACTGTTGGAGGTGGTCCCTAAAAACCATCCTTCAGGTTTAATGATTCACTAAAAGGACTCATAGGACTAAGGAAAGCTGTTATACTTATGGGTATGGCTTATTACAACAAAAGAATACAGATGAAAATCAGCAAAGCAAAAAGGCACATGGAGAATTTACCATAAATCATATGTCCTAGCTTAAACTATTTGGTCAAACTGGTACAGCATGGCCCAGGTCTTCAGGCATATAAAAACACTCTTAGGGAAAATATTCCGAGGGCTTAGAAGTTATCTCCCAAGAGTTGGCCGAAGGTCAGTCCCTAAGACAAGCTTTTCTTAGAAATATGCAGAGTTTGGGTAGTCCAGGCCTACTGAGTTAATCCTTTCCTGCTCAGAGAATAATACAGCTACTTAGGCTGGCAAAGCCTAGGAACATCCAGGTTATAACTGTGGGTTAATTGAACACATTTGTACTAAGCATTTACTAGTTCAAAGAACAATGTGAATTGTTTGGTTTCATCAATGAATTAGACCCAATTGGAGAGCTTACCATATAATGGGGGAGGCGAACTGTTAAAGGCATGATACAAAATATACTAGACATTCATAAGGATTTAAGAAGTCTTCAAGAAGGAGGTAAAATTAGAACTACAGTTGGAGTGATTAGGTGGGAATGTAAATGTAATCATGACTCTTCTTCTGGATCCCAGAACTGAGAATGCCTTAAAAAACAAACATTGAGGGGCGCCTGAGTGGCTCAGTCGGTCAAGTGGCTGACTTTGGTTCAGGTCATGATCTCGCGGTCCATGAGTTCAAGCCCCGCGTCGGGCTCTGTGCTGACAGCTCGGAGCCTGGAGCCTGTTTCAGATTCTGTGTCTCCCTCTCTCTGAGCCTCCCCCGTTCATGCTCTGTCTCTCTCTGTCTCAAAAATAAATAAGCATTAAAAAAAACCCAAAAACCAAAAAACAAACATTGACTTCTTTCTCATCTGAGCCTCAACAGAGAAGCCAATTAGTATCCCTTTCTTAATAAATACAGAAGTATTTAGAGGCAGTAATCAAACCTCCCCTCAACTTTCTCTTCTCAAGACCATAGGACCTTGGGTGCATTCACAAATTTTATTTCCCAAACTTTTAATCATGTTGGGGCTTCTGTATCAAATTTTCTCCAGCTATGACACATTCTCTGTTCATCATTTAAAGTGAATGGGACTTAAAGCATAAGAGACTCTTAAAAACTGAGAACAAACTGAGGGTTGATGGGGGGTGGGAGGGAGGGGAGGGTGGGTGATGGGTATTGAGAAGGGCATGAGCACTGGGTGTTGTATGGAAACCAATTTGACAATAAATTTCATATATTGAAAAAAAATAAAGTGAATGGGACTCTTTAGGGTCCAAGTAATGCAGTCACGGCAATAAATGTCTTCTCCTATTACTTCAGGAAAACTACATTCAAAAACCAGGCTTCTGGCAACCCAAACAAGGCCCCAGTTAATAACAGCAAAATAAGGAAGGAACTTAGCAGAGAAAGAAAATAACAAAAAGCAGCCCCAGATTCCACATTAGAAGCTATGGAAGGACTATCCTCCACAAGTGGTTTTTTGGTTAACTCACCAACCAACCCGAAGGAAATGTCTCTATATGGTATACAACATGGAACAACAATAACAATAACTAATACTTATTGAATGTTTAATATAGAGCAAATACCCGTTTTAAAGTAGTAACTTATTCAACCCTCCTACCTATCGTAGGAAGTTGATTGTGTTAATATCATCCCCTTTTACATATGGGAGAACTAAGGCACAGAGACGTAAAATAACTTACCTGTGATCACATGAATAGGAAGCAGAAGGACTCAGAGAAGCAAGAGAAAACAAGGCAAAAGAAAGAAGAGTAGACAGAAGGGTGCAAAGCACAGAGGTGTGAAACTGTGGCACTGGAAGTGGTGGTAGTAAAGGCCGGTCATTCATCTACAGAGTAGCCCTTTGAAGGAACAAGGAAAAGAATATTCATGGGTATGTAGGTGGTGGCCGGTGGGAGAAACCTGTGTCTTAAGAACCAATGTCATGAGCATTCTGAACCCAAAGTGTGCCAAACACTGAGAGGACAGCTCTCAGGAAGAGCTTGCTGTATGCAAGGTCAGTAAATGAACCAACACCCAATTCTCTACACTCAGAGCGACAGCTGTACCTTGGCTGTGGTCTGCTGTGTGCCAGCTCTTAAGCATGCTTTTTCTTTCTACACATCTTCCATTTAGACCTTGTTGAAATGCTATAGCTTATGGTTAATGCTATGAGCCTAGCTCATGGGGCTGAGGGTCTTAAAGAAGATACTGTGTCCAGAAACACTTTAAATTATAAAGTATTATCATTATTATGATGATTACAGATCATCAATTCAGAGTGACAAATGGAATGAGCAAGCAATTGGGAATGAGGAAGTTTGCTCTGTTGTTAAATATCTGGGTGTAGGACACTGGGCTTTCAAGCCACTGTTCCAAATTTGGATCCCCCCTCCACACCCACCTGCTTATCTCATTCCCCTGGATATTCAAGCTGCAGGGGAAGGATTAATGAATGGGAACATTACAGAGGTAAAAATGAGCTGGGGGAAGTGAGAGAGAGGAAAAAAAATCTCTTAAAACCTACAAAATCCTTGGTTTGCCCGGGTGGCTCAGTCGGTTAAGCGACCTACTCTTAATTTTTGCTCAGGTCATGATATCACAGGTTTGTGAGTTTGAGCCCCAAGTCAGGTCTGCGCTGATAGTGCAGAACCTGGCTGGGATTCTGTCTCTCTCCCTCTCTCTCCTCCTCCCCAACTCATTCTCTTTCTCTCTATCTCTCAAAATAAATAAACTTAAAAAAAAAAACCTATAAAATCCTTTAGCCCTTAAATCTCAAACTTAAGCCGCCCCTCATATTAAGAAATGTAAACCAAAACATCACTAACTCCGTTGTGACACAACAGAGAAAATGACTTCTGGTTAGTATGTTGCTAATAATAGTAGAATATCGATCATATTGGCCACACTTTTTCCCTTCCTATCACTTCCTGTAGGTAAGATATTTAAAAACTTGTTAAAATATGCACTCGTTTTTGGTAAGCACCAAGACAATATTCTACACATCTGTGCATTTGATTAGTGGTATATGTTTGTTTCAAGTGTCAGCACAGTCTGTCAGTTAATAGAGAATAGCTCAGAATTTGAATTCCATAAGTGATTCTGTGACCTGGACCAGCTCCTTTATGATGTACAGCCTTCATGTCTGCAGAGAAGCAGGGGCTGAGGTGTCTGGGGTTGGCTCAGAAGTTCGCAAGGCCAGTGGAGTACATGGGGCTATCCACAGTCAAATGACTAAACGTGGCTAACATTTGAGTCAGGCCACAGTGCACATTTAGCTGGGGTCCAGGAAGATTGGTCCCAGGCACTGCTGTTCAGTGATGATGATGGCACTGAAAATAAGTCCTGCAGCTTCTCATAGCAATAGCAGGACAGAAAGAAAGAAAAAGAGAAAGAAAGAAAAAAGAAAGAAAGAAAGAAAGAAAGAAAGAAAGAAAGAAAGAGGAAGGAAGGAAGGAAGGAAGGAAGAGAACAAAACAACCAAGACAGAAAACAACAGCAATAAAAACCACCCCAAAACTCTTGGATCCAGTTTGAGCCTCTTTGTAAAAACTAAAGGTGTGTGAACTTTAAACATGTTTAAAATGTAATAATTCAATGAAGTCAAAATTGCAGAAGCTTATAGAGTAATATACAGGCGATTATTTGAAATATTCAGTCCAAGTCTGGCTGAGCACCTGCCAACCCTATCACTGATTTCATCCCAGCCCCACACTGTGTTCCAGGCTGCAGCTCTGATCTGAGGAGCTCAAGCAAGCCGACTCAGAGAACAGTTCCTTCAAGGTTAGCCAAACATAGTTTATGGTAAATGTACCTCCCAGGAAATTATACAAAAACATTTTGATGGAATTCTGCATGTGTCAAAACTCAATGTAATTAAATATAAAATTTACAATAAAGCATGTTTAGGAAACGGTGTAATTTTGATTTGTGTGCCTTTTATTGTTCCCATGCTGGTCATACCCAAATGTAGTTGACATGAACCATTTTATAGATGAGTTTCTTGGGAGATATAAGTAGTGTTTGCCAGGAATTCAAAAAGCAATCCTGTAGGACCTCTAATAGCCTCTTTTGTCTCTTCTCTTTTGATTTCTTCCTATTAATTTGTCTTCTGCTTGTAAGTTATTGTCTGTTTTTGCTCTGGGCTTCCCTGTGCTTTGTTCTTTGGATTTCTTATATTCTCTGGTTTCTATCTGCCCTCCCCTTTCTTTTTTATCGTGATATATACCAACTCCTCTCTTTCAACTTGTATGGGTAAACGTGAGCCTATAGCTTTTTTAAAAAATCTACTTGTATAAGTATTTAGAAATGCATAGCATTATTTGACAAGGGTCATTATAGTTGGAACCTATGAATCTGGAAGTCTAGGACAATCGACTTGACCTTAAGATTCCAGGCAAAGAGAAGACAGGATTAGATTTGGGGACTCAATCACTTCTTATTATTTTAAGCAACAGAAAACGTCAATCATTTAGGTTGCCAAGAGTTTCATTATAGTCTGACTTACAGATGTGATTTGCATTAATATGTGTTTGTAAGTGAACACCAGTGGCTGAGATTTTACATAATATTACAAGTTTTAAGTTATCTGAATTTTTCAGGTTTTATCTATGTTAAGTATAACCATAGTCTTCTTAGTCTTAGTAACTACCCTCCTGGTTGCCTGGCTATGAGAAGCAAGGTATCTTAGAAAGCTCCATCCTGAATATTTCTGGGACCCGCATAGGAGGTAGTGGGGATTATAAGCAAATCCTGATAATCATCATCGCTGTGGAGAATCTTAACAAGATTTGCCATTCCAGATCCTGCCATCTCCACAAAGGGGGCTGCTGAAATTGGAACTTTCCTTCCTGTGCAGCTTCCTGGAAAATCAGCCCTGCCTAAATGCTGGTGAACTTGGAAACTCATGGCTCTGCAGCCAAGATACTTCCTGGTTGTATTTAAAGTACCAGGTTTTAAATTATATTAATTTACTAGGGCTGCCATAATAAAGTGCCACAAACCTGGTGGCTTACTCAACAGAAATGTATTGTCTCTCTGCTCTGGAGGCCAGAAGTCCAAGACCAAGGTGTCAGCCGGGTTGGTTCATTCTGAGGGCTGTGAGGAACAATCTGTTCCAGGCGTTTTGTGTGGCTTTGGGAGATTTGCTGGGAATCCTTGTTCCTTGGCTTGTAAATGCATCACATTCATCTCTGCCTTCACCTTCACGTCGTGTTCTCCATGCACACATGTCTGTGTCCCTTTTTCCTATTTCCCTTTTTTTATGGACACCAGTCATACTGGGTTAGGGGCCCACCCAACCCAGCATGACCTCATTTTAACTAATTACATCTGCAAATAAGGTCGACTTTTTTTTTTTTTTTCCAAATAAGGTCACCTTCTGAACGTTAAGACTTCAACATATGAATATGGGTAGGGGGACGCAATTCAACCCACAACACAAGTAAATATTTCTTTAAAGATTAAAGGTGCAAAGTATTTAGTGAAAGAGAGTCCAATATATGTCACAAATTCTCTTCAAATTCTTTCATCTTCTGATTGCATTTCTCTCCTTCTTCATCTTTCTGTTTGTGGCAGATTGGAGAGAGTTTCTCCTTCACCCACCCCTAGCCAACAAGAGAGAGGAATTAGAAATTAGTAATATAGTGCTGGTTCTATATCCCAGATGGTAAAGACCAACTCATTTTCAACTAGCATGGTGGTTCTTAAAAAATGTGTATTTATTTTCTGAGAGAGAGAGAGAGAGAGAGAGAGGTAATGAGAGAGAGAGAGTGGGGGGGAGGGGCAGAGAGAGAGAGGGTGACAGAGAATCCTAAGCAGGTTCCTCACTGTCAGCTCAGAGTCTGACTCACCAAAAAACCAGGAGTTGGCCACTCAACTGACTGAGCCACCTAGGCACCTGTAGCATGGTGGTATTTAATATAAACAGGATGAAGAAGAACAAAAATTCTGGGATGATTATTACTTGAGTCACTTAACAGGAGGTATATTCCTTCTCTACATGAAGCAAGTTTGTATTTTTTTGGAGGGAAAGTTAATACTCACTATGGTGAGGTGTGAGAAAACTGGATGCAGACCTTTCCAGTGGTGAGACAGCTGGAATTTAGTCCCCAGTCTCCTTCCCCTGCTCCGTTCACGATCTCAGGGCCCGTTCTTAGCACCTTCTCAGCTGGACAAGCTAGGCAAACAAACAAACAAACAAACAATCCTCCATCATCACTTGACCAAAGCTCGATATACTGGCTTATACAATGCAAGAAGGGGTCATGAGCTTGGTCTTACATCTACCTTATCAGGTCAGGATGGAATTTTCTGATGAAGAAAAGTAGGGCCAATAGAGAACACAGACTGAATTTGGGCCATAAGAAGAGAATGGAGGAGGTCAAATGAAAAGGAAAAGAGGGGTAAGGAGAAAGATAGCATCCGTGTGGAATGCATGAGGCTACAGCTCTTGCTGGGAAGCCCCTCTTCCATGGCCATAGTTTTCTCTGGGTTTCAGAACCTTCTTTTGTTCCTTTGGGCTTCGGGGATATAATGGCTTCCTTCTGTGGCTAATTCCTAGGTGCTTCGCCATCCCTTACAGCTCTCCTAACACTGTCAACATCTTTGCTTAATGTCTCTTCATTAAACTCTCCATCCATCTGACAGGGCCATCCAGCTCCTGCCTGTGTTCAGGCCTCATCTCCCCAAGCTAGTTTTGAGTTTCCACAGGACAGAGATCAAGTCTTGCTCACCTTTGAATTTGTATAACGTTGAATGCAAAGCCTGTGGAAAACTCTACATGGATGGTGAAGGCAGGAAAAGAAGAAGAGTGGGTGTGGGTAGAAAGAAGAATCAGGAAAAGAGAAAGGGAGAAAGGGAAAATACCCAGGAAGGTGGAAGGATGGTGGAAAGGTGGTATAAAACAGCAATGGAGACCGACTCAATTCTCCAGAATTGTATTCTATCAGGGTAAAGGGCAAACACCCAGGAAGAACTGGGGCCCAAGCTGCCATCTTGTTGGAGCCTGCGCAGATGAATCTTTCATATTTACTGCCTCATCTGCTTCCACATTCTGCAAAATGACTTTACTGCCATGTGGTGACCACATAATGCTAAAGGTGCAGCTTGAACTTCACCTTTTAAGTTAGAGGCCCAGGGAAGTTCTACTGAGAAGAGCCTGTTCAGTGCTGCACAGTCTCTAGCCCCAGCAACTGGGCTGCCCTGGGACAGCAGCCACAAGCCCTCTGACTGCACTCATTGTGCTCCTATGGTATGCAGTGTATTATGAGACTTAGAGATAGGAAGACAAGAGAGTCCCTACCTTATTTATCTTGTGTATCTTCCCTGTAGCACTAGGGACTTTTATGTGTGGTTCACTGCTCTATTCCTAACATCTACAGGAGGTCTTCGGCAAATAGTTTTTGGATGAATAAATGGTGGAAACACTGGACATTTCTTTACCTCCAGAGAGCAGGCTATATTTTATTTTCTTGGTTCTTCAATGTGCCAGCCCCATGATATTTCCTAAACTACCCAGTGGCCAATTTGGCCCTATTTTGCCTTTGTTGTGATTCATTAAACACATATATCTTCTGCTATTGAGTTAGCTTTCCAGTTTCATGATTAACATAGAAACAACAGGGAATAGTCTTCTGTTGAAACGAAAGAGCACCAAGACTATACCAAAAGAAAGAAAGTACAAAACTGTAAGACCTTCCTCAATACATATTTATGCTGTGCTTCGCTTTTACTATCATTTTTTTGGGCTCTGGAGACCAGCTTCTTCCAGAAGGAGACCCAGGACAGGCACTTCATGTACCACAGCTCTGAAGTAGCTTGAGGAGAGTGGAGCATTCCAAATGTGTGGTTCCATTTTATGAAGAGACAGACTGATGTTAGTTAGGAAAGTGCTTTATTTTCTCCAGAGGTTATATTGAAATGTTTTTTGGCATATCATTTAGTGATAATGAAAATGGCAAAAATAAATGTGCATTAGTCTATTTTATTTGAGATGGGATCAAAGATTCCTCCAACGTGCTGGACACACCATGGGCTTACCAGCAGAAAGAGCAAATGAATAAAAAGGAATCTGATGCAAATACCCAACCAGTATGTATGATCTGAGTTCCAGGAAGAGCCTTTCAAATCCCTTTAATTCTACTGTGCACCATTATTTGTGGAGGTTGCCAAGCTAAGGAAAATAAAATACAAAGCATCCACACTGAACTTTGAACATGCCCTTACATAATCATTTTTATTCCGCCAGCAATAAAACATCCTCACAGGACGCGGAGACCCACATTTCTAAGGACAATGCTTGACATTGATTGATTGCTTTCTAATGTATTTTCCAAGCTACCTGGTTGAATGTTCTCACCACAAATCTGGCTCAAAATCTAGCCAGTCCTTCTGAGTCATCCCTCATGACTATTCCCATTTGCACCCTGCTATTATTTCAGTTGGACTTTCTAATTCATCCTTTCGAGTTGATGGGATACTCTGTAAATGCTCCTTCTACCTGTTCCATTGACTCTGGACAGTGTCCTACAACTTTTGAGAGTAGAGACTGTGTATTTCTATCCCTAAATCTCACAGAACTCTGCATACAACAGGAGCACAATGAGTGCAGTTAGAGGGCCTGTGGCTGCTGCCCCAAGGCAGCCCAGCTTGTCAGCATTGGGATGCTGTGCATCACCAAGTCAGCTTTTTCCAGAGGGGGATCAGCATTCAGAGGGGATGAGGGACACTGAGGGGTGCACAGTTTTAGGGAAATCTCTGCCATCCATCCACAAAGAGGACATGGAAATATAATGAAAGTGTGAAGTACTTATTAAGAACCTAACCAAGAACCAGACCTACCATCCACCTATATAGTTGACATTCTATGGGTTAAGCAACAGTAGGGTATGGGGTTCTGAGGTCAAAGGCTTGTCCCAAGTTCTCACTTCTGGCTAGATGAACTTGGGTGAATCATTTAATTTTTCTAAACCACAGACTCATCATCTGCAAAAGGGAGAAAACATCTTCATGGCCCTCTGCCATGAAGCAGGGTTACAGTGAGAACCTAATAAATATTGAGTCTGCAAATTCTTTGCTCTCATCAGACCTCTGGCAATGCTTGGCAAACACAGATCACCAGGGACTTCCCTCAGGAACTTCTGATTCAGTAGATGAGAAATGGACCAAGAGTCCAATTCAATGGTTCTCACTCCAGGTTAAACATGAGGGTTACCTGGGAAGCTCCTAAAAAATGCAGATACCACAGGCCCATTCCAGACTAATTGGCATTAGGTGTTTTAAAAAAGCTCTCCAGGGTATTCTAATGTATAGACAGGTGGATAATCAACAGTCTAGTAAAGTCCATGCCACTGCGGGTGATTAAAATTACAAGCTGCTAAAAAGTTTCAACCACCCTCCTCTTAAATATCAGAGGCTTGGAACTCCCTTGCTTTGCCTGTAGCATGTGCTAAGGGAATGGGAAGTGGCATCCCCAGTGGCCAGGTAGACACAGGAAAACCTTTCCAGATAAGTAAGAATCTCTCCCATTTCTTTTAAAGGAGAAAGAATTGTCTTCCTCCCTCCATTATGTTATCATCCTCACAATGAGAAGTCCATCCTTTCGAGATACTCTAATCCTTCATACCTCAGTGTAATGACCCAAGCAACAGGAAATGCCCATGCTGCATGAGTATCTAAACATGAAGATAAGGAGGGTTTTGACACAAGAAAACCCTCCCGATGAAACTGTCACAGCACATTGGCTTACCTTTTGGTATCTTTAATTTGGAATAGAGGTCAACAGTATCCACTCTGAAAACAATTCCAAATTCAAGTCTCCTGGAGTCCCAAGTGTCAAGTGTAAACTTAATGAAGGAAGATAGGCACAGCCTACTGCCTATGATACTGACCAAAAAGACTTGCTTGTAGACAGCAGTGTTTTCTTAAAAAAATAAATAAATAAAAATAAAAAATAAACAACAACAGCAAAAACAACCCCAAAACAGCACAAGAAAGATTGTAAAACGAGATCAAATTATTGTGTCAAGTTTTCTATCTAGATACAAATGTCAAACGTTGAGATTCCCCGCCCCCCATACCAGTTTGTATCTTGAAATTCTCTTTATTTCACTTATTTTGTGATCTTTGCCAGATACATACATATATATATGTACATATATATATATATATATATATATATATATGTATGTGTGTGTGTGTGTGTATATATATGAAAATGTGAAACTTCGCCAGGGAGTGTGAAAGAAGGAAACCGATAACAAGTTCCCATGCTGGGGAGAAGTTTCTGAGAGCTGGGGAGGCTGGGAGGTGACTGAAGTACCCGCCTCCTGGCTCTGAATAGCAAGTCTCCAGGAGTGAGCTGCACCAGGTGGCCAGCCTTCTCACCAAAACTTGTTTTGTTAACTAACTACAATGTAAATAATAAGCAGAAACCCCACCGTTAACCGCTGGGACCATGTGACCCTCCAAGTCTCTTACACAGTTTAACTGGAACATCTTTCTACTCTTTGAACCCATTTTTGAATGGTCTTATTTTCCTTTAGTAACTACTGCATTAAATAACCATGTAGGAGAAAGATTTTAATCTTGGCATCTCAGTTCTGTGAGACTTTATTCATACCCCCAGACCAGTTCCCATTTTTTTTTTTTGGCTTAAAAAAGTGAGATAAGAAACATCTGATTTTTTGCAAAGACGGGCAAACATTCCACTTGGTTGTTTAAGAGCTGGTTTAAAAGGTCCCTCATAATGCATTTTCAATAAAATATTTGTAAATGAAAACAGCTGATTTCTGTTGTTCAGGAAACAGAAGAGAAAAATAGAAACCATCATGTTTAGAAAAAAACATTATGAGAAACATTATGAGAAATCCTCAATTTCATTAAGACTCTAAGGTTCGCCTCATTATTTGGAATATATTTTTTAAATGTTACAAGGAGTTCACATAGTAAACTATGCTACTTGCCTGAAAAGTCTTATTGATGAGATAGGGAATTTGAAGGGACTCCATTTTAGAAAGGCTGCATTTCTGCTGTTTTTCTGCTAGGCCCCATCTATTCATGTTCTATATTTTGTATTTGAGTAAAACTCAAAGAAGCTATGGTCCTACTCCAAGGGAGTAACAAGAAAGTCAATCTTTCTCTGAGTTTTGTCCTAGGCTCCAAACACTAACGGCTAATAAAGCCAGATCCTGACACAACATTAACTTCAAAAAAGCCCCTACGGATGATGGCATAAATACCCTCTACCTTCAGTAATTTATCAAATAACACTTATTATTCACCTGTCACTGGCCTTTGATTGAACCCTACCCTGGATTCCTGAAAGAACGGGTATTCTGGACCTTTTCCCAATATAACCCTGTAAGGATGAAGAGACTCATTCTCCTTTCCTTTCTGAGGCTCCAGATGCTCTGCAATACTTTTTCTGTCATTCATGCTATTCAATGAATTCTGCGTTTGCTTCCTCTGGCTTGAGTTTTATACCTATTGTGTCCCAAGCCAGCCCTCTTGGCTGGTCCGTGGGACCCACTCTGGGTCCTATGAAATCTATTAATTTTGGATTATGCTGCTCTTATTTAAAAGCTATTCACATTATTATTTTGTGACCCCACATTTCTTCATTTTTTGATCATTGCTCTATAATTCTTTTCTTTCTCTTTGAGAGAGAGAGAGAGAGAGAGAAAGAGAGAGAGAGAGAGAGAGAGCGAGCACATGAGTGAGAAGGAGAGAGAAAATCTCAAGCAGGCTCTGCACTCTCAGAACAGAGCCCCAAACGGCGCTGGATCCTACAAACTGAGAGATCATGACCTGAGCTGAAATCAAGAGCCAGATGCTTAACCAACTGAGCCACACAAGTGCCCCTTTTGCTCTATAATTCTTATTCATTTAGATGCTCCAGAAATGATTGTTCCTAGCATTAAGGACACATTAACATGTGTTGTTTGTCATTGCTTAGTTTATTCCCTCCTTCTTCTGACTCAGTAAATCCGCCAAGAATGAGTCAGAGCTAGCTGACTGTAGTTCACAGTTCTACATTAAAAGTAATGCCAAGATTTAGAAAACTCTATGAAAGAGTGCTTTTAGAACAAATAATTTGATTTTTTAATTTCTTAGGTGAAAATTGGTTTTCCCTACAAAGCAACATTAGGCAAATCCAAATTAAATAAATTTACCTTAATTATATGACTATTTGTGAAGGAATCATTGTTGCTGTTTTGTATTATTTTAGATTAGCCTTAATAATGCCATTTTGTCATTTCCCTGTGTTCATACAGTCAGACTCAGGGTCCAGTACCTTCTCAGTTGGAACTTTTTTTTTTTAATTTTTTTTTAATGTTTATTTTTATTTTTGAGACAGAGAGAGACAGAGCATGAATGGGGGAGGGGCAGAGAGAGAGGGAGACCCAGAATCGGAAGCAGGCTCCAGGCTCTGAGCCATCAGCCCAGAGCCCAACACGGGGCTCGAGCTCACGAACGGTGAGATCGTGACCTGAGCTAAAGTCGGATGCTCAACCGACTGAGCCACCCAGGCGCCCCATCAGTTGGAACTTTTTGATTGTGCTAGAACACCATAGACACACAAGTATTCAGAAGGCACTTGATAAATCTTTGTTGACTAAATAGTTATCTCATTAGCTACTTTCAAGGCTGTTTATATCTTTTCTTTCACTTCTTCACACTCTCCTCATGAGGTAGGTAGGGCAAGAATGACAATCTCCATTCTCAAGGATGCCCCACAGAGACAGAGGAACCAACCCTAGGCCTTCAAATACCAGCCTCCCCCCCCCTCCCCTGCCTCAGGGGATCTTTCTTGCTTTCCATTGTCCTCCCTCCACATCATTGGGCAACCTTGCCCCTCCCTTGGCCTCTTAGAGGAAATTGTCTGGAGACATTTTTGGTTGTAACAGTAGAAAGGGTACTACCTGCATCTAGTGGATAGAGGTCAGGAATGCTGCTAAACACCCTGCAATGCACAACAACGCCCTATAGTAAAGAATTATCTGGGGGCGCCTGGGTGGCTCAGTCGGTTAGGAGACCGACTTTGGCTCAGGTCATAATCTCGTGGTTCATGAGTTTGAGTCCCATGTTGGGTTCTGTGCTGACGGCTGGGAGCCTGGAGCCTGCTTTGGCTTCTGTGTCTCCCTCTCTCTGTCCCTCCCCCACTAGTGCTCTGTCTCTCTCTCTCAAAAATGAATAAATATTTAAAAAAGAAGAATTATCTGGCCCAAATGTCAATAGTGTTGCTGTTGAGAAACTGTGCTTAACATGTGCCTGAAATACCGTCAGTAGTTTCCAAAGGCAAGGATACCTGAGGATCTCAGCTCAGTCGTGCTGAGTTGGAGCACTGGTTGGTTGGAAATGCAAGAACCCAGTGGCAGCCAAGGATCTGCCTCTTTCCTGGAGGTTGAAAGTCACTTGAAATATTAATGTATGAAGATTATTTCATTTCAGTTTTGAATGTTTTTTCCCTTAATTATACAATAATACATGCTCATGCATACATTTTACATTAATGACCATCTTTGGCCGAAGACGACCAAGATCAAACCTAGAGTAAAACAAAGTTAGATTTACTGATTTTACTGCAGCAAGGGAGGCAGGTGGGAATCGCTGCAATTAGGGTGTGTGTGGAGGGCTTGTTATAGGATTAAGCTTGTATTAGATGATGTGATGGCATGTGCTTTTGCTCTGGATTGGGTGCTGTCAGGAAGCGGGACAATGGAAATTCTTTGATTGGGTATCTTAGTAGTTTTTATCCAGGAGGTGGAAGAAGACTGGGCTAATGCTATAATTGGCAAAGAAGCTGCAGTCACCCATGTTTGGCTGTTTGTGGTTTGCACAGTGTTTCTGTTTTTGTCTGTGCTTACATGTGTTTACAGAATGGTCTACTGTTTCCCTTACAGTATCACAGTCCGGGATGAAGGTGTGAAATTGTTTACGCTCCTCAGGAGAACACCGTGGTTATTAGAGCCAGTACAGCTCCCAGTCGATAAATGTCAGGGGCTACTTTTTTCTCTCGCTTGGAACCCATGGGGGGAAAAAACCCCACAAAGGAAAAAAAACAACAAATAAATAAACCAGAAATACCTGTAATCACGGTGTTCTGAGATAAGCAAATTAAAATTTTTATTGTAAAGTTTTTCAGGATTTTTCCCAGGCATGTAACTGTTATCAAAATAATAGTGACGTTTGTCAAACAAAGTTTTGTAGCTTAGTTTTTTACTTAGATATCAAGAACATTTTTCTCATGTTGATAAATGTTTTCCTACAGCAGGGTTTTTCTATTGGCTGAAAAATGTTTCATGAGATTAAGAATCTATAATATGTAATTCCATATTGTTAAACATTAAATTTTACTATTATAAATAATGCTGGAACAGATATCCTTCATAGCATCTGATAATTTCCTTAGAATAAATTTCTAAAAGTATGACTGGTGTGTCAAAGAACAGCTATAATTTCAAGGACTGATAATGTTGATATAATCATGTTTTAGAATGGAGCCTCTGTCAATCAGAAGAAAATCCTAAGAGCTGGGTTAAGGGGATTATCATGGAAGTCTTCTTTGACAAGGTTTTGTCTTTTCATTCAGAGTTCAGAAAATGACAAATGACAATAAAGGTAAAGTTATGTAATTAGAGAAAATCTCATTGGTAACTTTCAGGAGAAAGCTAATTTTCACCATGTGAGAGGTGCCTGCAATTTTTGGTTTCTTATAGAAAAATCAAACTTACAAATCAGGATGTCTTCTTCCCTTACCCATGGAGTGGCAAATTAACTACTTTTCTGTCTATGTGACAGAGGAGAGGGTGTCTTTGATTCAAAGCAGAGTGGAATGAGGGATTTGATTCATCTGAAATAGTAAGGGTACATGTTGGATGAGGTTGAATGAAGACTGGGAAACTGAATGGGAAGGTGAAGTTTTGAGTTTTCCTATTTAATTCCTATGTTTCTTTTCTTTCTGTTTGTGAGTTGTATTGGATAGTATCTTCAGTACAAAACTGAATAGCAGCTAGTGGCAACTAAAAGCATCTTGTTCCTTATTTAATGGAACTGGATTTACAGTTTTATAACTGAGTATGTTGTCTGATGCAAGTTTTTGACAAAAATCATTTTTCCAGATTAATGACATTTCCTTTTATTCCCAAGAATTCTTAGAAATTCTTACCAAGAATTTCCATCATGAATGAGTATATGTTGAAATTTATCGATTTTTTCGCATCAAACTTTTTTCCATTCATCTGTTAATGTCATGTAAGAAATTAGTAGGTTGTCTGATATTCAGCTTTTGTTACACCTTTGAACTAACCTCTACTTGGTCATGATAAAATTCTACTAAACGCAGCTAATTTTTGCATCTGTATTCATAAATAAACTTAGACTATAATTGTATTACCTTTTCTAATTTGGGGATCAACTAGCCTTTTAGAAAGATTGGACACGTTTCATTTTCAATTCTTTAAAACAGTTTTACAAAATGCAGATTTATCTGCTTCTACAGATTTGTTAGAACTTACTTCTAGAACAATATCTTTCCACTTTCCCACCCCACTGTCACTCCGGCTAAAAGGAAAATTGATTAGTCAATTTCTTTAATGGTTACTGATTTTATTAGTTTTTCTATTTTTTCTTGAGACAATTTTGGTAATAGATATTTTTATGAGATATTATCTAAGTTCTAAAAAATGAATTAGAATGTATATTGCATTTGATATTTTCTCATGAGTTTTAAAGTTTTCTATTGTTTCCATAGTTACATTTCCTCTCTTTCCTGATAATGTTTATTCATGCATGTTCGCATTATTTTTCTTATTGGCCTTGCTAGAGATTTGTGTATTTTATTAGATTTTTCCAAAAGCTAGCTTTTTATGTCCTCAATTCTCTGTTTCTTTTTTTCTTATTTATTAATATTTGCTCACATCTTTATTTTTTTTCTTTCACCTACTCTTATAGGCTTATTTTTATTTTCATTTTTTAGGTGCTAGGGTTTCATGCGTTCATTTACAGTTCTGATTTTAAAAAATTATATCAGTACCATTTCAGCTGCTTTCTATAAATTTTCATGTGAAATAATTTCATTAGCATCTTATTCTAAATAATTTACATTGTGATTCCTCTTTATCTCATGAGTAAGTTAAGGTTTGGAGTTTGAATTTCCTAACATGAGAGTTTTTAAATTATCTTTTTATTTGATTTACAATTTAATTAATTTTTGGTTAGAGAAGATGGCCGGTATGTTGCTGAATCTTTAAAATTTGTTTAGGTATCTTTTGTGACCTAGAATATGGTCAATACTGCAAATATATCTATTAGCTCAAGCTTATTATTTTTCTTGTTTAGATTTTAAGTCCTTGCTAATTTTTTTCTCTGCTCAATCTATTTATTATCTTACTGAGATATCTGAAAATATCCTGCTATGATTGTGGATTTTTCCTTTATATCCTTGATTTCAGTGCCTCTGTGTTCTGGGTGAAGTCCTTAGTTCTATCTTTCAGTTCTCTAAGCCATTCTTCATCCACTTCTCATCTAGTATATATATGTTTTTATTTCATATATACTGCATTTTTATTTCTAAGATTCTGCATTTATTTTTGTTGTTGATTTATTCTTCCTTAATTTTTATCTCTCTGAGTTTTTAAACATATTTCTATTAATATTTTATCAGACTATTCTATAAAATTAGCTTCATCTTGGGGTGCCTGGGTGGCTCAGTCGGTTAAGCATCTGACTTCAGCTCAGGTCATGATCTCACGGTTTTGGTTCGTACTTAACTTGTCTCTTCCAAAGTTACTCTCCAAGCAGTCAGTGAATACTCATCACTTAGCACACTGTTTCATTTCTGTTCAGGAACAAATGCTACATCCCAAATACACAAAAACATAAAAGATCATCCCCAACCTCAAGAGATTCACATCTAGTCAGAGATAAGTTAGAAGACTACAGAGGGCAGTGAGGATTAATCAAAACAACATAGATCTCCTAGAATATAATAGGTATTAGGTGTTTATTTCTTACATTTCTACTTTCTCCATGAATCATAGGTAAGGAGGCAAGTGAAATAATGAAAATATCTTAGACTTTTGAGTGTAATGGACAAAGATTAGCTGCTCAACTTTGCCTACTATTTTAAGGACCATGGAAAAAAAATTTCAACTCTCAAAGCCTCAATATTTTTATCTCTAAAATGGAAATAGTTGTATTTGTTGCTATGTTGCAATTTATAGTTGCAAATTAAACAAAAGGACCTTGTTTCTCCTCTCATGAGACTTTCAGTTACTAGAAAAGATAGACATTGAGTAAGCTCAGAGTGCTCTGAGGTATGATGGAGAAGCGCTACAGGAATAAGGATAAAGCGCTGCCTAACTTGTGCGTGCAGTCTGCAAAGGCTAGAGTCATGGAGGAAATAGCATTTCAGCTGAGACCCAGAGGATGGAGTTATTTAGGCTAAAGGAGTTGGCAGGTAGGAGAAAAACACGTGTGAATCCTCTGGAGCAGGAAGAAGTAGGATGTGTGAAGACCTGAAAAGAAGCCCAGTATATCTGCAGGAGGGAGCAAGAGGGGGAGGGGCAAGATGAGACCCCTCCAAGCCCTGAGCCCCTGCTCTTGTGTGTGTGTGTGTGTGTGTGTGTGTGTTTTAACCTTTAACATAACAGAATGCCATTGAAGATTTTTTTACTCATTATCCATTTATTTGTTTAATTTTCCATATTTTTTTAAATTTAATTTTTTAGTTAGTTAACATGCAAGGCAATATTGGTTTCCAGAGTAGAATTTAGTGATTCATCACTTACAAACAACACCCAGTGCTAATCACAAGTGCCCTCCTTAGTACCCATCACCCATCTAGCCCATCACCCACTCACCTCACTCTGTCAACCCATAGTTTGTTCTCTATCATTAAGGGTCTCTAGTAGTTTGTTTCCCTCTCTTCTCTATTCCCCGCCCCTTCCTATGTGTTCATCTGTTTTGTTTCTTAAATTCCACATATGAGTGAAGTCATATGGTATTTGCCTTTCTCTGACTGAGGCTTATTTCACTTAGCATAATATACTCCAGCTCCATTCACATCATGGCAAATGGCAAGATTTCATTCTTTTTGTGGCTGAGTAATATTCCATTGTGTATATATACCACATCTTCTTTCTCCATTAAGCAGTCAATGGAGATTTGAGCTCTCTCCATACTTTGTCTATTGCTGATAATGCTGCTATAAACATTGGGATGCATGTACTCCTTCAAATCTGTATTTTTGTATCCTTTAGGTAAATATCTAATAGTGCAATTGCTGGATTGTAGAGAAGTTCTATTTTTAGTTTCTTGAGGAACCTCCATACTGTCTTCCAGAGTGACTGTAACGGTTTGCATTTCCACCAATAGTGCAAGAGGATTCCCCTTTCTCCGCATTCTTGCCAACACCAGTTGTTTCTTGTGTTGTTAATCTTAGCCATTCTGACAGGTATGAGGTGATATCTCATCATGGTTTTGATTTTTTATTTCCCTGATGATGAGTGTATTGAGCATCTTTTCATGTGTCTGTTAGCCATCTGGATGTCTTTGGAGAAATGTCTGTTCATGCCTTCTGCTCGTTTCTCAACTGGATTATTTGTTTTTTGGGTGTCGAGTTTGATAAGTTCTTTATAGATTTTGGATACTAACTCTTTATCAGATATGTCATTTGCAAATATCTTCTCCCTATTCCATAGGCTGCCTTTTAGTTTTGTTGATTGTTTCCTTTGCAGTGAAGAAGATTTTATCTTGATGAAGTCCCTATAGTTCATGTTTGCTTTTGTTTCTGTTGCCTGCAGCGATGTGTCTAGTAAGAAGTTGCTCTAGCTGAGGTCATAGAGGTTACTGGCTGTGTTCTCTAGGATTTTGATCATTTCCTGTCTCACATTTAGGTCTTTCATCCATCTTGAATGTATAGTGTAGGAAAGTGGTCCACTTTTATTTTTCTGCATGTTGCTTCCAGTTTTCCCAATACCATTTATTGAAGAGTCTGTCTTTTTTCCATTGGATATTCCTTCATGCTTTGTCAAAGGTTAGATGACCATATAGTTGTGGGTCCATTACTGAGTTTTCTGTTCTGTTCCACTGATCTATGTGTCTGTTTTTGTGCCAGTACTATACTGTCTTGATGACTGCAGCTTTGTAATACAGCTTGAAATCCAGAATCGTGATCTCCAGTTTGTTTTTCTTTTTCAGGATTTCTTTGGCTATTCAGGGTCTTTTGTAGTTCCATACAAATTTTAGGATTGTTTGTTCTAGCTGTGCAAAAAATGCTGGTGGAATTTTGATAGGGATTACATTAAACGTATAGATTGCTTTGGGTAGTTTAGGCATTTTAACAATGTTTGTTCTTCCAATTCATGAGCATGGAATGCTTTTCCACTTCTTTGTGTCCTCTTCAATTTCTTTCATAAGTGTTCTATAGTTTTCAGAGTATAGATCTTTTCACTCTTTAGGTAGATTTATTCGTAGGTATCTTAGTGGTTTTTGGTACAATTACAAGTGGGATCGATTCCTTAATTTCTTTTTCTGATGCTTCATTATTAGTGTATAGAAATGCAACAGATTTCTGGATGTTGATTTTATAGCCTGAAACTTTGCAGAATTAATGTATCACTTCTAGCAATTCTTTGGTGGAGTTCTTTCAGGATTTACATTGAATATCATGTCATCTGCAAATAGTGAAAGTTTGACTTCTTCCTTGCTGATTTGGTTGCATTTTATTTCTTTTTGTTGTCTGATTGCTGAGGCTAAGACTTCTAGTACTGTGTTAGATAGTGATGGTGAGAGAGGACATCCTTGTCTTGTTCTTGGCTCTCGGGGAAAGGCTCTCAGTGTTTCCCCCCTGAGGATGGTATTAGCTATGGGTCTTTCGTATATGGCCTTTATGATGTTGAGGTACGTTCCATCTATCCCTCCTTTGTTGAGGGTTTTTATCAAGAATTGATGCTGTATTTTGTCAAATGCTTTTTCTGCATCTATTGACAGGATCATATGGTTCTTATACTTTATTTTATTAATGTGGTGTATCATATTGATTGATTTGTGAATATTGAACCAGCCCTGCAGCCCAGGAATAAATCCCACTTTATCATGGTGAATAATTCTTTTAATGTATTGTTGGATTCAATTTGCAAGTATCTTGTTGAGAATTTTTGCATCCATGTTCATCATTAGGGATGCTGGCCTGTAATTCTCCTTTTTAGTGGAGTCTTTGTCTGATTTTGGAATCAAGGTAATGCTGGCTTTGTAGAATGAGTTTGGAAGTTTCCTTCTATTCTTACTTTTTTGGAACAGTTTGAGAAGAATTTGTATTAACTCTTCTTTAAATGTCTGCTGGAATTCTCCTGGGAGGCTATTTGGCCCAGGACTCTTGTTTATTGGGAGATTTTTGATTACTGATTCAATTTCTTTGCTGGTTATAGGTCTGTTCAAATTTCCTATTTCACCCTGTTTCAGTTTTGGTAGTTTGTGAGTTTCTAGTGATTTTCCCATTTCTTCCATATTGCCCACTTCGTTGGCATATAATTTTTCATAATATTCTCTTATAATTGTTTGTATTTCTATGGTGTTGGTTGTGATCTCTCCTCTTTCCTTCATGGTTTTATCAATTTGGGTGCTTTTTCTTTTCTTTTTGATAAGCTGGCTAAGGGTTTATCAATTTCACTAATTCTTTCAAAGAAACAGCTCTTAGTTTCATTGATCTGTTCTACTGGTTTTGTTGTTTGTTTGTTTGTTCTTTGTTTCTGTATCATTTATTTCTGCTCTAATCTTCATTATTTCCCTTTTGCTGGCTTTAGGCTTTATTTGCTGTTCCTTTCTAGCTCCTTTAGGCTTAACTGGTGACTGTTATGCTGATATTTGTGAGTCCAATCTGTTGGTTGATGAAATGAAAAGAAGACAGTGGAGAGGGAGCCAGGAGATTAGTTGGGAGGTTGTTACAGTAGCCAGGGAAGAGATGACAATGGCTGAGGCCAGAGCCAGGATATTAAACAGAAAGATTTGAAAGAAGTGAGTGATGTTGAAGAGGCCAAGTCAACTGGACTTGATGTTGAGTGGCAGCAGGAGTTGAGAGAAAGAATGCAAGTGAAATCCCTCTGCCAAGCATCCATTCCCACCAGGAGTCCTAAGCATTGGTATTTGTGGCTGTTCAGTACTGCATCCTCTGCAGGTTGAATTCTTAGCACCATGCACATAAGGGGAAATACTAGAGAATCAATTAGTAGGAAGATGGCCCATCTGTTGAGCCAAAGAGAGGTTTTATGGGCTAAATTTTTCATAAATTATGGTCAAGTACAACTGCTCATGACTAAAGTTTCTGCTCCTTTCCCTCCATTCCTCCACATCATAAATTTCATGAATTGAGATTAAAAAAAAAGATCATTAAAAATTGTCCCATATATGCTTTCCTAGTGGATGACAAGAGACATACCTTTACTATACTTTTATTTAATAAGTTGGTTTGTTTAATATTCTGGGCTCAAAAAAAGTTGTCATTTCTTTAATTACTGCCCATTGAATGTCAAGTTCACCATGCTTATTAAATAGTAATTTATAATCACCTGCATTTACCTGGTTGAAAAGCTCCAAGTGGGGAAAGTGAGATGTCTGTTGGTACAGTGACTTCATATCACTCTGCTTCTTCTATGGAATGTTCTGAAGGCCTTTTTTCCTCCATTCATCTTTCATGGACACTTAGGTATTTTCCATGCCTTGGCTATTGTAAATAATCCTGCAATGAACATGGGAGCGCACATACATCTTTGAGATAGTGATTTAATTTCTTTCTGATATATACCCAGAAGTTGAATTGCTGTATCATATGAGTGTTTTATTTTTAATTTTTAGAGGGAACTCCATGCTATTTTCTGTAGTGGCTGTATCACTTTATATTCCCACCAACAGTGTACAAGGCATCTTTTTTCTTCATGTTCTCACCAACACTTACTATCTATTGTCTTTTTGATAATAGCCTTTCTAACAGGAATAAAGTGAAAGCTCTTCGAGGTTTTGGTTTCCATTTTCCAGATGATTAATGATATTGAACACTTTTTGTGTATCTGTTGGTCATTTGCATATCTTCTTTGGAAAAGTTTCTCTTCAGGACCATTGCCCATTTTTTAATTGGATTATTATTTTTTTATTATTGCGTTGTATAAGTTCCTTATATATTTTTATATTAACCCATTATCAGATATATGGTTTTAAATATTTTCTCCCATTCTGTAGGTGGCTTTTTCATTTTATTGATCATGTCTTTTGATACGCAGAAGTCTTTTAATTTGATATAGTCCCCCTTGGCTATTTTTGCTTTTGTTGCTTGTGCTTTTGGTGTCATATCTAAAAAATCATTGTCAAGACCAATATCAAGGATATTTTTTCTGTTTTCTTCTAGTAGTTTTATTGTTTCAGGTCTTACATGTAATTCTTTAATTCGCTGAGTTAATTTTTGTGAGTGGTGTAAGACAGGGGTTCATTGTCATACTTTTGTGTGTGAATATCCAACTTTCCCAGAACATTTTATTGAAGAAACTGTATTTTCCCCAGTAGGTATTCTTGGCTTCCTTGTCAAATATTAGTTGACCATATATGCATGGGTTTATTTCTGAGCTGTTGATTCTGTTCTATTGCTCTGTGTGTCTGTTTTTATGCCAACACTATACTGCTTTGATTACTGTAGCCTAATATATAGATTGAAATCAGGACATGTGATCCCTCCAGCTTTGTTCTTCTTTCTCAAGACTGCTTTAGCTACTGAGTCAGGGATGGATTAAATAGGTGATGGGGATTAAGGAGTATACTTGTCATGATGAACAGATGGTGATATATGGAACTGTTGAGTTACAATATTAAACACCTGAAACTACTATAACACTGTATGTTAACTAACTGGAATTAAAATAAAACTTTAAAAAAGATTGTTTTAGCTATTCTGGGTCTTATGGTTCCATATGAATCTTTTTTTTTTCTATTTTTATACAAATGTGCCATTGGAATGCCATTGCACTGAATTTATAGATGGCCTTGGGGAGTATGGACATTTTAATGATTCTTCTTATCCATAAACATGAGATATCTTTCATTTATTTGTGTCCTCTTTAACTTTCATCAATGTCTGATGGTTTTCAGTGTACAGATCTTTCATCTCTTTGGTTAAATTTACTAGTAAGTATTTTAGTGTTTTTGATTCTATTGTGAATGGGATTAATTTTTTTTAGATAGTTCATTAGTAGTGTTTTGAAATGCAACTGGCTTTTGTATGTTGATTTTGAATCAAGATTTCAATCATATTTTCAAAATTTCAATATAGATTCTGGAATCTCAGGGATGAAAGTCACTTGATTATGGCGTATAATCTTTTGAATGTATCACTGAATTTGTTTTCCTGGTATTTTGTTGAGAATTTTAACATCTATTTTTGTCAGAGATATTGGCCTGTAGTTTTCTTATAGTGCCTTATCTAGTTTTGTTTTCGGGGTAGTGTTAGCCTTGCTAACTAAGTTTGAGAGTGTTATCTTCCTCTTCAATTTTTTTGGAAGGGTTTGAGGATTGTTGTTAATTCTTTGAATGTTTGGTAGAATTCGCCAATGAAACCATTTGGTCTTGAGCTTTTCTATGTTAGGAGGGTTTTGATTACTGATCAGTCTCCTTACTTATTACTGGTTTGTTTAGATTTTCTTCTAGTAGTTATCATGATTCCCTCTCAGCAGGTAGTGTGCTTCTAGAAATTTATCCATTCCTGCTAGGTTGCACAATCCTTTGTTACATAATTGGTCATAGTAATCTTTTATGATCCTTTGTATTTCTGTGGTACCAATTGTAATGTCTCCTTTTTTGTTTCTAATTTTATTTATTTGAGTCCTCTTTCTTTTTCTTAGTTTGTTTAACTACTGGTTTGTCAGTTTTGTTTACCTTTGCAAAGAACCAACTCTTTGTTTTATTAATCTTTCCTATTGTTTTATTATCCCTATTTCATTTATGTCTGTTTTAATATTTGTTATTTCCTTCCTTCTCCTAAATTTGGGCTAAGTTTATTCTTGTTCTAGTTTCTTGAAGTATAATGTTAGGTTGTTTATTTAAGGTCTTTCTTTTTCTTAATGAGTGCATTTATAGCTATAAACTTCCTCTTAGAACTGCTTTTCCTGCATCTCATAAGTTTTGTTATGTTGTTTACATTTTCATTTGTCTCAGGATATATTTTTTTATTTCTGTTTTGACAGCTTCTTTGATCCTTTGGTTGTTAAAGAGTACATTGTTTAATTTCCAAATATCTGTGATTTTTCCAGATTTTCTCTGTTACTGATTTCTGTTTTCATACCATCTGTGGTCAGAAAAAATACGTGATATAATTTCTAACTTCTTGATTCTCTTGAGACCTATGATCTATCCTAGGAAATGTTTTCTCTGTGCTTGAGAAGAATGTGTATTCTGCTGCTATTTGATAATTCTATCTGTATATGTCTGTATATGTTCTGTATATGTCTGTTAGGTCCTATGCTGTTTCCTTATTGACTATCTGAATGATCTATCTGTTGTTGACAGTACAGTAGTAAAGTCCCCAACTATTATTTTATTGCTATTACTAAATTCTGTTAATATATGCTTTATACATTTAGGTGCTTCAATGTTGAGTACATAAATATTTATAATTATTATATTTTCTTGATGATTTGACCACTTGTCATTACATAACAACTTTATCTCTTTTAACCATTTTTAGCTTCAAGTCTATTTGCTTGATATAAGTATAGCTATCCCTGCTTTCTTTTGGTTACAATTTGCTTTAAATATCTTTTTCCTTTCTTTCACTTTCAATCTGTGTGTGCCCTTAAAGCTAAAGAGAATCTCTTATAGACAGCATATTGTTGGATTTTTAAAAAATCTATTTAGCTATTCTATGTCCTTGATTGGAAAATTTAATCCATTTACATTTAAAGTAATTACTGACAGGTAAAGACTTACTGTTGCCACATTATTGTTTTCTAGCTGTTTTGCAATTTTTGGTCCATTCTTCCTTTTTTGTTATCTTTCTTTGTGGGCTGATGATTTTCCATGGTGAAGTGCTTTGATTCCCTTCTGTTATTTTTTGTGTTTTTACTGTAAGTTTTAAATTTGTCATTACTTTAATAAGGGTTACATAAAATATCTTATAGATAGAATAGTCTATTTTACATTGATAACAACTTTAATCTCATACAAAAACTCTAACTTTTCATTCTTCAACCGATAATTCATGTTTTGATGTGATAATTTACCTCCTTTTATATTGTGTACCCATTAATAAATTATCATAGCTATTATTATTCTTAATACTTTTGTCCTTTAAACCTTTATATTAGAGTTAAGTGATTAACACATCACCATATTACAGTATTAGAAGATTCTGAATTTGACTCACCTTTACCAGTGTGTTTTATATTTTCACATATTTCCTTGTTACTATTTAGTGTCTATTTCAACTGGAGGACCTTTTTCAGCATTTTTTCTTTTTCTTTAAGAAGATTATTCTAAATTCTATGTAAAACAGTTCATACATCTATTTCTTTAGGATCAGTCATTGGAGCTTTATTAGTTTCTTTTGGTGGTGTCATGTTCACTTGCCTATTCATGATCTTTGTATCCTTGTGCTGGTTATCTCCACATTTGAGTAAGTGGTCTCCTCTTCCAGACTTTATAGGTGTGCTTTGGCAAGGAAAGACCTTCACTAGGCAGCTGATTTGGGGTACTGGATGGGTCAGCTGCTAGTGTCTTCAGGCAAGCAGGACTTGCTATTTATTGGGGTCTCTAGTATGGCAAAGCCAGTGCCCAGGCTCTGAGGTTGTGGGGAAGTGCTGCTGTCTGGTCTCTAAAGGTTGGGTGGACCTGCTGGCTGGGTGAGGCTGCAGGCTATGCTCTGTAGTTAAGAGTGACCACTAGCTGGGCTCTGTAATCACCTCTAGTTGTGTGAGTTCACAGTCTTTGTTCCCTGGTAGGACAGGGCCACCAGGTGGACTCCATGAGTGGCCAGTGCTATAGGCTGGTTGGATGGGGCCTCAGGTTGTGCTCTTCAATTGAGTAGGGCTGCAGCCTGGGCTTTCTGATTAGGTAGGCCACTGGCTATGTTCTATTGTTGGAAAAGGTCACTTGCTGAGCTTTCTGTTCAGGCAATGCTTCCAGCTGTATCCCATAGTTGGGTAGGATTGGGGACTGTGCTCCATAGTTGGGCACAGTCTCTGTCTGAGCTCCAGGAGGGTAGGGCTGCAGGAAATGCATCAAGAGTGAATGAGATCACTGGCTGGGCTCCTTGCCGGGGGAAGGGGGGAGCATAGGCTCTTTTTAGTAATTTGGCAGGGCTGTATGCTGGGATCTGATGCTGAGTAGGGTTATAAGCTGTGTTCCATGGTTGGGCAGTACCATAGGCTGGTCTCTGAGGCTGCCCGGGGTCACTATTAAGGCTCCCTGGTTATGTGGAGCCAGAGGCTATACTCAACAGTTGGCAAGGCTGCTGGCTTGGCTCACTGCCCAAGGGGCACTGTAGGATGGGCTCCATAGCCACCTGGGTTCTCTGGCCAGCTTTCTTGTGGGGAGGAACTGGAGATTACTCTCAGAAGTTTGATCATGATTCAAACTTGCTTCTCTGCCTGGGTGAAACCATAGAACTAACTCCATGGCTGATATTGCCCATTGACTGGGAACCCAAGTCAGGCAAAACTGCCAACTACACTCTCTGGACAGATGAGGCCACTGATTCAGCTCTATAGATGGGCAGAGCCACTGGCTGGGATCTCTGCTTAAGCACAGATGCCAGTAGTAACACGTTCTGCCAAGATCTGAGCACTGGTGCTGTAAGCCTGGCTTTTATTCTCCATCTCTTTTTGATCTCCAATGGTCAAGCCCTGTAGATTCTCCTTGTGATTCTTGTGAAACAAGACCCTACTGTCCTTCCTGGGAAGCATCCCACAATGCTGTGGAGCTGCATGTCCATCTTAGGTTCTCTTTTCTCACTGGAGAAGCCATAGGCCCAGGGAGGCCCTCTCAGTCTGGTGCTGTGCTAATCTGGGGGGGGAACAAAAGTGAAACTGCTCTTCTTACCCTTGCAATGTGGTCCTTCTTGGTCTCTGGTCCAGGGGGCTGCTTCAGCCTCACCCCCAGATTTTGAGATTTTCACAATGGTGTGTTATCTGTGGAGAGTTGTTTGTTGGCCTTCTTGTGAGGGACACTGAAGTTAGGAACAGCTTACATTGCCATCTGGATGACATCACATCTCCAACATGGGATTTCTTTGGAGGGCAATGAAAATATTCTGACATCGGTGGTTGCACAACTTTGTGATTATACTTTGCTTTTTCTCCTATGCCTGTGTCTCTTATTCAACTTCTCTATTCACTGCCTCCTTATCTTCCTCCCAAGAAATGTTTGCTTGGATGGATGGTGTAAGAGTTGCCTAAACCAGAGATATCCAGATACTTCAGTCTTCCTCCTTTGACTCTTTTTAGAAGACTGAGCCAAGTCTTAGAGCACTTTCAAGACATGTCCATAGTCCTGTGCCTAGCGGGGCACCTGACACATAGTAGGTGATCAGTAAGTCGAATTGCATTATGTTACTTGTCATTGTCCGCTCTTTAAGGCAAAAAGGTGATATAATGCCTGAGTGTGTCATTTAAAGGCCTACAAATGTAGTGTTCCAAATGCAGAGCTCTATGGTCCTGTACGGAACTCTAGGGATGCTTTT
Organism: Prionailurus bengalensis; assembly: GCF_016509475.1. Lineage (NCBI taxonomy): Eukaryota > Metazoa > Chordata > Mammalia > Carnivora > Felidae > Prionailurus > Prionailurus bengalensis. The sequence goes on along the minus strand of NC_057344.1, from coordinate 73,771,620 downwards.
TTAGAGTGCTTGTTCAAGCTCACAAAAGCTCTTTGTGGGTCCCTCCTCAGGCACATTATATCATCCTCTAAGCCATTAAATCAATCTATTTTAATTGGATAATGACTCCCATTTTTGAATCTGTGGAAAATCCTCCCTACCTCCATCTGTATCTCCAGCGGCAGATTTCCAACATCCTGACAGCAGCAGAGCTTTTTGTCCTCCCTGTAGCCCTGCAGCCACCAGGGGCCAAAGACCAATTTGCTGTAATGAATTTAATATGTTTAGTCTGAGCCATACAGTTCCAGGCCAGCCAGAGAGGGCCCCATTTAGGGTTACTTTCCATTAAGTGAATCAAAGAGGCATGTCGGCAACTATGGGCTGAGTTTGCAAACCCTTCTGGTGCCAACCTCATATCAAGTCCAGCTAGCTTCCTAGCCACTTTCTGGACTGTCCTAAGACCTTTTTGGCAACAGTTTATCATGCCTCTGGCTCCTAGCATCTACACTAGACCATTCTCAAGCATGTATTGTAGTTCTTGGAAGTTATGCTGGTTGATTTCCCATGGTCCTTTTTAGTGACAAAATATAGTTTTGTGAGTGATCAGTTCCTTTCGATATCTTGGGAACATGTTTTTTTTTTTTTAATATGAGTTGATGAGTATCTAGATTTAAAATAAACCTAAGATTATATTTTCAAAGGAATGAAAATGCAAAATAGATTAGGAATTGCTACATTTTAAAGACTTTAAGAGATTATCTAGTCCAGGACCCTACCTCTAGAAATAGACTGCTTAGACCTCCAGGACCCAGAACAATCTCTTAAGTGGAAGTTGCAGGGCCTTTGACAAGGTAGGTGCTGAATACCTATTCTTTTCATCTAATCCCCCATCCATTCATTCCACTGACATTATGGGAAAGTACTTAGCTAGGCATTATAGGAATCAAACATGAATTAAAGAAGATACTTGCCTTTGAAGAGTTCACAGTTTGGTACAAGAAACATATAAACACCAACAATGTCATGAGGGCTGTCAGAAAAGCACAGAGGTCTTCATTACCAAAAGAAAATTGGAAAAAAGAAAAGTCAATTTAAATGAATACATTTAAATTGGATACCAACTTTTCCAAGTAAGTTGGAAAACTAAGATTTATTTGTTTAGTCTTTAAAATTAAAAATATGAAAATAGTTTCATTTATTAAACAAAAAATTTAGATTATTATTTAATTTTATCTTTATTACACTTCTTAGAACATACAAAGACAGGATAAAAAACATTTTTTATGACAGATAGCATTATGGAGTAGAGTACTATCATATAGAGGTTACTTTGCAAAAATATTCAAGAGTTTCATTAGTTTTTCCAAAGACCAATGTCGTTTTACTTTGACATCTAAATAATTTTATTTATTTGCCCATATTTATTGACTTTTGTCAATTGCTGATGTATTTAAAACTGCTAGATTCTTATTATTAATAATTTTCCACATGATTCCAGTAGTTCTCAAAAAAAAAAAAACCTTTCCTCATCTTTGTAAAGCCTTACATTGTTTCCAAGGTTTTCAGTGTCATGTTGTAATCAGAAAGATATTGGGAACAGAGGAAGAAGAAGAAGAAGAAGAAGAAGAAGAAGAAGAAGAAGAAGAAGAAGAAGGGGGAGGAGGGGGAAGGGGAAGAGGGAAGGGGAGGAGGAGGAGAGGAGGAGGAGGAGGAGGTGGAGGAGGAGGAGGTGGAGGAGGAGGAGGTGGAGGAGGAGGAGGTGGAGGAGGAGGAGGAGGAGGAGAAGAAGAAGAAGGAGAAGAAGAAGAAGAAGAAGAAGAAGAAGAAGAAGAAGAAGGAGGAGGAGGAGAAGGAGGGGAGGGGAGGGGGAGGAGGGGAGGAGGAAGAGGAGGGGGAGGTGGAGGAGAAGGTGATGGTGAAAGCACAGGAGAAGGAGGAGAAGAAGGAGACAACACCAGTGCAAAGCTGGGTGGGATGTTTTGGTGGAGACTAATATTATTAATGGAGAGTTGATCAGTAAGTATCTTCATGCTATGCTGACTATTCGATCTTGTCAAACTCCTTATAGACTTACAGAGAAAGTTATATTTAGAAAATGAATACTTAGGTAATAACAATCATCTCTACCTCTGCAGTATATAAGAGTTCAGGTGGCATATAAACTAGGAAGATGCTGGAATAAAAAAATTAACATTTATTTATAGACAAAAAGTGGTTATACTCCCATGATTGATTTGCATGGTCAATCACTCTGTGAGTATGACTCAACCACTGATATGATCAATATCAGTTGTAACTAAACTAGTGGTTACTAAGCTTGCTTGAGATCACTGGAGTTATGTTTCTTTCACTGACAATTAAATATGTTTCTGAGGTTTTTCTGATTCTAAATTCACTGAATACTATTTCACCATATGATAGTATCTCAATTATTCACGAATCCTAGAAGATACCATTTTTATTATTCCTATTATATTACTTTCCCAGAATCCCAGTCTTTACAGGATGCTTGAAAGATTGGAAGTTGTTTTATGTGCCAAACACTCTTACCAAAACAATGAAGTTGTCTCCTGGAGTAGTCTACTACTCCACTGAGCCTACTTTGCAAGCCATTTTCTAGCTTGTTAAATGGAATGGGTTGTGAAATGAGGAGGTGCCATGAAGTACAAAGTCCAGAGTTTTAGGTAGATTATACACAAACATTTATGTGATTTCCTCAATAGAAACATATATTAACCTTAATCTTCCAGAACAATTTATCATGCATACATAGTATAAGTACACCGTTAAGGTCTTGTTGGAAAACCATTTGAAAACTAGAGCCAGAGAAATAGCAAAGTGAAATAATTGAGGGCAGAAGAAAAATCAAACTAGCAGAAACCAAGTATGGTCCCACCCCAGAGTGAGAGGAAAACATCAGCCTTTGGGACTGCTGATATAGGAACTGACTTTTAGTTTCAAGCAAATAAGAATCTAACACAAACCAGTTTTAACTCAATAATGGGAGTTTATAGGCCCACAAAACCAAACTCAGGACAAAGGACAGTATTGACCTCAGGAATGACTCATTGTCTATTAAGACTCAAATGCTATCAAGACTATCCCTTTCCCATTTCTGTTTGGCATCTCTGCTTTTTATCTGTGCTGACCTCATCCTCTTACTCTCAGATGTTCTGTATCAGTGTGAGGGGCAAAGGCATCCCTCACTTTAGCGCAGCAAGTCCATCACCAGAAAAGTAAAGAAGTTCTGTCCCATCAGGGCGCCTGGGTGACTCAGTCAGTTAAACGTCTGACTCTTGATTTTGGCTCAGGTCATGATCTCAATGTTCCTGAGATCAAGCCCCGAACTGGGCTCTGTGCTGACTACAAAGAGCCTGCTTGGGATTCTGTCTCTCCTTTTCTCTCTCTGCCCTCCTCACTCATGTGCTCTCTCTCTCTGTGTCTCTCAAAATAAATAAACATTAAAAAAAAAGAAAAGTTTTGTCCTACCACCTCAGGTGGAATAATTTCTGGAGAGAGCTCAGTTTGGAACACCTGATCATCACCTGTCATCCTGGCTTCCACAGTGTCTGGAGACAGAAGGATACCATAACTGGTCTAACGTGAATCTTCAGACTTCTTATCAGGCCAGGTGGGTAGGTTATGTTACCAGAAAAATGGAGAAAATCTGGGCAGAAAGAGACAACAGCCACTACAGGGACAATCCTTACTTTGTGTTACTTCTTGCCTTTCCGTTCACGTCCTAGTGTTACATGGTGCTTATAGGTCCTCATGTAGGTCATTTAAATAAAATGAGGCTCATCTGACAAGGACTTGAAGTATATTTTCATCAGCATAGTACTCGATTGTGAAACAAAATTTACACAGGAATAGGAAATAATTTACAGATGGCCTGTGTTTAGTTTTTGTGAGCCTGTTTACTGTGATTAAACCTGAGAAATAGTGTGGGTTTTCTCCCCTTTAATTTAATTTTAACTGATTTGATAAATTAGAAGAGGTGTGGCAGCAAACACATTGAAAGTCTCAGTTCAAAGTAAATTTGTTTCTAAAAATGTCCTGCCTTCTTTCAAAATGCTATAAGAAAAACCTAATAAAACCTCTTTCATCTCCTTGAATGAAGAAAGCAACACACATTTAAATTTATTTTAATAGTATTTTTGGTTCTAGATGTTTAGACATTAAGTATATTTAATATACATATGCTTTACATTTTTTATTCATTTATGGCCTTGAAACTAGTTTTAAAAGTCATTGAGTACATTGAAACTTACTTAGCTGGTAAAACTTGCCCTTGGCTTTTTTAAGAATCAATCTACCCAAAGATCAATAAACATATATTGAGCATTTCAATAGTTCTGGACTCTGAAATAAGAGCTGTAGGAGACAAAGTAAAAGTCTTTAACAAATTTACTGTTTAGTTAAGGAGACAAGGCTATGACCTGAAATAAGAGAGAAAAATGCATGGCAGAGTATCATATATACAGAATTCAGCTATTTGATGTAAATCATCTAAGTGAGTGATCAGCTGTATAAACTTCATGGCACTAGCAGGGTGGGGAAGCACTGTAATCAAACAATAATGACACGTCTTTTCAGTCATTTTCACTGCCTCTATCCTGAGATATGTGAGCTCAAGTCCCCACACGGAGCAAATGTGTTTAAATTAAGGTAGTGTTAGGAGTTGTAACAAACATATCCCAAGTTGTATGATGACGATAATGACTCAAACATGATACAGTTCAAGATGGTGTTGGTGATCACCAGCCAGTGATTCTGAAACCCTGGATGCTTTCATGTTGTGGCTCTTTCCATCAGTATGGGGCTTCTAAGGATGCTTTGCTTGTCTGACTCAAGCCAAAGGAAAGAGGAAACATGCATAGGAGATTTTCATGAGCCAGGCTTAGAATGGCACACATCCTTTCCGCTTATGCTCCACTGACTAGAAGTCAGGTTCATGGCCACATTTATCTGACTTAAAAGCATCATCTAGGTGTGCGTGCAGGATGAAGAAGGAACAGGTTTTATGAATAGTCAACCATAACGTCCATGAACATTGGATTCAAGAAATGAAAAGGAGAAGGGAACAGGGTTCTACTTGAAATGTATCATTTGATGACCCACCCTTTCACTTTTTAATAAACAGTCATGCTGAATCTCATTAATGGAAGGGTGTTCTTCTCCAGTGGAAGACACTGATTTGTGGAGTGTGTCCAAAGATGGTTGAGCCTTTTTTGATATGATCAGTTTATACATGGGTAAATATTCCTAGCAAGGGAAGCTTCACAGTAAATCTTCATTACATTCTCAGGCAGGAGTATTGTAATATGAAAAGTAATATAAAAAGATAGTATGTGTATGTGTGTGTGTGTGTGTGTGTGATGAAGGGATGCATAAATACCTCCATAAATAATACACATATACACAAACCATTGCTGTTATGTCAATAGTAGAATATGCATGTTTCTCAAAGTAAGTGGATATATATTTTAAAGTTCCCAGTGGAGTATAAGATATAAGTAATAAGTTTTCAAGACTTGTTCATTCATCTGCACAAAGATGATTTTAATATTTCTAGTTGAATAGAAACACCCAATTTGGAAGATGCTATGGGTGGAATTGTGTCACCATCAAAGATATATTGAAGTCCTAACCCTGTATCTGTGAATGTGACTTTATTTGAAAATGGGGTCTTTGCAGAACTAATCAGATTAAGATAAAGTCATACTAGATTAGGGTGGGCCCTAATCCAATGACTAATGTCCTTATGAGCAGAGGATATTTGGATACAGCATGACACAGGCATATAGAGAAGGCACCATGAGAAGAGACTAGAGTCATATATGTACAAGCCAAGGAACACTGAGGATCGGCAGCAACGAGCACCAGAAGCTAGGAGAGAGGCGTGGAACAGTTTCTCAGAACCTCCAGAAATGACCAACACTTTTAACACATGAATTTTAGACTTGTAGCCTCCAGAGCTGTGAGAAAATAAATTTCTGCCCTTTTAAGCCACCTGGTTTATGGTAATTTGGAACAGCAGTCCTAGGAAGCCAGCACATGAGTTATACATTTATTGATATTATTGATGCTTACCTCTCACAAACTTTCTACTTGAACATTCTCATGCTTAAAGAAAAAGGTATGCTCCAGAGCATAAGAATCGTGACTCTGTTCACTGCCAACAAATGGGTTAACAGTTGGCTGTTGTAAAATCACTTTGGTTTATAAGCAACTGTATTTGAGAATACTTCCCAGAAACTAGCCAGTCTGTAAATAAAGGAGCTTCTGTGTCATTTAAATTATTCATATATATATATATATATATATATATATCATGAGAAGTGTATCTAATTGCATTACATACATGGAAGGAACAAAAATCAATCTTTTTTCTGTTCATGGACTGTCTCAGTAAGCGGAAGTTTTTCTTTTTTCACAAATGAACATTGGAACCCCCCAACTAGCAATGCCTGTATACCTCTTCTCAAGAAGATACTCCAGACTCAATGCCTCTGGGCTTCGATTTAGATAAATTGGATGCTGACCTACCAAACGGAGATGATGCTAAGTACCTAAGGTTGCCCCAAACCCATGAGGCCATGAACCTGACCCTGATGTCACCAGTGACAGGTTGTACCTCATGGCAGGGCCATACTGAGGGAACTGCCCTCACACACTAACCACCGAGCCCTTGTCCGCTGCAGTGAGTCCGGCAGTATGCTTGAGAGAAAGAGGTCGACACTCATGCTGGTTTTACAAGCAATTGTGCTTTTCCTTCCTTCTTAGAGCACATTCAGCACTTCCAGAATATATTTCCTCTTCTAGGAGATTCTTGCTTTTATTGAGAAATTGGTAGAGGCAGTTAAAACCTGTAGTAGCACTTTAGATTTTGTATCTGGTTATAATCACATTTATGGGACGAACACACACATAAATATTCTTTACTTTTACTTTCATATGATAAAGTCTATTTAGATACAATTCACTAAGCACAAACCTCACGGTTTATCTGAGAGTAGGAATGAATTGAGATTGTATCATTTCTCAAGAAGAGTAGAGAGTTGGTCAAGAATAGGCATGATTCTTCATACTGAGCCATGAAATATTAAGATAGCATTAATTGCAAAGGTTCCTCTTTCCCATCTTTTTCATGCACAGGCAACACATGAAAATGATTTCCTGTACTTTGTCTTTTGATTTAATGCTTGCTATAGACATGTGTTACATTTTAATGGGGGTATGGTTAGAGGAGAAATCGTATTCAAACTGTATATTCACCAGAGTGTGGAGGATAAGTTTCTTGCAGAGATGGAAAGAATTATATTATTGACCACATAAATTAGGTTTAGAATACTTGACAGGATTCTATGATCTATTTCCATGTTGTTTATAATGCTGGGCCCTTATGTTTCTTAGAGAGGTCCCTTATAATTCTTAATCTTTTGGTTTGTTTGTTGGTTTAATTAAGTGCCTTTTATGAGGGGTGTTTGGACTCGGGTCACATACAATGTATGTGATAGAAGAAGAGACAGTGGCAATAAATAACAACAAGAAAGTATTGGCAGTTTGAAATTCATAAATGGAAGGTCTAGTTGAACCAAAAATGATAAATCCAGGTAATGATTTAAAACCCTCTTCTAAAGGTGGAACAATTTTTTTTTCCTGGAATATTGAATTTTCAGTTGGACCTGATGATATCTAGAAGAGTTCCCTAGAGTTTGGGAGTTTGGGAATCTCATTTTGTTACAAAACAGGATCTTAATTACTTTTAAAATTATCTTTACTGGCCTCTGTCATTTTTTTTCTAATAAAAAATACCACAAAAATTGTCAATGGGTTACACCAGAGTAAGGCTCCTGAAGAGTTTGTGTCTCAGAACAGTTTTATAATGACCATTTACAGAAGAGCCAGGATCAAAATACTCGTAGGTTGACTGTGATTATCTTAATAGTGTCAGGCAAAGTATCAGTTTTTTTAGGTCATAGCACTTGTTGAAACACCATGAATTGCAACCAATGTAAAAGGCTGAATTTTCTGATTCCCTGCGTGAACTGATGTAACTTAATTACTTTGTACTGGTAGTAACTCTTAGCCACTTATTTCTATCTACCAGATGACAAAATAAGAAAAAAAAAAGATAATAGTTTAAAAAAATTGAAAAACCAGAATTCCCAGCTAAAAATTTCAAAACTACCCTCCTTTTGCAACCCAAAACAAATATCTCAGTCAGTTAATAGAGGGAAATGTAAAATAGGTGTCACTTCTTCCCCAAGACATTTGGTATTTTCATGTTTTCACAGTGCTGACTTGTGCTCGAATAACCTGACTATCCCTGATGCGATAGCACATGACAGAACTGTACCTTTACACGGGGACATAGAAATCACAGAAGAAAAAAAAAAGACATATTATAGTCCATACTAGAGATGCTGACGATTGTAATATTTTAGTGTGAAATTAAAGAATGCAGATGAAAACAGCAAGACACCAATTTACAAATATTCAACTAGCAAGGTTTGTTTATTATGATAATACTGGACACTAATAAGAGGTTGAGTGAGATGGACTGTCTTACACATCATTGTCTGGAAAGTTTTTTTTAAAGATTACTTTAGGAAAATCCCTATTAAATTGCTTTTTGAAATTAGATGTGTACCTACACGAAATATAAAGCAATGTAAATATAACTGTGACAGCATTTCTTTCACCAATTCGTTCTGGTCACATCAGCCTTGCACATGGGGAAGTAGACAATACTGCTTTTGTGTTTGTTTTTTGTGCTTCCACGAGTGTACTTTTTTCCCCATTCATTCATTCATTCTTTTTAAAAAAGTTTATTTTACTTTCCAGTTTCCAATGTTACTAATGATACCATTTTCCTAGTATTGTTTATATTATCATTATTATACATTTAATTGAAATATGACTAGTATATAACACTATGTTAGTTTTAGGTGTAGAACATAATGACTTGGCATATGTATATACTATGAGATGATCACCACAATAATGGTTAACATTCATCACCACACACAGTTATAGTTGTTTTTTTCTTGTGATGAGAACTTTTACGATCTATTCCTTAGCCACTTTCAAATACACCATGTCGTACTGTTAATTATAGTCACCACACTGTACGTTATATCCCCAGGACTTACTCATTTTAAAACTGCAAGTTTATATCTTTTGACCACCTTTCATCCATTTCACCCATCCCCCATCCCCTATGCCTCTGGCAACCACTGATTTGTTCTCTGTGTCTATGAGTTCAGTTTTTTTCTCTTGAAGACTCCACATGTAAGTGATATCATATGGTATTTGTCTTTCTCTGACTGACTTATTTCACTTAGCGTAATACCCTCAAGGTTAATCCATGTTGTTGAAAATGGCAGGAGTTTCTTATTTTTATGGCTAAATAATATACCATTGTATATATTGTTTATGTATATAATTCATATATTAATTTATATCTATAATTTATATGTACAAGATACATATAAATATTCATATATACATATATATGTATATATATATATATACACACACACACAAACACAAAATCATAATTTCACTAAGACACTAAGGTTATTTCCATGTCTTGGCTTTGTAAATAATGCTGCAGTGAACATGGGAGGGCAGATATCTTTTAAAGATAGTCATTCTGTTTCCTTTGGATAAATACCCAGAAGTAGAATTTCTGGATCATGTAGAAGTTCTATTTTCAGTTTTTTGAGGAACCCTCATACTGTTTTCCACAGTGGCTACACCAATTTGCAATCCCAGCAACAGTGCACTAGGATTCCCTTTTGGCCACATCCTTGCCAACACTTGTCATCTCTTGTCTTTGTGAAGATAGCCATTCTAACAGGTGTGAGGGGATATCTCATTATGATTTTGATTGGAAGAGTGTACTATGCAATTTTACAATATATATAAAACAGCTTTAACATGTTCATATACTTTGCCTCATGTAATTCTGCTTTTAGAAAGTAATCAAGGTATGTTCAAAGATATATGAACAAAAATGGTCATTATGATTATTTAAAATATGAGAGAAAATAGAAATAAAAGCCCTAAATATCCAAAAAGAGGAGAAAGGCTAAGTAAATGATCATGGGTATAAAAGAATATTCAGCAATTATTAAACATGTAAGACTCAAATCAGAGTCCAAGGGTTCATGAGTGAACGCTGCATGTGGCCCAGAAAATGCCAGATCTAGTTATCCTGTAACAAGAGCCAAAGGCCGATGGGACACCTGGGTGGCTCAGTCAGTTAAGCTTCCAACTCTTGATTTCGACTCAGTTCAGGATCTCAAGGTTTGTGGGTTTGAGCCCTGCGTTGAGTCAGTGCAGAGCCTACTTGGGATTCTCTTGCTCCTTCTCTCTCTGCCCCTCCCCTGCTCTCGGTCTCTCTCTCTCAAAAGAAATAAAACCTGAAAAGAAAAAAAAAAAAAAGGCCAAACTTGTAAGACCTAAAACAATTGAAAGTGGAGCCCAACTGAGGATGACCATAGCCGGCTGTGGGGAGATCTAGGCCATTAAGGGTACAGCAAAAGCATGGCTTGTCATGTGTCCATCGGATTAGAGGAAGAGATGAGTGTTCAGTTGTGATCCCATGTGTCAGTGACCAAAACCCACTTGGTCATGCATGAATCAGATTGCAGGGAAAGACTAAGGTCCTTAGACTAAGGGAATGCCAGTGGTCTTGGTTAGTTCAAGAGGGACATGCTTATTTTTTTCCCCCTAAGAATAATTTAAAGAAATGAAATAGACACAATTGTGTTCACACCTGAATTTGGTGAAGCAAATTGAATCCAACCAGTAGATGCATGGATGGGCCAATCATTATAGAATAATGTGAAGGAAATACACTAAAATATTCATTTTTACTTCTCTCTTGGTGGTGAGATTTTGCATAATTTTTACTTCTTCTCAATAGTTTTTGTTTAAATACGTAATTAGCATTTAGTATTTTTATAATGTAAAAAATATAAAAATAACTATAAAAAAGGAAAAAAAAATGTCCTCCCCCAAATCATTCTCTTCTCTCACTTTCTGCACCTACCTTCCCTAATAAGGGTCTGGTGGAAACCTGGGTTCTGACTGTATCTAACTCAGATGAAACCCCTCCAGTTCAGAAGGTATTTCCGGTTTGGGAAGGTTTAGAGCTCCTGGTCAGTTGCACATGAAGGCCGACACCCGATAGTTCTGCTCCCTCTCTTTTCCTTCCTCAGCAGTCGTTATTTGGCATTTTAGCCAAGAAAAAAAGAACTGATAAGCTCACTGGTGGGATAGGGACTTGCTTTTGTTTCAGCACAAGAATTTAGAACCAGGATGTGGTGTTTAATTGCTTTCACAGATGGAAGTTTAAGTCACATTTACACTGAACCCGGTCTTCTTGAAGTCCGCATGGAATCAGCCTAAACAATGGGAAAGACAGATGTGTTTTACTTGGAAAGGTTTAACCTTGTGCTGGTGTCGGAACTGTGGGCTCCCGCTGCTTTGGATCTGCTGGTTGGTTCTCAGCCCCTTTCTGGGATCCATCATGGCACTCTATAGAATGCGGGTTTGTAGCCACCTTTGAGTTCTGTGGAGTTTTGAATGGCAAACATGGATGAAAATATTTGCAACAAGTTTTGTGAAAGATCTTTACAATATTCTGCCAGGATGAAAAGGATGAAATTTCGATTACTTGGAGGCTAACCAGCCTTTGCTAGAGGCAAAAAGAGACTTGGGATGGATTTAAAAGATCAACATGTTTCTTTTAAAAGGACAGTGTATTTTTTTTAATCACTTGAGAAATGAACATGGAGTCTTGATAGAGACAGAATTACCACAGCAAAAGCATTTCTTTCTATCTTCTCAGGGACCTAGCTAGACAGAGTGAAACATGAAATTTAGTGTGAAAATTCTGGAACTCAATACCATTAAAAAAAATTAGAAGTCCATATTGCAGATTTTCTTCCCTAGAGGTAAGGATGGTGATGATTTCTAACAAAGAGATTGTCTTTTCAAATCTGTAGAAGTCTTTCCATGTAGGTTTCATATACCATGAGACTCCATCTTATTTCGCTAAAACTCATTGTTTAAATTTTAGCTTCAAACAAGAGAGATTACAAGTTACTTTTTAAAGAGCTATAAAAATTTAGTCTAGAAATACAGATACTTAGGGGATTTTGTTGTACTTTCTTGGTTCGTATAATTACAAGTCATGACATTTTAAACTTAGCTCACCAACACATGGTGGTTGACCCATTCATAGTGAGGAGAAACTGAGATAATTCTGTGGATAATTCAAGTCAATCCTTTTGAACCACACTCTCTCTCTCTCTCTTTCTCTTTCTCTCTCTCTCTCCTCTCTCTCTCTCCCCCCCCCCCACACAAGAATAACTAGTATGTAATTTTACAGTTCTCCTGTAATTCTAAAATGCTTTAATCCTTCATTTTTCTCATGCATAGTTCATTTTACCCGAGAATGAAGATGTAAAATCAAAATAGATATATGAGCCATATGGAAGCTCTAACTGGTTTTAGTATGTTCTTTTGCATGAAGAGAATTCCAACCTTAGATAAAAAAGTTGTGGCGAAGAGAATCCTTCAATGTGGTGGTGGCATGTTGGACAGGCTGGTCAGGAGGAAATCAGGGCCCTGTTATGTGGTATCATTATACACTCATCACCAGTCAGGCTGGTGGGATTAATTGCCAATGGCAATGATTTAATCCATTTTGCCTACAAGACAGAACCTCTCTAACCCCCCTAAACTACAGGGTTTGGAGAGCTTCTTGGTTGGTGAACACATGGAGGTCTGGGATAGGAGGCAGGGTACCTGGAGAGGGCATGGACACATGGAAACTTCATGTTCCCCTTCCTTCCCCCATACTTTTCCCTGTGCTTTTTTTTTTTTTTTTCTATCTGGTCATTCCTGAGTTGTATCCTTTATAACAAGCTGGTAATAGTTAGCAAATTATTTTCCTGACTTCTGTGAGCTCTTCTAGAAAAGTGTCAAACCCAAGGAGGGGGCTGTGAGAAGCCCCAATTTGTAGCCAGTAGGTGAGGAGTAGATGGCCTAGACTTATGACTGGCATTTGAGGTAGGGGTAGACTAATGGGACTGACTCCTTAACTTGTGGGAACTGCCACTCACTGCCACTCTGCTAAGTGTCAGAATTAAATTGAATTAAATTGTAGGACACCAAGCTTGTGTCAGAAAATTGGTCAGTGTGGGAAACGAACAAACAAACAAACCCCTACCTTTGGTGTCAGAAGTAGTGTTGGAGTAAAAATGGATCCTAGTAGTATCTTCCATGGTTGGATTTAGTTTGTTTACAAGTTTTTGTTGTTGTAATTAAAAATAACACTGAAATTGAAAGCACTTAAAAATACTCAATTCAAGCTATAAAGAGTGAAATAGTAAAGTAGTAAGGCACCTCACTGCCAAACCATTGTAAAGATTTTTGATTCCCTACAGGATAGTTGTGGAAATGCATCCTATATCGAGGAGATATATTAACTAATACATCAAAAAGTTAGGAACATGTTGTTTTGTTATGTTTATACTTTGTAAATGCACCAGAGACTACAGTCGTGGTTACAATGGTTACAAATGATGAATCCAATTATTTTCAATCATAAGAACAAAATGTTTAAATAGAATGTATGCACAAGAGTCTTGTTCTATGCCTGGCAGATTGGCTATTCAATGTTGGCTGATTTGGAATCTCGTCATTCTCTCTGTGCCTAACCTGCAGCCAGCTGTGCTCCTGTGGAAGCATCCAGAGCTAGGGAGGGAGCCCAGGTCCCTGTCTCAGCCCTGCGTTTCTGAACTTCACTACTGACCTGTAAAATACAATTAACAGGAATCACCTCATAGGGTTGTTATGAAAATAGGAGAGAGGGTAGACATATAAAAGTGTCTTTTCTCTAGAACATTTAGGCAAATATGTCCTCATCACCATCATTACTATTCTCACATTCATAAACAATACAATAGTTTTTCACATAAGTGTGGGTTTACTTAGTTGAATTCCATAAACAATCTCTACCAGTGAGTAGGCACATAGGGAGGAGGAAGGACAGGAGGAAGTAGCATTGTCCCCCTAAGTCCCTGCCTCAGCCTGAGCTGTGAATCAGCTGTTTTTTAGGATCTCATTTCCCCAGAGCTCCTCGTAGGGTGATGGCTTCACTCAGAGGAAAGACAGATCCACAGCCCCCTTTAATGTGGCCCCTGAATATAAGCTCAAATCAAGGAAACAGATCCGTTCTACACTGGAGATTTACAAGGGCAATTTTGATTATACATGTGTTTTGCCTTCTGTTTAGACTTTGGAAACTGACTTCCTTACTACCGTTTTTAGAGGCAATGCTACTGTGTTAGGTTCATTTCATAGAGGAGGAAACTGACTCCTGAGAGACTGCTAGTCACCTGAGGCAGCACAACTAGTGCATAAAGCACTGAGGGCCACCTTGCTGACTTCCGGTTCAACTTCCTTGCAAAAATGGCAGAATGTACAAAAAGTCCTCATTCTCACCAGAGGGGGGCCCAGAAGGTCATGAACAACACTATCTCGCTGATGTCCTCTTCAGCACCCCAGTGAGTAAAGGAACCCATGAGAAAGGAATTTACCAAAACCCAGAAAGTAAAAATTCAGTGTGAGGAAAACAAAATGTCTGGTGAATCCATGATCTGGAAAGCATCACTTGTCCTGAATAAGAATTTACTTCATTGCCCTATAGCTAACCTGAGGGTTTCTTAAGAGTTGGAGTGTAAGAGGCTGAGTGCTATTTAACAGGGAGAAAAGTGTCTGCAAAGTATCTTGGTCACTCAGCCGAGGGACAAATCTCTGAGATCCCACCTGGCCACCAGGTACAGTTGGGCGCCACAAGGACATGGCTTGCCTTCAGTTTGAGGATTTAAATTTTTTTTTTTTTTACCTGATTTCACTGCAAAAGGGTTAATGTCTTTGTGGTTCCTGGCTTGTGGGGAAAGTTCCTCTGTGACTGACAGTTTTATAGGCCCTGACAAATTTGGTCCAGGATAACACTTCCCCAGTTCACCAGGTAAAGCATGGCTTTCCTAGTCCAAATGGGAAATTTAGTGTGAAACCAATTTAGTTGCAGGTGAAAATTGAGTGTATGTATCACAGAGGCAGTTTCTCACCACTGAAAAAAAACATGTCCTGCCTGGGAAAGAAAGCACCAGAACCCAAAACCGCCTTTCCTTTTCAGAAGCAATCTTCAGCCAAAAGGAAAAGGAGTTTTATTTTTTGCGAACCCACAAAAATGTGATATTCACCAGTGAGGAAATCACATTTGTACAACTGTATTAAAGATGTTTTTCTCATCCAGGCAAATGGGAGCGTTTAAATGGAACTCCTTTTAGGGGCAAGGGTGAAGGGGTAGTGCTTTTATTTAAAGGAAATAGTCTTCACTGCCTTGGAAGTAACAAATGCTCTAAAGAGTAGACTTGCGGGGCGCCTGGCTGGCTCAGTTGATTAAGCTTCTGACTTCGCTCAGGTCATGATCTCATGGTTTGTGAGTTCGAGCCCCACGTCAGGCTCTGTGCTGACAACTCAGAGCCTGGAGCCTGCTTCAGATTGTGTCTCCCTCTCTCTCTGCCCCTCCCCTGCCCCTTCTCATGCTCTGTCTCTGTCTCTCTCTCTCTCTCTCTCTCTCAAAAACAAATAAACATTAAAAATTAAAACAAAGAAGAGTAGACTTGGAAGTGGTCTGTAGTCTCCCCACAGCCTTAGTCTATATCACTGATTCATGTTCAAGTAGGACTCCTATAAACCACACTTTGAACTTTTTTTAGCTAAACATTTTTGATGGATTTAAACCGTGGCTTGAAAAACTGGCTTGAAAACATGTACATGGACAACACCGCTTTTCCAAAGGACCTGGGCATGTTAGCTGCTTCTTCAGAGAAATGGGCACGCTTTCTGAGCCCAGTTGCCTGCAGGGAACAGACCGCACTGCCCCCTACCCGCTCCCCCCACCCCCCCCACCCAAGCCCTGCTCTGTCCCTGAGGCTGGAGCCACGCCCTTCAGCATTTCCAGTGATGTCCAAATCCGGATCTGGGTTCTTCCTGGCAAATCTGTAAGTTGCCAAAATTGTGTTAGAACTCCCATCCAAGGGCAGAGATGGAAATCTCTTGAAAACGTTACAGCGGACTCTGCTAAGCAGGAAAAGGGGAAGAGAGGCGCCTGAAGTGTAGAGGTATGCGATGGCAGAGGCTGAGCTGGCCTGGTCAAATGGCCTCGCACAGAAGGAAGCGGTGAATGGGAGGGGCTGGGACAGGGCGGGGGTGGGCAGAGTGGACAGTCCTGGGGCTCACGCAGTAAGAGGAGGGGAGACATCTCCCAGCATAGCCAGGTCAGACAGAACTTGGCAGAACCCTGGTGTGTTCCAGCGTGGGGGCAGGGGAGGGCACATTGGGAGGGTGGAGTGATATGTCAGGGGGAAACCAGACCAACAGACTTTCGACAGGCAGCAGGGGGATGTGGCAAAGCAGAAAAAAATAACATTATGAGTTATTTATAATAACTTGCAGATCAAATCATTTTAGATTCTGAAGACTCCTCAACATTCCTAGTCATCGGTGGGATGGGATTCCTCTAGGGAAGTGTTTCTCAAAGTAGAGTCTCCAGATCGGCCTTACCAACATCACTAGGGACTTTTAAAAACAAATTCCCAGCTCTACTCTAGACCTGCTGAATAAGAAACCCTGGGAGTAGGGCCCATAATCTGTTTCCACAAGCCTTCCAGAGGATTTTGGTACGCACTAAAGTTTGGAAACCATGGCTCTAAAGAAGTCCTTCTCAGATTTTAAGGTGCGTGGGAATGACCGGGTGATCCTATTAAATAAAAATATAAATTTGAATTTATTGGTGTGGGTTGAAACTGAGAATCTATATTTCTTTTTTTTTGTAATAAAAAAAATGTTTATTATTTTTGAGAGGGAAGGGATAGGATGGGGCAGAGAGAGAGGGAGACACAGAATCCGAAGCAGGCTCCAGGCTCCGAGCTGTCAGCACAGAGCCTGACACGGGGCTCGAACCCACCGGCCGTGAGATCATGACCTGAGCCCAAGTCAGATGCCTAACAGACTGAGCCACCCAGGTGCCCCTGAGAATCTGTATTTCTAAAAACCCTTAGGAGGCTGATGTTGTTGGACCACAGAACATATATCCGGAGAGCCTATGATCAGGACAAGACAAAGCATCCGTGGATTACGTCCCAGGGACATTGTGGCATGCTTTTCTACGTGGCAAGAGGAAGGCGTAAATGTGAAGTGTAATCTCCTCTGGGGGTTCCTCATGGGGTGACAAGGACAGGCCTGCAGGTCATGCCACTGCCATCCCCTGAGGGCAGGTAGGTACTGCACAGTTACAGGAGAGCTCAGGTTGGTGGGTAGTAGAGCCAATAGCCATCACCTTTGACAAATATTTGCTAGGACAGGTCTTGCGGGTAGGGACCCCAGGGTATTTTCACTTAAATTCTTTCTGGGGCTTTCCATGGAGCTTCATTTTTGTTCTCTGGGCTGTGTTTCTTTCCTGGAAAAAAAAAGCGTTAGGGGAAAATCAGGTTGAGAATTCCACAAAAAATGTTTACCTAGTAGATTTAATTGGACAGGAAATGGTTTAAGGTGGAAATAGGTAGCCTGAGTTAGACACTTTTAACTTCGATTTCTGATCAATTAGTTGCTTGTTAATGCTATAGAAGTTATTATTAGAGTAAAGCAAACTGGAAAGACTTCTAGGCAAAACCCAAATCCACATCATATTTTCTTTTGGCCAGGAGATTTTCTTTGTAACTGAATAGGAAAATAAATCAGATGAGATGGCTCAGAATTAACCCTAGTGGAGACAGTTAAGAGACTCACTGCATCTCAGTGAATGAGTGAAGGAGAGGTATTGAAAATATATGACTTCCTGAACAACTGTGGGAACAGAATTAATATGTACTGAAGTTGGCTTTATGGTCATATAATATAATATACGGTTAGCGTTTAGTGCTTTGCTTTTTTATCTGTTGGTTTTAGAGAGTGTGTGAGCAGGGGAGAGGGACAGAGGGAGAGAAAGAGAATCTTAAACAGGCCCCACAACCCGTGGCTCAATTCCCATGACCCTAGGATCATGACCTGAGCCAAAATCAAGAGTTGGATGTTTAATGGACTGAGCCACGCAGGCGCCCCTAGTGCTATGTTTAAAAACAAGGAAGTTTCTTTGCTTTATCTATTCTAGTAGACGTTAAGAATTTACTTTGTTCTTTCAATGAAAAGCAAAGACAAGAATGTTATTTTTTTACCCTCATTTTTTATAACCCTGGAAGAAATTTCTGACTATTGAATTAGACAAATCTAGAAGGAACCTAGATTCTTCTTTAAGCTAACAACACAAATCAATATGAGTTGTTTACATCTATGCCATGTTTGTCAACCTTGTGTTTGCTTAGCCTTTAAAGCACTATGATTATTGTTAAATAAAAGTTACATTAAGAGGTCTGACTTCAGGTGGGAGAGTTCTCAAAATATCCTAGTGGAGAGCGACAATCCCAGAAACCAAATTATCTTCCTTTCTCATTACTTCTGAGTGTCTCAAAAATAGTAAAAATAAAAAGAAAGAAAAAGGAAATGAGTTCTTGAATTTCTGGTTTTCTTTTTTGCAATTTATACTGCATACGTGAATTTCCACATTCCACAAAAGGTAGCAAAGAATGAACGTGGAAATGAATTTTTTAAAACAGAGACTAGCTCACAGCTTTAAAAAGCAGTCCTTTTAAAATAAGTGTTGGCTGTACTAATATCACCATGAGACAAGAATTATAATAATTTGGACCATGTGCTCCCCATTGAGCTACGTAGCTAAGTCACCCAGCCTTCTAAGGGGCATAAACAGATCTGATTAAACAGTAAAGTTGTAATGACACATGTATACAAAAACATGTGTGTTTTGTGGCATATGGTAAAAAATTTATATTCAAAGTTTATGTTGAAAAAATCCAAAATACCAGGAAAAACAAGGACAATAGTAATAAATTAAATAAATATTAGGTGGCAACAAATTAGATAACTTAGAAGAAATAGGAAAATTCCTAGAAAAATACAAATTACTGAAACTGACTCAAAAAGAAATAGAAAATCTGAATAGACCTGTAACAAGCAAAGAAATTGAATTTGTAATTCAGAATCTTCACACAAAGAAAAGCTCAGGTCCAGATGGCTTCATTGGTAAATTCCAATAAGGGTAGAACTAATACAATCATTTACAAACTCTTTCAAAAAAAAAAAATTGAAGAGGAAGGAATACTTCTCAACTAATTTTATGATTACCCTGAAACCAAAACCAAGCAAAGATAGCACAAGACAAGAAGCCACAGACTGATACTCCTTATGAACAGAGACACAAAAATCGTCAAGAAATATTAATAAACCAAATCTAGCAACATATAAAAATGATTATATACCACAACCAAGTGGAATTTACCCCAAGAAAACAATGTACTAAACTATATTAATGGAATAAAGGAGAAAAATCCCTACATGATCATCTCCATAGATGCAGAAAGCATTTGAGGCAATCCGTTTCATTATAAAAATACTCTTCAAACTAGGAACAGGAGGGAACTCCCTCAATTTCATAAAGGCCATCTGTGAAAACCACTCCATTACCATCATACTTAATGGAAAAGGTGGGACGCTTTCTCTCTAAGGTCAGGAACAAGGTAAGAATGTCTGCTCTTTCCATTTCCATTCAACATTGCTGTGGAGGTTTTAGCTAGGACATTTGAACAAGAAAAAGACATAAAAGGCATTCAGATTGGAAAGGGTGAAGTAAACTATTTCTCTTTACAGATGATATGATTTGTATATGGTAAATCCTAAGAAATCTCCTTCTTTCTATAGACTAGCAATGAGCAATTTGTAAAAGGAATTATGAGCACAGTTCCATTTAAAAGAGTATCAAGAAGAAAAACATTTATGAATAAATTTAACAAAAATGATAAGACTTATACATTGAAAACTGTGAGACGTTGAAAAATTTAAAGATAAAAATAAATGAAAAGATATCCCATATACATGGATCAGAAGACTTAGTATTATTAAGAAAACAATAATTTCCAAATTGACCTACAGATTCAATGTGATCCATATCAAAATCCCAACAGTCTTTTTTTGCAGAAATGGACAAGCTGATCATAAAATTCATATGAAAATGCAAGGGATCCAGAATAGTCAAAACAATCCTGAGAAGGAAGAACAAAATGAGAGGACTCACTTCCCAATTTCAAAGCTTACTACAAAGCTACAGTCATGAAGACAGTGCGATGCTGACATAAGGACAGACATACAATCAGTGGAATGGAATTGAAAGTCCATAAATAAACCATTACATTTATGGTCAATTGACTGCAACAAGAGTGCCATGACAAGTCAATGGTGTGAAAATAGTCTTTTCAACAAATGATGCTGGGACAACTGTATAATCCCACATGAAACAATGAACTTCAACCACTTCTTAAGCCACATAAAGAAATTAATTCAAAATGGATCACAGATCAATATTTAAGAGGTAAAACCATAAAACTCTTAGAAGAAAACATAGAAGTAAATCTTGATGACCTAGTATTAGGCAATGGTTTCTTGGATATAATACCAAAAACATATGCAGTTAAAGAATAGGTGAAATTGAACTTTATCATAAAAAAAAAAATTGTCCTGAGAGATTCTGGGTTGGTGAACATGTGGAGCTTTGGGGAGAATGGAGTCTGGAGAGGGCATGGAAGATCCACATCCTTTACCACATTTCTTGCCCTGTGCATCTCTTCCATCTGGCTGTTCCTGATTATATGCTTTTATAATCAACCTGTGATCAACTCTGGGTGGGTTCTCTGAGGACGGATTTGCTCAGTAGCTATTTGTCCACTGTGTGGTTGGATGCCTGAGGTGATCCCTGAAAGCCAGTCTTCAAAGAGGGTCTTTTTTCCTCTCAGGTCATGCACCATGACCAAAATCAATAGGTGAAGGGAATTCATCATAAACATCTGTAGTAGATGCTTTTGGTTGCCACCCATCCCTCTAGCCTCCAGTCACAGGACTCTGATTTTGTGCAGGTGTCCAGGGCTCTACCTCTGAACACAGGAGGCAAAAGCAAGGTAATGATGTGTTCTGAGCTGAGAAAGGCCTCTGTGATTCTATGCCTCTCTCAGACACAGACCTGGACATGCATTATTGTGGCTTCTTTGGAACCTGAATTCTTTCAGATGTGAAAGGATTTTAATAGGATTTACTCATACTGTCTACGCATATTCTCTACGTTATCTGCATAATGACATGTTATTGATCAAGAGAATCAACACCATAGAGTTTGGGATGCGAACAAGAGCAAAGTGCCCAGAGACTTGCGGAAACTCCCAGTACTAGGGCCAATGCTATGCTCTTGCAGCCCATCCCTCTCCCATTTATCGCCCTAGTAGAGAGATGGAGATACAATGATAGGAGTCTGTTCAGTGTTTGTTAATTAAAAAACAAATGAATGAATGAATGAAAGAAAATGAGCCGAGAATGGTACAATCAAGAAAGTGAAAACACACCCCTTTAAATGAGAAAAAGTTACAAATCATATATCTGATAAGGGACTGGGATTCAAAATAGAAAAAGAATTCTAAAACTCAATAATAAAAAGACAACTCCACCAGTGGGCAAAAGATTTGAGTAGACATTTCTCCAAGAAAAATGTCGAAAAACACAGCAAGCACAAAGATATTCAATATCATGTCATTAGGTAAGTACAAATCAAAACCATAGTGAGATACCACCTCACACTCACTAGGATGGCTGTAATAAAAAAGACAGTAACAAGCGTTAGCAAGACTATAGAGAAGAACCCTCATAAATTTGCTGGTAGGAACCAACATGGTACAGCAATTCTGGAAAACACTTTGGCCGTTCTTCAAAGTGCTAAACATACTCCTGGAATTGAAGACATCCATCTCCACAAAACCTTGCACATGAGTGTCCATAGCAGCAATATCCATAAAAGCCAAAAAATGGAGACAACCTCAAATGAAAAACTGACAAAATTATAAATAAAATGGGAAATCTTTGTAAAATGAGATACTATTTTGTAATAAAAAGGAATGAAGGGATACATGCTAATGATGTAGATGAAACTTGAAGACATTATACTAATAGAAAGAAGCCAGTCACAATCATGTACTGGTTGCATTCATATGAAATGTCTATAATAGGTAAATGTATATCTAGAGAAAGATTAGCAGTTGTGGAGGGCTGTGCAGGTGTGGAGTTGGAGAGAAATGGGGAGTGTTTGCTAATGCCGGTGGGTACTGGGTTTCTTTGGGGCTGATAAAAATATTCTAAAGTTAGTGGTGATGATGCACATATCTGTGAATATATCAAAACTATGAAAGTGTATACTATAATTTTTTTTTAAGTTTTATTTATTTTTTGAGAGAGAGAGAAGAGAGAACGTGAGTGGGAGAGGGACAGACACATACACATACACATACACACACACACACAAAACCTGAAGCAGGCTCCAGGCTCCCAGCTGTCAGCACAGAGCCCAACACAGGGCTCGAACTCACAAACTGTGAGATCATGACCTGAGCTAAAGTCAGAGCCACCCAGGTGCCCCTAAAGTGTATATTTAAATAGCAATTCCTATGGTATGTGAATTACATCTTAATAGAAGATATTTAAAAGTAAATACTATGGCTTTACGTTTGGAAATCTAAGTTGTACACTATGTAATAATTTATTTTCTCTTCCTGTTTCTCTCTGATAGTAAAATAAATGTGTTATTTTTTTTTTCTACCTATAGTAGCCAGCCTCATATGGTTATTTCCCTTTCTTATGCAGAGCGTGACTGTGTTTAGGAAAAATCCAGTCCGGGGCGCCTGGGTGGCGCAGTCGGTTAAGCGTCCGACTTCAGCCAGGTCACGATCTCACAGTCCGTGAGTTCGAGCCCCGCGTCGGGCTCTGGGCTGATGGCTCAGAGCCTGGAGCCTGTTTCCGATTCTGTGTCTCCCTCTCTCTCTGCCCCTCCGCCGTTCATGCTCTGTCTCTCTCTGTCCCAAAAAATAAATAAATGTTGAAAAAAAAAATTTTTAAAAAAATTAAAAAAAAAAAAATCCAGTCCAAGAGGGTAAAGGAGAAAGGGAATATTCTCCAGACACCTAGAGTCTGATCCTAGTACATGCTTAATGCCTGGTGTTCCAAAATAAAAGAAATCCCCTCTCTTCAAGAAGTTTTTCTCTTGAAAAACTTGAAAGTTATTTATCACCTAGTACATTGATTATATCTGATCAGCAGTAGGACCTTAACAATCTAATATAGGAAGGTAAATTATGGGTTTACAAAGAGTTGTAGAACAAGACCCAAGTTGTAAAGGAGAGGTATACCTCATTTCACAGACATGTTTCACTGAAGAGGCAGAGTGATAATAATTCAGTAAAGATAATTGTAAACATTTGTGCCATACTTTCCAGTTGGCATGACCCCTTGTCCAAACACTGCCTCGGTTAACTCTCCCAATAACCCTCTAAGGAAAGTGTTTCCACCCCCAACATATAAAAGAGGCAAGGGTGATTATACATCAACATATTCTACTTTATACCCTGGGCCATTTTCATAAGTACACAGAAATCCATGATCTGTGAGAGTTTACGTGGAAGAACTTTGGAGACAACTTGGAAAACAATAACAAGAAAGTGCATCAGAAAAACACTGCGGAGGAAGTAAAGTCAAGCAACCCCACTATTTACCTCTGAGAAATGGGTAACTCTTTCTTTTTGTAGATTACAAAACCATCACTAAAGCACCTGAGGGTAGAGATAGAGAATTTCATCTATTTGGACATCTGCTTAATGGCTTATTTTGCTAAAGGTAAAGCCTTCATTCAATTTGTTATTTGCCTCAGCATGCAGAGGAAGCAATAAATGGAATTGCTACTTGGTCTTAATTCTGAGCAGTAATGCAGATTAAAGTGGAGTCTGGAAATAATAGGAACTATAAAAAAGTGTGACCATGTTATCACTGAATGATTCTGTCAAGAAATGAATGTGTTTGGCATTGCACATAACTTGGAATTTGGAAAAGCAGATTTCAAGAAATTCAGAGGAAGTTTAGATAATTCTATAGACAATATATATTTTTTTAATGTTTCTTTATTTTGAGAGAGAGAGAGAGACAAAGTGTGAATGGGAGAGGGGCAGAAAGAGAGGGAAACACAGAATCTGAAGCAGGCACCAGGCTCTGAGCCTGACGCAGGGCTCGAACCCATGGACCGTGAAATCATGACCTGAGTCAAAGTTGGACGCTCAACTGACTGAGCCACCCAGGTGCCCCTATAGCTAGAGTATTCTAAAGGAAATATGCACAAAAGATATAGGAGGCTCAAAATAGACAAAATTCGGACCCTAAAACTTTGAATAAAAAAGAAGGAAAGTTTCCAGAAATTATGCATTCCCAGAGTGTTCTTGGAGCTAGGGTAGGACTCATTCTTAAGGTGGAAGGAGGCCCCTCAAATGAAGGAGGATGCAAAATCATGGCCTGGCCTGTGACAAAAATCACAGATAGACGCAGTGTCAGAATGAGCTGAAGATTTCCGAAAATACATGAGACCTTAAAAAGGGATATTTTTTCAACCATTCACTGAATGAAAAGAACAAGAAAGTTTAGGGCTTTTAACAGGGACAATACAGAAGTAAACAGATAGGTCTAGAAAAACGAACTTTTCCTCCCCTTACCCATGTCCGTACTCGCTGCAAAGGAGAAAGAACTTGAAAAGAAATGGGCAGCCAGATCCAGTGGAGCTGAGATGACACAAAAGTCGACACAGGCAGCTCAGGAGCAGGAAGAAGTTGTTTAGACCACGTGGAACCTAACTGGGACAGGTGCTCATGGGAAATGAGAAGATAAGGAAGAAGTTAAGTAAATGAATAAAAGGCTGAAGTGTTTGTTAACTGGTAGCTGAATGTGAGGCGACAGTTACATGACATGACGTAGCCACATAATGGGTGGATTTGGGAAGTAGAAACATTGGGGCTTTGTTAACACATTTCTAGTGTTGAAAGCAGGGACAGACAGCCCCACCCTTTGGTGCCGGCCAGACCACATCTGGAGTTTCATCTTCCATGAAGTGACCTGCACTTTAAGAGGGACAATGAGTAATTAGAGCACATTTTTTTTTTTCTTGATAGAGAAAGAGTTTAGAGAAGATGGACAAAATAATCTGAGTCCCTTCTAATTCGGAGATTGGCCCGTGCAAATTCCCTCCCCTTCCCCAGCGTTGTCTTTTTCCAGATGATGCCAGCAGGCCAGGTCTGAGGACCCAGAGGGGATCTTGCAGGAACGCCCAAGAGGGTCCTTGGCTTCTTGAGGGATGGAAATCAAATGCGAGCCAGCAGGAAGTGAGAGCAGAGTTTATTGAAGATACAGAGTGCAGATACAGATGGAGCATCTGGGGGCTTGGAAAGGAAACGCACATGAGTCTCATCTTTGCTTGGGGACTGGGGTTTTTACTGAGGTCAATGGTCAGGTGCAAGTGTCCCCTCAGGCATCCAGGAACCAATGAGAACAAAGGCAAGGGCCCAGGTCTGGAGCCAGAAATCTAGCACTGCTGGTCTGGAATATATGTGTGATAGCTTCCTCTGGTCATCTCACCTGGTCCTTCCTGAGATATTATGTATTCTAAAGAAGTCATTATTAAATCCTA
Organism: Prionailurus bengalensis; assembly: GCF_016509475.1. NCBI lineage: Eukaryota > Metazoa > Chordata > Mammalia > Carnivora > Felidae > Prionailurus > Prionailurus bengalensis. The sequence goes on along the minus strand of NC_057344.1, from coordinate 73,745,903 downwards.
GTCTCTCACAAGGAGAACACTATTTGCAATGAAGCCTGTGTAAAGTGTGTGAGAGTACAGGTCATAGCAAGAATAGAAGCAGGAAAAGGAGCAAAAAGCAGATTTTTATGGAATCCCTCAGTTTTCCTATCTCACTAAGACCTGTCAAAATAATTGCTATTCCTCCAGGGCTGGTCTCCAGTAAAGAAGTGAGACTTGGGATTTTCAAGTGACTGGGGGCCCAGCTTCAGGCCTAGACCGGCCCAGGAAATGCCAATGTGGCAGGTCTGAGTCAAAGAAAATCCTGCCCACCGCTGGACCTGAGGCAAGTTGCTTTTGCTCTGCACTTCATTTTGCTCATCTGCAAAGTGGGGCTAATCGTATGTACTTCAGGGGACTGTGGTGAAGATGAAATGGGATAACACTTATAGAGAATTTGCGTCAGTTCTTGATGTGTGGTCTGACCATGTTGACAGAGAACCGCCAGAAGCATGCATGGAGACATTTTATTTGGGGAACGACCTGACTACCCTAAACTAATCCACTGCTACATAAACATCAGGCTGTATCTGCATCTCACTGCTTTCCATGCAGTTGCTTTTAGGTGGGGCAGTGCATCTAGAACAAAATGGGGAGATAGCCTATCCAGGGGGTCTTTTGCTACTTAGCAATTTCAATCTGACAGGTTTGTTATTACTTTCCTAGAGGGTTGAGTCACTCCCTGCCACTACAGAAATGGAGACAATGGGGGACCTTCTCAGCCCCTAATCACCCCCTCATTCTCAGTATTGATATTTAATAAGGCCCTGTGGGCTTCAGCCTGGCCCTTAAATCCTCAGCATTATCAGGATTCACAAAGGCAGGGATGCAATTCAAAAACACTTAAATCCTGACCAAGAGACTGTGAGGGACCTTCCTGACTACTAACTGGCCCATGTGCACAGCAGAGGTAGACAGGGCACCCTGGCGCCAGGGCCTGGGGCACAAGTGCTCTGGTGTGCCAGACCCTCCGCGTCCTAGACTCCATGGGCTCCAGGAAGGAGCTGGGCCATTCCAGACTGTAGACTGGGGTGGGAACAGCACATCTACCCCTTCAAAGCAGAAGGGTTCCATGGGCCTCTCGGACGCCAAGGAACTGTTATAGAGTAGCATTTTAATGAACTGAGTATAAATGCATTAAAAACACATGGAATAAATGCTCCTTGAAATAAACATGGGTTTAAAAAAATGAAGAGAAAAGCAAATGTTTTGGCAAAACACATTTTGGGTTTGTTTGAACCCCAAGTATTTGAAAACCGTTCAGGCAATCTTACTCAATCCAGAGTGCCATTTAGCTCTCCCATGATGACTAATAATACACACAAAAGTGGGAAAATTCAGCATATTTCTCTAGTCATGGCATTTCCAGACAGAAAGACACAGACCAGCCGAAAGACTTTGAGCGAACATTTTTTAAAATAAGAAATGAAGGCTTTGAATTTTGTAGAGAAATGACAGGAGTTAAATGTGTGTTGATTAACTAATGTAAGACAGAAAAGTAAATAGCGACATTATTAACTTAAAAGTTGAGGTGCATGTTTGGTGTCCAAACACTGAATCCTTATGTTCATGAGTCAAAAAAATCACGACCAATCTCATTTACAAAAACAAAAACAACACAGACCAAAACACAAACCCCAAATCAAACAAACAAACAAACCCCAAACCAACCCAAACAAACAAATAGACCCTTTACCAGTTAATTTTCTAACCCTCATGTGCACTTGACTAGAAAGCTTGACTACCTAAAAGGCTGGAGAACTAGGCCCACAGCACTCTTACCTGCCATGTGTCCCACCTGGGTCTTCACCTTGACCACCAGATCTAGACGACTTGTGACATTCTGAGCCCACTCATCCTAAGGTCTCAGGTGTCCTCAAACTGCCTGCTTTCCGCCACTTCCCCATCTCTCCAAGAGCTGACTTCCCACCAGCCACTTGATTTCAGATGTTTGTCAGCTCAGGTGTTAGTTAACAAGCAAGGTGTTTGCTAACAAAGGCCTAACACCTCCTGGAGGTATTTGCATTTTAATAGGGAACCATTACAAGAATTCGGATCCTGAAAGGAAGGAAGCCTTGATAGTAAAATGCTGGGAGCCAGCGTGGGTATTTTAGAGCAGGGAGCTCTCTCTTTAGATCCTAACACCAGAAAGCTAGCCCTGCCTACAGTTCTCCGGAGTGGAACATGAAATCATCGTTCCTGTTCACTCTTCCTGGGCTGGAGATCAGCTCCCAAGGTGAAGCGGGCATCTCTGAACAGCAGACTTCAGAGCCTGGTCCCACGGGATGAGATGTCAGCATTGGCTTTTGAGGAACTGAAGAGCAGTCACTCAACCCTGGAACATTTCTGGGCCAGACTCTGCTTTAGGTGCTGAACTTGCAGGTACAAGTTAAGTGCAGTTGCAAACCTCAAAGAACTTCTCCAAGAACTCACTCTTTAGCAAGGAGATCCCAACCGAGAGGGGAGCATAAAGGAAGAAGTGTGTCCAGCTTGAGGCGAAGGAGAAGTTTCCTCACCACCAACTGCTGTGCCTCATTCAGCTTCTTGCACCATCACATCCACACCCTCATCATGTACAAGTTTGGGGTTTTTTTCGAATGATAAAACTAAGGTGAGTTCATTTTAGAAGTTTCCAAAATTATAAAACAGCACAAGGAAAGAACCAGAAATTACTGATAATGTCACCATCCCTGGAATCAAAAATTAACCAATATTTTATGTTCTTCTAATCTTTATATGTAGGGATTTAGTTTTAATGACTATATATACATATACAATATATATACATATATATGTATATTAAATATTTATATATATTATTTTGTATGTTTTCCTCCCCTTTTACCGTATGACCAGAGTTTCCCCATTATTTTAAAACAAAATTTTGATGTTTATTTTTGAGATAGGGAGAGACAGAGCCCAAGTGGGTGAGGGACAGAGAGAAGGAGACACAGAATCCGAAGCAGGCTCTGAGCTGTCAGCACAAAGCCCAATGCAGGGCTCGAGCCCATGAACCACGAGACTGTGACCCGAGCTAAAGTAGGACACTTAACCAACTGAATCACCCAGGCACCCCAAGAGTTTTCCCATTTTAAACATGCTTTGCAAATGTCATGTTCCATAGAATAAAGGGTAGTAATCAACCAAATAGAATTTTGTGATGTGTTGAGGTTTCTGCAAACTCTCTATTCTCTTTATTAAACACTCAGACTCTTTGGAGAGTTGTAAAACTAAAAACCTTAAGCATAAGGAGCCTGCACTGAGTAATATATAACTTTTTAGGATAATGAATCTTAAGGAAGAAGGTTTGAAAGTATTGCATTTCATTGACTTTAGTTCCTGGAAATTTGAAACATTACCGACTTCCACACCAGCCATTGCTTTGTGACTTCTGTTACCTTCTCAGCAGTGTTTCACAAACCCTGAGTCTATTTTAGGTTAGGAGTCTTTAATAGGTATTCCATTATAAAGGAAAAACTAACAAGTCTTATTATTTTTGGGAGAATTTGGATCTTTTCTCCCTTGGATGTCAGGGTGCTAGGGATCAGAATGATATAGGCAAAAATATATTTGCTTTGAGATTCCCCTGCCCATATCTATCCAATAAGGTCTGATACTAATTTATTTTCACAGAAGGCAACCCCATTTCTGAATCGGTATTTTTCTTCTGAAAGGAGAGCTTCTTGGTTTTCCCAGCAATCTGGATATAGCTAGCCACTTTGTAAGACAAAGCTCATTGTATGAATTATGGAAAAACTTCCTTTAAAAACTCCTTGTACTGCAACCACCAGTATAAACAAGAATCACCTGGAGAGCTTGTTAAACTGCCCCAGGCCCCTTATTCCAATTCATTATGTCTGGAGTGGGCCCAGCCGGCCCTTTTTTTTTTTTTTTTTTTTTTTAAGTTTATGTATTTTGAGAGAGAGAGAGGCTGGGAGGGGCAGAGAGGGAGGTAGGGAGAGAGAATCCCAAGCAGGCTCCTCATTATTGTGCAGAGCTCCATGCGGGGCTTGAAGTCCCAAACCACAAGATCATGACCTGAACCAAAATCAAGAGTTGGCTGCTCCTGGACTGAGCCACCTAGGAGCCCCTGGGGAGACTTATTTTTAACACGAAGCCTCAGGGGTGTCTAAGGTCCAAGGGCCACCCTTTGAGAAACATTCCCCTACCACGTAAATGTCCAACTCTGGCAAGTCCGTTCGCACTCTGGCTCAACTCTTGAGTCCCAGCATGCTCAATTCCCAACCCTAGACCCAACCATTTCTGTCATCCTGATGACCCAGTCTTCAGGGTGGGTTAGCACTTGCTGAGTACCAGGTCATTCCTAGTACTTCCCACCTTCCCACCTTCCCAACACACTCTTCTACCCCATACCTTCATGTCATCCCTTTTGTCCAGTGGGGTAGCTGTCCTTTTCCCTCTGGACTTCTGACCAAATATTTCCTCGTCTGTGAAGTCTCACCCTGTTGTACAGGTAGAATAATCGGTTCCTTCTCTGTGGTTTTAGAATCTTGCTGCTCTTAAGTACGCACAACAGAATTGCTTGCATGTTTGCTTTTCTTCTAATTGGAAGCTCTCATGGGTACAGAGACCATATCATCCTTTTATGAGCCTGGTGGTTTCCTGCTGTTGTTCTGAGTACTTCTTATATATTAGCTTCTTTCATCCTCCTAACATCTCTATTGTAATATTATTTCTATATTGCAGCTGAGTTAAATTAGTAAAAAGATGAATGAATATTATGAATATTTACTGAATACAAAAATTGAGGTGGAAAAGCAATTGGAACAGAACCCATGTCGTAGGCTTGAGTCTCAAGGGACATGGGAAATGATTGCCTATATTGTCATGTGATAATGAAGGTAATGGAACACTGATAATTCAGTATTTGAAAGAAAATTATTTACAAACATCTGTTTCGATTTTTTTTTTGTATATGTTGTGTTGCAATTATAGTTTAGCAATAGAAGTCATTTCGTAATTTTTTTAAGTAGCTATTCAAAAATGTGTTGTGGAGACCTTTCATTTATGGTCACATAGTATTTTCCTTCAAAGATGTATTGTTCTGGACAGATCTTCAGTCAGGCTACAGTGAGACTCTCTGTATCCCAGACATACCAGCTTCCTTTAGGTTCTTAAACACCTCATTTTCCATTCTGCCTCAGAGCCATCACCCATATGGGCCCCTCTGCCCGAAAGGCTCCTTCTCTCCTTGCCCAGTCAATGCCAACTCCTCTTGCAAAGTCCAGATCAAATGGGACCACCCCTAACATTTTTAGGGCTCAAAGCAAGAGTGCAAATGAAGGTTCACCTGCTATAGACAGAATTTAGACTTCTCAGACCCCCCTGAAGTTCCACATGAGGATGTTGTGGTATTAGGACCACAACTCATGGTTCCATGCTAGTGGCTAAAGCTTCATCTCCCTTGTTCGCCCATCCTTGGTTTCTTTTCACATTATGAAAGGACTGTGAGCATCAAATGTGTACATCAAAGACCTTGCATTCTCACACTCTACAAGCAGCCCTTCTTGACCACCCCCGAAACTGAAGGTGTTCGTACTTGCCCCTTTGGGATGTTAGACACAGATGAGGTCCTTTAGATGGGGATTCAGAGGTTCAGGGCACCCCAGGCATTGGTGGTATGGGAGGTAAAGCCTCCTTCAAAGTGTAGGTCTGGGGACTCTTGACTCGGTCTATAGGTGATGCTGAGCTCAAACATCCCTTTCTGAAGAAATTGACCCTGCCCCTCAGACACGGCCAGATTCTCCAGTTAAACTTTCATAGCACCTCCTAGTTCCCTTTGTAGCACTTACAATGATAATTAAATAATTCACAGTTTAATGAGCTATGCTTAATTGGTGGTATAAGGCCTACACCCCCCCCCCCATAAAAACTCAGTTTTACAAAGATGGAACCAAATCTGTTTTTGTTCACCTTGGATTTCCATCGCCTAAAACAGTGTCTAGCACATGGAGGGTGCTCAATATGTATTTGTTACATGGGTGAATGAAGGGAAGGTTTCTATTATCTATTCACAGCACACAGAAATAATTTAAGTCTTCCAAAAAATGTTACGCAAACTGCTTCACTTTGTCTCACACATCTCTATCATTATCACTATCAAAGTTTTACATGGTAAAAGTTTAAATATTACAAACAATTTTCTAGCATTTTGGTTCCAAAGATAAAGTCGCCACAGGGATCTGTAGAGACAGAGGGTTTAGACAAGATTTCCAGGCACAAGCCCATGCAGATATGTACAGTGTAAATCCTATACATCTACATAGCGCAATGCCAATATCACACTACACACAGCTTTTTCTTTCTGGAAAATTACAGAGTTCACATTGTAAGAATCAAACTGGAAGTGAAATGAATAAAATATACCCTTCATAGGATTGCATGCAATTCTACTTAGCGATCTTCATAAAATCTTGAGGGGAAAAATCCTTTTTGAAAGAAAAACAACTCTGGGTGGTGCTCGAAAATTCAGAAGGCAGCTCGAAGCTCTGCCAATGACAACTGTAAGTAATAACATGGTATTAAATTTTATTTTCCATTTTTAAGCCCGAATTTTTTGAAAACCAGCAGGTATGTGGAATTATATTTCTAACAGACATTCTGAAAAAAAATTAATAGTTTTATTTATCTTGGTATGAAAACCTCGATCTTCAAGGGTAAGGTTTTGATTCATTGAGAGATAGGATCCTTATGGACAGAAGGCCTGCATGTGACAGTTTTGGGTTTTAGCTGCTTCCAAGGGTTCTGTTCTTATTTTCCAGCTGCCGATTAATGGGCAAAAATTATCTTCTAAATCTGAAAATCTGTTCTCACTTGAAGGTTCTGTAGTTTTGGATGAACCAGCAGAGATAATATTGTAAATAGATCACTTTTCCCCCAAAACACACCGAGAGAGGACAGAGCCATCTCAGCCTGGAAGCTCTTTTGGACCTTGACCGTCATTATTCAATGAGACCTTTATTCGGGCCGTGGAAATTCAGAGTGCCACTGAAAGAAGCATCTTTCTTCAGCAATTGCTGAATTTCTCAGGAGCTTAATAAATCTCTGTCCTATATTCTTTCTGGGAAAGGGCAGACAGCAAGTACTCAAGTTCTAAAAATAAAACTAGTCAAATCAATAAACGACGTCACTCAATCTGTCACATCTCCTGTGACCCAGGGCTTCTTAGCACAGTTGGCACTTTGGGCCAGATAACCCAACCACAGATTTTCTCCTGTGGCTTTTACTGTGTGGTTTTGTTGTTGTTGTTTGTTTTGTTTTTGTTTTTGTTTTTGTAGGGCCAAATTTATACATAACACAAAATTTACCATCTTAACCATTTTTAACTCTCTAGTGGCATTGAGTATACTCACTTTGTGCAGCCATCATGGGTGGATAACAGTCATTTATCTCCATAACTTGTTCATCTTTTGAAACTGAAATTCTGTTCCTGTTAAACACCAACCCCCAATACCCCTCTCCCCACAGTCCCTGGCAGTTACCTCTTTTTTTTTTTTTAAGCCTATATGTATCTGAGACCTTGAGGTAAAAGTGAAGCTGCACATGTGTGTATGTGTGTGTGTGATACCATCGTTAAGTCAAAAGTTCCGGGAACTGGGTGTTTTCCTTCCCATGTGTGTGTTCTGTGGGGCTCCAGGGACCACGCCTGTGCTGTTACCTCCCTGGCTTCTATCCTGCCCATGCCATGTGTCTACTGTGGAACACAATGCAGGTTGTTATTGGAAGTGTTCCTGCCTTGGTTTTCTCCTCTACAAAGCAGGGCTGATCACAGTGCTACCTATGGAGGATTCTTGTGTGGATTCAATGAGTTAATAAACACAAAATGCCAGGTCTGCCTCATATTCCATTGCGTCCATTCTCTGCACAAGGATGAGAACCAGGGCAGCTTGTATTTGACCCAGAATCTCAGAGCAGTTTAGCTTGTCTAGGTAGAAATAGACATTTAACCCCGTTGTTCTCTCCCTGTTACAATCTATCTCTGAATTGGAGGGTAATCTCTTCGCTACGTATAACTGGATTTTGTTTCCACCCTCTAGGATCAGAAGGCTGAATCAACAGCTCACTTGGAATGTGATTTAAACATGTGTGCGGTGTACAGATAGGACCATCAGCCAGGAGACTCCATGCTCTTGAACAAGGGATGTTTCTGTTGTCCTGCAGGGGCTAAAACACAAACTACAAGCTTTGCTGAGCCCACCTTTTTCTCTCTCCATAAGGTGAGTCTCAAGCACATGGTTCCTTTTCTGCACCATCTAAATGTTGTTTTTTTCTCTACAGCATAATTTAAATAGCTTATATAGGACCTGACAGATATTAAGTTGGTGATTATGATCTAACATCAGATTTCACAGATCTGAATGCTGCCTCCATCACTTAACTGTTTATATAACCTTAGGGTTCTAAGCCTCCGTTTCTTAACCTGTAACATGAAAATAGTCATGGTTGCTGCTTCATACAATTATTGTGAGAACTAATGAGATACCAAGTATAGTGCACTTAGCAAGCAAATACTACCTTTATTGTCCATAGGGATACAGAAACCACAGCAGACTAGACAGGTATGAGATAAGGTTAGGAAAAAAAAAAAAAATCAGTGTTTCTCAAGAAATGTCTTCTGGTGAATTAGAATGATGTATTTGTTCTGTGAACTAAACCAATTACTGTTTTAGAAAGACAACCTCTAAAGTTTGAAAGAAATAGCTATCAATAACTGTTTGTTACATGCTAGGAGATGTGCTAATGGTTTTACAGATATTTTCTCACTTATATCTTAATGTAGTCAGTACACTTAGGAGAAGGTACGATCATCCCCATTTTTCAGACAAGGAAATTGAGGCAGACAGAGGCCCATTAACTTGCCCAAGGTCATAGAACTAGTAAATGACAGGACAAAATCCAGTTTGGTTGTGTTCTCATCCACCGTGTAACATTACTTCCAAACCGTGTAACATTACTTCCAAACCAAAACGTTAACTGATGAGGTCTGTTGATACAGTAATGACCAGTGATGAAATCATCATCATATCACCTAGTTCTAGGCCATGCTACAATATGTGCTCTAAAATTCACATATTGCCTTTTAAAGGAAATCTATTCATATGGGTTATGATAGACTGAGACTAGTATTTTTTTTCATGCAGGACGTAAAGCTAACTGTAGTGTTTGATCAAAACTAAAGCTCAATATGTGACTGATATTAGTGTTCTTTAGTTGTTTGCCTTAAAATTTGGTGGTTATAAAGTCACTCTTCATAAAGCTTTAGCTTGACCTTTGCTCACTAGCTCAGGCTTGACGACCTAACAAGTAGAGGTATTCATTGTTAGATAGATCTTCCCATTTTTGGATGAGTAAAACTGGTCCTATTTGAAAAGCCCACTGCTTGAGATTGGCCCAAAACCAAATCATAGCTTTAGGAGAAAAAAAAATAGCTGATTGCTTGTTGCTTTCCAAATTTTTGACATGTTTTCAATGTAGAAAGCTGTTCTAAAGAAAAGTGGGGCAGGGTGGGGAAGGAGAGAGAGAACCCTTGAAAACTCCACAATATACAATCTGCGTCATTTGCTTTACTAAATTGTTGTTCCTTGCCAGTGTCAATAAACTCCTTTAAGTGGTTTAGCGTGTTTGGTTGGCTGTACCTATGCATAAAATAAACAAAGCATCTAGCATTCCCTTTACAAGTGATGACGATGGGTGCTGTGTAACTACCCAATATAACTCTTAATGAAGGAATAATGAAATTTACCTTGCAGAGGCATCAAAAAACAAACATGTTTTTCTAGTGCCTAGGTCCATGACCAACTTCTCAATTGCTGTCTAAGAATTTTATATATGGGATGTCTTAAATTCCAATCCCACATGCAAAACAAGCATCTTAAAACCTGTGCTTGTCCATCTGGAATGACATCAGAGTGATTAATTCTTTCACCCTTTTAGGGCAGTGTCAGCTGAGATTCAGAAATTAATCAAGTGCTCAAGGTCTTAAGAAAATTCAAGCTGTTGAATTAAGACAAGATGTTTGCACTGAGTGCTAACAGGAATGAGGTGCTATATGTAGTAACTCGTTAAAAAAATGTTATGTACTGAGGTATTTACATGAATTTTCATTAGAATATCCAGTTATATTTTTACATTATACAATGAAGTCTTAAGAATAACAGGCTGTAAGTACATTGTGTAAGAGTTTGTCAGGAGAAATCTCAGGTGGGTTGGGAAACGCAAAGCAAGCTCATTTTTCAAATAATGTATGATAGTACCAAAGGGATAGAGTTTAATTTTGTTGCTTTTTAAGAAGAGTAATAATGAACTGAAAATGCAAATATAGAGTATATTTGGGCTATCTTAAAAATAGATTTTTTTCAAGAAAAAAGTGAAAAAGTTAATTACTTTGTTGTGTGACAGTCTTTGATTTTTACGATTGATCCAAAAAAGGGAAGGGATCTTTAGTAAGTAGGTTTGGAACATCAAGTTCATGGTGTCCTTCCAAGCTGGATAAATCAGGAAGAATGCTCTCTACCAAGAAAGGGATGGTCTTTTGGAAGAGAGGGTAATCAACCTAGATTCTTTCTGCTAGGATAAACATCAAAGTTCTTGTGGCAGTTCATAGAAGAGGAATCTGCTTCCATACATTTGGCCAGATTTTTGGCACCTGGCTAAAAAGATTGAGCAACCAAAGCCCTGGCTTGAATTTTATTAAAATTGAGTTTTCAAAGGCTACTCTTCTAATTGGAGTGGAGTGGATTGAGTCCTTTGATTGGGATGGGCCCTTAGTATACACATGGCTTGGAGAACTTTCTCCTTTTGTTTCATTGGAAAACTTTCTGTTTTCATCTCTCTGTCCAGCCATGGCCCTCTCTCCCCACAATATTCTTTGAGGAACATCTAGTCCTCTATAAAACATCTAGTAAAGAAGAAAAAAGAAAACAAAACCTTGTTTTGCAAATGCTTGACAAGATTTTTAAAAAGTAATGGAATTTCATACCAAATCTTTGTCTTTGCTTATATCTAAATTTGATTAGATGTGATGCTAATGATTAGGGAAAAATGAGTAATGATAAATGGTTGTTGAGCCAATTAATGGATGAGCATGACTTCCCAAAGTAATCTCGCTGAAATCCTGCTGCAGGTTTCTAATGAAGCCTGTGTTTTCCATCAATTCCCAAGGAATATGAAGGCAGCCATACTCTTTTGGCAGTGGCTTAGCTAAAATTAAAACTAATAACCTTTTGGTCTAATGCCGTTTCTCAAACTGGTGGGAAGCACAGACTTCTGTTGTTTAGTATTTATTGTGTGTGTGTTCCGGATTCTCCGTTGAGGAAAAGGTAGTCTGTACCTTGGCCTTGGGCAGTGGAACCCTAGGCATGGGAATCTGTGCCCCTAATTTTCCCAGCAGCACCAGAGCCTTCCCAGGTATTCTCAGAAGTTAGCCCCTCCTTCTCAACCACAATGCAAAATACATCGTTCAGTGCGGTGCAGATACATCTCTCCGGCCTGTGCTTCACCGATCAAGGCACTTATTTTTTCTTCAAAATTTTTATTGTTAGAATTTCCAAATTACATAAAAGATAAAGACTAGTATAATAAAAATCCATAGGTCTCATTTAGGTTTATCAGTTATTCACATTTTTCTCTTACTTATTTATCTATTTATTTACCTTTACTGAACTATTTGCAAGTAAGTTGCAGACACTGTGACACTTGACCTCCTTGGACCTTAACATATCCCTCCTAGGCAAAGGGATGTAGCCACAGAACTATTATTATATACCCCTAAACTGTATCATTTAATATGAAGTCCATATTCAAATTTCTCCAATTATTTCCCAGACGTCTTTTGTTGTATTGGTCGGTTGGTTGATTGATGTAGGATTCAGTCATGGTTGATGGATTGCATCTGGTTGTCTTTTCATTCTCTTTTAATCTAGAATAGGTCTCTGACATTTCTGTTTGTTTGGTTCTGTTCTCATGCCAATGACTTTTCTGAAGAACCCAGTCTAGTCTTATGGAATCTTCTACATTATGGATTTGCCTGATTGATTTTTCATTGTTATATTCAGGTGCTTTGGCAAGAATATTACGTTGGTTTTGTATATTTCTTAATGCTTTACACCAGGAGTAGTTGATGTCAGATTGTCCCGCCACTGGTGATCCCAATTTTGGTCACTTGGTCAAAGTAGTGACCAGAGGGGTCTCTCTAGAGTGAGGTATATTTCTCCCTCTGGGATTAATAAATAATCCGTGGGGAAACACTTGACTGTGTGACTTTCTGTTTTTTAACAACTTCTCATCTTATATTTTCATGATTCAATGATTTTTGCCTGCTACAATTATTACTTGGGGATGGCAAAATGGAAACTTTCCCAATACTATTATTTATTTTTCATTTATTAACTGGTATTCTACAAAGAAGAGATTTTTAAATTTCTCAGTCTTGCCCCTTCTCTATAATCATTATGGACTCATTTTTAAAAAATTGAGTGTATTTTGATTCATAGCCATCCTTGTTTTTTTGACACTCAAATGCTCCCAATTTGGTTAGTGGAGGTTACTCCAAGATGACTCCTGTGTTTCTTTGATATGGTGCCATTAGTATGTGAGCACTTTGTTGTTTTCTTACACTGCATTGCCCCTGTTTTTTCCTTGCCCCAAACCTGGAATTTGCAACTACTATAGCAAGCCATGGTGTCTTATAGATGTTTAGAAATCATCGTTTAGAAATCAACAGCTAAACATTACTTCTACTCATTCCTATGGGGGAAGTTATTTCTAGCTGCTGTAGGTAGACAATGCTAGAATGAATATAAATTATGAGTTTGTATTAATTCCAAATAAAAAAAATGGAATTGTAAGATTCTTACTTACCTTAATTTTATATTAATACTTCTTTTATAGTTCAAATATTAGTTCCTAATAATATTAATATATTCATTTGTTTGCTTTATCCTATACTGTACATAAAATAGTTTCATAATTACAATACCTTTTTTACTACAAACACTAAGCATACTAAGTTTAAATCTTATTTCAGTTCCTTTTTTCCTTAGAATGTATCCCATAGAGGATGTACAATTAGAGGAATTGTATTTCAAAGTTAATTTAATTAATTATTTTCTATGTTTAATTGTGTTTACAATTCATAAGTGGCTTTTATTTTATGCATGGTAAAATTCACCCTGGTAGAGTTCTGTGAGGTTTTTACAAGTGTTTAAGTCATGTAACCATACTACAGTCAAGCTAGATAGCATTTCCATCACACTACTAAGTTTCCTCATTCTTTCTGTTCAGTCCCCTCCTTTAATACTCAGCCCCTGGCAGGCACTACTGTCTTCTGCCCCTATGGTTGAGCCTTTTCCAAAATTACCTGTAAAGGGAATCATACATCATGGAATCTTAAGTTTAGCTTCTTTCACTTAATATAGTGTATTGGTATAATGCAGTTGAATCCATGTTGTGCCAATCAACAGATTTATTGATGCGTAGGGGTCCTTTGTGTTTATGTACCCCCAATTTTTAAATGTATTCAACATTTGGACACTTGGCATGACTTTGAATAAAACCCCTGTAAACATTTTTATGGACACTTCTCTCAGGTAAATAACTAGAAGTGGAATTGCTGATTTTTTATTTTAAGCGTATTTTTTACCTTTATAAGAGATTGCCAAACTGTTTCCCAAAGTGTCTGCATTAATTTGCATTCCTACCAGCAATGAATTAGAGTTCCAGTTCTAGTTGCTCTACACATCCTTAATCCTTATCCACACTTACTACTGTCAAAATTTCTCTTCGTCCCTCCCTCCCTTCTTTCTTCTTTCCTTCCTTCCTTCCATGTTCCTTCCTGCCTTTTTCCTGTGCTTTCTTTCTTTTGCCATTATGATAGTTATATAGCAGTATCTCATTGTGGTTTTTAACTTGCATTTCTTTAAAGACTAAAGATATTAAGCATCTTCTAATGTTTTTGTTTGCCAACTGTACATCTTCTTTGCTAAAGAATCTGTTCAAATATCTTTCCCACTATTTAAATTTGGATTCTTTGGTTCCTTACTATTGAGTTTTGTGAATTATTTATAGGTTCTGGATATCTGTCCTATACCAGTTATGTGTTTTGCAAGTATTTTCTCCAAGTGTTAGGTTTTATGTTTTAAACTGTCTTCTTTGAGAACAAAAATGTAAATGTTAATCAAGTCCAAGTAATCAATTTTTTAACCATTTGTGCTTGTGTGCCTTATATAATCTTTGCCTCACAATGTAACAAAGCTTTCCTCCCAGATTTTCTTATAGTAGTTTTATACTTGTGCCCTATATCTGCTGGTACCTTACATGTTATGGTTATTTATTTCTTTGACACTCATTTTGTCAATTTCTATAGGAAAAAGGACTACTTTGAATTTTGTTGGCATGGTTTGAATCTATACATCAATTTGAAAGAGAATTGACATCTTCATAAATTTTTTCATTCCGTAAATAGATCTTTTTGATTTCTCTCATCAATGTATATTAATTTTCAACAAAAGTATTCCACATATTTTGGTTAGATATATACTTAAAAATTTCCTATGTTTGGTGCTATAGTAAATAGTACTGTGTTTTCCTAATTTCAATTTCCATTTCTAAAAATAAGCTATTAGGGAAATACAAATTATTTTTGAATATTAATATTTCTAAATCACTTATGGTTCCAGTAGCTTATTTTGTAGTCTGGGTTTTTCTGTGTAAACAATTATGTCACCTATGAAAAAGCATTTTTATTTATTACTTTTAATTTTTTTTCAACATTTTTATTTATTTTTGGGACAGAGAGAGACAGAGCATGAATGGGGGAGGGGCAGAGAGAGAGGGAGACCCAGAATCGGAAACAGGCTCCAGGCTCTGAGCCATCAGCCCAGAGCCTGACGCGGGGCTCGAACTCACGGACCGCGAGATCGTGACCTGGCTGAAGTCGGACGCTTAACGACTGCGCCACCCAGGCGCCCCCTTTTTCTCTCAGTCTTATATGACTGGCTAGGCCTTCCTGTATGATGTTGAAGAGAGTCATGACAGAGTGTATCTTTACTTTGCTCCTTATATTTTTCTTTTTTAATTTTTTTTAAAGTTTATTTATTTATTTTGAGAGAGACAGAGTGAGCCAGGGAGAGTAGAGAGATTGGGGGGAGTGGGGAGAGGGGAAGGGGGGGGGGGAATCTCCAGCAGTCTCCACACCAGTAGCACAGAGCCCAATATGAGGCTTGAACTCATTAAACTGTGAGATCATGACCTGAGCTGAAACTTAGAGTCAGACCCTTAACCAAATGAGCCACCCAAGGCTTTCTGCCTTGCTCCTTATCTAATATCACTATGAAATAGGATATTAATTATACACTTTTCATAGATGCTCTTTATCAGGTTGGGGAAGTTCTCTTTAATTTCTAATTTTTTTGGAGTTTTTATTATGAATGGATTTTGAATTTTATCAAATACTTTCCCTGCATCTATTGTCTTCTTTTAAACTTGTTGATAACATGAAATACATTAATTGATTTCAAAATGTCAAACCAGCCTTGAATTTCTATGATAGATCCCCACTTGGTCATAATGTCTTATCCTTTTTGTATATTGCTGATTTGATTTACTAATACTTTAGTGAGAAGTTTTGTGTGTATGTTTACAAAAGGATATTTTTGTTTTGTTTTGTTTCCTTGTAATATCCTAGCCTGTGTTTCATTTTGGGTAATTCTATTAAAGTATCTCCAACTTCACTAGTTGTTTCCTCAGCTGTGTCATATCTACTGATAGCCACATCAATGGAATTCTTCATCTCTTATGCATATTTACCTCTGCCATATGTTTATTTATAACATTTCTACTTGAGTCCTTTTTTTTTTTTTTTGGTTTTCATCTTTCTGCTAAAATTTTCCCTCTGTTTGTGCATGTGGTACATATTTTCCACTAGATACTTTTACATATATCATAGTTATTTAAAGTTTATTTGCTAGTTCCAAAATTCCAAAATCTAGGTCATCTCTGAATCTGCTTATATTGATTATTTTGTCTGAGGATTTTTTTTTTCCTCCCTTGCTTTTCTCTGTGCCTCATAATTTTTACTGACTACCAAGAGACTAAAATAAATAGAATGTATGTGTGAAAATAGGTATACTTCCTCTCAGGCAGTTCAATAAGAAAATTGAGTCAATTTAGTCAGGACCCAAGCTAGGTTTCAGAATTCTGTTGTTTTTCTTGCCTTCAGTTTCCAATAGTGATGCCTTGTGCTTTGGGTGCAGATTGGAGTGATGGAGTCTTTTTTCTCAATATTTTGCTTTACCCTCAGTTTTCAGACATCTCTGCCCACCTGTACCACAAAGAAGATCTCTTTCTGTGGTCTTGCTTCACACACCCCCATGCCTCTTGTTCTTTCTTATTAATCATTCCTTGCTAGGTCGGAGTTGAGTGCCCAGGGAAGTTCTCTGGTGTCTTGGTCCAGCCTCAGTCTTTGGTAAACCCTGTGTGCCTGGACCTTTGGTGTAGAGTTTTCTGCCCTTCCTCTCCATGGCAGTCAGTCAAACACTACATGTATCTATATCAGGCCTTGTCTGGGAGAGTATCCTAGCACTCCCCCAGAGAGAGGAGTACTATACTGTTGATAGAAGATCCAGGGCTCAGGACTGTTTCTTGCCACTCTGGCAGGATTAGAGGATCCCCCCCCCCCCTTTTTCCCCCAGCAACAAAGTGTCTTTATCTATGCCCTGGGGCAGGAGAGTTTGCTGTTCTCCCTAGGGGCTTAGACATTCTTTGAGAGAAGAATGCAAGCAGGGAAGAGAGCTTAAGTTTTTCACAGTAGTTGCTGATCAACTTCAGGATTGTCTTAGCCAATTCTTGTATGTTTATTTCCCATAAGAACTTTAGAATCAATTTGTCAGTCTTCAGAGGAAAAACCCACTGTGATGTTTTTATCACTGTATGTTTTTACATTTACTTGGACAGAAGTAACACTTTTAAGATGTGAACACAGCCTATCCAAGAACAAGGTGTATCTTTCTATTTGTTCAAATCTACTTTTATGTCACTCAGGCATATTTTAAACTTCTCATAAATGTTTTGTACATTCTTCTAGGTTTACTCTAAAGTACTTTGTATTTTTTTGGGTGTCTTTTGGCTCTTATAGATGGTAGGGATTTTTCTGATGCAAATCCATGTCAGAAAAGAGCCGGAATCTCTCTCTCTCAAGTTGCAATGATGACATTTTAAAAAGTTCTTATTTAGGAAACTTTCTAATAGAGACTAGAAGACTCTGAGTTAATCTTACTCTTCTTAATTGTCTCCTTTAATGGGTCCAAGTGTGAATGGAGATGGGCTACCAGGCAAGATTAAAGTGAGGGGAGATGATTTCTGCCTGGTCAAGAATACTAATGATGGCAAGCAGAGAGGGGATGACAGTGATACAATCTATACATGATGCTGGCTTCCAGTGGATGGAAAATGGCTAACATTCCCCTGGACTCTGTAGTATGAATTTTCTTTTTTCTTTTTTTTATTTTTTAATGTTTATTTTTGAGAGAGAGAGAGAGAGACAGAATGTGATCAGGGGAGGAGCAGAGAGAGAGATGGAGACAGAGAAACCGAAGTAGGCTCCGGACTCTGAGTTGTCAGCACAGAGCCTGATGCAGGGCTCGAACCCATGAGCTGTGAGATCATGACCTGAGCCGAAGTCGGACACTCAACCAACTGAGCCACCCAGGGGCCCCTATAGTGTGAATTTTCTATGTCTAAAATTTGACCTTCAGCTTTGTAGTTCCTGACAGCCTTGATTGCTCAGCACAGAGAGAGAAAGCAGAACTCCCTTCTCTTAAAGGCAGCCTGGCATCCACCTGATTACAAGACTGACTATATATATGAGCAGAAGACCAGCGTGTTCATCTATCATGAAAGTGTTCCTGCTGGGTCTGAAATGCTGTTTCTATAACAGAATTGGGGTTCATACGTATCTTCCACAACCAACAGATGGGGGAATGTGGACAAGAAATGAGAAAATCTTTTTGCAGACATTTGTGTCTCCATCCTTGGCAGAGGACTGTCCTTTAAAGCACGAAACACAATGTTTAAAATGAGTACCAGTATCTTACTTGCAAACAGACAAACGCAAGGGTGGAATTCTTTGTGGAATAAGATTTCTCCCTACACACTAGCAAAAGGCCCACTTATGTCATGTAAAGGTAAGGATTTCAGAGTTACAAAAAGCACAATCAGGTATGACAGCTTAGTAACTTTATTTCTGTGAACTCAGTCCCCATTCCTCTTGACGGTAGATAACAAACTTGTCAATTCAAGGTAGTTAGTTGCTTCTGAGTTAGAGTCAGCCCCGTTGAGTAAATACTCAGCTGTTTTCCATTCTTCCTATGCTCCTTTCTTTCCTTTCCCCCTGGGATGACTTTCTTCTTTCTTTGGAGCGTGGAGACAGCTTCCGGTCAGACTGTTTAACCTGGCCTCCTTGGTCTCAGCATCAGCCTCTGACCCTGCACATCTGCTAAGGAGACAGCAGGCCTTCGCTGGCCTCCAGGCACCTCTGCCCATGCAAGGACTCTCTGTTTCCTCTTTCTTTGCTCCCAAGCCTCCCTTTAGGACTGTCCCCTTCTCTGGTCTGTCCTCAGCCCCCTTGAGGGTGTGGAAGAGCACTTGGAAAGCTTTGAGGCCTTCCTGGTTTACCCAGGTACCTCTTGTGCTTGTGATGTACTCAACATTAAAGATTCTTTAATATCCCTTTACTTACATCTTTTTCCCTTTTTAAGGTTTTCATTTTTGCATTTATATATTTAATCATTTTTAAGCATACTTATTTTAAACTTATTTTAAATGTACTTATTTAGTTGTTCTCCCAGCCTTTGCTATTGCTGGTTGTTTTGCATTAAGTCTCTCAACCTAGTGGTTTGTATTCTCATGAGGTTTGTGAATTTTTGTATTGTTAGTGCATCATCAGTAGATAGTCTCCCCTTATAGCTCCTGTCCTGTCCCTAACAATGAACTTTTTAGCTTAGTGTTATAAGACTATGTAAATCCTTACTCACACATGGGCTCCTTACACATGGGCAAATACGGGCTTTTGATTTCTCATGGATGACATTGTTTTTTGCCATCAACTTACAAAACAAAAGGATCTTCCTTGCTCTTTCTTGAGAGCATGGATAGAATTTTCTTTCTAGGACCTAGGCACTGGTTCAGGGCTCTGAGTCTTACGCTTCTGCTTGTTTGTGGCACTGTGGCTAGAGATAGAGCTGTCTCCTAAATACTGAGATGCTAGCAAAGTCACAAAGCTCTTTGTAATATTTCTTGGAGTTGGTCTCACAATATGCAAAAGAGATAAGTGACAACTACGTAGTTTATGGTTTGCTCATTTCACAAATATTTATTGAGCAACTCTGCTGTGCTGTGCACTTCATTAGACTCTGGATTTCAGTGATAAGCCCAGATACATGGAATATAGAGACTTGCAAAGAAATAGGCAGTGCCTAAATCATCATATCAGTGATCGACTGTTACAATCTGAGATGGCCTCTGAAGCAGAGACACATATAAAAAGGAAGTGACAAGAGTTGGCATCTAAAGGACAGGTAAAAGTTATCCAGGTGAAGGTGAGGAATGTTCCATGGGGGTGGGGGAGATTGTGGCTTAAGTCTGCGATTCTTAAATGAGTGGTTTTTCATACTGGCTACATAATAAAATCATGTGGGAAGCTTAACATAAAGGTTCCTGGGTCCTGTCCCCAGAGATTGCTATTTAATTGGTCACAGGTAAACCCAGGCATCTATATTTTTAATAGCTCAGCAAGTTGTGTAGACTCTGTTGTGTAGTCAGAGTAGTAAATACTAGGTGATCAATGTCAGCAGCACCAACAGCATCTGGAACATTGTTAACATGGATTCTCAGATGCACCCCAAACCTACTGAATGAGACTCTGGGAGTGGGGCCCAGAACAAAATAATGGTGTGCTTCTTCCCACCTGCCTTCCCTGCTTCATGTGTTTAAAAATAAATACTTAACATGGGGTGCCTGGGTTGCTCAGTCGGTTAAGCATCTGACATCAGCTCAGGTCATGATCTCACGGCTTGTGAGTTCGAGCCCGTGTCGGGCTCTGTGCTGACAGCTCAGAGCCTGGAGCCTACTTCAGACTCTGTGTCTCCCTCTCTCTCTGCCCCTCCCCCAATCATGCTCTGTCTCTCTCTATCTCAGAAATAAATAAACATTAAAAAAATTTTTTTAAATAAAAAAATAAAAACAAAAACAAATAAAAATACTTAACTGAAATTTCAAATAATCTAGGAAGACCAATAAAGTGATTGCTTCCTATGATAACTATTTCAGTGCTTTCTTTTCAATTTCCAAATATACTCTGAAGGTTTTTTTGCTCATTTTTTGGTTGCCTGGTATTTAGTGGCTTTCAAATATGCTTAGTCTCTGACTGGGCAATAAGCATTAGGGGAACAGTATATGCAAAGGTCATGGGGCAGGGTAAACAACATGGAACATGCCAAGAACCGAGGAGAGGCAGGCTGGAAGAGCACAGTGTGACTGATATGGAAGATGGTATCAAAGGAAAAAGGGAAAAAGGTTGCACAGTGCAAGGCCTGGGTCAGAGTCTAAGCGGCATATTTGGATTTGGATTTTGCAAAGATCAACTTGGTCGTTGAGTGGAATGTGGTCTACGTAGGCCCAGAATGCATGGGTTGTTACTGCCAAAACAAAAATTGATGGGGACTTGATGAATGAATGTTCTGGTCCTTGAACACGGAGGAGTAGAATCTCTTTCACATACCATGGTAGATTGAGGCTTTATGGAAGAAGGACAATTGAATAGTGAAGTTGGTAAAATAGCATAAGGGAGATTAGCCAGCAACTGGAGTGAAAAATATATCTGAGAATGAAGAACAAATCAGTCATTGACATTACCTGGGGACATGTCAAATATTCCCAGCCCCGTGTTCCCCAAATGCCAACTTGGTGTGCCTGTAGGCTACGAGCTGTACTATTCACATGCTCTCATGTGACTTTGACAATCAGCCAGCTGTGGGGACCACTGAAGTAAATGGGCCTCCATGTGTACAAGAAAGAAGTTAAAAAGGTGACTGGTAAACCCAGTCGGACAGGTCTGTGTTGTCTTACTGATGGTGAGTCATGGGGACACTACCAACTTGGGGTGGGTTTTATAAAACTAAAGCCCTTAAGTTTGTCCTCTGGGATGACTACGTTATCCAAACATCTTGGAAATAGTTTGTGAAAAGGTCTGAACAATTGAAACAAAGCAGGCAGCTGCCGTCTTTAGATACTCTTCCATGCTGGCTGCCATATAAGAGGTTCTCCTGGAATATTATCCAACTAACCGCCAGCAACCTAGGAAAGCAACTTCTATCACTGAGAGATCTAGGCAGTATCTTCTGTCCCGATATCATCAAAAGTTGGTATCCTCCCTTTTAGATATACTTCTTCAGAGTTTTGGGGAACTCACTAATGATGTGATAGCATGGTTAATTTATGTCGTCTAATATTTATTTAGGTGTTTTTTTTTTTTTTTTTGTCACATGGTAAACTGTGAATGGTCTTGCAGTCCTGACCTAGAGCATGAGTTGGCACAGGTGAATATTGACAAGGGTAGATCCAGAGAAGAGGGGAAGCAGGATACAGGGAGCTGTGCTGGTGTCTGGGCCTTCCTAGAGTGACACAGGACTTCAGGAGGGCTCATCTGAAGGCAGGAAGTAGAAACCAGGACTGGAGACCAGGGCAGGAAGGACAAGGTGTGCACAAGTAAGCTAGTACAGTCCAGCCTGCCTTCAGTCCCAGGAGTGTGTCGTTTGTTCCTTGGCCACACAGGCAAATCCAGGTTTCCTGAGGTCTGCAGCTGGTATAGTTTGAGGGGTCCTCTTTGAGAAAAATACTAAAAATCATGAAATGATTTAATATGGAAGTGGATATTATTTTATAATGAGATGGGTAATCGCAACACATTACAAAATTTGAAAACACCGTAACTACCACATTGCAAACTTTAAATTAAAAAAAAAATCTTTTTTTAACATTTTAATTTACTTTTAAGAGACAGAGACAGAACGCAAGCAAGCGTGGCTAGAGAGAGGGAGACACAGGATCCAAAGCAGGCTCCAGACTCTGAGCTGTCACCACAGAACCCGGCATAGGGCTCGAACTCACAAACTGTGAGATCATGACCTGAGTTGAAGTCGGACGCTTGACCGACTGAGCCACCCAGGCGTCCCAGCAAACTTTAAAATTTTACGTATATTTTAATTAACTGATGTCATAACACACCTCTAAAATACTTTTCCCCTTACATTTCTGTCTGCATGCTCTTCATTCACCTCTTCCTATGATGGTGCTTTTGTGACGTTTTTTACTGAGAGAAGTGAAAAATAATATTTCCATCAGTATATCTCCTTTCTTTGAGCATGGATGCTCAACATTTGTTGTTTTATCATGGCTAAATAGCATTCTTTCAGCTTCACAAACTTGTTAATGACGTTATATAAATGTTGAGGATTCTTGTCAAATTTGGAAACAGCTCTATCAAATCTCTTTTTTATAAGAACTGTAGGTTTCAGATTATTTCAAGCTTTCTTGCACAAGAGCTGACCTTAAATTGTTTTGTTTTGTTGTTTTTTTTTTTCAACGTTTATTTATTTTTGGGACAGAGAGAGACAGAGCATGAACGGGGGAGGGGCAGAGAGAGATGGAGACACAGAATCGGAAACAGGCTCCAGCCTCTGAGCCATCAGCCCAGAGCCTGACGCGGGGCTCGAACTCACTGACCGCGAGATCGTGACCTGGCTGAAGTCGGACGCTTAACCGACTGCGCCACCCAGGCGCCCCATGTTTTTGAATTGCTGTCATTCAAAAATCGGTTTGTTGCTGTGGCCATATTTTATGATTTCAAATGTTAAAGTATGTGAGCATCCTGCCACACTGCTGGGATCCTTTTTTAGGTGAAAGTGCACAAGAGAGACTAGGAAACTTAATTTTCTTCAGCGTCACAGTAAAACCATCTCTGATTGGCTCATATAGTGGATCCTTACTGTGGGAGGTCGTGGGGAAGAAGATAATCAATACTAACATTTGCTGAGCAGTTAAGTTAAATTGCCATATTTAATTTAACCATTTCGTAAGATACCTATTAATTAGCGTTCTCATTTATAGATGAGGAAGCTGACATCCGGGGAGGTTGACGTCTAAGCAGGAATGTGGAATCGACTACAATTTTCTAGCAGTCATCCCCTCCCTAGATCTGTCTTCCTTGATTCTCACTTTATTGTTTTGTATGAGCTTTCTACCATTCTTGCAGACCAGACCAAAAGCTCCACAGAAATCCCTGTAAGTCGGCTGAGAATGAAGAATAACCACAGATATTTAATGGATTTGGCCAGACAAAGAGAGTACCTGCTTCTTTATAAGATACTTTCCACATCTTGACTTTGAGTCTCTATTTTACCCCTAAGTGATGGGGAAGCATCCCAGATTCAGACTCGAGAAGGATCACAGAAATCTTAGCAGGGTCTCAGCAATTTTCAAGTCCAGGGTCTGAGGCCAAGAGGCAAAGGGGTGTTTGGCAAACGTGAGGTTGTAATGGGCCAGAGCCGTTCGGTGGGATTTGTAACTAAAAAGAGATTTCAGACCGTCTGACTAAATGCTAATGGATTGGTCTGAGACAGGTTTTAAAAACATACGGTTTTATCTACTCCTTACAGAGTTAACAGGTTCTGATGACTCTGGCCCTCTCTTTTTGCTGGGCCTGTGTTACCAGGCCAAATAACCTAGCTGCATTGGAAACTGGTTTCAAATTACTTGCAGATGGCTGGAGGCAGATGAAAGCCTCCATGGAGGTGTTCCTCATTCTCTTTTCTAGTCCCCAGACTGTAGTGCCATGTGCTGACACTTGGATGCTTGTTTTACAATATCATTTGACAAGTGGGATTTATGTGTCAAAATTTCAGCCGAAGCCAAGAAAATGTCAGAGTAAGCAAAGAGAGGCAGCATGAGAAAACGAGGAGGGGGCTGCTTTTGGAAGTGGAGGAGTGGGCGAGTGGTAGAGTGCCAAATCCTAACTGTACCAAGCACACGGGGGAATCAACCTGGCCGCCAAAAGCCACAGATTTCTTCGCTGTGTTTTTTGTTCAGTGCTGTTCCTGCCTTTATCATTAAGGCAACGTTAAGGAAACAATGTAATAAAATTGAGACCTTTTCCCCCCCGAATGCATTAATAAAGATAACTTATTGGTTCGGGTCCAAAACCACTGGAGCCACATTTAATTTACTGCATTTATTGTTTGGGGATCTGGTATAGTACACAGAGGTGTTCAGGGCCACAGCGACACCAGTGGAAACCATGACAGTTAAGTGCAAGAGGAGAGGTTCTCGCTCTTGGAACCTTCAAAATGTCCTAGGTACTAAATATCTGCAAATCCTTAACACTTCGTCGAACCTTCCCCAGGTTTCACCTTGTGGCTATTTGAAAAGATGAAACACATATGAACACACAAAAAAATGCCTTAAACCCTACCCCAAACTCTTAGAGTTTCCTGTTAAGTCCTACGCAAGATAAATTTCCCTCTTCTTTCTTTTTTTGAGGAAAAAAGGAGGAAGAAAAGGCAAGAGAAAGTTTGAATGTTTCAGTTCCCCCAAGCCCCGTGCATTGCCTGCCATATTAAGAGCATGTGTGCATTACTTCATAAATATCAGATGACATGCATCTTTATTTAGACTCAATAAAGAAAAATAATGAGTTATGCAAAGTTATTTCAGACACAGGGTGAAATAGCTTTGCAAAAAGGCACTATTCATGGGGGCCAGCCCAGCCTGGCTCAGGGGCCATCATCTATTAGCTCCAAATAAATTCAGGAAAGAGGTACAGCTGTGGACACCATGTCATGTGCCAAGTGTAATAAGTAGGTTATGAACAAGTCACGATAAAGCATAATAACAAATGCCTTGATTCTCTCCATTCCATCCCTCTCTGTGGATTAAGGCCTCCAGGGTCAGGATCAACTGCCTAGGGATGCCTCAGGAAGTCTGAATGGGTGTCTTCCCTAAATTTATGAAAGACTGAACATTGCGATGGCCATCAGCCTGGGGTTTGAAAACAACTAAACTGAAAATACTGAGATTTAGCAAAAGAACATAGAATCTCCTTCGCCTAAAATATGGGGTTTTGTTTAATGGCACTATAGATATACCTTAGATAGAAGTCAAGACATGTTAAAATGAATACTTTTTTGTTTATTTGATAATAAGGGACAAATATTTTGATTTTAGACGATGTCATACCTTTGTATTTTCTCTCAACCTTCCTATGTGAAATACAGAATGGGTTTTTTGCCAGGATCCTGGGCTATCAAAGTGTCTATTTTTTTGATGTACAGATGGCTAAGTAATTTCTCCCAGTGGAAATGGTGTTCACAGGGGAAATTTCATGTGTGCAGTTGATAATTAGTTAAAAAAGAATTCTGGGAAACATACCTGGAGCTCATAGGGATCAGAAATGCCTTATAAAGTGACCCCTGAGCTGGCTTGTTGATTTAGGAGTTTTGGAAATAAAAAGATTGGGATTTTGGAAAACTCCCCTTCATATGATGTCAGTAGGTTAACTATGTGCTGTAAACTGCTGAGAATCAGTATTTTATTACTAGTGGAACTAGCATGAATTACCCACTAAGAGACTGGGTAGCAACTCAGTGCATAAACCTAACATGCACCAACATTTATTTTTCCCGGAGCTCTGTAACGATGATCCATAATAAGGACATTAATTTTACTGGCTTATACAGACTTCTTAAATTCGCGTGTGTGTATGTATGTGTGTTTCTGTGTGTGAGTGTGTGTGTGTATAAAACTTAAAGAAAAATACGCAGAGACATTCAATTAGCAAGTAAAAAGAGAGAAAGAGGAACATTTAGTGAAACAGTTATTTTTAAGGTCTCTGTGCAATGTTAGGAAAGAGGATGTGGATGGAATGGACAAGGCACCGGTATTTGTACCTAACCAGCTCCAGATATTTTGAGAGAAGGTAAAAGTAGGTAAAGGGTAGGTGAGACATGTTCATTTGGGGGTGGGAAACTAGAGTTGAAGAAGTTTACATCAGTGGTCCTTTTTTGGTGTCGTAGGAGGTGAGGTCCCCTCTAAGGTTCCTGCAAGTGCAGCGAAGGAGCTGGTTTGAGAACTCGGCTATCACTGCTCTGTGGAAAATAAGAAAGGCTGAGAATGAAAAGATTGATGGGATGTAATGAGGGCCCAAGTGAGGGTGGCAATGATAAGTATATACAGGTGACTAACTCTTGTAACTTTGTTATGTTCTGCTGAACTCAGCAGGTCAAGAACAGAAAATGGTTGTGGTGGGGTTGAGTGAGGGTAATGAATTATTGGACCCAACATTTGGAGATCACGGGGGGTGAAGAACTCAAAGATGCTGCTGCTGCCGTTGCTGGAATTACTGACTATGGGGTCCAAGCTGGGTGAGAAAACTGAAGCCAAGAGATGTTTGGGAGGGTAGAGAGGCATGGTGGGACTGGAAATTTCACAGAACAGATATAACTAGAATGAGAAATGGAAGAATTGGAGACAGAAATTAGAGAGTGAAGTTCTAAGACCGCAGTTCCTGGTAGTGGCAATATCTGAGCTGTGGGTCTCAGAGTAGACTCATGTGTAAGAACAGAGGGTAAAGTCAGGGAACCACAGGCTGGGAAGAGGGCTGAGTCAACATACACATCATCACATCCCGGATGGTGTTAAGGCTCTGACTGAAGAAAAAAAAAT
This sequence comes from Prionailurus bengalensis, assembly GCF_016509475.1. Lineage (NCBI taxonomy): Eukaryota > Metazoa > Chordata > Mammalia > Carnivora > Felidae > Prionailurus > Prionailurus bengalensis. The sequence continues at coordinate 73,719,095 of NC_057344.1, read as the reverse complement.
CTACATATGGCGCAGGCAACTTAGTTTTTGCAAAGTTGTTGCCCTCTTTGACTGTCTGTGAAAGTGTTGCCAAGTTGTTGGTTGATCATGCTTTTAAAGAATCCTAGGAGTCAAAAAGCCCAAACAGAAAAGCCCATCATGTTCTTAGTGAGAAGAAAGTGTGTTGGAAGCATCCTGAGGCAGCGTAGGCATGGAAATGGAACTGCGGAGTTCGGGTGGGCTTCTGCCCTTGACTTCCTCATGTAACTCACTAAATAACGACCTCTCTGGGCCGCTTATCTGTGAAATGAGAGGTTTGGCTTACGTGGTTTGCCAGGAATTCTCTGGCTCTAAATCACATTCAGTTTCAGCAGAATATTTGTTTCTAACCTTTCCCATGCTGCTGTTGCGCTATCCTAATTGCTACCTCTTCTCCACTCATTTCACTCTGCCCCACCTCACCCTCAGATGACTCCTTCTTTCCACTCAGCGATAACAGTCCCGAGTAGCTCAGGATAATTTCCCCAACTGCCAAAACTATTTCCAAAATGCAAACTTGCGGCTGCTGATTCACACACTGCTTGAGAAGCATTGCTTCTTTATGACTGGTTTCACATGTATTGCCATTATATCTGGAGGCCAACTCATTGGTGAGAAGCTGGGAAAATCAGGGAGAAATGGCCACTTGAGACATTATTGTGAGACTCAAAGAGGCAAGAAAGATGAAGCCCCCAAATCACCAACATCATCATCACTAAAGCATGGGGAGTTAAATATGCATGGCCTCTGCCCTTTCGTACCTTAAAATTGAAAACATTCTAGCTTATTCCAAACCTGGACACACATAAAAGACCATGTACACGTTATCCTGTTGAGGGAATACCTAAATAAATAGCTTAGGGGTCAACAGATACTACACAAAGGCCCTCATTGAGCCTCAGGTCTTATTGGTGCCGTATATTTGAAGTTAATTTACGTCAGGCCCCCGCAGCCAATGAGATGACAGGCAGCAACAATGTGGGGTGCAGTGAAAAGCATTCTCACCACAGTGCCAAGGACTTCCCCTTTTTACAGGGCTAGATGACCAGAGGGCACAATGAAGACTAAGAAGTTGAGGGAGGGCCTAGGTCAGTAAAGTTCCACCTTTAAGGAGAAAAGGTAGTCCTGAGGAGGGGCCTCTTAGGACATACGCAAATTTCTTTATCTCTTTAGCCCTCAGGCCCTGCTAAAAACAAAAAACAAAAAACAAAAAAAACAAAAAACAAAAAACAAAACAAAAAACTGTCACTCTGCATTTCTGAAGCTTTTTGCTTAGTGACCTAGCAATTTGCCCTGAGCAGATTAATAGTCAGCCAGTTCCTTAACGGGAACAGCACTGAGTGGTGGGCTCATTTCTTTGTATTTTCTTTCTTTACATTCTGGGCCTCCAAATCCTACATGCCTTAGCATCCCAAACTATAATTTTTGTGTTTCAAGACCATAGAATTGCCTGTGGGCTTCTGTGCCTCATCACCATGATCCTTTACTTGAGTTTCAGCCTCTTGTCTAGAGCTATACTCAACAAATGCCTCAACTGGACATTTTCAAAGAATGTCAGCTCACCTTTCTTTGTAATTATAGTTCTTTCCTATGTAAGACTTAAGATCTCTATGCCATGTACTTTAGGCTTTAAAGTCTATCAGTCACCATGTATCATTTTTCTTAAACAACACGGGCACATAATTTTTTAAAAATTTAATCTCCTAGGACCAATGGTTTCTAGTTCTCTAAGTCTGTTACTCAATGGTTCTCACATTTGTCTGCATTTTGAAGTACCTAGGGGCTTTAAAAATTGCTCATGTGTAGGTTCTACCCCTAGAGATTCTTTTTTAATTTGTCTTGGGAGCAGCTTGACATTAAGGTGTCTGTAATCTCTCTCCCAACTAGTTATAATGTGCAGCCACTGTTGGCATTTACTGCTCTAAATATAAAACATTTCTTTCTTGTAGGTGTAACCATTGCAAAGTTATTGGTATACAATTGATTAATAAATTCAATACATTATACATTTTGATGAAAGGGAGTTTATAGATGCCAATGTTTCGAATTGTACCTTTGTCACTTCAAATGTCTTTTATGTTTCACGATAATACAGATAAGAGGTATGTTTTTCCTTCTAGAGGAGTAAGATATGTCTTTTTGTTAAAGGGCATTTGTAAAAGAGGAGGTGGGGAAGAAGTGGCCTCAGCCAAATGTACATTCTCAGGGAGATCAATGTTAGGAAAGAGTACCAATACAGCTCAAGGGTCTAGAACTTGATTGTCTTAAAGCTCTGCTTGACACGTACCCCTTGGAAAATCCTCATGTATCTCTAATATTAGGTGAGAATGTGCCACTTTGAAAACCACTGTTCCGTAGTATGCTAGATAATGTTCCTTTTTCCCTCCAAATTAATTCCCTACTCTTCTCCACCTTGCTTTCTGCTTCTGGAGGCTGATCTAATTTTTTTTTTTTATTCAGTTTTGAGAGATGGAGGGACAGAGCATGAGTGGGGGAGGGACACAAAGAGAGGGGGAGACACAGAATCTGAAGCAGGCTCCAGGCTCTGAGCTGTCAGCACAGAGCCTGATGCGGGGCTCGAACTCATGAACTGTGAGATCACGACCTGAGCTGAAGTCAGAGGCTTAACCAACTGAGCCACACAGGTGCCCCTGGGGGCTGATCTAAATAGACAATATTTAGCCTTTCTTGCCCTGGTTTCTGGTTACGTTTATTCAATGAGTTAGGGAAGAGAGTGAAGCTGGGGTGCATATTTTCCAGGGTCCCCTCCAGCAGGGTTTTCTATGGAAGGCTGACTCCCTTGATCCATGGTCACTGTTCCTCTCAGGTAGTCACCTCTTTATGACTCTCTCCTTCCAGTTTTTGGCAGTTACTCTTTCCTCTTGTCCCTTGGAGGATAGTACCCCAGGGTACTTCCCTACAGTATTTGAAAATAGTCCCTCTATTAAATCCTCCTTACATTATCTAACTTGAGTGTGCTTTGCTAAAGCATACAGGGAGAGAGGAGCCCTCTGTATGACTCAGTAACTTCAACAGAGGTTGCCTGGGATGAGGGATGTCACTGAACAGTGCTTCTCGTTTCTTGTCTTCTCTAATTAGAGGGCACAATAGCTATTTCTGAAACAAACCCAACAGACAAACCTGGTATTATGGCTCTGTCAATACACAGATCCCAGAGAATGAATGCTTCAGCTGACATCATTCAAAGCTAATACAATGAGAACATGGATATTCTGTTCTGGATTGTTTCCTGCCCACATCTTTATGCTTGGCAAATGAGGGATAATTTGACAGACAAACACCAAAGGAGGAATGTCAAACATACACAATACGTACATTCTTCCATCACTTTCCCCCATTTACTCCTTATTTATATACAATTATGTCTTGTTGTTTGCAAATGTTTCTTAGATGTCAGTCTCCAGTCTCCATTTCTTAGCTAGATTGTAAGTTTCATGGGGGGACGTAAACCAAAAACTTATATTTCTTTGGAGCTCTTTCAGCCTGGACATTTTCTACTTAGTTGTCTTCCTGTTCACCTATCTTTTGCATGTCTGATGTGGTGTCAAGCTCACCTATAGAGTTTTTTATTTCAATTATTGCCTTCTCTTCATTCTTTCAACAGAAGTATTTATTGAGTGCCTACCATGCTAGGCATTGGATGCGTTATAGAAATGCAAAGAAAATGCTCACTAGTGTTAATTAAATAAGAGTGTAGTAACAATTGATTTATAAAGATTGGTTAAAAAGGATTGTATGCTCATATTAATCTTTTATAAAACTCCATTCACTCAGACAGTGACTGTCAGAGTTCTTGGTTGAAAACAATACAAACCAACGTTGGTTAACAAGCAGAAAAGGAATTTATTGGAGCCATACCTTGTAGATTACAGACTGAACTGAAAGTCTGGAGAACCAGATTTAGAAAATGGGTAGACACCTATGGAGGCTCGTAGGAGCCGGAGACAATTTAGGCAAGGACACATGTGGGGAACAGTGTTGTCACATCACAAATGATGGACACCTGGCTGCATCACTGGACTCTTGACCCTGATATCTCTCTAGAGGCAAGCGCTTTCCCTGCTCTGGAAGGTATTGTCAACTATCTCTGTTCCTTGTGTCATACTCACTCCCAGACCCCAGGGTCCCGTGGTGATCATCTGTGGAGCTGAGTTTAGGTCCCTTCCAATTGCTAGGGGTATAGAACAATAAGGGTATTCAGGGCTCCTGGGAGGTGGCACTTTACTTCCAATTAAGACCCATACAATGGAAGATTTCCCAAATCTTGGGAAGGACGCCCACATGCTGGAAGGCCAAAAAATGCCCCTAATTGTCCACCCTATTCATAACGAAGTTTGTAGCCAACACACTGGTGACAGTATTATGCATGGGTAAACTACTTAGGTAGTGCTGACTATTTCAGATACCATGAAGCCAGTGTTTTCAGGATAAATATTAATGACTTCAACAGGAACTGAAATATTCAGGGAAGAATTGGTCATCGTTTAGTTCACTCAAATATTTCTAAGGACAGAGAAGAATTCATTCATTCACGCATTCGTTTCTGGAAGTATTTATTGGCCACATGTTAAGTACAAGGTGGTAGGAGGTAGAAAAAAAACATTTCTGTCCTGCCTAAGAAAAGGAAGTTTGGTTACTAATAAAATGCAGAAAGTGACCCAGTGTCAGAAAATTTACTATTAAAATTTTGGATAAAAAGGATTAAATAAATCCCAAAGAGCATCCTGGTAATGAAGATAATGATATAAAGGAGGAGGAGACACAGCTATCCAGCAAAATATTTAAAGGTCATCTTGAATTTTCTTTGTCCTCTACCTCCAACATCCACTAGATGCCAAATCTAAGATAATTCCATGTGAATATCCTCTCTGCAGCTGCAGATCACGGAGAAGCTGTTTTGTTCCAGGCAGTTTACTAGGCACTTCACGTTCAGTGTTTCACTTGGTCTTCACAATGATCCTATGAAGTAGCCGGGTATTGTTATTTCCACTTCACAAATAAGCAAACTGATTCTCAGAGAAGATAAGCAGCCTACCTGGTTAGGCAGCTAGTGAATGATAGAACTACGGCTTTTCCTATCTTCAAAACAGAGCTTTCGCCACTGCTCTACACAGCTTTTCACTTTAAAAGTAGACAGGAGGTTTTTAAGGGATATACAAGCCTGGAAGCCTTTTCTCAGACTTGAAATAGACATCCTCTCTGCAGGTGGCCCTGCGCTCTGGTTTGGTAGGAGGTGGTGGCCGGAATATTTCATTTTGTTTTTGAGTTTGGCATGTGTCGGCTTCTCCTTTAGAAGAGTGTGGATGATATTATTTTTGACCATTAAGTGGTGGTGAAGCATATGGACATTAGATGTTTTGGGGGAGTGCTTCCCGATTGATATCTTAGGCACTTGTATATAGCAGCCTAGTGGTTTCTGTGACTGCCTGAGGCTGGCTGTAAGATGCACAAGGTAAACTGTAAGCAAGCGGACCCTTGGTCGTCTGTAACACTGCTTTGGTCTGGACTGACGATCTCCAGTCTTTTGTCACATAAATATTACTGTTTTGTTGTTGTTGTTGTTGTTTGCAACAGTCTTTTTAAAATGAAAGAAAGGCTGAGTCTTGGACTTGACTTTACAGAACACTGCACGTGCCAAAGCCTTTCCAAATCTTACCTCATTTCAAAATGCCTTTGTGGCTGGTTTTATTTTTCATTTCTTTCCCTTATTTTAGATCATTATAACACTTTTTATAGGTCAATGTCAAACAGCAAGACTTCACCAGTATCGGGACTATTGCTGGAAGTCATGCCAGAACACGCAACTGTAATCCACTAAGTTAATGGAACTGCAACATTAGGGCTGGGATTTTACGTCTGTGGAAATCATGAAAACTCACGAACGCAATTCCCTCAACACGCAGAGAAAAGAGAACTACCTTCTCTACTGGAAGCGGCCAGTCCGCATGCTGTTAACGACTCCACTTGCGGGCCAGGAGACCCTTGCTAGTTCACATTTCAATAAACCATAAACTTTTACATGTGCACTAAACACCAGAGGGCTTGCAATCATATCACTATTGTCTAGATCCATTGAATGCACATCTATGCCATTACAGACCAAAGTGCAAGACGCATACTGTTCCTTTAAACACCTTACATTTTGATCCGGTGACTACATCCTACGTCCCCAGGAGTGTAGCAACATGGAAAATAAAAGTTTTCTGCTCCCCTTTGGGCTCCCCGGACATTTTCTTTTATAGCTGCGGTTTTCACTTGCATCCAAACCTCACATCGTTTTTGCTAAGCAGAGCTAGCAGGGGCAAAAGTATAAAGCGGCGATTCTCAACTTGGGCTGCACATTTAAATCATGTGCAAAATTTTTGAGGATCCTGATGCTCAGGTTGCACCCAGACCAATGGTATCAGAATCTCTGGAGGTGGGACACGGGCATTCATGTTTCGTAGATCTTCCCAAGTGGATGTGCACCCAGGCTGAGGACCTTGCTGTATGTAACATGTGTTCTTCTTGGTGGTTTTTCTCTTTTCCCTTTCTGTGCCTCCTTTCTTTGTTCTTCATCACATCTCCTTCTTCCTCCCTCCTAAATGAACCAAACTCCAAATGACTTTTTTCTCTGCATAAACTATTTCAGAATAACATGAAAGCTTAACGTTAACCCCAAAGTCAAATTGGCCTCCTAGGAGAAAGATAATGTTTTAAATGGAAGGCCTGACTTTCAGCGCCACGGCAGGCCAATATCAGAGAAGCTGTGGGGTGGGTTTTGTATCTTGACTCAAACTCAGAGTGCTTCATGAAAGAAATAGCCTGTTCTGACTATTTCAAGAAAACCCAGTAGCTATGGATATCCAGAGGCTGTAAACGAGGGCGGTGTTTCTTAATATGTGCTCTCTGGGCCATTGGCCCAAATCACCTGGACAAAAGCACCAGACCACCTGAGTGTCTGGGATGGGCTCTGGTGATTTGCATTCTAACAAGCTCTCCAGGGATTCGTACATTTTGGAAATCACCAGACGTTGACTCTCTAATAGGGTGCCATCTGTATAGTGTCAGCTTATTCAAAAGACTAGAAATGTGAATTTGCAAGAATGTTGATTCCTACGCTAAATAATGTAGTTAAGAAGGTGCAAATGAATTTTTATGAGAAATTAAAATATAATAGAAGTATCTAGTTGTCTCTGAAGCTTTTGGATCTCATTGACATCACATGTATTTGTGTCTTTCTCAATAGATACATAAAACATCCTTGGAGGGGATTTGTATCCTCAAACCTCAAACACTAAAATTTCACACTTCTACATCAAAAAATCTGTGGTTTTGATACAGCTCTGGCCACTTTCTAACTGTGTGACCTTGGACAAATTACCTAATCCCCGTGATTATCATCATCTGTCAGATGGGGACCCCTATGCCTCAGAGACCAAGTGAAAATTTAATAAGATAATAACTGTGACAAGGGCTTTGCAATCTGTGATAAATTACACAAGTGCTGGCCATTGCTAAAGCCACTCTCGTCCAGGCCAACATCTTCATGTTGCACAAAGCTCATAATTGTCTAGCCTTGCCAGGTACACATCAATCAGTTTAGTGGCTGGGCTGGGACTCTAGCCCAATGGTCCCAACTGGATCTAGTCCTCTTTCTATTCCACGCCAGCATCTAAATTGAGATGCTTGACTCAAATTTGTATCCTGCTGAGCAAGGAACTCAAAGCAATGATTTGCATTCCTTATGTGACAGAGAAAAATAAACTCGAAGTATTTCAAATCCTTATCTTCTTCTGAACAAAAAGAACCATTTCTCATGTTAGATATCTGAAGTTTGTTTTGCGAAAGAAAGGGGTGAGAAGTGGAGAGAAGGGGAAAAGCGGAGAAGGCCAATCATGCTTCACTGCATGTCTAGTCATTTTTGATTGGGTGCAGAGATTGTGTTATGGTAGACGAGATGCCACCAGCAGGAGACAAGTTGCCACCAGCAGAAGCCAAGATGTGAGGGGCAAAATTAGAGTGCAAGGAGGGTGAGAAGAGAGGAGAAGCAGGTAAAGAAGGTGCTAAGGAGGCAGAAACTGCTTCAGAAGTAGAATTCCCAGAGGAAAAGAAATGCTCAAGGAGGACTGTTAGGAAATTTAGCTTTCCGAAACTGTGCAATACAATCTGTTTCTCTTTTCTCCAAGACCCCTTCAGCGAAGGTCTGCATGTCTTTAAATGGATTTTAGAGTCAGTTCGTCTTTGTTTGCATGCTTGTTTTTTAGCATGTGTTTGTGTCTTGAGTCTGGCATGAAGAAAGAGGAAAAAAGTTTAAGATGGTTACACCTACATGGGTAAATATTTTATCACTACTTTTCTCTTTGGCGTTTAAAAAATTATAGCAGCTAAATAAACTACCATCAAAAACCAAAATAAACAAAAAATCCACAATTGTCAGGGTTCGTTAAATGGGTCAGGCTTTGCCTCTATATCAGGAGTGCCTTCCCCAGGCTGGACCCCCGAGCAAACAGTGTCTTGCAATTTTTTTGCCAGTTAAATCTTCACTTCTAACATGAAGAATTCTGAAACCGATGCTCATCCGAGAGCACAGCTTTTCCATTGTTGTTTGCTTTTCATTGCTTCCCTGTCTCACTGATGGTCTGTATCCTGAACGCTTTTGTATCCTACTTCATTTTAAAAATATATAGTAAACTACAGTTTTTATCAGCACATAACCTTGGTTCCTGATCCTTCACCTCACTTTCTATTTATAACTTGTATCAATTTCTTGAACTTGATTCCTCACTCTCATCACAGGGACTAGCTTCTGGCCTCCCTTCTTGTCTGTGGCTTGTATTTGTCTCTTGCTCTCAGCCATTTCTGGAAACACCTCTCCCCATTCAACCTCTCCTACAAAGCTGAGACTCAGAGCCTAACTAGCAGCTTCTGTGAAGCTCACTCCTGTCCGCCCCCTCTGCCCCCAAAGCACCATAGAAAGAGCCAGTGCCCTTTTGAAAACAAGGCGATTGTATTCCCTTTCCTTGCTTTAACGACTGAAGGATCTGACTTGTATTTTGAAGGAAGGTGTCTGCACACAGAATTTCCATATCATTATCTGTTGTAGCTTTCTCCCATTTCTGAGGCAGTAATGACGAATCAACAAGCAAGCAAATAATAAGGAACACCTTCTGTGCCTCCACATGTAATAATGCCTGTATGTGTGTACTGGTGCATGAATCTATCTAGACCTCTACATTAGGTGTTTATTAATTTTTAAGAGGTTTTAATTAGGAAACAACGTGTGTTCTACGCTTTCTCTGTTGATAAATTCTTTAATTCGTAATCAATTCTATTCGAGCTTAGCAAAGATCGAGGATATATTTTATTTTTAAAATCCAATCTGTTTTTCCATCTATTGAAATGCAGAGACAGACAGAGACAGACAGAAAGGGGGGGGGGGACAAGCCCACTCGGGCTACACAGTTTTTCCTAGCAGGTAACGTCATTTTCACCTTTATTTCCAAATTGCCTTCTGAGGGTACAAACGTAACATGATTCAGCCCCAATGCTAATTAGAGCAAAACTATCATCTAAATAAAATATTTTCATAGACTTAAGTGGCATAAATATAAACAGTAAAAAGCTGTTTATATCTACAAAAAAGGAATAAGAAATGAGTCTGTAGAACTCTATCACTGATGCTCTTTACTACCTTTTAAAATCAGCACATTTTCATCATGAGAGTTGCTAAGTTCTTTCCTTGGATGCTGTACCCCACATTTCAGCTCTGTTCCTTCACTGGGGAACACACGAGGGGGGGATGTAAAGGAAAGATAATTGCAACAACGTGGGGCTTTATGCTTCAGCTGCCAAAACTTTTCCACCCCAAATAATATAGTGGGACCTCAAGTTATGTATCATTCTTTGTGAATAAAGCATAGAAGAACTCTTTTGAAGGAAACCCCACAAAGGAAAAGAGATTTGTTTGAAGGAATCCTCCCTTCCCCTTAAACTTTCCCTCCGTTGTCAGGATCATGATCAAACTTTTTGTCTTTACCTTTTCTCCCCCAGTATGAGATAAAGAGAATTTGAAGTGAATTAATTCAGCTTACGTGAGCTTATATTGGGGGGGGGGGGGGTAGGCTGTTAACATTTGATTTGGGTGTCTCCATTATCGACCCCAGCAGGTTGTGGCTGGCAGGGATGCCCAAACTCAACCATCCAGTGCTGTCTACTTCCTCTTCTCCAATGGCAGTCACAGCAGCCACATGCCAATGTGCTGAGGGTCACATTTTCCGCCAGCAGCATTTAGCTATTTGGCCAAAGCCTCCAGCAGTTGTGCTGGCTGCCTTGGGACTTGCCTGCAGCGTGGCTCATGCGTTCCTCACAGACTGCCCCGGAAGCGGACTCTCAGGCGCATTTAATTATTAAATGCTGAAAATAAGAAACATAAAATAAAACACACAGGTTACCTATGTGTGTCAAATGTGTGTCTTCTGTTTCCGCACATGGTCTTGAACTACTTTGGGTTTCAGGACAGTGCAGCAGGTCTGTTACAATGAATGAAAAGTGGATTTGGAAATGAGCTACCAGTTGTTCCTACTCCTGCCCTGTTCTGCAGACAGAGCTCTGTGCTCTGTAATTCAGTTCCCATACATGGCTCTTCTAACCCCCATTTTTACACCCAATGGGATGCGATGTGCTGAAACATTTACTGTCTACCCAGAAATGTCTTATGTTCACAACTGAGTGCTGCTTCTCAGTACTGCTACAGCATTTTTTTTCCTCCATTGTTGATTTTGATTTTGATTTTGATTTTTTTTCCTCCATTGTTGAGTATGGAAATGGTTAAAATAATGTCTGAATATTGACTTCCCTTTTTTATTTCATTGGTTCGGTGTTCATAGTAATAAATGCTTCCTGTTAAGTGAAACATCATTGGAAAGTCTGGTGGGAAACAAGAAATATGGAGGGTAAATTGACCCTTCCTGGTAGTGGAGTGGAGGGTGGGGGTGGGAGATCAATCCCTTCTTTCTTTCCCTTTGTTGCACAACTAGTCAGTGCTTTGCAAAAGTGGCCTCTGGGAAAAAGTTGCCCTAAGCATGCCTCTGCCGCAATTTGGAGGCCCATCAAAGGTGTGCTGAATCTTTAATGTCCTGAGGGGAAAAATGAGCACTTCGTCACCACTTGGCTAAGGCTTTATTCTCCAGGAATAACCTAAGCATTGGGGAAAACAGAAATAATTAAAAGCAGATATGAAAACTTCCTCCTAGATCAGTCACTGAGCCATGCTGAGGACTCTGGATGAACAAGGGATCAGATTCAAATTATCCACATGTCAATGGAAGTATTTCTTTTCTATTTGGCATTATCTCCCGCAAACCCATCAAGAGATTTCCCTTCCAACAAATGTCCACGTTAAGTATACCAAATAAAAAAAAATTTTTTTTTAAGTCAGAAGGGGAGAAAGTTACAAAGAGTTATCTCTTGATATTTGGTACGTTACTTGTGAGAGAAATGCATGACCTGGGTGGGGAGTAGGACCCACTAAAGAGAATCTTCAGGGCAGCCCCATTTGGTCAATAGCTATGACAGCTCAGAACAGTAAGGTTCTGGGGTGCCTGGGTGGCTCAGTTGGTTAAGTGTCGACTTCAGCTCTGGTCGTGATCTCACAGTTTGTGAGTTCGAGCCCCACATCGGGCTCTGTGCTGACAACTCAGATCCTAGAGCCTGCTTCGGATTCTGTGTCTCCCTCTCTCTCTGCCCTACCCCTGCTCGCACTCTGTCTCTCTCTGTCTCTCAAAGATAAGTAAATGTTAAAAAATAGAAAAACAGTAAGGTTCCACCCCAGCGAACTGTGTGATGAAACTCGAGGCCAGAAGTACCAGATTGCTCAAGCACGCAGTGACTTCAGTCCGGAAGGTGCCTGGCATCATACAAGGTGGCAATGGAATGCAAAAAGGACCTCTACTAGAAGTACAGTAAAACCTTGGTTTGTGAGCATAATTCATTCTGGAAACATGCTTTTCGTCCAGAGCACTTGTATATCAAAGTGAATTTCAAGAACGGTCGGCTCAGTTGTGATCTCGCGATGTTCAGTGTCACGTACTACTTGTATTGCAAGACCTCACTCGTTTATCAAGTTAAAATTTATTAGAAATGTTTGCTCGTCTTGCAGAACACTTACAGAACAAGTTACTCTCAATCCGAGGTTTTATTGTACTTCCTACCTGTCCTAATTCAACAGTGATACTGTGAACTGAACAATTAGTTTTCCTTTGAGATGTTTGCAAGTGTTAAGTAATTAGTCTTAATATTCAAATGAACCTATATTTATCTTAGAGGAAAGTAATCTTGTTACTACCTGGAAAAAAATACGCCCGAGGAATTGGTTTTTCGTCCTGTTACATTTATTTTCCTGGGCACCGCCGACTGAAGACAGAAGAAATTTCCTCGTCCATTAGCATCTGTAGAAATGATGCCTTTCATTTCCAAAGTGCACACATTCTTTGCTGGTGAGTGAACAGACAGGGATATGGCATCCTTCCTGCCACCCCTCATGTTAAGACACATTCCTTCTAAGTAACCTTAACACAGGCCAAGCTTTCCAGAGTTCATTTATAGAAATTCTAAATTCATGCAAATGCATGATTGTGCCAATGAATTAAAGAAGAGAAACAGAATTTAGAAATAGAGCTGCAGGGAAAAAGCTCCATGAGGACCACCCTAGAATGGTGTAGAGATGCAAAGTCTGTTTACAGTAACTGACCTCTGGGAGGAGAATGTGTTATGTTTAAAATAATCCCAAACCAGGTGAGCATGGAGAGGTCATCTGTGTTGAGGAGAGGCAGGTCAGTGTGGCTTGTGACAAGTTGTGACCCCTGTTTATAACTGGAATCTGATATGTTTGTGCCTTTGGGAGCAGTGGCTGAAGTTGGGCAGACAGGAGGGAGAAACAGAAAAGCTTCACCTAGACTCAGGGCAAAGAGGATCAGAGTGGTGTGGTGGAAACATCTGGAGTGGAAAATCCTGGCTTTGAGTCTAAGCTCTGCGGGCCGGTGGTTGCTTTGGACAATTTGTTTCTACTGTGTAGGCTTCAGCTTAGTCATCTTTAAAATGGTCTGTTAGACCAGAGTGCAAACTTTCTGATCTAAGGAACCTGCCACGCTCTTAAAAACTGAGGACCCCAAAGAGCTTTTGTTTACATAGTCTCTGCTTATTGGTAATCACCATGTTAAGAACGAAAATGAGCAAATCTTTAAAATATTTATCAATTCATTTAAAAAATAACAGTAACAAGCTTATTTCATGTTAAAGTATATATGTTTATGAAAAGTAACTATATTTTCCAGAACAAAAATAAATTTAGTGAGAAGAATAACATTGTTTTACATTTTTGTACAACTCTTCAATGTTTCAGTTAGCAGAAGACAGCTAGATTCTCACATGTGCTTCTGCAGATTGAATTAGCTGCAATTTCATGTATCATGCGATTGACATAAGAATGCCACGTGAGGAGACAGAGAGAGGGAAGACTATGTGAAGGGGAGGGAGAAAACCATGTGAGGATGAAGGCAGAGGTCAGGATGGTTCTTTTACACGTCATGGACTACAAAAGATTGCCAGAAGAGCACCAGAAGTAAGACATGAAACAGACTCTTTCCCATAACTTTCAGAAGGGACCAATCCCCCCAGGACTGTGATCGTGGACATACAGGCTCCAGAACAATGAGACAATAGATTTCTGTTGTTTCAGCCATTTTGTTTGATGTTTTTTATTACAGCGGCTTAGTAAACTAATACAGTATCCTTCAGAGAATTTGCCCATTTTGTCTATGGTGTTGAATATATTGGTTTAGCATTATTCATAATAGGTTCTTATATATATATATATTTTTAATTCTTTTTTTTTTCAATGTTTATTTATTTTTGGGACAGAGAGAGACAGAGCATGAACGGGGGAGGGGCAGAGAGAGAGGGAGACACAGAATCGGAAACAGGCTCCAGGCTCTGAGCCATCAGCCCAGAGCCCGACATGGGGCTCGAACTCCCAGACCGTGAGATCGTGACCTGGCTGAAGTCGGATGCTCAACCGACTGCGCCACCCAGGCGCCCCAGGTTCTTATATTTTTAATGTCTATAGAATCTGTGGTGATATGCTTTCTTCTGATCCCTGATGTTAGAAACTTGGATCTCTTTTTTTTTATATTGTCATCAGTTTGTTTAGAGATTTGTCAGCTCTATATATCTTGTCGGAGAACCAACTTTTATTTTTATTAATTTACTGTATTTTTTTTCTGTTTTCAATTTCATTGATATGTGCTCTCTCTCCTTTGTTATTTCTCTACCTTTACTTAATTCAACTTTAATTTACTATTATTTTTCTAATCTGTGAAGCTGGAAGCTTAAGTCACTGGTTTTCCTAATGTAAGCATATTAGTACTTTGTATTTCTTATCACTGCATCAAAATATGATAATTATATCATTGTAATGATAATTATATCAAAACATAATGTGTTTTTAATTTCATTCAATTTAAAATGGTTTTTAGTATTTTTTATTTTTTTTTCTTTTTGCACACCACCAAAAATGTGCACTTTGCTGCTATTAATTAGGATATTCTATAAAGGTTGCTTAGGTCAAGTTGGACAATAGTGTTTTTTAAGTCTTTTCTATCCTTTCTTTCTTAACCTTTATTTTATTGAATATCGAAAGAGGGATATTGATATCTTTATCTATAATCGTAGATCAGTCTACTTTTTTATTTCTATCAGTTTTTTACTTCATACATTTTGAAACTCTACTAGATTCATAAGCATTTAGGATTTTTGCATCCTTTTGAGGAAGTGATCTGTTTCTCATTAGGAAATGATAATGTTTTCTTATGATTAGCGCTAACACAATAGATCTCTTTCTGTTCTGTTACCTCGAATTTGTGTCTTTACCCTTCAAGTGGGATTCTATATGCAATATATTGTATATTGTATATATGCTATATGCGAGCATATCGTTGTATATTACTTTTTTATTTAATTTGAAAATCTCTGCCTTTCAACTGGAGTGTTGACATTTAATACCATTGTTATGGTTGGGCTTAAATCTACAATTTTGCTACTGTTTTATATTTCCCCAAAATGTCCTTTGTTCATTTTTCTTCCCTTTTTCCTGCTCTTTTGGCTTAATAGATTTTTTAAATTATTCCTTTTTTATCTACCTTGTTGGTTTATTAGCCGTGGTAGGCTAATAGTGACCATGAATAATAAGATGTCCACATTCGAATCCTCAAAATCTGTTACTTTATGTGGCAAAAGCATCTTTGCAGATGTGATTGAGTTGAGAATCTTGAGATGGAGAGCATATCCTGGATTATCTGGGTGAACCTGAGGTAATCACAAGAGTCCTTAGAAGAGGGAGGCAGGTCAGAGAAGAGATAACTCTACTGCTTGTTTTGAAAATGGAGGAGGGGACATGGACCACAAAATGTAGACGGACTTTAGAAGCCAGAAAACGCAAGGGAAGAGAGTCTCCTTTAAGGCCTCTAGAAAACTAACCCCGTGGGCCCATTTTAGAATTCTGACCTCAGAGCTGTAAGACAATATATTTGCGTTGTTATAAGCCACTGGGTTTGTGGTAACTTGTGGTAGCTGCAATAGGAAACTAATATACTGGCTATACCTTTTCTGTTTTTCTAATGGTTGCCTTAGGGTTGATAGTAGAGGTCTTTGTTTCTTTATCATCTATCTTCAAGTAATATATAAACTCATGTACATTATAAGACCCTTATGCTGTATACCTCCATTTTCCCTCTTCTGGTCTGTGTCTTAGTATCACCATGCATTTCCTTTCCTCAGGAAAACTTTTAATAACTTTAAGTGGTAGTGAGGTCAATGTTAAATTCTCTGACACATACCTAAAGTATTTTGCTGATCATAAGAATGAAATATTCAGACCATCACACATAATTTGAAGTGACAAATATATAGTACATCCAATCCAGTTTTCCTCTAATCCCAAACTCACTTCCATTAGTACTATGTGCTGTATACTCTAGGTGCTGAATAACTATTTGATACATTTTTCACGTAGCCTTTATTTGATATTCCAGGTTCTGTTAGTTCACGTCATGAAACAAGCTATTCTTAATGCTAGGTTAGCTCTAGAAGTTAAAAAGATTTTGTTTTCTTTTTTCATTGAATTAAAGTTAACATACAGTGTTATATTAGTTTCAGGTATACAGTATAAAGATTCAACAATTCTATACGTTAGTCAGTGCTCATCAGGATAAGTGTACTCTTGATCCCCTTTATCTAGTTCACCTATCCCCCTACCTCATGCATTTTGATTTCACATTTGGTACAAATCCCACTATAAATTGTTATTAATTTTACTTTAACCATGATATTAAAGTTTAGAAAAATATATTTTATATATATGTATATAGCATATGTATACATATATATGTGTGTATAAAGTTTAGAAAAAAATATATATGTATATATACACATACATATATATATACATATATAGATATATACATGTATATATCTCCACATATTTACTCCTTCCAGTGCTATTCACTCTTCCATGTAGATCCCTATTTCCCTCTAGTATTACTTTCCCTGTGCCTGAAGGACTTTATTGTTTCCTGCAATGCAGGTGTGCTGATGGTGAATATGTTCTGGTTTCGTATATCTGAGAAAGTCTTTATTCTGCCTTTACTTTAAAAGATATTTTCTCTCAGTAAAGAATTCCAAGTTGCATTATTTCTGACGAGAAATATGCTGTCATCCTCAATATGGGTCAGATTGTCTGACTCATTGCATGCCCAGTCATTTATTATTAGATGTAGAAATTATGAATTTTACCTTTTTGGATGCTGGACAGTCTGATACATTTTAACATATTTTTGAGCTTTATTCTGAGACATGGTAAAGTTACTTATAAATAGATTGATCCTTTTGAGGTATACTTTTCAGCTTTTTTTAGCAAGACAAAAACAGCTTTTAGTCTGGGGCTAATTTTACCACCTCACTACTGAGACCATGCACTTTTTTTTTTAAGTTTATTAATTTTGAGAGAGAGAGAGAGTGAGCCAGCAGTGTAGGGGCAAAGAGATAGAGGGAGAGAATCCCAAGCAGACTCTGTGCTGTTGGTGCATAGGCTGATGCAGGGCTTGAACTCATGAACTGTGAGATCATCACCTGAGCCCAAATCAAGACTTGGATGCTTAACCGACTGAACCACTCAGGCGCCCTGAGACCATGCCCTTCTGAATAGTCTGTCTATCTGGGGTCTTGCATGTTACATGGCTTTTTTTCCACTCTGACACAGGGAAACCCAAACTATCCTAGCCATGTGTGAGCCGATTATTCTGAGTGTTCCTTTCAGGTTGTTCTTTCCCAGCGTTGTGTATTTTTCTTTTATGTATAGACTCCTCGGCACCCAGCTGAAGTCTTAAGGGGGCTCTCTGAATATTTCCAGTGCTCGGTCTCTGTACAGCTCTCTCTCCACCACTCTTCCCTGTGAACTTTAGTTGCCTGACCTTCCTACACTGCCAGCTGTACTTTCTCAACTCAAAAAGATGACTAGACATCATGTAGGTTTCTCCTTCTTTACCCGGAAGCCTGGAAATTGCTCTAGGAAGTGAGCGGGGGCAATTGTTTGACTCTGTTTATTTCCCCTCTCTTCAGGCCATAGTCATGTGCCAGACATGACTGGCTGTTCAGTGTCTAAAACCATTGTTTCATATATTTTGTCTTTTTTAAAAAAAATTATTTAATGTAGGAGGGTATATATCTCCCTATTACTTCAGTCTGGAAGGAAATGAAGTCACCCCACATTAGAAATTATAAATGAATTATTTTTAAAATGTTTACTTAAGTTATTTAAATATAACAATATATAACAATTAAATATAATAATATTTAAATGTAACAATAATTAATGATTTAAAAATGTTTACTGAAGTTATTTAAATATAACAAATATAACAATGTGGCCTACTGACACAAATAACATAAATTTATGGATCTTAAATTAAATCTTTTAAATACATATGCATACACATAATGATAGCGAAAGATAGTGGGTAAGTCATTTGGCTAGATTGTGGTGATTTTTCCACAATGCATATTTGCATCCAAACATCAACCTGTACCCCTTAAATATATATAATTTTCATATGTGAAAGTTATCTCAATAAAATTTTTAGAAAAACCCAAGAAAGTGGTAAAAAAGGAAAATAACTGTATTTTCCTGGATTAAAATAACAACAACAACAAACAAACAATTTTGTAGACTTGTTTTCACACGAAGATGTAACCAACTGCAAGAAACATACTCCCATCCTTATCATGAAAAAGGGCCAGACTGGCTTCGAATTTACACCTTATGTGAAAAGAAACTTAAACAAGACTGTAGATATGAATGTAAAATCCAACATTACAGATCCCTCCCTCCAAAAAGCGAGAAGAATTTGTGTGACATTGGATTTGACCAAGAGTTTTAAATATATCACCAAAGCACCATGCGAAGAAGAAAAAAAAAATGATAAGCTGGGCTTACACAAAAATTCATATGGGAACGTTCACAGGAGATTTCTTCATAATTGTCCAAACCTGGAGTCAATTCAGGTGTCTTTCAATGGGTAAGTGGGTAAGAAACTGGTACATCCATACAATGAAAAACTCTTCATTAAAAACAACAAACCATTAAAAAAAACCTATTAATTCATGGAAAATCATGAATGTATTTTATTAAGTAAAAGGAGCCTTGTGGATTCCTGAAAAGGTCTGTGGATTTTCCAGGACCTGGAACACATTTGAAAACCACTGCAGTAAAGTAACCCTCCCGAAATTGCTTTACCATTTATGGGATGGATGAGCTTCAGAGGTGAAATTGGACTTCTACTTTCTTTTTGAGAAGACTCCTTCCTGCAGAAAGCTTATGTTCTGAGGGTGAATGTCTGATTCAAAAAATGTTATCAAGCTCATTTTTGGCTATACCTAAACTCTAGTGAACAAATGGCTTTATTATTACTAAATTAGATCTCTTGACCTCTGTCCACTGGGGTCTTACCCTATTCTTCAGTTAGCTCAGACGCCGACTGGGATCTGAGGTGTTATTTTCTTCCTAAATTCCATAATATGTGCTTGTGTGAATCAGTGAATATATGCCGCCCATAACAGAATGATAAAGGAGGCCAAAGTGGGAATAAATAAGGAGCGATGGGAAAAGCTTGCCCAGAGTATTCAGGTCTACCAGAGAAATCCTTGGATTCTTTCTCTGAGCTCATTTCAGCCCAAAGCATGGCCCCTTCCTTGTGTGATATCTGCAATGCTAGATGCACTTAGGTTCAAAAGCATTAATAACAAAATAAATGACTATCATATGTGTCCAGTTATAAATCTTCCCTTTCTCCCATGACGAAAACTCAGCTGCTCACTTTTGCTCTGAAGTTCCAATTTATCTTCCTCTCACACTAAATTCTGGGGAAAGATTGCTAAGCCATTTCAATATGGCATACTATGAGACATGAAGCTCTGGCAACCCAGACGTGTAGCCTCTTCCAAACTCAGGAGACAGCCGCTACCCACATCGTCAATAATCACAGCGTGTTCCAAAATCCTGCTCTGTGGCTGAATGTTTGAAGTACCTCTAAACCTAAACTTGTACAATCTGTTTCTATTTTACCATAGTTCCTCTTTAATTTGTACTCCACTAATCCAGAATTTTACATAATTGAAACACCACTCCTATGATTCTTATTTAATAGAAAATTGAAAATTATTTCCTTATTGAAAATGTTTCAGGCTCTTAAGAATAAAATATTTGATTTTCAAAGCAGTTTTTATCCTTTCAAAATAAAAGCTGCGAGGTTTAGGATTCTCTTAGTTTTTCTTTTGTTTCCAGGTCTAGCGATTCCTTTCTTGTAAAGGATCTTTTGGATTTTTAGTGTAAGCCTGTTGAAAACCATAATTTCTCCACTTCATTCCATTTATCAATCTTTAATATAATTTAAATGTACTTTGTAAAAGAAAAAAAAGATTTCTTTAATAGACACTGTGCAAATTAAATTCTTCATCATCTAATTATGTGATTGGATGATCTTTTTCTAAAAGAAAAGAAAAGCATGTATGTAAATACAGCTTATAATTACTTAATTAGAAATAATTATAAATGAATAATAGTGCTGATAAGTACAACTCTAGGGACACTTAGAAAATGTATCTGTACGTCCCTATTATGGTACCACAAATAAATGTTTACATCTTCATTTCTGAGGTGCAGTGTTTCTTATGTAGTCACTTATTTTGGACTGCAGTTAGAACACTTTAAGATATTTAGATATCTAGAGAGATGTTTGGAGCACTTTTAAATTTTGTGCCGGTTGCAAAAGATGACACTTTAATGTAAGCCATTAGTTTAATTTCACCAGTTTAGTGTAAAAAAATAGTACTAAATTTTTGGGCACCTGGGTGGCTCAGTCAGTTAAGTGTCTGACTCTTAATTTCAGCTCAGATGATGATCTCATGGTTC
Organism: Prionailurus bengalensis; assembly: GCF_016509475.1. NCBI lineage: Eukaryota > Metazoa > Chordata > Mammalia > Carnivora > Felidae > Prionailurus > Prionailurus bengalensis. Next base: position 73,698,556 of record NC_057344.1, on the reverse strand, counting down.
ATGAGAGCCTGCGTCAGGCTCTGCACTGACAGCATGCAGCCTGCTTGGGATTCTCTCTCTCCTTCTCTCTCTCTCCTCCTCCCTCGCTCATACTCTCTCTCTCTCTCAAAATAAATAAATAAGTAAATAATTTTAAAAATAGTACCAAGATTTTATTTTGAAAATGAAGGTGTTTCTATATGCCTTTTCACACATCTCAGACTTGTGGAGGCTAAAAATGATTTTAGAGATGATCACTATCAGGTTACAAAACCACTTGGAACCTGTGTGAATCAGTCATTTCTTCCTGGTTCATTGTCAAGCTGATGCCAGGGATGATGGAATGTATGTACATGCTGTACTTTAAGGGACTGCACAGTCTGACTTCTAACTTGTCATGAGAAGTTTTTCAATTTTAGCTTTTTGGTCCTAGCAAATACTCTATTCCCATTAGCAAATCTCAGAGCACAACATGGTTTCATTATCAAAGAGAATACCATCTTCTGAGCTCTGACTACTCTGTGGGATCAAGTAGCTTAGCTAACTGAGGCTGCTGGCTATGTGTAAATGACAGCAATACAATGTACTTGGTTAATTTTTGGACCATAATAGGCAGTTGAAGCTGACCATTTTAAAATAGGGACAATGGACATGAAATATCAAGATGAAACATCAATGAATGAATATCAAATTGAAGCAATTTCGTGGACAATGTGAATTAACAGCAGGCCACTACCCATCTGCTTTAATTTAAATAAATAAATAAAATGTTTTCATTGTCTCAAAAACCAGTTCATTTTCAATAATGTTCACGATATACTTTTCCTGCTCTCTGTGGCTCTTTGGAAAGGCATTAGCAAGAGTTGTTGCCTATGGAAAAGGCAGCTCACTTAGCCATTTACAGGGCTACAGAGGGTGGCAGAAAACAGAATTTCCCCACATAAAGTGCTATTGGCCATTAAGCACATGTAGTGCTTCTCCTTAGACAGGCTAAATTTAACCAGCATGTTTGTATTCCAGGATGAAATCTGAAAAGTGACTGGTGGCGGGGAAACAGGATAAGATCTATTTCACACCAGATTTGTTATTCAAGTTAGCTTTAGAACTAAATATTTTTAGGAGAAGTTTTCATCAACTTAGATTGGACCAAGAATTATGACCACAGACCACAGACACTGTGCTATCCAGCTGGCTTCTCCTATCAATTAGTGCAATGGGGCTATCAAATTTTTACAGGATTAAGTAGACAAAGAGTATATATGCTCAGTTATGCCTCCACGCCTATCCACTTCCCACACTGCCTCACCCCCACCAGAGGCTGATAACAAAAATGCCTACAATTGAAGCCATTAGTGAGGAAGCCTACCAGATGACAAAACAATTATAAGACGCTAAGCAAAGTCATGCTCTGCAACAGAACTGTGTCTGCTTTACCTAGGGGCAAGCCCAGAGCTCCCTCATACCTGTTCAGCACTATGTCAGGTACAATGGAAGCTAAAGGTGAGCAGTGAAATGGGTGACCTTGAGCACAAACTTGATAATGGTAGGGAAAAATGGATTGTGAGTATTTTCATAAAAACACAGGGTCTCAGTCCATGAGGCTTTGTAGCAAGTATACCAGGCAGCTGACATAAACCAGAACATCTTGAGAGCACTTTGAAACACTTTTTGAATGCTTGTGATAAAGAACAGAAGCCTTTTGGGAACACTCAGTTGTTCCCTCCACAAGGAAGCAAAGGGAAGCACAAGTTGGACTCCTGAATTGTCCAGAAACTGCAGAGGGTCACAGGTGTCACTGATACCATGAGGGGCCATAGAGGTAAAAACAAGAAAGATGGCTAAATGTTTTCTGTCCCTCAGCCTCCTACCCATGTGGGGCTCCTAGTCTTTCTTCCTGCCAAACTGTCTTCCCTATCATTTCCACCCTTGATTCTTCTGTCCTTTCTCTCTAAATTTTTTTTTTTTTGTTTTTGGGGTTTTTTTGTTTTTTTTTAATATGAAATTTATTATCTGCTAAATTTTTTTTAAGGAAACCCTCAGGAACAGAAACTAACTTTGACCTTGAATAATTATCAAATGAAACTTAACTACATAGACTATCTATGGCCAATTTCATTCGCATACAGGAAACTGATGACTACTTTCTTCTCCCTCCATTACATGTCATCCTAGCAACGAATGTGAAAGATCTTAGGAATTATAAAAGGAGAGAAAAACAGGAATTTAGAACCGGGAGAGGTGGAGGTAGCGTGGGGAGAGTGGCAGGGAAATGAAAGCTGAGAAAGTACACAACTCAACAGACATAGATTCCAATCCTTGTTTGCTATTAAATAGTTACATTATGCCAGACAAGTGAAACCCCATACCTTTCCCTGACGTCCTTTTTTCTCAGAGTAATTAACAGAATTAACTGAGATGATATTAAAAACACTTTGGAAATAAGAACCAAACAAATACAAGGTTGTATAAAGTGCCACCTCCAAAGGAAGGCAGTAAGACTGTAAAAACATTTTTGAAATAATGTTGATTTCAACATTGCTTTTCTTTTCAATGGTTTATAGCTCCAGAACACCAAAAATAAAAACAACTCCACCTCATTTTTCATATCCTTGATAGAGAGGATTTTCTGCTCCCTTCTACCACATAGATATATTGCTTTAATCAGCAGGAGGTCTTACACTCCCATCCTTACATTCAGATGTGCTTTTGTTACAGATAGCCTTTGTGATTAACGTAGGCAACTTCTAATATCTTCTAGCTATTCCTGTCACATTTTTATCTATGCTGAAGGGAGGATTATAGCCTGCAAATAGAAGCAGGTAATTTCAAAGACCTGCTTTTGAAAAGCAGGGCAATGACTGAAGTAGTGGAAAGCAATGAAATCCTGTTTCAACTCAGCGCATTACCAGATCGAAAGATGGAAGTTTAAGGAAAGAAGAAAGGAAAAGGATCCCCCTATGGAGAAATCATAACAAGCCTGTTAATTGTGGAAGTTGAAAATAAATTGTGAAGAGATAAAGGAAAATTATGAGGGGCACAGAAAGAGCACTATGGGAGGAAGCTTGCAATTAAAAACACAAAAAATGAAAATGAGTCACAGTTGGCTAAGCAGATGAAACATGAAGGAGGGAAAAAGAAAAGATATATTTTTTAAAGGACAAAACTCTTCAACTAAAAGCAAAGTTTGAAAAAATAAGAAGATATCTCAAGAGTGAGAAGGAGCCCAAGGGGATACCTTAAACAGAATGACAGAAAAAATACCACTATAGACCAAAATGGGAAAAGAAAAAGACAGACATATGGGGCAGGTAAATTGAGTAAGAAACACACACACAAAAATTGTAAAACATGACTATTTTATTCAAACATTAATGAATGAAGCTCTAAGAGTAATAAAATGTGATTTATTATCCTACAACATGCTAGTCTATCTCTTCTGCCAGCTTCAGCACTTCCACTTTTTTAAGTGACAACCTCTTGTGTTTGCCGCTTCTCCTACTATTTAAAGTCCTCTCTGCCTGGGGGGAAACTTGTATTATTCTTATAGAACTAGTTTAAATAATGCATCAAGGAACCTTGTGTTTTTGGGGTGCCCCGGTGGCTCAGTTGGTTGAGCGTCTGACTTCAGTTCAGCTCATGATCTTGTGGTTCACGTATTCGAGCCCCACATCAGGCTCTGTGCTGACAGCTCAGAATCTGGAGCCTGCTTCGGATTCTGTGTCTCCCTCTCTCTCTGCCCCTCCCTATTTATGCTCTGTCTCTCAAAAAAAAAAAAATTAAGAAATTAAAAAAAGATATACCAAAAAAGAAGGTGTGCAGTTCCAAAATTTCCTCCAATTAAAAAAAAAAAAAAAAAAAAGGAAGTATTAGGCCAAATGGTGGCCAATACCTAAGATGTGATCCAATAGATTTATATCTCTAAATGGGAATATGGTTAATTTATAGGGTTATTGGAGGAGAAAAATGAGATCATACACTTAGAACATTGTCTGGCATGTAATACATGTACAATAAATATTAGTTGTCATCATTAGCAAAATAAATTTAGTTTAAATCACCAAACTCAGATCACACTTTTAAAGCAACTGAGGTATGACAGCAAGGATGTGGGCCAAAATGTAAAGTTTGACATATTATGACTCCCATGTCAGAAGACTAGCGGATTATATAAATGTAATCTTAGTTAAAAAAAATTCCAGGAAGAATCCAAAGGCTTTAAATTATTACATTTATTTGCAATCCAGACAAATCGATATTAGGTTATAATTAATAAAGGATTGAGCTATCAAACTCTTAAAATAACCTACAAGGCAACATGTGTTCTTCAAAGGAACATTTTGAATAATGTTATTAATAATTTACTGGTGTCCTTAAAGAGCTGAAAAGGCATGAGTTGATATAGTCTAATGAGAATTTCAAAAGACTGTTGACAAGATTCCATACAAGCTAGTTTTAAAATCTGGTCATGGTGTAGTGAAGAGGCTATCTTACTTTGTATAAAGTTTAGAGACAGGAGCAAAGGGTGTAAATAAATGAATGTTTCTCTGAATATAAATCAGTAAATAAGAGAGTTCTATAGGGACTTCATGAATTAATAAATGATTTGGAGAAGAGACAACACAGCAAAATATTTGTATTTGAGGATGATGATATCATTTTGGGTAGTTGAGGTGAGAATAGATGAATTTATGAAAGATTGGATTTATCTGTGAGAATGAACAGAAAAATTATTTTATGATGGACAAGTATAAGGCATTGTATTTGTATATTAAAGAATCCAAAGCCAGAGCAATGGGATGCTAGTTTCTGGTAATGGAAGAAAGCTCCTATTGGATCAAGTATCCTTCAAATGACTATGAACTGTGGGGACGATATAACAACTACCCAAAGGCACTGGAGAGCAAAAAAGACAGGCAGAAACTTGATAGCAGACTATACTTGGAGGGAAGAAATGTCATAGGATTCAAAATGTCATTTTGTCTTAACTTTTTTCCTGAAAGCAGACCCAAGTCTATTCCAGATGAGGTGGCAGAAAGTCCCTAGTCCTACTGGCTTGAAGAATCAGTGAACTAATTTCAGGGGTACTATAGCAGCTAGAAACTGGAGAGAAAATCTCAGAAAGGAGAAACCTAGAGGCAGATCCCTGGATTTTGTGTATTAAAGTTTCTATTAAATCCTTGACTGATCCCTGAACACTAGGGCAGGTTCCAAGCAGCCCAACTGAGGCTGAAAGAAATAAAATAGATTTCTGCTGCTTCACACAACAGGAAATATAGAATTTATATTTGAGTGCAGTCAAGAAAATTGCCTGATAAAGCAAAATTCAATATTCTAAAGAAGGGCTATGAGAATCTGAAACCTCTACAACATATCATTTGATATATTGGGATATAATACAAAATTAGTGGACATGTGTAAGAATAAGAACATGTGACGAGGGCTCAAATAAAGGCAACCGGTGGAGCAAACCCAAAGATGACCTAGATGTTGAAATTAGCAAAGACTTTAATGGAGATTTCTCACCGGGCTTACTGCTGTTAGGGAAAGTATGTTCAAGTAAGTGAATAAATAGAGAATGTCAGAGGAGAAATAAAAAAATTTTAAATAACACTTAAAAGAATAAAACTGAAACATTAATATCTGAAATAAAATATCCACTGGATAAGCTTAACAGGATATTGGAGATGACAGAAGAAAGTGCTAGTGAATATTAAGAAAGTTTCTTTTTTTTTTTTTTTTTCAAGTTTATTTATTTATTTTGAGAGAGGCAGAGACAGCATCAGCAGGGTAGGGGCAAAGAGAGGGAGAAAGAATCCCAAGCAGGCTCCACACTGTCAGCACAGAGCCCAGTGCAGGGCTCCAGCTCATGAACCATGAGATCATGACCTGAGCCGAAACCAAGAGTTGGATGCTTAACTGACTGAGCCACCCAGGTGCCCCAGAAGAAAGTTTCTTATAAAGTAGACAATCTGAGGAACAGAGAAGAAAAAAAAAATGCAAAAAAATGTGCAAAGCCTCAGTAACCTATTGGACAATATCGAAAGGTCTAACATACATGAAAGTAGAATCCCAGAAGTAAAGCAGAGAGATTAGGGCAGTACAAAATATTAGAAGAAATAATGACCAAAACCTCTGCCAATTTAGGGAACAGCATAAATTTACAACTCAAGATGTTCAGCAAACTATAAACAAGATCAATGCGAAGAAAAGTTTGCCTAAAATATAATCAAACTGCCTGAAATCAAAGATAAAGTCATGTTGAAAGCAACCCAAGAAAATTTTCAAGTTATGCACAAGGGAACAATGACACAAATGTGCACTCTTTTCTCATCTGAAACAATAGCCTCTAGAAGACAGTAAAAAGACATCTTTAAAATCAGAAAGAAAGTAATCACCACCAGAACTGTATATTTAATGAAAATAACCTGTTAAAATGAAGGGGATAGACTTCCACATTCAATTAATTCAGTGACAGGCCCTGGATTTACCTCTGGCTCTACACAGCTAGAAAACTGGCATAAGTGTATGAAATAACAGTTTAAAAACATTTATAAAACAGGCAGTACAGAATTCCGATCTCTGAAAGGAAACACAATAAGCTGGGCCTACAACTGCCCCAGTTCATGGCCAAAGGGAGTTTTGAGGTCCAGGTTGCACGGCAGGCAGGGGAACCAAAAAGAACTTCTTAGTTTCACTGAGTTCATCAGAGAGATATTGGAGATTGGATTTCAGGAAGAATAAATCAGCTAGAAATTTTTGGGGAGGAGTATCATAGAGGAAGTTGCTAGACACAGATTACTGACCTAGCATCCCCCCTCCCCCACCCCACACAGAATAAACTCTGCAGAGGGATCTTTCTGAGTTCTTGCCTGAACCCTAATCTGTACATGAGTGAGAGAAAATTACTCAAGGTGCAGGAAAGAACCATTTGAAAGCAGTAAGCTAAACAATTTCTGTAGCTCAAAGAGGGCTAAGAATAGTCTGTGTTCTCAGCAGCTAGAGTGGAAAGATATCATAATGCACAAGGTATTGTGTAGGGTTCTCAGAAAGGCATTAACAAAATAGTGGGGATAAATTAGGCCCAGAGTAAAGGCTGCTCTCTATCTACTCCCAGACAATCTAAAAATAAGTCTCAAAATGATCAAACTTCTCTCAAGTAGCTTATGTGCACACCAGGACAAAATGTAGTACTATTTAAAAGAATATGATAGTCTAGCTTCCTACTATGTAAAATCCTTTAGATTCAGTGTCTAGAAGCCAAGCAAAAATTAGCAAAGTTGACAGAAGGAAAATATGACCTGTAAACAGGAGAAAAATCAACTAACAAACAAACCAGAAACGGGAGAGATGATGGCATGAACAGAGAGGAAGAGCAAGGTTGTAGATTTAAAACCAGTTGTATTAATAGTCACATTAAATGTCGATGTCCCAAACACTCCAACTAAAAGATACAGATCGTCAGTTTTTGATTTTTAAAAAGCATGACCCAACTATACGTTGTCTGTTAAGGAACCCACTTAAAATATAAAGGCACACATAGTTTAAAAGTAAAGAGATGGAAAAAAGCTTTAAAGTGCAAACCTAATTATAAAAAAAAACTATAGTGGCTCTGGTAACATCTGACAAAATAGACTTCTTCAGAACAAAAATTATTATCAAGATAGAGATCATAATGACTAGTGAGGTAAATTCATCAGGATGATAAAATCCAAATGTGTATGTCCATAATACCAAAAACGTAAAATACAGGAAACAAAAATTGGTAGAACTAGAAAGGGATATTGTGGACAAGTCTACAATTATACAGAGATTATAGCTATTCTCACTTGCTGATTAACAGAACAAATAAACAGAAAATCTGTACTGAAATCGACGACTTTATAAGAAGACCACCAAATAGACCTGATATTTGCAGAACGTTCCACCAAACACCAGCAGAATACACAATTTTTTCAAGTGCACATGGGACACTCACTAAAGTAGACTATGCTGAGATAAAAGCAACTCTTGAAAACTCTTTGAAAATTGAAATAATAAAAAATATGGCTGTCACTATGGATTTAAGTTAAAAATCAGTAACAGGAAGATACTGGACCATGTTTCCAAATATTTGAAAATTCGAGAGCACACTCTAACCCCTAAGCTATGGTCTGAATGTTTGGGTTGCCTTAAAATTCATCTGCTGAAAAGCTAACGCCTGGTGTGATAGTATTAGGAGGTAGAGCCTTTGGGAGGTGATTGGGTCATGAGGGCAGGGTCCTCATGCATGGGATTAGTGTCATTAGAAAAAAATTCCAGAGAGATCCCTACCTCCTTCAGCCCTGTGAGGACACAGAGAGTCGGCAGTAGAAGGCCTTCATGAGAACCCAACCAGGCCTGCTCCCTGATTGTGGACTTCTAGCCCCCAGAACTGTGAAAAACAATTCTGTTGTTTACAAGACACCAAGTCTATGGTATTTTGTTATAGCAGCCAAAACAGACTAAGACCCCTGGGTTAAAGAAATCCAAGAGGAAATTATGAGATAATGTGAACTTTATGAAAACAAAAAACATAACATGTAAAAATTTATAGATGCAACTAAAGCCGTACCAAGAGAGTATATTTATATATATATATAAGTATATATATATATGTGTATATATATATACATATATATATAAGTATATATATGTATATATATAAAATACTCATATTAGTTTTTCTTTCAATATATGAAATTTATTGTCAAATTAGTTTCCATTAAAAAGAAAGATCTGGGGCGCCTGGGTGGCGCAGTCGGTTAAGCGTCCGACTTCAGCCAGGTCACGATCTCGCGGTCCGTGAGTTCGAGCCCCGCGTCAGGCTCTGGGCTGATGGCTCAGAGCCTGGAGCCTGTTTCCGATTCTGTGTCTCCCTCTCTCTCTGCCCCTCCCCCGTTCATGCTCTGTCTCTCTCTGTCCCAAAAATAAATAAACGTTGAAAAAAAAAATTAAAAAAAAAAAAAGAAAGATCTTAAACTAATGAAGCTAGAAAAATTAAACCCAGGCTAAATAAGAGGAAGGTAATTATAAAGAGCAGAAAGCAGTGAAATGAAAAACCAGAAGATACATTTTAAAAAATCAATATGACAAAAATCCATAAAGCTGTAGCCCAGTGATCCCCAACAAAGGGTGATTCCATCCACACCAGGAGACATTTGGCAATGTCTGGAGACATTTTTGATCAACACAATTGGGAGCGATGTAGTTGCTACTGGCATCTGGTGGGTAAACATCAGGGATGCTCTTAAAACTGTTAGCACAGGACAGCTCCCCCCAACAAAGAATTATTTCACCCCAAATGTCAATAGAACCAAGGTTGAGAAACTCTGCTTTATTCATATTGTTCAAGGAAAAAAAAAAAAAAGAAAGAGGGGGAGGGAAAATAATTATCAATACTAAGAATGAGAGAGTAGACATCACTACAAATTCTATAGGCATTAAAATATATTTAAAAATGTTATTAGGGGCGCCTGGGTGGCGCAGTCGGTTGAGCGTCCGACTTCAGCCAGGTCACGATCTCGCGCTCCGTGAGTTCGAGCCCCGCGTCAGGCTCTGGGCTGATGGCTCAGAGCCTGGAGCCTGTTTCCGATTCTGTGTCTCCCTCTCTCTCTGCCCCTCCCCCGTTCATGCTCTGTCTCTCTCTGTCCCAAAAGTAAATAAATGTTGAAAAAAAAATTTTTTTAAATAAAAATAAAAATGTTATTAACAACTTTAAACCAAATGAAGTTGACAACTTAGATGAAATGGAAAATTTTCTAGAAAGAAGGAGTAAACTACTAAGGCTCTATTTAAAAGAAATAGATATGCTTCACTAGTTCTACATAACTAAAGGAATTCATAGCTTAAAAACTTTCCATAAAGAAAACTTCATGCCCACATTGCTAAACAGGTGAATCCTATCAAAAATTAAAGTAAGACATAATTCCAGATTTACATTTAAATACCTTGAGAAGTAAAAGGAGGAAGAAACATTTTTTAAAAATGTTTACTTATTTATTAATTTTGAGGGTGGGGAGGAAGAGAGAGTGTGTGCACGGGAGGGGCAGAGAGAGAGGGAGAGAGAATGCCAAGCAGGCTCCTTGCCCATAGCATGGAGCCTGATGTGGGGCTGGATCTCAGGAACTGTGAGATCGTGACCTGAGATGAAATCAAGAGTAGGACTCTCAACTAACTGAGCCACCCAGGCATCCTGAGGAAGAAACATTTCATAGGAGTATCAGTACTATGATACTAAAACCAGAGGTATATACTACAAGAAAACTAATATCCTTTATGAAGTTAGACTCAAAACTTCTTACAAATATTTAGTATACTAAATCTAGCTATATATAAAAAATGATAATATGATCAGTGGGGTTTATCCAAGAACACAACTTTGGTCTAACTTTACAAATCAATCAGTGTAATGTACCACATAATCAGACTAAAATAGAAAACCATACAATTATCTTAATAAATGCAGGAAAAGCTTTGATAAAATTTAACACCCATTTATGACTAAAAATCTCTCTCAGCAAACTAGTTATAGAAGAAAACATTCTCAACCTGATGAACAGGCATCTAAAAAATATTTGCAGACAACATACTTTATAGTGAAAGATTGAATGCTTTCCCTTTAAGATCAGTAACAAAGCAGGAATGTTTCCTCTCATCATTTCTAAACAATTTTATATTGGAGGCTCTGGTTAGTACAACAAAGCAAAAACAAAAGAAAACAACAAAAACAAGACAACAAAGAAAATTCGTGTACATTTGAAAAGAAGGAAAACTGTTTTTATTCACTGATAACATAATTGATTATATAGAAAATCTTATGGAATATATCCCCCCAAAAAGTGAATTTAGCAAAGGAATATGGAAAAAAAAATCCATAAAACTATTCACTAAATCTAGAAATCAAAGGAAGATAGGAATCTTTGAAACTCAGAGGAGGTCAGTTTTAAAGCAGTTTAAAGAAATAAGTATAAGTAAATTTAAAAGTTAACAGATTATTGACATGATTTGGCAGCTATTTTTCAACAATAGAGAAAAAATATCTATTAAGGGAAAATGGAATCTATCTTCAAGGCTGATATCAGAGAGGGTATCAACACTTTGGGAGGGGGCAGTGTTCATTAAACAAAACAAAGGAAACCACCACCACCCACCCCCCAACCAACAATAATAAAACTCGGAGCTGGAGGGGGTCAGAGGTTGGATCTAGCATCAGAAAAGGAGTAAGGGAGCATTTAGGCTCTAGAGTTGGGCTTGTATCGGTTCATTTCTGACTTAGCCACTTACCAGCTGCATGACCTTGGGTAATGTTACTTAACCATTTTGCCTCAGTTCCGTCATCTCTAGCATGGAAACAGTAACAATTCCTACTTCTTATGATTGTTAAGAGAAGTAACAGTTACTGTGTGTAAAGCATTTAGAATAGTACCTGATACAGAATGCCTACTCGATAAATATTGCCAATATAGGTTTTTCTCTATATAAAAGAGATGGCACTATGGTCCTCTGATGGCTTGCTGTGAGTGAAGGCATTCTGGGTTGTCATAGAGATAGGAGTGCATAGGCTTCTAATGTATGGGAACTACGGATGCTAAATATCCTGTAATAGTGGAACAATCCTATATAGCAAAGGGTTGTCCAGGTCAAAATGCTGAAGTGGTCTTACTCTTGCCGCCCATTGAAAATCACTGAGAAACATAGGGTATGTTTGCTTCTCCCTCAAATAAAACTATGAGAGGTCCAACCAAGCAAAGTGTATCATCTCTTAACCTGAACTTGTTTTCTTATGGGCAAAATAGGAAGGAGCAGTCATACATTCCCTGAAGTGCTTTGAGGATTAAATAGAATATATGTGTCTTGCTTAGTACTTTGCATGGCGTGTAGTTTTTTTTCTCCATATATGGGTATAATCTCTGCTACTATTAACTGGCACATATACTTCCTTCTTCCAAGTTTCTCTTAACTCTCCCATCTCCTTCAGAGTTTTTCCAGGACTTGAGAACTACTTTCTTAGTAAGGTGGACTGATGCTCTTGACCCTTTCCTGGGCAAAAGGCCTTGGTTTGGGAACCCTGTTCCTGCTTTGGCTATGGCCCTTTTCCTGATATTCATGGCCCTGATTTCTGGACTCACTACTCCCACATGATATGTCTATCTAGGCTCACTTGCTGTGCCTGGGTCCAGTCTCCTGGTATTCCTGCTGCCAGAATCAAGCTTCTTGGTCCCTCATCCAGCCGAGTCTACCAGATAGCAGGCATCCTTGAATAATAGAATTATAGAAACAATAGAAAATCAGTTCTAAAGCCTACCCAGAGAACTTCTGCTGAGCAGAGGGAATAGCTTTGGTTTTATCTTCGTTTTGTAATGTAGTAAAGAGCAGGGAAACTCTTTTGAAGACATCTTCTTGGAAGCCCTATCTGCCCTCAATGATGGCTCTGAATCCTAGGCCCTACTTCTGCCTTCCATCTCTATCATGACAAAAGCCAAAGGATATGATTTACATTAGTAAAAAGAATGTATTCATCTCCTACAATTACTGTGATTTCAGAATGAGCTCTTTTGTGCTTCTGGTTCAGCCTCCAAAGTCAAACTGAATGGAGCCCTCTGGTTCTCTCATTTGGTCTCTAAAACATCTCATGCTTTGTCCGACATGGTCTCATTTCTACATACTTGCATTTTGTTTGTAATTGTGGCAAGATGTACATAGTATTTACATTTTAGCCATTAAAATTTTTTTTTAATGTTTATTTAGTTTTGAGAGCGAGAAGAGAGAGAGAACGGGAGAGGGGCGAAGTGAGAGGGAGACACAGATCTGAAGCAGGCTCCCGGCTCCACGCTGTCAGCACAGAGTCTGACACAGAGCTCAAACTCGTGAATCACGAGATCATGACCTGAGCCAAAGTTGGACCCTCAACCAACTGAGCCACCCAGGCACCCTCCATTGTAACCATTTTTAAGTGTACAATTCAGTGACAGCACATTCACAGTTGTACAACCATCACCACTAGGTTTTGTCTCTTTAGAGAATGGTTTGGAGCAGAGAGCCCTCTAGGACCCACTAGTATTGTAGGTTCCTTTGCCATTCATTTCCTCTCCACTCTTATCAAGCTACTATTATAGGAAAATAAGTGTGAGGCCTACTCACAGCTCATCAGGCAGCAATCCGTTAAGAAATGTAATCCTGCCACACCACCACACTTTCTAGATACCTCGACCTTGGCATCACCATCACCAAGTGGTGGCTTCCTTTCCACTTCTGCTAAGTGTTCTTAGGAGTCTTCCAGTCTTGTTTCAACCCAAGAAGACCTTTGTCCGTTTTGAAAGTGCACTCCCAGCGAAAGCTGCAGAGAAACCCAGCCCTTCTACTTTGCAATTCCCACATGGCCTGAACGCTTTGCGGGAGCCAGTCTACAGTATTGCAATGCTTTTTCATTGTCTTGCATTTTCTGCCATTGCGAAGCTAATTCTCACTGTAGTGGCTGTCTGCCTTGAGAGTTGAGTTTATGTGGCCTCTCCACTGAGGTGCTTTTAAAATTTCCTTGGCTACCATTACTTGGAGAGACTGGTGTGAGGGTGAAGATGATCACAGAACATGATCCCTTGAAGTGCTTTCCAGATGCAGTGGGCTGTGTGCCCAGGAGTGATAGATACTTGGAATGGAGAGAAGAAAAAATAGACCCAAGCTCACACATCGCCAGCCAGATCCTGGACACTTGTACCTTAATGAGACTAGCAAGTCTGGCTCTTTTGGGAGCTTTGCCCATTACTTAAGCAATTCCTTTGGTATAAATGTTTGGAAGTTGCATTGTATAGTGTCCAGTGGGCTAAAAGGATGAAGTTACTAGTCAGTGTTGATGTTGCCCTTGTCATACTGTTTAAGGGGTTTGCAGACTTTTTAAAAAGAGTCATGGATATGTGCATGGTTGATGAAGAAGCTTTGGCAAATCCCTCAGAATGTGGCAAATCACATGTTTTCTCCTCCCTCTTCTCCGGAGATCAGCACAAATGAAATCATCTGGTTTTGACGTACTTGGTTCTGTAATGGGACTGGGAACTATTCTAAGAATCTCCTTCCTTGAATGCACATGCCCTCCTCTTGATTTGTGGTTTATTTTCCTACAGAGGCTGGCAGGGACCCCCTAGCTGGCTTCCACAAGGGATTCTGTCCCTATCCCAGCCCTGGGTAGCAGGCAAAGGAAATACAGGGTGACCTCTGTTCGGAATAGATGTAGGAGCTGAAGGATGCCAGCCTAGACTCTGGATGGTTTCTGTGCCTTCCTGTACCCTTTAATTGTCCTGAATCCTTTGCCCTACTTCTACTTTCCACCCACACAATGACAAAAGGCAAAGTAAGTTGAAGGAAATGATTTACATTAGCAGCAAAATGTTTCATCTCCATGTTACACAGTACAAGCGTTGTGAGCAAAGACATTCAACTTTCATTAGATGGTGTGTTTGGACCCTGTCAGGCTGTGATATATGGGTCCCTAAACCCAAGTGAGCAATGAAAAAAGAAATCTTTTGTGAAATCCTCTGGTATTTTTGGACCATAATTAGATCAATTAATCCTTTTGGTTTGTTACCTCCCACACACAATCCCAATTATTTTTTGTTTCTGGAAGCTGTGTCCCATGGTCAGTACCAGTCCTGTTTCTATGCTTATTCTCTCCATCCACTCCTCCCCTGTGGCAACCAGGGACAAAGAGGCAATAGATATAGGCTGAGCATTCAGGAGGGCAGTAGCCAGTAAGCTCAATAGGCTGGTGTTAATGGTAGGCTTAAGGGTAAAGGACATTGTGCACATTTAGGACTGCCCCGCCCCTGAGCCTTGTTGGGTTCTCTCCTGAAGGTGATAATTTTGTCTGGCTTTGATGTAGATAAGATTTACCGAGTTCATTTGCAGACTCCATGTTCTGTGGACTCCCCCACCCCTCAGGTCCCTGAGAATAATGTTAGGAACAGAGTTCAGAGCATCTCTGGGAGCTCTCCCTTGGGTCTGACCACTTTCTCAGGGAATGGGGAAGGCCTAACCATCAAGGTATCTTTGGGGCTGCACATAGAAGCTGGCAGAATGTGTTGAAAAAAATTAACAAGAGCCTTACCATTTGTACATCTAGATGATGGGCCTGGGAAGCAAAAGGCCACTCAGACCACCAAGCCCATGGAATTGGAT
The DNA here is from genome assembly GCF_016509475.1 of Prionailurus bengalensis. Taxonomy (NCBI): domain Eukaryota; kingdom Metazoa; phylum Chordata; class Mammalia; order Carnivora; family Felidae; genus Prionailurus; species Prionailurus bengalensis. The sequence continues at coordinate 73,683,391 of NC_057344.1, read as the reverse complement.
GAGGAAAAAAATGGGCAGGGTCAGGAAGCAGGACTGGCAAGACACCTGTCACATCTCTATTACCCATGCCAATGCCACTGCTGACAAACCTGTCCTCCCAGGAGACCCTCTGACTCACATATGCTTAGTTTCTTGATGTATATAAAGTGGTAATTTTGTAACTCTCTTTGTCACTCTCTCCCTGGGATAATATTTTTAAAAATGAGATACAGAAATATTTTGCAAGCAGATGAACTAAACAAATACAACCAGAGAATTGGAAGACTCTATTTCCTACCCACTTGTTGGCTAAGTTTTAGAAGAGGAGTTGCAGGCAAACACCCTATTTTGCATCTCCCATCTGGGGACAATGTAGCAAATGACTTACAACACTTCAATCCTGTAACACAAGTCTACTGTTAAGAGTATTTTCCTTAAAGGGGGACAGATTAAAAAGAAATGAAAATGACCATGCCCCCATTTAACAGTGGAATGTTCTCCAAAGCAGTCAGACGAAACTGCAATCTCAATTTATCATTGAATTATGTTTGGTAAACAGACTGTGTGCACAGTGTTCTCAAGAAAGATGTTAAACAGACACAGGCAAAAACAAACAAACAAACAAAAACCCTCAAATCCCACAACTGATGGTTGAAAAGGCCTGAAGTACATGTGGCTTTTCAGGAGCTCTGATGACCTTGAGGCCACAGACGGAGAACCCTGGCCCTCGACTGTTAGCAACTTCAGACAAGAACAATTCCTTACTTGTTAACTGTACCCCTGGTCCTAATGTAGTGCCAGGCATCTCACAGACGCCACTACAATTTGTGGGGCTAGACTGATTGCGATTTATGCTCTTTTATCAGAGTAGCATAGACATCAAGAACCAGACAGCTTTGGACCGAAGCCTCGGAGGGAGGATTACGATAGCTGAATGGTTTGGCGGGCAAGGCAAAACATGGCTACCCAAGTTTCCGGGAATCGATATCACTTTTTTCAGGAAGTTATGAAAATGAGGTGGACAAAGACACGCCTAGTGGGTGAATTCAGGAGAGAACCTGAAGATCTGTATCTGGTCATTGGAGCTGAGTACAAGATGAGGTATGACCAAGGGGAAGGCAATGAAAGCTCAGTTACAGAAAATGAGTGCAAACCACAGAACATCAGTGTTCCCAGACCCCCAGGATAGGGGAAGGCAGAAGCTGGAAACAGGGGAGTCATTGCACAAGACTCTCTCCTTCACTGTGCCTGGCATTTGAGCAGCTCACTTAGGTTCTCTGAGGCTGTCTCCGGGACCTTGCAAGTTTCCAAAGTATTCTTAGGCACACTTTTAGAGGTTCATAAATGTTAGGCAGCTTTTTAGTTTCCAGTGCTTCCGTTTCATGCAGGGCATTTTGTGCTGAAAAAAATTAAACTCAGTAAATAAAAATAATTGTGCAAACAATAAATTGTTGATATCAAAATGTTGTTTATCCTTCTTTGTCCTTCCATGTGGCTATCTCCTTTCAACACAGTGTTGTTCTCCTGGGGGCAGTATGCTCCATTATTCTAAAAGGCTGGGGAGTATTTGGAAAGAAAGACCCAGAAGAGGTGCCTCATCATTGTGTAGGCATATAGATTCAGTTACAAGACAAAACAAACAAAACACATTTTAAGGACACGTATAACGATTCCTGTATTAGCTGATATAGGGAAGCTAATTAAGACATCTTCTAAAAACTACGTTTATAGAATGTCAGCATTTGGAAGTGCTCCTGAAGATCACCCCTCTCCATTCCCTAATTTTAAGTTGAGGAACTAAGTTTACAGGTTGAGTGATTGCTTAAGGCTATGAAGGTAGAGGATGGGACCAGTACTGAAGTTCCTAGCTGTCATTCCCAAAACATGCTCCCTCCAGGAATCTCGCTGGCCAAAGGGAAGGAATTGGGTGGGGGGACAGGAAGAGAGAGTCACAGATTGTTTTTTCAGGAGGCCCACCAAATAGAAAAAGTGATCTTGTAATATGAGGGAAACTTATAGGAAAAATTATATTTTAAAATTCCCTAATAAAAATTGGCATCAGGGGCGCCTGGGTGGCGCAGTCGGTTAAGCGTCCGACTTCAGCCAGGTCACGATCTCGCGGTCCGCGAGTTCAAGCCCCGCGTCAGGCTCTGGGCTGATGGCTCGGAGCCTGGAGCCTGTTTCCGATTCTGTGTCTCCCTCTCTCTCTGCTCCTCCCCGGTTCATGCTCTGTCTCTCTCTGTCCCAAAAATAAGTAAACGTTGAAAAAAAAATTAAAAAAAAAATTGGCATCATAAGTCAGGTTTCTTCTCTAGAATTTCTAGTAGTTTCTTTCTCTTTTTTAAAATATAGTTTATTGTCAAATTGACTAACATACAGTGTGTAAAGTGTGCTCTTGGTTTTGGGGGTAGATTCCCATGGTTTATTGCTTACATACAACACCCAGTGCTCATCTCAACATGAGACAGGAAACCATCAAAACCCTAGAGGAGAAAGCAAGAAAAAAACCTCTCTGACCTCAGCCACAGCAATTTCTTACTTGACAAGTCTCCAAAGGCAAGGGAATTAAAAGCAAAAATGAACTATTGATACCTCATCAAGATAAAAAGCTTCTGCACTGCAAAGGAAACAATCAACAAAACTAAAAGGCAACAGATGGAATGGGAAAAGATATCTAGCAGTTTCTAATGACAACTTCGTTTATTTATTCCCATAGCAGTCTTTGCTTTTTTTTCTAAGGGAAAGGAAAGTTCCTGATAGTGATATTTTCAGGATGGAAATAGCTGAGACATAAAAAACAGGAAAATGTGAATAAAATCATTTTAAAAATTGTGTTTCTTTCTAAATTTTGTCACTTCTGTAGGGTCAAGCTAGGGATGAATAGTTAAAGCTTTTTAAAAAAAAATTTTTAACGTTTATTTATTTTTGAGACAGAGATAGAGCATGAACGGGGGAGGGTCAGAGAGAGAGGGAGGCGCAGAATCGGAAGCAGGCTCCAGGCTCTGAGCCATCAGCCCAGAGCCCGACGCGGGGCTCGAACCCACAGACCACGAGATCGTGACCTGAGCTGAAGTCGGACGCTTAACCGACTGAGCCACCCAGGTGCCCCAGTTAAACCTCTTTTAAGCAGTATTATAATATATTGATGGGGTTCAAATTGTGGCAAAATTAGCTTTAGAGCATACTTCAAACTGTGACTGTTTCTCTTCCTTGAGGAATTTGCAACCCCATAAAACTTTCCTTACATTTCTACATGAATGTCTGTAGTTTCCAGTTAAAACTAATTAAATCTAGGGAAGTGGTCTTCCTACATGAAAGAAAAGACTCAATGTGTCATGCTTCCTCTGTAAATATATTTGCTAGTGGAGTGTTCATGTGTTACCAGATGTGGACAAATTCTAGTGACAGGGCTGTGAATAACAAATTGACAATTACCGTGGAGAGTCCTTTGATAAGAATCCACTTGACGTTATTAAATGTCAAACTTTAGACCCCGCAGAAATCATCAGCTTCTAAAGTGACTTGACTCCCTTGGGAGCAAGATATTGGGCATAGATGGTGCCAGTGTTCATATAGATTTTGAGCTGTTTTTGCTTCTAAACTGAAAGTTAATGCTTCTTTAAAGAAGATGGAACTAATGTTGATGAAGCACTTATGTGCAAGACGCTGTCCTGTTTTATGTTGATTAACAACCTTATGAGGAAGGCATTATTATTTCCCTGATAATACTACTGAGGGAATTAAGGCACAACAGGTTAAGAACTTGCTAGGGTGACAGAGCTCATGAAGAAGTCTGGGTCCAGATTTTGCTCTTACAATACTGCCTTTTAGTAGAAAATTTCCATACATTGTTATCATTGTTCCTAATAGATACCAATTTTACACTATTAACTAATATTCTAGGAAATGAAGAAAATGTGAATCCTTAAATTATCTTAAATCAACTTGTTCTCTCTAGTCATCCTCTTGCGATGAACAATGATAGCAATGATAGCCATTATGATCATTATGAACTTTTAAGATGATCTTTTATTTCCGGTGAAAATAAATTGTCACATTGTTGCTGTGGTCTGAATGTTTGTGTATTGCCCCTCTGGCCCCTGCCTCAATTAAATTATTGAAAACTAGTTGCCAAGGAAGGGTGGTTTCAGGTGGAAGGAACGTGAGTGCTGTTCTAGAAAGAGGATTGGCAAAGGGGGGGCGGGAAGATAAGATGTATCTTATGGCTCTGCTTGTCCACATAAACCTTGAAGAAATGAAAATATTTAAATGTTTCTATAACCCCAGTGGGAAACTAGGTTATCGCACTGGGTATAAGCGACAATTCCTCCTACTATCACCTACTATTGTCCAAAGGTATTGTCCTATAAGAAATTTAGAGTGAGTGCCCGGACAATAACCTGCCTTCCCTCAGGGGACAGTCTATGGTGTTAACCTTGACTTAAAGGGGGTCTTTCCTATATTCCGTTAGCTACTAGCATTTCATAAAGGCAAACTTCTCTGAATCCTGATGCATTAATTTATGTCTCAATTAAGGAAAAATGACATCATTTTAGAGAATGGGTACTCTTGAGGAGTTAATTCAGATGACTGAATTGGCTTGTCAGATGGCATCACAACACACTTCACAAGGTACAGAGGTGCACAGACGTCTTTCTTAGACTCCGTCCCTCCTCCGCCCCAGGCAACTTAACCCTTAACCAGCATTACCTATTTTCCTCTAGATGCACTATCTTCCTAGGATTGCGGAATGTTCTGCTGTTTATCATTTGTTTTCATTTTTTTCTTCTCAAAACAATCTGCTTAATTCTTAGACAAGGGCTTTTAAAAGAATGATGTGGAGGTGGTGAGGTGTAGGGGTGGGGAGGACATCCCTCAGCAGAAGTGCTTGTGAAAGTGGACGCAGATCAGTTTGCAGGTGGAGCCACATTGTCTCTGCACGCAGTCTGCCATGCTTAACTGAGGATGGGCTCTTCCTCTACCCATCCCACTATATTCGTTAGCGCGGCATAATGCTTTTGGAATCAGCACGGGTACACTGGGAACCTGCTGCTTGCCAGACACTGATTGTGGGCTTGTGATAGTTCATCCTCGTGAGAAAATTGGGGCTTGCTTGGTGAGAGTGAACACCATACCCTTTCTTTCCACCCACCTCTCCTTGAAGGAAACCTCATGTTCCAAAGAGCCAGTAGCCACCAAGCATCCCTTTTCCTTTAAAGGAAGGGACATGGAGTTCCATAAATGTGACTCTTCCCTACATCCAGGATGGTTTTATTACCGTTGTAAAACAGTTTGCAGCATACAAAGCATTTCATATACATTCTCTTATTTTTAAACTTCCTTCTGTTATTCTTTTTTTTAATTTTTTTATTCTTATGTATTTATTTTTTACTTTTTTTTTTAATATGAAATTTATTGTCAAATTGAGGTGCAAAATAAACTTCCTTCTGTTATTCTGGAGGGAGAGTGAGTGGTTGGGTGAAGCATCTGTGTATATAAAGCTGGACCAAGGAGCTAGACCCTTAAACCAACCCATTTATCAGTTGAAGTGACACAGTTTAGGGAGAAGTATCAGGTGAGCAGCAGTTAGCTTACAGGGCACATTCTCAGTTATGGTTAAAATGCCCACATGACAGGGGCACCTGAGTGGCTCAGTCAGTTAAGTGACAAACTCTTGATTTCAACTCAGGTCATGATCTCACAGTTTGTGAGTTGGAGCCCCGCATGGGGCTCTGTGCTGATGGTGCGGAGCCTGCTTGGGATTCTCTCTCTCCCTCTCTCTCTGCCCCTTCAGAGCTCTCGCTCTTTCTCTCTTTCAAAATAAATAAACATCTAAAAAATAAAAAATAAAATGCCCACATGATAAGAAGGCTCAGCTATTTCCTGGGAGGGCTACAGCAGTTAAATAACAAGATAGACATTCTACTGTTACTGTACCAAACAAATCTCCCAGATTTGTACTGCTTTGGAGACATACCGCCTCTTATTCTTTTTTTTTTTTTTTTTTTTTTGCATAGGGCAAGTGAAAACACAGACATGATTAGGAAATCAAGGACTGAGCTTCCAACAAATGCAATTAAGGCCACAAACAAAACTACACTTCATTATGAAGTTGGACTGTGACATGATTATTCCCTGGGTGCTTTCTATGGGTCACTTGCCAATCAGAAAATGCCACATCACATTCATCACAGAAACAAGGGACTCTTTGCTCGAAATTAAAATGTGTATTTAACCCACCCACCCTGTCCCGGCAGTTCTCAGGTTCTGTGGTTCACCCCTACTAATGTAGTACAGCGACATGACTGCACTCACTCTACTGGCATTCTTTGTAATGTGAAAGAAAAGAAAAATCATTGGCAGAAGACGCTGATTAAAGCATACTGCCCAAAAAATTTTCCACAGCACTTGAATGCTTGGATTCACTGCTGCAGTTTGCATGGAGAAAGCACTGTCCTTTAGAAGAAAAATCTGTTTTTCTAAGTTAGAAGTGTGAACTTAAAGTCATGTTTTTCACGTAAAGTCCTTTTATGTGATGTTGATATTTATAATCGGACTATGCATTCTTAACTAAATTATCTCACTAACAACCCAGCTGTCTACTGAAAGTTTAATATTTAGCCAGATCTGCTTCAGAATTTTCAAAGTAGTAAAATATTACAAACACATTGGAATACCCAATGCCCCTGTCTTCTAATGGTAAACATCATTGCGAATTTGTTTATTTTCCTAAGCATGTATTTATACTAAGTATACTACACATATACTACATATGTATACATTGACAGAGAATTTATATAGTCTTGTTTTTCATGTTTTAAATTTCATGTAAGCATGTCATATGGTATTTGTTACTCTGCAGTGTAATATTTTAGAGACTTATTCATATGGAAACAAATACCTCTAGCTCACTCAGTTTAACTGGTGAATAGCATTATGAATATACCACAGATATTTGTCAATACTCCTATTGAAGGGCAATTATATTGTTTCCAATTTTTGCTTTTAGAAATAGTCCTGCAATAAGCATTATTATGTGTCTCATATGCATAAGAGAGATTGTGTCTAGAGTATACATAGAAATGGAATTAACTAGGTTGTCAGAGAGACTATCTCCTGCTTTACTAAATATTGTCAAACTACTCTCCACAATGGCTATAACAACTATAAATATATACATATATGTTTGGGTGTGTATATATATGTATATATTGATACATACATAACACTGTAAAATTCCCACAAACATCATGTGAAAGTTCCTGATTCTCCATAGTCTTGCCAACATTTTGTACTGTCAGATTTTTATAGTTTTGCCAATCTGATAGGTATGTAAGAGTGCATCTCATTGACCATATGAGCTTCCTTTCCTTGTTCTTTTTCTTTTTTTTTTTAATTTTGTTTTTTAACATTTATTCATTTTTTTTTAATTTTTTTTGTCAACGTTTATTTATTTATTTTTGGGACAGAGAGAGACAGAGCATGAACGGGGGAGGGGCACAGAGAGAGGGAGACACAGAATCGGAAACAGGCTCCAGGCTCTGAGCCATCAGCCCAGAGCCCGACGCGGGGCTCGAACTCACAGACCGCGAGATCGTGACCTGGCTGAAGTCGGACGCTTAACCGACTGTGCCACCCAGGCGCCCCAACATTTATTCATTTTTGAGAGTGGGAGAGACAGAGCATGAGCTGGGGAAGGGCAGAGGGAGAGGGAGACACAGAATCCAAAGTAGGCTGCAGGCTCTGAGCTGCCAGCACAGAGCCCGACACGGGGCTCGAACTCACAGACCGCGAGACCACGAGATCACGAGATCATGACCTGAGCTGAAGTCAGACGCTCAACCGACTGAGCCACCCAGGCGCCCCTCCTTGTTCTTTTTCTATTGAGCTATCACTTTCTTATTGATGTTATAAGTTATGGATATTAAGCCTTTTTCCATAATATATATGTGTAGATGCCTTCTTCTGGATTATGGATTCTTTCATCGCTTTCATCATATGGTGTCTTTTTTTTCAATACTCATTCCTAATTTTGAAGTAATTATATTCGTAAGTTTTTTCTTTTGTGTTTGTGTGTTTTGTGTCTTGTTTAATGAAATCTTCCCTAAAGTCATATTCTCCTATATTTTCTTTTCAAAGTTTAAAAGTTTTAATTTTCACTTTAATTTTGTAAGATGGAGAGATTCAATTTCATTTTTACACAAATAACTTATTAAGCACCACTTATTAAATCATCCAACCTTTCCTAATTTAGTAAACCATCTTCATATGAGATTTTCATACATATTTTTATTTCTAGGCCTCTCTATTTTATTCTCTCTCTTTACATCTGGTAAGAAAAGTGATTCCTTCCTCCCCATCCTTTCTTTTTGTTCAATATTATCCATTATTCTTGGATCTTTATCTTCTGTATGAATTTTTAAATAACACTGTCCAACGTATAAAAATGCATGTTGGCCTTTTGACTGAATTGCATTCAGTTTGTAGATAAATTCATAGAGAATTACAGTTTTCAAATGATTGAGTCTCCCCTTCCATTCATGCCTTCGCTTGATTAGGTCTTTTATTTCCTGCAATAATATTGTTAAAATTTTAAAAAATGTCTTCAAGATGTTGTGAGATTTATTCTTGGGTATCATATAGTCCTCATTATTATGAATGAGCTTTTCTTCTATTGCATATTTAGTCAATTACTGATGGCATATAAAGATGTTAATGATACTTGATGCTGATTATTTATTTATAAACCTGCTGAATTCCTATTGGTTTTAATAATTTATGCATAGAACCCCTGTTGGGAGGGTGGTATTGTCTATAGATAAAGACTGTTTTGTCTCTTTCTTTCCAAATGTATACCTCTTATTTCCTTTCTCTAATCCTATTGCATTATATACAACTGCAAGTACACTTTAAAATAGTAATGTAAGAAATCTCTCTATTATTCTTGACATTAATGGGAATGCTAATTCCAGAATCAGATCTAATGGCTATCAGAGTAGTACTACTGTCATTAATAGTGGGATGTTGTAAAAGAAAATAATCAGAGTCGTGGGCAGATTGGTTTAGTTCTTATTCATGAGATTGAGTACTTACCTTTAGGTTCTCAAGTTCCTCAGCTTACTAGCAGCCCAAATCCCAGGTGATTAGCAACCTATCTTTGTCCACCCTTTTATGCGGTGAGGGAGCTCAGCAGCCCTACTCAGCCCCTGGCATTAGGCACTTAGCCTAATAATGATTCTCAATTCACATAGACCCTTTTTGGCACTTTCCTGAATGTCCATGTCTAGCAATGCCTACTTCCTGGAGCAGAGCAAGCCCAAAATTCAGCCACGCACATTCTGTTGAATTTATGTTCTACTCTGGTTCAGTATCTTGGGAGATTTTTCTCTAGCATACATACCTGGAAATGGAATTAACGAACCTGTAGGATGAAGTATGTTCAACTTTACTAGTTGGTCCATGGTCATGGAGATGGTTATATTGTTTTTGAACCTATGTCATTTTTACTTTTATTTTTGATTAAAACATTTAATCTCTTTTGCTATTTGCAGTGGAACTGAAACAATGTGCAAATGTTTACAGCCATTTTGTCCAGAAATTTAACTAGTTTTATTTTTTAGATAATTTTCTTTGTATGTAAGAAAAGGTGAGAATCAGAAAAATTATACTTATAATGTGTCCGTAAAATAGTTCCTAAACTATGAATTACCTACAGATCCCAATACAGGAAAACTACCTGTCAAGTTGCCATATGGCTTGTCATTTGTAGAACATGATCTGCAGATAATAAAGGATGGGGCCAAGTTGAAGTTCATGATTAAAAAAGTAACTTAGACGTTCTTAAGAAACTTTAAAGTATGAGGCAATGTAGCAAAGGAGTTAAGAGAAGAGCATCTAGTAACATCAGTGAGTTAGAGTCCAAGCTCTACCAATTACTAACTCTTTAAGCTATTGCTTCCTTACTGGTAAAAAGGGACCACATTAGCATCTACCCTAAAGGGTTATTTTGAAGATTGAACAAAATAGAGTACACATAAAACATTTAGCAAAATGTTTAGCACATAAGGAACACTCAATAAAATTTAGCCATTATTTATTTAAGTTCACAAAGGTTAATATATTTCCCTTTTATGTGACATGTAATCTGACAATAATCTGAAGCCTTTTATTTTCATTACTTTCAATTTGTCCATTTCATAAAATTAAGCACCTATGCTTTTGGTAATTAGCATGTAATATAGGGATTTCCCAGAGTATTTAGATAGGAAATAGAAAATATATTCTTAAATAAATTAAATTAGAAAAAGTAAAACTTTATAAAATAAATGAGTTTTTTCTTTATAAATGAGTTTTGTCTCATTGTTGAGAACTACTTTAATATTCTAACAATAGGCAAATTATTTCTGCTACATTATCTGAAGAAAAAAATTACAGATTAGAAATGACAGAAAAGGAAATAGGTAATTAAAAATGAAGAAGAAAAATCCAGTTTTAAAGACCAAATAAAGATTCAGTTATTAGCATTATAACTTTTTCACCTTCTGCTTAGCACACAGGCAAACCCTACCCTGTGAAATACCACTTAAAACTGGTCAATTCATGGTTTAACCAAAAAAAAGTATATTTACAAAGTAGTTTTATAAGTGAACATGTAATGTGAAACACCATCTAATTCATGGTGTTATGGTGATAGACACTGGGTCATTTCAGGAACTGGCCTGACCCTACCTCTCTTACCACAAGGTTGAATATGGGGGCCAGAGAATCCAGCCTCCTGAGCATGTGATTGGCTTAGAGATTTTTTTTTTTTTGCCATGAAAAATGTTTAGTCAAATTTATCACTTATTTCCCTTATTGCTTCCATATTTTGACTCTTGGTGATTTTTCCATTTTCAGTTTATAAAAGTATATACTCAGATTTCTTTCTTGTATTTATTTGTGTAGCTTATCCAGGTGTGTAATATGAAGAATAGATTAAATTGATCTTTTTTTTTTTTTTTCTTATATGGCTCTCCAGTTATCCAAACTCTACTTATGGAAAAATTCTTCCCTTTCTTCACTAATCTGATGTGCTGCCATTATCATGTTATATTTTCATATTCTCTTAGTTCTTTCAAGATAATGTGTCATTTCTCTTTGAATATTTTTAATATTTTTCCTTTTGCTTGATAGAAAATTTACTGTGATGTGTCTGGCTATAGTTTTTCTTAATTTTTTTTTTCTTATCATGTTTGGGGTTTGTAGCACACTCTGGTGATTTAATGTCAGTTTGGGAAGATTCTCAGCCACTATCTTTTTAAATATTGCTGCTGGCCTATTCTCTTCATTCTCCTTTTGGGATTCCAATTACACACATGTTAGACCTTTAAACCATGTTCCATACATGTCTTATTCTCTCTTCAATATTTTCCAAAAATTTCTCTAGGTTTTAGTTTGTGTATTTTCTTTTATTTATCTTCCAATTTACTAATCCTCTCTTCATCTGTGTCTAATCTCTTAAACATATTTGCTGAATTCTTTATTACATTTTTAGTAATTTTTAACAATTGACAATTATTGTATTTATTTTATATATCCTTATTGATTACACTCTACCTATTTAAAATGTACAATTCAATGGTTTTAGTACATTCACAGATTTGTATAACTATTAACCACAATTGAGTTTAGGACATTTTTATGACTCCAAAAAGAAATACCATACCCATCAGCAAGCACTCCCCATCTTTTCCAAATACTCTTAGTTCTAGGCCCTGTTAATTTGCTTTCTGTCTGTATATATTTGCCTATTCTGGATACTTCATATGAACAGAATCATACAATATGTCTTCTGTGACTGAATCCTTTCACTTAGCATAATGTTTTCAAATTCATCTGTGCTATAGCATGTGTCAGTACTTAGTTCCTTTTAATTGCTAAATAATATCCCATTGTGTGGCTATACCTTATGTTTACATTTTTATCAGTTGACACAGGTTATTTCTACATTTGGGCTATTATGAATAATGTTGCTATGAACATTCGTAGACAAGTTTTTTTATGAACATAACTTTCATTTCTCTTAGGTATATACCTAGGAATGGGATTGCTAGGTCATTATGGTAATAACTTCATATATATTTAACTTTTTGAGGAACTCTTGGACTGTTTTTCATAGACTGCCCTTTTTTATATCCCCATCAGTAGTATATAAGAATTCTAATTTTCCACATCCTCAGCAACACTTATTATTATCTGTATTTTTTATTATAGCCACCCTAGAAGGTGTGAAGAGGCAGTGGTATTTCATACTTTGCAATTTACTTTTCCTTTTTTTATAGTTTAAAAAGTGATTTTTATGTTTTCTACTTTATAATCTTTTTATAGTTCAGTTCTTCCCTGAAGTTATCCATTCAGCGTCTAATTTCCTGAACAGTTAAAGCCCAAATAGGATAATGTGAATAATATGAATCTCCTGTGTGTCTGTTTCTATTATATTTTTTCTTTTAGCTTTGGTCATGTGGCCTTTTCCTCAGTACACCTAGCCATTTTGGATTCAACATAGATATTATTATGAATAATCACAAATGTTGAGAATAATTTTATTCTCTATAGAGAACTAAATATTACTTTTGACAAGCAGTTAGAGTAGGGACAGATCACCATATCCAAATATGGAATTGATTTTATTCAAATCTTGGCTACAGGCTTCATGAAAGCTTGTGTTTTCTGGTTTACCCTTACTGCTGGGGTAGCTTCTGGGAGTTCCATTTTATAATAGGCTGGTGTATTTACCAGAGCCTGTCTTCCATGATACACCTTTAACTACAATTTTTGTCCCCATAAAATTGTCAGGGGCTCTTTTTAGTCCTCAGACCCTGTAGTTGACATTTTCCACACAGCCCTATGGGGGTCTGAGACACAGTATATCAGGTATACCTCTCTGTGTTTCTATTCTCTCCTAACTCATGGTTTCTCTTCACTACCTTAGCAGTTCTTTGATGGTTCTTACACACATGAAACACAAAACTGTTTTTCTTTTCCTTATTATTATTACTCAGCTTTTGATTTATTCTCAGCAGGACAGTTGCTATATAACAAGCTAAGCCATCATTACAGGAAGACTTTGCATGCACTTGGATTCATTTTGGATTTTCTATTCTGTTCTAGTAGTCTATCTAGTTCTGCACCAATGCTATCCCCATTTTAATTATATACAACTTTGTGATATAATTTTATATCTGCTAGGGTTGATGTGTGCATTCTTGCACACACACATGTGCACACAGACACACATACACAGCTCATATTTTTTTCAGTGTTTTCTATTCTTCTTTGCGTTCTTGTTTATTCTTCAAGATACTGTACAATGAAGTTACTTAATTCCAGAAAAATTTGGTATTTGTATTAGGATCAGGTTAAATTTATAAATTTACTTAGGAATAATTGACATCTTTCTAGCATTGAGTCTATCTAAAAACATCTAGTTAAGTCTCCTCTGTGTCCTTCAGAAGATATTATAACTTTCCTCGTATGGGTATTAGGTATTGTAAAGGTTTTAGATTTTTTTCTGGTGTAAATGAAATTTTCTTTTCCATTCATCTCCTAATTGATTATTGTTCATATATGTGAAAAATATTGATTTGCTTTTTGCATATTACAGTTATAGCTTCCAAATTTACTGAATTACTTCATTAGCTTTACATCAATTATTCTGAGCTTTTCAGAAATAACAATATAGCATACACAAATAAAATACTTTTAACCTTGTTCTTTCAAATTCTTATGTTTCTGTTTAGTTGTCCAGACTAATTTCTGCAATATTAAATTTTGGTGGAGATATCAGGCATATTGTCTTGTTCCTGGATTTTGCAGCAAAAGGTCTAAAGTATCTCCATTGGGGAAGATACTGGCTCTTGGGTTACATACCATTTTATAATTTCAAGGAAGTATCCATTATAAGGATGTATCCATTAATGCCTACTGAGTGCTGTTTACATAAATGGGTGTTATATTTTGTTGTGTGTTTTGCCATGAAAGAAAATTTTCATATTATTTTTTCTTTACAGCTCTATTAATTTGATGAATGGTATTTATTCTTTGCTGTAGAAGCCAGGAAAAAGCCAAGAGGCCTCATATCACCACCATAATCTAATATTGTAGAAATTAGTCTGTACAGTTAAACAAGAAAGTAATTAGAAACATAAAAATTTCTTAAAATTTAATTATCCTTGTCTTTCAGAAATAAATTTTCCACATTATGATGTATTATTTTTTAAAACATGTTTATTTTTGAGAGAAAGAGAGTGGGAGGAGCAGAGACAAAGGGGAACAGAGGATCCAGAGTGGGCCCCATGTTGACAGCAGCAAGCCTGACATGGGGCTTGAACACAGGAACCGTAAGATCATGACCTGAAGTCAGACATTCACCTGACACACCCAGGCACCCCTATGATGTATTATTTTTTAATGCGTTGTTAACTTTTGGCTAATGTTTTATAATTTACATACTTGTTTATTAGTGGGAATAGGCTGTAGTTTTCTTTGTGCAGTATTTCTCAGGTTTTGTTATCAACTTTATATTCATTATTTTTCTTGCTTTTCCATGCTTTGGAATAGTTTAAATAGCATTTGTATACTCTAAAGGTTTGGTAAAATTTCATTATAGAACTATGTGTGGAAAGATTCTTTACATCTTTATTTCATCCTTTGAATATATTCTGTTTAGAATCTGTTTACTAGGGTTAATTTTGGTAAGCTATATTTTCCTAGAAAATTATCTTTTTCTTTTAGAATTTCAATTGAATTTGTATTGAGCTGTGCAGAGAAATGTCTTTTGATTTAGACATCTATCATTATGCCCCCTTTACTGTTTCTTTTTTTGCATATTATTTTATTTTATATACTATTTTATTGTTTTGTATTTTCTCAGATTTATGTAACTGATTTAATTTTTAAAGAACCAATTTGTTTATTAATAAGCTCTGTGGATTTCTTTTTGTTTCTCTAACTCATTAATTTCTGTTCTTTTCATTTCTTCTTTTTAATTGCATCTTCTTCCTAATTTTGATGCTGTTTACTCCTATTTTGTGTCTATAAGGCAATTAGGAAGTATTCTATTTCCAGATACTCTTTTTTCTCTGTTTTTTTATAGTTGTAATTTATTTATATTGTGAGGGCATATATTAACTAAATGCTATTTTAACACTACATCCACCATCAACTCTACAGTTCAATGTACTTAATGTCCTTATGGGAAACCTTCCCCAGTATTTCTCAGTTGTCTGAATTCATCCCCTAGTTGATTCTTTAGGAATCAACTTGAGGTCTTTCATATCCATAGCCTCATTTATGACATATATACTTAAAGATAAGTTTAGGTAGATACAAATATTTGGCTTACATTATCTTCAAGTATCTTAAAAATAGCACCCTACAGTTTTCTGGCTTAAAATACTGCTGTTGAAAAGTAAGCCAATCTTAACATTCTTTCCCGGTAAGTAACTTGAATTTTTATCTGGAAGTCCAAAGGATATACTCTTTTTCTTTAAAGCTCAATAGACTTTTTAAATATATCTTGGTGCTAACTGCTCTCCATTGATTTTTATATGGTATTCTTTTTTTTTTTTAATTTTTTTTTTCAACGTTTATTTATTTTTGGGACAGAGAGAGACAGAGCATGAATGGGGGAGGGGCAGAGAGAGAGGGAGACACAGAATCGGAAACAGGCTCCAGGCTCTGAGCCATCAGCCCAGAGCCCGACGTGGGGCTCGAACTCACGGACTGCGAGATCGTGACCTGGCTGAAGTCGGATGCTTAACCGACTGCGCCACCCAGGCGCCCCAATGGTATTCTTTTTTAATATGTAGATTCAAATTTTGTTTTTTGTCTGGAAAGCTTTATTGAATTACACTTTTTTGTTCTGTTTCATTTCTTTAGTTTTCTCCTTTAGGAATTATGTTTAGACGTGTGTTAAATCATTTTTTCTGTTCTGCTAAATCTATCATGTCTAAAACTTTTTTTATCATTTTTTCAAATCCATTTGATTTTTTTTCATTTTTTCTTTCCATTTTTTATTTCACTATTGTTTCATTAATGTCTATTAACTTTTTGTTCTTTCCAGTTTAGTCTTCTGACTTTTTTATTTTTAATTGTTCATTGAGCTGTTTTTCTTTTAATGTCCTCTTCTTAGCTAGCCTTTATGTCTCTGAACTTTTCTGATTAATTATACAAACTTTATAGTTTTATTGTTTTCTTAATTTCCTTTAGCCAGTTTTGAAATATTAAGTCATAATTTTCTTTGGCCTTGTGTGCTGTATTTTCTAATGTGTCTTCATTGTATATCAGCACATCATTCAGAGAATTTGACTTTTTGCTCATAATATATTGCAATTATTTTCTGTTGCTCATGCTTTACTGAGATGGGGCTTTCTATTTTAGGAAGTTACCACATATGAGTGGTGGCAGAACAGAATTGTTTTCCTAGATTCATGGCTCTAGGGCCCCCTCTTCTCTTATTTCTGCCAAGCATTTATAAGTAGGACCTCACTGTACCTTCTACTTTCTCTAGTCCCCTTTCCTGCTTTGTATCTAGGACTTCTCTCCCATTACTAATCATATAAATTTCAGTTCTACTTTTGGTAGACTTTATTTAGTGTGAGATTCTATTCCTCTAGAAGGCAGTTTTGGTTGTATATTTCCAGAAGCTCTGGGAACTTAAACACACCAACATAATATACACTTTAGTCTTTCTACACTTATCTGCAGTAAAATGGGTGCTCTGCAGCCCTTCTTTCATAATTAATCTCAGACCTGCCTGCTACATTTCTTCTCCAAGAATAGAACTTCCCTTGAGTAGGTAAGTACTTTTGCTGATTCTTTGTTCTCAGGCTCAAAGAAAATGAGAGATTCCTCCATTCTCCCCTCTGTTACTGCCAATAGTTGGTGCTTTTACTTACCTGCCCAAATTCTAGAATTTGTAAGAAAGATTTCACTGTAAAACATTTTTTTAATGTTTACTGATTTTTGAGAGCGAGAGACAGAGCACAAACAGGGGAGGGGCAGAGAGG
The DNA here is from genome assembly GCF_016509475.1 of Prionailurus bengalensis. Lineage (NCBI taxonomy): Eukaryota > Metazoa > Chordata > Mammalia > Carnivora > Felidae > Prionailurus > Prionailurus bengalensis. The sequence goes on along the minus strand of NC_057344.1, from coordinate 73,666,364 downwards.
GAGGAGGACACACAAGCCCATGCAGGCTCCAGGCTCTGAGCTGTCAGCACGGAGCCCAACATGGGGTTCAAACTCAAACTGTGAGATTATGACCATGAGCTGAAGTTGAATGCTTAACCGACTGAGCCACCCAGGCGCCCCAGAAAGATTTCACTTTTTGTTGAAGATGCTGTACATGAGTTTTTACTTTTACTGTTTTATATTCTCTGTTCGGTACAGTGATTTGGGAAGATTTAAAAATCTACACTGATGTTGCCATGTTGCTCCAACTACAATCTAAACCACTTTCTCTACTTTGCTTTTGGGATACTGCATATCCTTATTTTCTATCTTTCTTTATTATTTGCTGGATCTTCTATCTTTTTTTGACTTCTTGGTCAGTGCTTCAGGAATCAGTCCTGGGATCTTTTCTGTATTTCCACTTACTCCTCAGTTATCTCTCCCAATCCCATGACTTTACTATCTATAATCCAATGATTCCAAAAATTTTCTCTATAGCCCTAAATTTTCTTAAACTCTACACTCATGTCTAACTTTCTCCAAACCTTGTGTTCATTATCAAGAACTAGCAACACTACTTTCAATATATAGCTTGACTCTGTTCACCTTCATATAACAACCTCACTGAGCTATAATCATCACCAGCTGAGATTAGTGAAATAACCAGGTAACTGGGATACTGTTATTGCACTAACTCCCTCCCCACCCCTTTGTTTATCCTCCACAAAGTAGCCAGTTACTCTTTTTAAAATATAAATCAGATAATGTCACCAGTGACTTCTCGTAACCCTTGGAACGAACTCTGAAGCTTTTCATCACAGTCTACAAGGTCCTATAGGGTGTAAACTCTAGTTTCCTCCAGGATCTCACTTCCTACTGTTTTTCCTCCCACTAGTTCTAGGCCACGCTGGCTTTATACTTTCCCAAACACTCCATGTGGCTCTGACTAGGGCTTCTGTATTTGCTGATGCATGTACCTTCACTGCTTTCCCCTTTACATGGCTCATTCACTTCACTCAACTCAAATAGCATCATATCCGAGACACCTCCCCGGAGCATTCAATTAAAACAGTATTGCTGTATTCCCTTACCACCTTGTCAATCTTTGCTTTTCCTTATATCCATCTTTAGTTTTCTTTATATCATAACACTTAACATTACTTGAAAGCATATTTTTGTTGTTTTCTCCCTCAGGAAAACATAAGCACCGTAAACGTTCTGGCTTTTTCTAGTCTGTTGACTCCTAAGTTCCCAGAGCCCAGATCCATGCCTTGCCCACAAGAGGCACTAAGTAGTAAATATTTGTTGATTAAATTTATGAAGTATTTCTCAATTATCATTTCTTATAACTTATTACAGTGCTTTCTAGTGTCATAAGTTCAAATTTAATACTCTTACCTTTGCCTTTATATTTAAAAAAGGTTTTTGTCACCTTTATTCTTTGCTTTTCTTCCAGTTCTTATGATTTAATTTTAACTTTTACTCATTAATACAACTATGGTTAATTTTTGTTTATGGTATGAGGATAAATAACTCCATATTTACCTCCTCCCTACTATACATTTATTAATAATCTATACTTGTTTAAAATATCACTTTTTGCACATACTGGGTATATGCACATATAGAACAGCCTTCATAAATTCTTCATATTGTTTTTACTTTAAATGTTAATAAATTTTGATTTTAAACATTCTAGGCATATCTACAGAACTGTACTCTCTTTTCATATTGACAGAACTTTATTCTGTTAGCCATAGGGCAGCCATGTTTATTGCAGGATCTGAAATTAAACCAATGTGCTTGATCACATAAAATTGTTGCCTCAAACAATATGTTTTTGAACATCATCAATAACTTGTTTCTATTATGTCTAAAACTCACAAGAAATATATGAATATTATGAGGAAGGGAGAAAGAAAGAGAAAATAAACCAGATTACAGAAAAAAATTGATTTTATCTAAATATTCTATAATATTTTGACAAGATCTTGAACTTTCTTTCTGCCTTGTGATTGGCTAAATCACAGAACTGTGTTAGAATTCACACCTAATGGGTTCAAGGAGGCCCATGTAGCACACCCTCACATTATAGCACCCCCTGTGCTCATTCACATATGTATTCATTCATCCTAAGAAACATCTGTATTTCATAATACAAGTGGAGACCAGGCCTTTGCCCTGAGGGCTTACTATCTAACAACGAAATCCATGTATTTAGCTTTCTAACCAAAATAATGTTTTCTCATTCAAGAGATGCACTTTTGCATCTGTTACTTATTTGGTATGCTTTCTCCCTTTCTATTACTCACTTCACAGTTTTGGTTTAGCAAATATATTGGGTGAAATGAGGAAAACTATGTAGACCAAAACAGTAGGAAGTGCTAAATTGTCATCAAATAGCCAAGTGCTGAGTTTATAAGAGAAAGGTATAGTTTGATACTCCAGCCACTTTGGGCTGGATCATTTTAAGACTGCCATAATCAAATTCCACATTTGATCTATATGAAATCAAAATAATTTATACTGCCAGAATTCAAATAAAATCCACAGTGTTTGAGAACTATCAACCATGCCTGTATGTTATATTGTGGTTTAAAAATTTCTATAAAATGTGATATTTTAATATAAATCACAACTATCAGGCAAGCACTCATTTTTAAAAAAGATGAGCTGCCTGAAAAAAGGACCAGGTACTAAAATCCTATATTCTGCCCCAACTGTTTTTTTAAACTATCCACTACTTGATAAATGTGTAAAGTCACCCACTTGAAATTGTGTCACTCTAAATGCCAGTTACGTGGAGTGAGAAGTAAGGTAATAATTCCCAATTTTTTAATTCTATAATTCACACACAAGAAATATACCTCCAAACAAACAAACAAAAAAAAACAAACACCACAACAAATTTGCCTTTCATGGTACAATGTATTCTAGGTCATTGTTACCTAGCTTTAGGTTCACAGCCTGATAAACCTAAATTTTCAGACAATGAAGGGAGATACTTGAAAGAAACAGAAAGAAAGAAGGACAAAAGAGATTCCTTAAAAGAAAGAAAGGAAGAAAGAAAGAAAAGATTCCTCAACAAGATGAACCTACAATGGACAAGTGACTCAGCAAAATCTTTACACTTAAAAATAGTTTTTACAAGTCCTTCCCTTTTGCCTTCTTTCATTTCTCTACCTGTGCCCTAAAACTATTCCTTTTTATATTTACTTTTAAAATTTATTTATTTTTAAATTTTTTTAACGTTTATTTATTTTTGAGAGAGAGAGGGAGACATAGAATCTGAAACAGGCTCCAGGCTCTGAGCGGTCAGCACAGAGCCCGACGCAGGGCTTGAACTCACAGACCGTGAGATCATGACCTGAGCCGAAATCGGATACTTAACCGACCGAGCCACCCAGGCGCCCCTAAAATTTATTTATTTATTTAGAGAGAGTGCGCACACACTCATGCACCCATGCTCGGGGGAGGGGCAGAGAGAGAGGAAGACTGAGGATCCCAAGCAGGCTCCACACTCTCAGCACAGAGCCTGACAACAGGGCTCTGTCCCACGAACCATGAGATCATGACCTGAGCCAAAGTCAAGAATCAGACAGTCAGCTCACTGACCCACCTGGACACACCCCAGATTTAGTCTTCTATTTCCTCTTTTGGCCTTCCTTCCATCCCTATAATGGGTGTAACCTACCTCCAGTGACTTATGTTGGATGCCTAGTTTTGGTCACAAGCAAAGCTATAGCTTCACTGATGTTGGTATTCCTCTTGGACAGAAAGATCTTCCATCCTCTCTTCAGCTGTGACCAAACAGATGGCGCTATGTACTTTGGAGCTCAACCAAAACATGCTGTGAAGATAAACCCAATGAGTTTACCCATAATATCATGTGAAAATCCACTAACCATATTCACGCCATACACCTGACTGCTTTGAAGTATATCATCATCTTAGATCCTTTTGTGTTTTTTACTTTTTACTTAATGTTAAGGTATGTGTAAAATGGCAAAACAAAAATAACAAAACATATATTTGGATGGAAATAGTTTTAAAATTAATAATTAATTTTTAGGGCGCCTGGGTAGCTTAATTGGTTGAGCATCCAACTTTGGCTCAGGTCATGATCCCACAGTTCGTGGGTTCAAACGCCACGTCAGGCTCTCTGCTGACAGCTCGGAACCTGGGGCCTGCTTTGGACTCTGTGTCTCCCTGTCTCCTCTGCCCCTCTCCTGCTTGCACGTGTTCTCTCTCTCTCAAAAATAAACATTGAAAAAACCTTTAAAATTAATAACTAATTTTCATCCCTATCATTCTGGAAAACACAGCAAGTAGGGTTCTGAAACTGAGGGTGAGAAGGACACCCCTGTCTCAACTGGACAGCGACACACAGACCAGGTATGCATGCACGAACGCAGCCAGTAGTTTATAGGACATTTTAATATTCTTCGAGAACAGTCAAATGACCAAATCCCTAAAGATACAGGCATTTTTTTTTCCCCTTTCTTTGCCCAGGAATCTGTTTTGGAGGCCAATTCAATGATTACTACTAGGACATGGAATTTTGATATCCATTTGGTACTGATTTACACCAGTATTTTTAAGGCTGCCAACAAGAAAGTCCAGAATTTCAGGCAGCCAAAATTCCACAAGAGACAACTGTCTTTTATTTTATAGCTTATGAATTTGGGGCTTAATATGATTTTCCACTAACAAGTTCTGTACCCCCTCCAGAGTGCTAAAGCCGGTGTGTAGATCAGCAAAGTAACACAGAACATATGAGGCAAGTTAATATTAAACTTGAAGGAAAACTATACAAATTATATTGTTTACTTAGGAAAAAAGCACTCTAGTTGAAAGGGCCGATGTATGATTTATTGCAAACACTCAGCCAGTGTGTTCCCATTTTCAGCTTAACTCTACTAGCAGCAGTGGTTTGGTGGCCGTGTGGCATTGGATACGGTATAATGAAGTCGTCAATTAAAAATCCACTAGATATTGGTAAGGAATAGCTCTAAATACTTCATGTCTTCTGTTTTTATTAAATGTCTAGAAAAATGCAGAATTATGTCCGGAATGGGCAATAAATCATAGGCCAGTAACTCAGGGAAGAATTCGATGGATGACTCTTGTTAAACAGAAGTAAATAAAGAACCTGTTTAATTAAAAACAACAAAATGTTTTTGGTTCCTAGAAATAAATCTGTTACAAAACAACACTTCCATATATAATTAGGGAAAAAAATCAGTGTACTTTCTTTCAAAGTAATCTTTTGAAGGAAGCCAAGGAGAGAATAAATATTGGAACACTGAAATGATTAATGTTTTTTAGGAAAACCATGAAATCTTCTTCCCTGTATGCCATGAAAAAAAGAAACATGCATCCATCCTTTAATTGTTCCATGACTAAATGACTTTCCCTAGGATTCTAGGCTCGTCCAAAAACCTTCATGTTTTATATAATTTATGATACGATTTTATACACTTGTTCCTGATCTAAGAGTCAGAAGATATGTAACTAATAAAATCAGCATAGGAAGTCTTAGAATTATTTACCTACAAAACCAGGTATCAAACATGGCATCCTGCAATGTTTTCCAGCTAAGAGAAGTAGCTCACGGAATTTTACAGATGAGGCCTATTGAAAAAAATAAAGGAAATATTTCTACAGCAGAAGCTCATATTAACTATTAAGAAAACCATAGCAGGGGCGCCTGGTTGGCTCAGCTGGTTAAGCATCCAACTTAGGCTCAGGTCATGATCTTGTAGTTCATGAGTTCAAGCCCTACATCAGGCTCTGTGCTGACAGCTCAGAGCCTGGAGCCTGCTTCGGATTCTGTCTCCCTCTATCTCTGCCCCTCCCTACTCGCTCTCTTTCTCTCTTGAAAATAAATAAACATTAAAAAATTAAAAAACAAACAAACAGAAAACCATATCAGATGCCTTCTAGGCTTGACATTGGGATCCTAAACTCTTATCCCAACGCCTGGTTGTGTTGCCTACCATGGATGACTTCTGGACCATCAGCAGCAGCATGCACTCTGCTTTCCTGAAGGGATAAGAATCTTTGAAGGATTCTTGGGCTCACCAGAGAGAAGGATAGAACATTACATGTAAGCACCACATAACACCACTATATATCTGAAATAGTAGCTGTACAAAACAGAATTATTTTCACCATGTTTCCAAACTGCTCTAATGACAGTTAAAGCTAAACATGAATATGAACAAATGGAAGAGAGACTTCTGACATCCATTCTTAACTTTTATAGTAGAAATATTTATATAAAAAATCTTCATTTAAAAATATATTGCTAAATTACTCTATGAAATTTGTTATTAGCTAATAACATAATTTTATCTATGCAAACTTCTAAAAGTGACTCTGAATGGATAAATTATTTCACACCAAAAGTTATTGTATCTCAAAGAAAATAAAATGAAGGAATTTCTACAAATATTAATCTTCAGAATTTAATGTGTATACCTGTACCATGTTATAAGACAGAGCATTGAAAAAAAAACTCATTGTATTTATAAAGAAGGCTAAGGAAATATATCTTAGGTGGCAGTCAACCATATACTTATTGCTTTTATCAATCCTGGCCCTCTATCAAGAACATGCATTCTGGTTCATTTAATCAGGAATAGTTTTCTTATTTGGTACAGTTATGACAAATTTCATTCTTAACTTCTCATTAGATTTCCAAAAGACACCACATTAAAATTCAAATTATGGCAAAACTCTGTAAGTGTAGCATATGGGGAAAGTAGAGAAATACATCTCTAAACATATCGGATCTACAGAAAATCACTTCATTTTAAAATCGAAGTTTATCCTCCCCAGTTTCTCCTTTCCATTATTTTTATACTCATTCCTTATTCAGTCTTTACTAATTTATTTTAGATATAGCAGTATAACCAGCAGTAATGTGACCAGACTGCACTATACTTATTTCCATATATTTTCATATAAGCATTTTGGCAGTCAGTCAAATTCATTGTGTCCTTTGGAGATCTGATCATAGAGAAAACTAATGACAGAATATACACGAGTTATATACACAAACGAGTCCTGAGAGCAAAACATAAAGGTTAAAAGAGGGGGTAACTTCTCATTAAGGCTGAATGAAATTCAAGAAATTTAAATGAGGAGGTTCTGAAATCCCTCACTACGTTGTAGCCAATCTTAAGAAGCTAGCCTAAGAATGTCTTGTTCAACCATTCATGACCATTGGTGAGTGGGTGTTGGGCATCACAATCATGTTATATTTGAACTTCATCTTCTGCTTTAAGTTCACGGCACGTACCACTTAGATGTGTTCCTAATGATTCCCCATCTGAAAACAGTGGGGTCCTGGCAGGGGTCTGTGTGGCCAGCAGGAAAAGAGATGGTGAAAAGCTAGGGGTTGAGGCTTCCGGCAGAGAACTGAGATGGTAGGGAAGGGGGGAGTGTGGGTATTTCTGGAGCACTTGACCTGGGGTTCTGGCTGGCATTCTTGGTGGAACTGCTTTAATCCCAGGCTGGGCTACTGCTGTTATCAAAGGTGGTGGAATAACTAAAGATTTCTCTTTTGGAATGCCCGGTGTATATAAATGTTCATCCTTTAGTTTTGCAATATCATTAAATACTGAGGCAAGAGGTTGGAACTTGGGTTCCCAACTGAGGAGATTATCCCAGTGGTAGCTGCCTCTCACATCATGATCAGAGGTTCTCTGGGTGGAAAGCGCTGCACACCTTGCTTCCTGATCATCTGAAATAAAGACGAACTCTCTCCTGACATCAGCCAGGATGTTCTCTTTTATCTCTCTCTTCTTTAGTGTCTGGGGTAACACATTATTTTGAGCATAGGTTGTACCACAGCCTTCTTTATCTTCCTCAAATGTATGGCTGGTTTCTGCTGTTTCAGCAGTGACCACCACATCGGTTTCTCCAGACAAGCAGGAGAGCTGATCTGAGTCCCTCGGGATTCCAGAGTCTGGGACCCTGGATTCCCGATCACTCAGAGCTGAGCCAGAGTCCTTTCTGTAAGGATGCTCATTTATCCTCTGGATTTCCTTATCTTCTGCACTTTCTCCTTCCACAGAACAGTGGCCGCTGGAGTTTGAGTGCCTGTACAGATTCACAATGTCTTTCTCCATGATACTTATTAAACTCAACCACTCAGGCATGGAGTCCACAGGCACCGCCTCATTACGGCACTCATTAGCTTTTTGGAAGGGCTTGAGCATGCTGCCATCTGTGGTCAGTCTCAAATTGATATCTGAGGATGATGATGTTTTCTTTTCTTCATAATTGTTTGTTGTGTCTTTTTGTTTATGTCTTAAAATCAATACAATTAGTATGAAGATGAGTATCAGAAACACCAAAAAGGAGACTGTGACGCTGATGGAAAAGCTGCTACCTGATATTGCTGAGTGTTGTCCTTCTGAAAAAGAAGACACATTTACAAAAACAGCACAAAATGTAAACTTGGAGTCCGGTTTGGGGCTATGAGCGATTATTTTCATTTCAATGGTGTCTTGTTCACGGACTTGACTTCTTATCAGGGGAAGTGCTCTAGTCAAATAAATATTTCCATTAGTTTTATTTACTAAAAAGAAAGGAGATGGAGTTTCCAAAGAATAAAGAATAACTCCATCAATACCAGCATCTGCATCTGATGCTTCCACTTTGCCAACCAACTGTCTTATTTTATTCTTTTCTGGAAGGTTGAAAAAATATTGATCTTGAGTAAAAATGGGTTCAAACTCATCTATCCCTTCAATATCCACCCAAACCATTGAAGAGGCTGCTGAGTCCCCTTTGTCTTTTGCCTGAACTGTGAGGCAGTATTTATTGTCATTTTCATAGTCAAGGACTTGCTTAGTGTGAATATCCCCTGTTAAAGGGTCAATGAGGAAGGGATGATGATCATGAGGCATCCCGTGAGTGGTGGAACAGGGCGATAAAATAGAATAGGTCAATTCTCCATAAGGACCTGCATCAAAATCCAAAGCGTTTACGGAACATACAGTGGAGAAAACAGGGACATTTTCAGGAACAACACAATTTAAGTTTGAGAACATAAACTGAGGTGCATGGTCATTATCATCCAGGACATTGATAAGCACAACCGCAAAAGAAAAATGCTTCCTTTCTTCATCTGAAGCTTGAATAGTTAAGGTGAATTTTGTCGTTTCTTCATAATCCAGAGGTTTAATCAAATAAAGAACTCCAGTTTTTTCTTCCAAGTGAAAATGCCCCCTCTCATTTCCAGAGATGATGTGGTAGATGATTTCTGCATGTGGACCCACATCACGGTCGTTTGCAGAGACCACAGTGATGTGACTCCCTAGAGGGGTACTTTCCTTGACATGGGCATGATATTTCAGACTGCTGAATTTAGGTGGATTATCATTGACATCAAGTACTTCTATTGATACAATGGCTGTAGAGCTCAATGGAGGGCAGCCATGGTCAGATGCCACAATGACAAGGTTATGACTGGCAGCTACTTCTCTGTCCAGGCTACGAAGCAACACCAGGTAACCAGCTTGCTTATAAGGATCTTCTGAATGAATGAAACTAGTTTCTACATGGAAATTATTCTGTGAATTACCACTGATGATCGAATAATCAACGTATGTGTTTTCACGGGTCCAGTCACGGTCCATGGTTGAAAATGTGAGAAGCGTGCCTCCAATTTGAGCATCTTCACTCAAGCTAAGATTATAATATTCTACTGCAAACTCAGGGGCATAATTGTTCGTATCTTGTATTTCTATTTCTACTAAGGTAAGAGCGCTCAGGTCAGGAATGCCACCATCACTGGCTTCAACGAGAAGCTGAATTGTTGATATTTTATCCAGAGGTAATACAGGATTGATAGTAAATATTGTGCCTGAAAAATAAGACATAGCATTTCAATGCTGTGAAATTACATTTTCATGATCCACTTGTCAGCAAATATTTATCAAATATTTACTAATGTGTTGTTTTTATTTGCTAAGTTTGTTATTTAAGTTACAACCGAGAGTAACTCCAAAGAGAAATTTTAAATTATTAGACTTTTGTAACACTTGAGATCCAGAAGTAATACTCCTGGCAGTCACTCTATTAAATATATGTGCTGTTGGAAGATGACTTTGCTACAAATGTCTCTTAATTTTATTTTTGTAAAATAAACTGTTCCATTACTATTTCTTAAGAAAATGTATTCTTATTTGAAAAGCATATACTCCATTCTACTACCCATAGACACATGTATAGAGATATTCTAGAATAAGCTATTTATTCTGGAAATACTGGGTGACGTTCAGTCTAGTCAAATGAAGGTAATATATAGGATAATGCAGATTTTCAACTATTGCTTAATTATAAAGGTGTCTTTCCTAAACCTTTTTTGTTTTTTTTTTAATTTTTTTAACGTTTATTTTTTTATTTTTGAGACCGAGAGAGACAGAGCATGAACGGGGGAGGGGCAGAGAGAGAGGGAGACACAGAATCGGAAGCAGGCTCCAGGCTCCGAGCCATCAGCCCAGAGCCCAACGCGGGGCTTGAACTCACGGACTGCGAGATCGTGACCTGAGCTGAAGTCGGATGCTCAACCGACTGAGCCACCCAGACGCCCCTAAACCTTTTTTGTTAATTTAGTAAGTGGCTTTTTCTCTTATTGATGAAATATATTTAACAAATTTTGTTGTTTTTAATATAGAAATATGTAGTTAGGGTCCCACCATGAACTAACTTGATCTGATAACATTTAATGTTTTAAAAACCTCCTAATCAATATTGTAATTGCAAAGTATTGATAACACATGTCAAGGAAAAATGTTGCCAGGATGGAGTGCTCAGAGGGACCACCTTATACACTGTGATGGGCTGTGACCAGGACAGCAGCTGATGTCACCTGAGCACTGTGCATCCCCCAAAAAAGAGAGAGAAGAAAAGATCTTAGAGCCAAATATCTGACATGTTTACATCCATACAGCAGCATTCACCCACAGCCTGCATGGCAACATGACCGACTTGTTGCAACCCTCCATGGGCCGCACACTGGTCTTTGGTGATTAAATTCTTCTTTAGGGCAATCCTGAGGTTAATTGTTTATTGAGATATAGTTACCATATGATAGCATGTTATTTTCAGATGTAAAACTAAGGATTCTATACCTGTATATATTGCAAAGTGATCCCCACAATAAGTCTAGTTACCATCTGTCATCCTCAGGTTAATTTTTTATTATTAAAAAAATGTTTTTAGTGCTTATTCATCTTTGAGAGACAGACGCAGAGCATGAGTGGGGGGAGGGGCAGAGAGACAGGGAGACACAGACTCTGAAGCAGGCTCCAGGCTCTGAGCTGTCAGCACAGAGCCCGACGCGGGGCTCGAACTCAGAAACTGCGAGATCGTGACCTGAGCTGAAGTTGGACACTTAACCAACTGAGTCACCCAGGTACCCGCTGAGGTTAGTTTTTAAATCAGCTCTCACTTATAAAATAATGCAATGGTGGGTAGAAATGGGGAACACATAGTGTGACATGTCCCAGGACCTGTTCTTTTCTGGAGTGTGCTCTGCTAGGGACCTTGTTTTCCTAATGATAATATCATATCAAATTTAGTTTTTAATTTCTATTCATTGCTATATTTCCTCTATACAATTCTTAACTGTTCTAATCTGAAATCACTTGCCTCAGTGCATTTCATGACCACAAGTGACTTGCTCTCTGATAAAAAGACAAAGAGCCTTGGAAGGCATCAAATAAACCAGAAAAAGTACCACAATAATTTTTCTCAGTAGAGATGCGCAAATCATTTCCCTTTTTCAATTTTTTGTCCTTATTGAATGTATTATGCTATTACTGAACCTTTTGTACTTGGCTCGGAAAAAAAGCTTCCACACTCTTGTAACATGAAGTCCTCAGTACTAAATGAATCCCTTCGACTGCATTCTGTTGCTTGTTGAGGCCTGGGATAATTACCCAAACTGTCTTTACTTGGACTGATCAACTGGGTGTTTACTACATTGGGGTCTCTGAAATCTGCACATTTGCCAGCATGTAATCAATTCCTTTTGCTTTCCAGCCATTGAGATGTTGGAGAAGAGAAATAACACCAGGGTTTGCTACCACAGCATTTGATGTGCAGAGAAATAAGAAGGGTGGCAACTATAATACCGGGGGCGGGGGGGTGAGGTGGAAGCGTTTTAGGAGCATTTGGAAAAGATTACTGCAGCCTTCCACCCTGTAACTCGAACCTACGAACACTAAAGCCACTATGAATAACTCACCATTCATTGGATCAATTGAAAATTCCTTTGACGAAGAAAGGATCCTGTAAGAAATGTTCTCATTGCTTTCTATGTCTGTGGCTCCCACAGTCAGCACCGAGTACCCTACAGGCACCGATTCGGGAACAGTGGCCTGAAGGAAAAAAGACAGAAATGAGCCCTGTGCTTCCAGGCAGAGATATTTTCAGGAACAAGGCCAGAAAGTAAAAATCACTGTATTCATTTTGCTTATGGAAAATACACACATTAATTTATAGAGTTGACATATTAAGAACATTATTTTGTAGACCTAGAATTCAGAAAAACAAAATGAAGAAAAGTTTTCAATTACTTTTGAGTTTTATTATGACAAAAATTCCATCTAAATTATTTCTGCATGGTAGAGGATAGTTAGCAAATTCACTATTATAGTATTACATTATGTACATTGTATAATTTAGCAAGCCTTCACAGAAAATCATTACTTAGGTTAGTTTCCTTTCTGTGTTTATGCTTCAACCGTGCATTTGCTACATTCAGAAGTCCTGACGCCCATTTCCAAGTATTTAGCTGAATGCTATTATTGTCCTTACTTCTATAAACATACACTGAGCTCTACAGCAAATCAAGTTTCCACTTTACAGTTTTGTTCATGACTTATCTCTGCAAAATGTTCATCAATATATTCCAAAACTATCTCTAGGAAAGAAAGGGTTTTCCCAAGTTAACTGCTGAGAATCTAAACCGCCTTATTGTCTGGTAGCTTTACAAATATTAGGTCAGTTCTGATTCTTATGGCCAACTGGACTCCAATCTCTACAAATGAAAACAATGGCAATATACACACATAAGAAACTGAATTGAATGAGCTACTTAATTCCATATGTACTTACCATAGCCTCCATGATACTGAATATAAAACCCTCAGCATCAAGTAAGGCTCTAAACACCATGAATACCGTCTGCCTAAATCCGTTTATCAACAATGGTAGGCTTACATTATTCCCCATTCTTTCCAGTCTGGCTGTGGTTTCAGCATATCTTTGAGCTCTTTACCTGGTAAGAATCTTGAGAAAATACTGGTGGATTATCGTTGACATCCAACACACGGACCATGAGTGTTCCCTCTGTGTGATGCACAGTATCAGAAATTTGGATGAGCAGCTCATATTCAGTAGCTTCTTCAAAATCCAATGTTTTCACTAGCATCACCGCTCCAGTGTTCTGATCAATGGCAAACTTGGTTCCAGGATTACTCTCTTTGGCGAAATTGAAGATGAAAGCTGGATTCAAATCCACATCATGAACGGATATCTGAGTCACAATCACACCAGGCAAAGAATCTGGAATAGTCATGACCAATGTCAGCCTCCATTAAAATGCATCCTTTGAAATACTTTTCTTTAATAGTTCAATCCAAACATTTTAACTTTAAGTCCAACATGAGTTGCTGTTTCTTGGCATGATTTCTCATACAAAGCTCATTATGAGCCGAACAAAAACTCTGAAGAATTTATGAGCCCAATAAAGTGAAAATTTACCACTGAGTAGGGAATTGAGGAGGTAGAGCATATTCGATTCTTATATTGCATTTTTTGTTGTATGCGTTCAACACAATTCCAGGACCAAGAAACATTCTCAGCCACTTATTTGTATACATAGTTTCTGTATTAAAATCATATAAACATAGGGGATATGGGTGGGAAGAAGGTTATTACTCAAAACATTAATACAAAGCATACAGTTTTGAAAAGCAAGATTTAAGTGAAAATATTTGTATACTAAAGTTAGAAATATAGTTCCTTGTACTTATTTTGTAAAATGATTTCTTTTGGGGTGGCACATACACTGCTTCCTTCTCTTAAAATCTGACTCCCCAAATTATCCAGACTGTTGAAAGACAAAGTATACATTGTGCTAGTGATAAAAGCAAATCTCTAATATTATTCACCAAAACAAAAATCACAAAAGAGATGGCATGCTAAGTGCCCAACACACTATATGTTCTTTAGTCTAAACTGTCACAAAAGGGACCTCATTTTTTAAAATATTTACTTACTTTTGGGAAAGCACAAGTGGGGGAGGCACAGAGAGAGAGGGGTTCAGAGGATCTGAAGCGGGCTCTGTGCTGACAGCAGTAAACTCACTAACTGCGAGATCATGACCTGACCAAAGTCAGACGCTCAACTGACTGAGCCACCCATGTGCTCCAAGGGACCTCATTTTTAAGCTTACAAGTATGGTGCGGGTAGAAAGAAGAGGGCCACATACTCAGAACAGTTCTCCTGTCTATGAGGCTCATTGTAAATTTCATATTTCAGGCTTGAACATTCTGGTTGTGCATCAACCATCCCTTACCCGATTCAGTACATTTTGATTTATGCCATCTGTTCTCGTGATGTATTTACAATGGGTACATTGCTGCATTTTGATGCTAATGCATGTGCTTAAGAATAGGACCTTCAGTAAAAGCAAATGAAAATATATCAAATGGACGAGAGGCAGAACTGGAAAACTTTTTATGTGTAGAACACTTTAGAGTATTTTTAGGTATCTCTACACATCTACAAACAGATCCCTCTGTGCGTGGTAATTTGTCTGGAAAGTGAGCATACTAAAAGGTTTGAAACATCTTAGGAGTGAGTTGGATATTAAGAGTAAAAGGACAGTGACAAGAGAGGGGTGAGCACTTTTTGCAATTTCAATGATAAAAGAGTTGGGTTGGATTTACCAGTACAGCCCTTGACCATGGACAAATTTGGGACTGCAGACTATGGAGTCATATAACCCAGAGACCCAAACAATTGAGATTAATTAGCACATCATGTAAAATTTAATAGTTTCTCCCTCCACCATGAATGTGGGTAAAGTCTTTCTGTAAATGCTTAAGTTTAGTTTACACTAGAGGGAAGCAATGGCTTTGTGTGGTGAGTACCCCTTCACTTACTACTTGCCATAAATATACTGCAAAGACTGACAAAATTATCTAAGGACATCGCTCCTTCTCAGGGGATCATCACAGTCGGCTAAGTAGGCTTCTCCATAGAGGAGATTTCATTTTTGAGAACTATCGGCACACAAAAAAGAAGCTGTGTGGAATGACACTTTGAGCCTTGGGAATTGGCCTCCTGATGACTTAAATGCAAATCCCAGCTTTGACATTCAACTTCTCTGACAGTTGATATTTGAACTTTTGACCATCCATTTTCTGTTCTGTAAAATGAAGACAGAAGCAGTCTGGGTTGCATGGCTGTTGAGGATTAGTACTTCTATTTGATATAATGCCTGGCTGAGAAAATGGTAGATGATATTACACAAGTTAAAACCATGATTCCAAACTGCCACACTTACTTTCTGCAATTTCCACTGCTCCAGAGGGGAGAAAAGCCGGGGCATTGTCATTTGTATCGGTCACCTGTATCTTGATCACACTTGTACCAGAAAGGCTGGGCATCCCCTTATCCGTGGCTTGCACAATCAAGCTGGTTTGGAAAAGAATCAAGGAATGTAATCCATTATCCAGAGAATTAGAAAAATAACAAATATCAAATATCCAGCTGACAACTTGAAAATGAGCTGACTAGCTACTTTTATAATTCTCCGCCTGCCTTTTTCTAAATGGTATCATTTAAGAAATTTATTTCATAAGAATGGTACCCTGAAATTTATTTATTTACTTATTTTGGTTTTTTTAATGTTTGTTTATTTTTGAAAGAGAAAGAGAGACAGAGTGTGTGAGGGGTAGGGGCAGAGAGAGAGAGGGAGACACAGAATCTGAAGCAGGTTCCAGGCTCCGAGCTGTGAGCACAGAGCCCAATGCGGGGCTCAAGCCCACGAACTGTGAGATCACGACCTGAGCTGAAGTCAGATGCTTAACCGATTGAGCCACCCAGGCACCCCTGAAATTTATTTTTTTTTGATGCATTTAGAAAATAAAATCCAGCAAGTCACCAGGGATCATGTGGCATTTAAAACAAAGGAACCATTTCTGGAGACAGACCGTAGAATTCAGTCCTTTCCTACCAAGAACAACCTAAAAAGTAAGAACACCGACACCTGTTCTTTGGATAAGTAGACTGCCTCCACCTTATCATGAATGGCCTGGATATTACTACATATTTCCACTTTACTGTTCCAACAAAAGACAGAGCCACTAAGTGAGTGTTTTGTATTGATATTTTTTAGATCCAAATTCCAAATCAATAGAAACTATAGAATTGAGAGAGGACACTGCATGATTAACACATTTACAAAAATGGATGATTGGCCAGAATTATAGAGTCAGGTGAAAAATTTCATGATTGACAAGAATTTACATGTAGTGATTCCATCACTCTTGGATGATGGTACAACTGTCTCCAGAAACTAAATTAGAAACCTTATTAGTGTCTTCAACTTCTCCATTTCTATTACCACCTTTCCAACACCCAACTGATTATGAATCTTATGGATTTTACCTCCTGAATATCACTTGGATCAGTGTCCCCAACCATTGCACTCTTGCCTTCAGCTCCGGTAGGCTGATCAAACATCATGCTTTGCCCGGGACTGAAGGGTTTCCTGAGACATGGGACTTTCAGGTTTTTTTTAAAACCAGGAGAGTCCTGGGCAAACCAGAACAAGTTGATCTCTGTAGCCTCATTCCCTCATAATCTTTACCTGGAACGTTCTATCTTCACTATATCCTTTCTCAACTGGATTACTTGTTTGTTCACCAAAATCCCTACTGAAAGTCTCATCTGCCCCTCTGGATCTCCCCCACTGCAACTCAACCGCTCCATCTAAAAACCTGAATTGAAAAGCTGACTTCCCTATAAAAAACGTTTCCTTGGCTCTCCATGTCTACGAGGTAATCCAGGCCTCAAGCACGTACACATGACCTCCTGTGACTTGCCTGCTGCCTGGAATCCCTATCCTCATCCTACCCTCTTGATCTTCTGAAGTTCACATCTCTCTGAGAAGCTTTCACTGACCTCTGGTCTGATTTGGATGCTCCTTTCTCTATCCCACAGCACCCTGTACATTCCTCTGACACAGCGATTGTCACCCTTTGTTCTTAATGATTTATTATCTGTCCCTCCCGTAAGTTTCTTGAAGACAAGTAAGCTATCTTATTCGATTTTTAAAAATATATGTTGAGTGCTGGTTTCTCAAGATTGTCTAAGATTGTGAATGTATTGTATGACAGAACCAGGATTCAAGCCCAGATCTTGGTTGACTAGAAAGCCTGTGCTTTACCATCTGAGCTCCACTACATACTTTCAACATGCCTGTCTTACTTACTGTGTATATATCATGCCCTAATATATAATCATTAGCTTTTCACTCCGCTCTAAACACTATGAATTCCAGGAGGGTAGCTGAGTCATGAGCTAAGCTGTCAATCAGAAGACAATCTTTAGTTTCGAGTGGTATTAGTCTTAGCCAGTGGTTGATGCTACCCTTTAAGAAACTGAGTCTTCGAAGTTGACACATTTCTACTTTCTTTTCCCTTAGCTTATCTGTTAAACGTTCTACCTTTCCAATCTAACATTTAAAAACGGTGTAACCTAAACATCAACTCTTTCTTGGTTTAAATCCCATTTAATAGCAAATAATCACTGGAACTACTGTTTGTGAAGCATGTGGCCTGCCTTCTACACTATCAGAGCTGGGACATCAGTACAACAACTACTTGAATTTCACACTTCTGGAGCTTCAGAATCATTCCGTGTGGAAAGTTTGTTTTGTGAGCATGGACGTAAGTCAGGTACATATGGAATGATTTTACTAAAAATAAACAAATCATAATGTTCTCTGCCTCTGCTGCCTGCCCCTCCCCAATGTCATGCTAAAAGCTCAGCCAAGACATCAAAGTTATGGCTCTGTCAATTCCACGATAGCTGTAACCACCCTTATTTTTATGTTACAGTTTCAGGGGTTCTATATAATGCCTATGTCAACTTAAATGAGAATCTTTGATATGGTAGAAAGTACACCATTCAGTTTCAAAACAAAAGGATGAGTAAAAAGTTCCTCAGTGGCTTGAAGGACAGATGAAAAATTATGAAGGCAGATCCACCGAGATTGTACACATAACTTCTGAGAGACCTCAAGGTTTCTATGATGGCTCCTTGGCAGTCTTTGTAAAACTATCGCTTGTAGCAAGTCCAACTGGCTCCAGGTTTCAGAACTGCTGCCCTGATTAGCACATCAGCAGAGATTATAAATGAAACAGAACAGATTTAGAACCAGCCTATTCTAATTCAGAGCATATTTCTCTTATTCTATCAACCACAGGAAGCTTCTTTTATCATGTTAAATGTTAGACGGGACCTTGACCAGGCGGTATCCTTTCTGATTCCCATAATGAATACTGAAGGTGGTAGATGATTTTTCAAAACTCCCTCTCAACAGTATCTTAAATGTCTACCAAGAATTCCATGTTCTTCTGAAACTCTAAGAAAAGCAAAAGCTTATCAGCCAACATCAGAAACACCTGTGAAAAGAGCTATGCCTTCTAGTTATATCTACACAGGTGTCATCTCTTCTTCCTCCTGAGAGTCTATGAAAATGATAGCAGAAGGACTTAAAGTATATGTCCATAAGATTAAAAGAAAATGGGAGAAGATATTGGTGGGTACAGGTGGTGAGAAGTTTCAACAAGTTTCTGGAAAATGCAAGCAGATTTGGGAGTGGTTACAATAGGTGGGTGAAAGGAAACCACAGGTTAAAATATATTAGGAAGAAGATAAGGAGGAGTGGGGAACAGACTCGCCCCCAAGTAACCAATGAGAGGCATAAGACACGATAAAGGGTACAGTGAGACACTGAGCTAAAAAGAGCTTGCAGATTATTTTAAATTCAACATAAAGAACATAAAGAATCAAATCCCCTTGCCCACTGTTCTTCACTCCCAGGCAAAAGAAGGCCTGATTTTCATACTCAGTAAGTAATACTGAGGGACAGTCCTTGTAGAAATGAAAGCCCCTCCCAAAGAAAAAGGAACTTTCTAGATTATGTCATTCTGCAAAGTAGTCAACTTCCTCTCTAGTTTATCTCAAAGTGAAGTGTGCTGATCAGTAAGCTCTGGCGGCCCACTCACAGATTCTAATGACTTTGCCATTGCCTCACTCAGAACCATGCATGGTTAGTTACTTACAGCAAGTCTTCAGTATGAAAAGAGAGTGCAACACAGACAAGGAGAAGAAATAAACCCAAAGGAAACAGAGATCTTGAAAGGACAAAAGAAAATATGAAAACAATTCTAATTAATGTCCTTGAAGAGATACCTGAAGATAATGCACGTATGAAACAAGAACAAAACGCTATGGAAAAGCAGAAAGATGAAGAAAGAGCTTTTGGGATTGGGGTAAGATGGCGGGCTCGCCGTGAGCGGCTGTCAGGGATGAAAATAGGTGTGCCGACAAGCAGATTTTAAAAGCAGTTACTCTTCAGATCATCTTCTTTCATACCACCTGATGAGCAGCTTGATTCACCATGGCATTAGCAGCCATAAAATGGGTGATATCAAAACAGAACTATCTGGAAGCACTTATTTCCAATTCAAAACGGAGCTTTATATTGTGTTTGTCATAAATCTACATAGTGTCCTCTTCCAGATAACTATAATTGCAAAGTAGAGCTTGCTTTGACATCTGATGGCAGGACGACAGTGTGCTACCACCTTGTGTGGATATTCCATATGAGCATACAAAAGTATCACAGACATCACAGGAAACTGGATCCTCCAAAAGACATGATATTGAGGTTTTCAGGAATCAAAAAGGTGTTGTCTTGTATCTCATTTAACATTTGAGAAAATGCAATTGAGTATATTCACTGTTAGAGCAAAACAATAATAAGATTTTTTTACGTATTAAAAAATAGATTTTGGAAATAAGAAATATAATACAGATACATAATATCTCCTTAAACTCCTTAAAGCAAGGAATAGGTTTTAGCTGATTCTAATCCAAACACATTTTGAATCCTTCTTCTTTACATAATCCAACCTCTCCCTGTGGTTTCTAGGAACGATCTTTTCCAGGTTCTGTTCCTTTTATTCCCTGAATCTATTCTGTTGGCTATTTGTCTGCCTCATCCTCAAGTAGTGATAATCCCCCAAATTCTCATTCCCTGGATGAAGCTGAAATCTCAATCTTGGATGAAGACCTCTTTCCGGAGCTCCAGATCGGTATTTTAATTGCCTTAGGAGTGTCTTTACTTTTGATCTTGTACTAGTCCTTCAAACTCCAAATGCCCTGAAAAATATCCCAATCCCAATTCCTGCCTTTCCTATGAAGAAATTTCAGAATCACTTTCTATCTCATATCTTGTTGAATAAATTCAACTGTTGACCCTGTTTCCATGGATTCCATATCTGAATCACTTAGCAAGTATGCGCCCTCCTTCCATCCCTGCTGCTTCATCCTGGTAACAACAGATCCTTCACAGCCATTGTCTAGCCTAACTAATCTGTCTGATGCTGGTTCTCTTATCTTGGGATGCATCCACTACCAGATGTCTTTTAAAAATAAAGATCTGAGGGGCGCCTGGGTGGCTCAGTCAGTTAATCATCTGACTCTTGGTTTCAACTCAGGTCATGATTTCCTGGCTTTGTGGGTCTGAGCCCTGCATCCGGTTCTATACTGCCAATGTGGAGCTTGCCTGGGATTCTCTCTTCCTCTCTCTGCCCCTCCCCCACGCATGCTGTTCCTGTCTCTCTCAAAATAAATAAATAAACTTAAAAAAAAATAGAGATCTGAACATGCACTCAATTGCTTTTAGATAGACTATAGAATCAAGTAAAATGGAAATTTTACCATTATATGTAGTATAAAGTCCCTCAAAACTTGACTGCAACCTACCAGCCTCTTTTTTTTGTTTGTTTTATTTTTCAGGTCATGGTGAGCTTGTATAACATAAAAATGTGACTTACATATATTGTGAAATTATTATCACAATAACTTAGTTGCCATCCATCATTTCATACAGACACAAAAAATGGAGAAAAACCATGTCAACCATGTTGCGTATCACATCCACAATTAAGAGTACCTATTTCCCTTGTAACTGAAACTTTGTACCTTTGACTACCTTTCTCCTTTTCCTCTGTGTCCTCAGCCTCTTTTTCATTACCCCACACTCAGGTGCTTCTCAGGTGCATGCACCCCTTGTTACTGCCAAACATACCAAACGCTTTTGCATATCCATGAATTTCTGGCTTTTTTCCCCAAAATGTCTTTTATTCCTTTTTCATGGGGAATCAACAAAATGGGGTTGCCATTCCAGCGCTGCTGTTTATGAGTCATGTATCTTGGAAAAGATAATCAACATTGCAGTCCACTTCCTACCTTGTATACATAACTGCTTTGCACTATTTCTCTCCAGGTCATAATGAGCCCTCCGTGGAGAGTATGAGTTTAGTGTTGCTCTTTGACCTTGAATATTTATGCTACAGAAATTGAAGTTTTAAACCTTTAACTCATATTTGCCTAAAGTTTTTTTTTTCCTTTTCTGTTTTGGGTTTCATAAATATACAAGTATGGACTTTACAGATTCATTCACATGGTAGAGTAGGAAGCCCTACAATGACCACTCACATGGGCAAAAATCCCATCCATTCTACCATTTACACGCTGCATATTTTTTGGCAAAAACCTTTACCTCTCTGAACTTCAATTTCCTCTTTCTATAAATCTTAATCTGTTATGAAAATTTGACATATAAAGCAGCTCCATAAATGGCAACTATTGTGATTATTTTTTTAAGCTTATTTTAAGAGAGAGAGAGACAGAGAGTGAGAATGAGCAGGGGAGAAGCAAAGACAGAGGGAGTGAGAGAATCCCAAGCAGGCTTCATGTCATCAGTGCAGAGCTCACAAACTGTGAAATCATGACCTGAACCAAAATTGAGCCGGACATTTAACTGACTGGGCCACCCAGGCACACCTGTAAATATTGTGATTATTAATATGCCTTCTGTCATGGGTTATAATGGCACTTGATTTTTGAGTTCCCTAAAAACAAGAACTCTTTCACACATCTTTACATCCCTGGCCTCACGCTTGGTAAATAGTTTTTAAAAATCAGAAATATCAGTCAGATAGAACCTAAGGGCTATTTTATAATTTGTCATCACCTCTCCACTGAATTGTCTTATATGTGGCTTAATATGAGATCTAAAAATCATTTAATTTTTATTTAATGCATTTCTATTGAGTATAATCATAACTGATTTTCCCTTCATTTTATATTGTAAAACAGAGGGTTAGAATTGGGAATGTTTTCTTCAATCTGACAAAATAGCAATACTTCAAAAGGAAAGTCAAAAGGCTAAATGGCACCATTTCCAAAGCATCCACTAATGATGTAGGAGGCTAGGGGAAAATCATCCTGTATTTCCCACCACTTTAAACATCAGCGAAAGCCCTAAAGAGGAAGAGAAGCCAAAGGGGAGAAACATGAACAGGCAGGAGATTTAAAATATTTCCTGGCCTTGGTGATAGTGGAGACTGGGGGGCGGGGGTGGGGAGGGTGGCTCAGGGGTGCGTGGGTGTGTGCGCATGCGCGCGATGGTTGTCTCTTTATCTCTCAGTGGCAGTGTGTGTATAGTTCAAAGTCTCTCAATTCCTGCTTCTCTAGCCTTGCGTGAAATTCTTCATGGGGAATTGGAGAGGGGCACTTTTAAATACTGGGGCCAATTTAGACATTGGGAACATTGAAATGATGACGCAAATAGGAAAAAGCTGAAAGGAGTCAGATTTAATTGCTAATTAGGCTCCATTGAGTAAGAAGTACGTTAGGGCAGAAAGTCATTACAATCCGGAAATGCTTAGTTCCTAGAACACAGCAGACCTTTAATAATCTCCGAATTTGTAATCACTCAGGTGGCACTAGGCTGAGAATTACCTGCAGTCATCTACAGAGAGACAAAACCGGCTCTAGGCTTAAAATGACTGTAGAAACAATGTAGCAGAAATGGGTTTTAACATACTTATACAGCCGGTTTTAATATATTTATACAATAAGTATCATAGCAATTGATTACATTAAAATATTACTCAAAAAAAAATCCTACTGGCTATTACAGGGTAAGTTCTTAAACTTTTAAAATGCTTTTGAAGTCATATTTTGAAATATATTAAACAAAAAGAACTAAACAATCAAATTTTTAGAGCCGGGAAGGTTTTCAGAGGTTAATTAATCCAATCCGCCCTGTAACAGATCCCACTGTAATCCGTTCTCCCGGCTCAACCACATGCGTCTACTGCACTTTCTTCATAAAACATGAAAGTAGTCTGGCCTAGGAGAACATTGGCACTCGGGTCTTTCATATGCCTGTTTTTCCCCTGCGTAGAAGGTCTGCTCTGTAGGCCGTACAGTGGAAACAGCGTGAGTCAAAATCAGAACACTTGGGCGTGAGCCTATGTTTGATCATTAAGTGGTTCTGTGGCCCTCAGCAAGCCACCGTGTGTCTGCTGTCTTACCCTGTGAATGAGAAAATGCTCCTTAGCTTCCTCAGGAGGGGACTCTGAAGATTGAGGGAAACGCTGTATGTGTGAGGCCTTTCAGAAGAATGTATGAAATATATGAATATAAAGCACCCTGAAATGCACAATGAGAAAGCCAAGCCTCTGACCCCAGCTTTCCCCCATGACCACTTCTCCAGAGACAAACAAGGTTAAGTTTCCTATGTTTTCTTCCCAAAGTAGAGTAGATGCGTGTGCCTTGGCTCAGGCCTGCAGAATAAGCCCCAGCGTGCACCTGATTTCTCCCACTCACTCATATATCCTATGGCTCGCTCCTTATTGGCACTTACAGAGAAAGCATGTTCGCCTGTCAAATCGCGTGCAAGGCTGGGCCATCATTCTTGAGGCAATCCCCGTACTTGGACATTTTGCATTTCTTAGAGTCTTTTCCTTTTTCTTTTATAGACTGTGATGCCATAACTATATCTGCAGGTAGCTAGACTTTTGTAGCACTGACTTTTGAAAATAACTAGAAGACCCACAACACTAGTATTCTCTTTTATAGGATTCTGCATAATTCTGTGTACCTTGAACTCTAGACAAAATATATTTAATGTTGAATGTATGCTTAACAAGATCATTTCTATTAGGATACAGTACTGCCACAAGGACCCGATGACAGGGTTGTACTTTCATACACAAAACTGAGTACAGACTTAAAAAGAGAAGGGTGCCTGGGTGGCTCAGTCTGTTAAACATCTGACTTTGGCTCAGGTCATGATCTCGAAGTTTGTGGGTTTGAGCCCTGCATCTGGGTCTGTGCTGACAGCTCAGAGCCTGGAGCCTGTTTCGGATTCTCTGTCTCCCTCTCTTCCTGCCTTTCATTCCCTCTCTCTCTCTTTCTCAGAAATAAATAAATAAACTTTAAGAAAAAAGAATTAAAAAAGAAATGTCATTCAGTCTTCACTATTTTAAAAAACAATAACAATTATAGAGCACTCTATAATTCAGTAGGCATTTCACAAATACTGTCTTTTTTAAGGTCTCTCATTTAGTACTTAATAGCATCCAACATTCATAAAAGCTCAGAACTACAGGGGACCCTAAAGTTCTTCCAGTGTAATCACCTTTTCCAAATAGCAAATACTTTCTAAGACTCCTTCAGTGTATCGCAAGGGTGATCATAAGTTGGATCAAAGGGGAACATGTTTTACAACTTAAACTTACATAACAGGAAGTCATGGCCAAAGCAACAATTTTGTCAGCAACAAGCAGAATAAATGAGCAAAATGGACCTGAGTCTGGGACAGACCTGTAGGAATTGGTGAACTCATAATCTAGAATCGCATTTGCTGTCACTACACCACTCAGCACGTCCATGTGGAAGGCATCCCCTTGGTTTCCAGAGAGAATAGAGTACTCAATGAGGCCATTCAATCCACTGTCCAGGTCGGTAGCAAAAACCTGTGAGGAAGCAACTCTTCCATTAGATAAGAGTGTAATCTGCAATATGGGTTTAGGCTGTTTTTCAAATACACTGTGAAATAATTATGAATTGTCAAACACGCTCTAAAAACAATGATCAAAGGGCTAGCAACAAATGGCTGAAGCTTACATTTATAATACAGTAGGAAATGGGTGAGAAAACTATTCTGCATGCTCATTCAAAGGATTTCCAAATAACTTTCAGTGGGAGTAGCACATGTTTTGAACTATAATTTTAGGCAAGAGGAAAAAATACAGGGATACCTCAGAATTATTGCAGGTTCAGTTCCAGACCACCAAAATAAAACAAATATTGTAATGAAGCAAGGAAAATGAATTTTTTGTTGCCAGTGCATATAAAAGTTATGTTTACACTCTACTGTAGTCTATTAAGTGTGCCATAACATTGCATCTAAAGAAACAATGTGCATATCTTCATTTAAAAATACTTTGTTGCTAAAAAATGCTAACCATCATCTGAACTTTCAGTGAGTCTTGCCTCTGTGTTGATGGCTGCCGACTGACCAGGGTGCTGGTTGGCAAAGGCTGGGGTGGCTGTGGCAATTTCTTAAAATAAGACGACAATGAAGTTTGCCACATCCATGGACTCTTCCTTTCGTGAATGATTTCTCTGTAGCGTGTGATGCTGTTTGATAGCATTTTACCCACGGGAGAACTTCTTTCAAAATGGGAGCCAGTCATCCCAAACCTTGCCCCTGCTTTTTCAACTCAGTTTCTGGAATATTCTAAATCCTTTGTTGTCATTCCAGCAGTCTTCACAGCACGTTCACCAGGTAGAGATTCCATCTCAAGAAACCACTGATTGCTATCACCATAGCAGATATAGTAATAACGAAAAAGTGTGAATATTGCAGGAATTACCAAACTGTGACACAATGTGAGCAAATGCTGTTGGAAAAATGGTGCCAATAGACTTGCTTGATGCAGGCTGCCATAAACCTTCAGTTGGTAAAAAAAAAAAAAAAATTACAGTACCTGTGAAGTACAATAAAGTATGATAAAACAAGGTACTGTACTTGAAAAGAAATCTAATTTGCTTGAATAGAGGGTTTCCAGTACTATATTTAGATTCATGCCAGTACCAGAAAATGGAAGAAATCTCTGCATAGTGAATGGTAGTCGTTCATTTGCTGTTTTTCCTGCTTAAAGTATTGCCTGTAAAATAGGCCATATGTGGATTTTTTCATATTTTATTGAAAGTCTCATTTTAGAAGGACTTTAATTAATGAAACAGCCTAGATTTCGTGCTAGCAAATTTAGATCCTGATCATTTATTCAGTAAATTATCAAAGTAATATTGAAGATGAAACAGAAGTTTTGCATCATTCTCCATGGAGATATATTATTTAGTCTGCATTACATTTTAATCACAAAACTAATTCTATTAGTGAATTCGAGATCTTGTTTAAGAATAAAGTTACCGATTAATTAACAATTTTTCCTACTTATTTTTATCCTCTGTGTCCCTCAGCTTTGGCCTGACTGCACCTCACATCCCCATCATCTCTCTCCTGGGTGACTGCTGTCCTGATGGGCGTTTGCTTCTAACTCCTTCCCCTCTCAATCTATCCTTCACACTGTTGCCACATCTCAGGGGATCCTGAGTGGCCCAAGTGGGACATCGAGGACCTCACCAGGAGGGCACCCAAGTTAGCTACTCAGTAAGGAAAGGCAGCAATACACAGTTCCTTCGAGATCACCAGGAAAAGAAACTCATATGCATCTGGGTAGAATAAAACCCATCGTGTCCCCTGAGTGCTTGAAGTGTTACAGAGAGTAGGTCCCCCAGGAGGTGTATCAGTTAGGGTTTTAGGATGCCAGCAGTACATATCTGCCAGGGCTAACTTAGCCAGGAGAAATGGATCCGAAAGACGGCGTTCTGAGGTGCCTGGGTGGCTCAGTCAGTTAAGTGTCTGACTTTGGCTCAGGTCATAATCTCACGGTTCGTGGGTTCAAGCCCCATGTCGGACTCTGGGCTGACAGCTCAGAGCCTGGAGCCTGCTTCAGATTCTGTGTCTCCCTCTCTCTCTGCCCTTCCCCCACTTGTCCTCTCTCTGTCTCTAAAATAAATAAACATTAAAAAAAAAAAAAGATAGTATCCGGGGCACCTGGGTGGCTCAGTCACTTAAGCATCCAACTCTTGATTTTGGCTCAAGTCATGACCCCAGAGTCATGGGATTGAGCCTGATGTCAGGCTCCATGCTAAGCATGGAGCATGCTTAAGATTCTCTCTATCTGCTCCCCTCCACCAATCATGTGCTCTCTCTCTCTCTCTCTCTCTCTCTCTTTCAAATAGAAATAAAAATTTTAAAAGTCCATTAAAAAAAGAAAAAGGAAGATAGTGTCCGGGTGAAGGCCAAGAACCTGGGCCACTCTGGGGGCACAGCTTTGAACTGTTTCCACCAAGGTAAGTCAGCTCTCCTGTGCCTCTGTGCTGGTGTCTTACCACTCAAGATTCAAATTCTAGGGAGAGAAAGTCTGTATGAGACTGAGGCAGATGACAACACCTTTGACAGGGGACAGGGAACAAGTCACTACCTTGGCTGACAATCTCACCAAGACTACATCTGACAGGGGATGGGCAGTTCCTAAGGTAAGTTTGTGGGGCTATAACCAAAAGCGGGAAGTCTGCACAGTGTGCCGGCAAAAGCAAGAACTACCACAAGTACTATAACTCCAGGGCCTTCTACATTCTTATTTCTCTGAACAGAAACACAGGGAGATGGCAGGTCTGGCTTCCTGAAAAAGTCAAATGACCTAAAATGTGAAGAACAAAGTTCATTGTATCTGTCCCTGACTCAGCCTTCTTGAAGTTTGACCTAATCTGACGCACTGGTGGGTCAGGCTCTCACTCACTTGTTGTACCTGGGCTTTAACAGTGTCTTCACCTTCTTGTATTCCACACTGAGCAGTCTAGCTCTATCCAAGTCAGGATGCATGACAAAGAAGTGCAAGGCATCAGCATCCCAGGGCAGGGGCCCTCTGTGACAAAGCAGGCCACACAGTGGCTCTGGAGGCGTCTGTCATCCCCGCTAAACAGGCATCACTGAGCAGGGTGATACAGATTGGAAAAGTGAATGCCCTTGCTTTCTTCTTCAACATCTCAGTCATGGCTGAAGCCGAAGTAAAGACACAGCACTTATGGGACAGGCTGGCGACTGCAGCCATCAGGCTGCTGTCACACAAAAGAAATCTGCAAAGAGAGCAGAGGAAATCCTGGGGCATGGAGCTAAGACTCCAAGACTCCTGAGACTGCACTGGTCTTGTCTGCACCAACAGAGGGGCACATGTGTATCTGGAACTGAACTGGAAGTCAAACAAAGGCATCTCTCCATATGCAGGTGAGGGTACCTGCACAGCAGAGCATTGTGGGAGGTCTTGTCCACCAAGTGTACTAACCTGTCATCTAGCCTCCTGACCCCATCCACCTAGAGAGAAAGGAGTGCGATCATCACTAGGGGCCGGATCACAGTAGAGGGGTTACAAAGGCCAAAGGGAAGGCCCTGGTATGCCGCTGACTTTGCCAGGAAGGAGTTTTTATACTGATTTCCTGTGTGGGTTGCCACGGGGTTGTGCATTTCCAAATG
The DNA here is from genome assembly GCF_016509475.1 of Prionailurus bengalensis. NCBI lineage: Eukaryota > Metazoa > Chordata > Mammalia > Carnivora > Felidae > Prionailurus > Prionailurus bengalensis. The sequence continues at coordinate 73,637,572 of NC_057344.1, read as the reverse complement.
TCCAAGTTCTTGAGTATAAAACAGCAATTCAACTGTGATGGGAAAGGTAAAACTGGGTACTAGTCCCAAAGTAGGAAGAGAGACTATCAAGGATGAGTGGGTTTTAGAGCCTGAACAAGACTACCTTAACAACAGATGATCTTTTTCACGGCCTGGCCCTTTTTTCTGAGATGGCATTAGGCTGGAAACAGCGGATCTGTGCCTTTCACATAAAATGTCCGCAAATTTTGAACCCAGGGAGCTCTCCCATGCATCTGTGCCTCAGTCCACGTTGCTCTGGCTGCAGCTCCCCCTGGCGAGTACCTGCTCACCCTTGAAGACCAAGTGTAAATATCATTCTTCTGTGAAGCCTTATGCTGTTTCTCCAGGAAGAGTTTGTGTCTCCTCTTTGCTCCCATGACATTAAATAGGCACTTCTATTTAACATTAATAATGTGCCTTTAAATTAGATACTTACTTTTCTGACTTCCCCACTAAATTGTACACATGGCAAGATGAGCTGTTTTTGTGCCCCTGTATACTCCCTGCTGGTGCTGGACAGAGTCCCTAGGGACAGCAGGTGGGTACTAACTGAGCACGGGATGAAGAGAGGAAGAAACATGAACTCAGAAACTCTAAACTTCAGACTTCCTTCCACCTAAGCTTTCATCCAGTTCATCACACATTTTATATGCCCTGGAAACATTTCATTTATGTCCTAGAAAAAGCTTTAGATATTTTGATGTATACTGGTAACAATCCCCACACACTCACACATCCACAAAACGCATTTCTGTTACCTGTATGATGCGAGCATTGTAGAACTGGCCTTCAGGCACTGATACTTGGTACACGCTCTGCCCAAAGCACGGTAAATTATCATTCACATCTTGTATCAAGACTGCTACTTTGCTGAAGGCCCTATGCCCCCTACTTTCTGCTAAAATGGTGAGTTGTACTTCATCTCTGACTTCAAAATCCAGAAACTTGGGTTCTTTCACAGTGAGTTCTCCTATTTTTATTCCGAGGGAGAAAAAAAAAATGATGTTGTAGTTAATTATTTAGGAAGTTCCAAATCACCTTTGACTCAAACGCTTGCACCATCACCTGTCCCTGAAAGTCTCCCATTGGCCAGCCTCCCTTCCCTCCCGACTGGGGTCATTGTGAAAAACGTTGAGAATGTGCTGGTATTTGCAAGGTTCAGACATGAGGAGGGAAAGAAAGTATGAAATAGCTGATATGTGGGAGCTGTCTCTTAAATCACCCTTCTCTCTCCATATTTAGTCCATCACCATGTCTGCAAAGTTGACCTTTCAAATGTCTTTTCAATCCACCCTCCATCTTCACTGTTGCTGCCTTCCTCCAAGCCACCGGTATTTTCCATCTTGTCCTCTGCTTTAGGGGTCCTGTGAGATCACTCACCTGGTCTCTGTTAATCCAGTTCCCATTCTGAACTGAATAATACAAATGGACACTGTCATTGTTCCACATAAATCCCTTCCATGCTTTTCCACAATGATTATGATAGAGCTCAGCATTTTTAACCACCACAGGGTCAACTTGCTCAGGACTTTCCTGCCTAAGGAGTCTCCTTTGTGCCAGTCCCCACTTTACTCTCTCTGCTCTGCTCACAACTCTCATAAATGTTCTGTTCCTCAAATTCTCATTTCAGAGTCGCCATGCATGCTTTTCCATCTGCCTGGCATGGTCCCCACTTCTGTGCTTCCTCAGGGATCTTTCCATATCAGCCACCTCTGTATGTACCATCACTATGGTCAGCCTGCAACAGACTCTCACAAAGTTTCTGCATTTACTGTACTCACCTATTCCAGTCTGGTTACTCCTCTTGGTTTAGAAGCTCACAAAGGTACGGATGGCTGCCTATCTCTTGCACCGACCGTCATATCCCCAGTACCTACTTAGCTCAGGGTCTGGCCTACCGAAGGCACTCAATAATACACATTAACCCTAACCAGGTTAGGGAAACTGACTCTTGAGGCTTATACCTTGTACAAGTTTCTCCCCCAATTTAAGAAAACGTCTCCCCCCCCAATATAATTTCCTTCTCTACTTTCTGCTCTGTTTTTTTTCCCTTTTTACTGTCAAATTTCTTACTGAATTTATTACTATTGTTATCTTAGTATCATAATTTACTTAGTTCTTACTGTCAGAAATTCCACCAAATGGAGATTCATTGAATGAGCACAGATTTGGAGTTTGAGACACCTGAAACCAAGCATAAATCCTAGCCCTGGCTATTTAGTTTAGGTAAATTACCTGGCTCTACCACCAGTAAGTTATTCAGGTTCCATGGAGCTGGGTTTCCTTTTCTAGAAAATGAGGATATTAATAATGACTTTATAGGATTGCTGGGAGAAAGAATAGAATGCATATTTAGAATGTTCCTTTGCAGGAACATGATATAGATTGCAGTGTCCTACCCATGTTTCTCATCCCCACCATCATCAGGTATAGACAAGTATCTATAAAAGCTCTAAATTTAGAAAGAAAACATTTAATAGCCATGGACTAATTGAAGTTTGATCTTCAGGTGAAAGAACCTGTACTGTTTCTGGAAGTATGGCCTGGAAGCCACAGTTCTTCCTGTTCTGTTGGAACCAGCTTCCCTAGACAACCAGGCTAGCCCAAGAAAACGTCAGGCTCTTAGGTACTTACCTGCATGTTAATGGGAATCATACCTTGCTCTCGTATCCTAACTTTGGTATTGAGAGGTTTTTTGTTGTTGTTGTTTTGGGGGGGGGGGGGAGTTTTATAGCTTCTATTCTGTTATTAAGAAAAATTAAGTATATTCTATAAGAGTAACTCACTACACTACAAAAGTTGAAATTTCACAAACTCACTTTTATTTATTGTCACCAGATATCAATTCAGAAAACCAAGCTACATTTACAAACCACCATCTGATGTTACCAACACCCCTGACGGAAAATTTAGGGTAGATATGACTGTTGGCAGCTGGAAAAATCATAAAGATGCATTTTGATGAGCTGATGATGAAAGAAGCTGGTCTTCAGAAACTGTGGAACAAGGGCTGAGCTCACAGCCCCAAATGGCCAAGGAACCCTAGACTGAGGTAGGCCCAAAGCACTCTTCCAGCACTCTGTCTCCACCAAGCAGAGCACTTAGCTTGCTATCATGTTCTGTTACTGTTAGCAAAAGAAAAATAAAATAGAAATGCAACACTATATTGCCAGTGTCACTTAGTAGAAAGTGTGCCAATTATAGCGCAGATCAAAGTGGATTTTTTAATAAAACGCTTGTGTCTAGGCTTTGATAATTGGAATTTTGCACTTGGAATGGATCTGCAGTTCTAATGCTTTCCTTGCTCGGTTTTTATTTTTGGCATAATAATTGGCATATGCTGTGAACGTTGTGTAAGTAAGAAAGACAATAACCCGTCTGTCAGATGACTCAGGGCTGGCACACCTACTAGACCCGCCTTTGCCTTGGATGATATGTGTATATTCTTCTCAGAGATATTGAGGATTTACTGTCACCAGTGAGATGCGAGCACCACTGAGCTCTCATTACGGGCAGTAGGCCACGTTTTCCTTACAGTAAAAGCCTTGTGGATACCAACTTCGTGTTCATTCTTACGTGTTACTGTGCCAGTGATATAACAACGTGAGAATGAAACTGCAGTAACATTTTCTTTCCGATATGTGTACACATGGAGCTTTTGCCCAAGTTATAAAATACACATCAAAACGAGATTTAGATTCTCCAAATGCTAAATGCTCAAGAGCATAATCAGGTGACTTCAATCCATTACAAACTGTGCATGTGCATATGTATATACCCGAAGCAGAATGTGATAAATATTTATGTTGTCCAAAAGCTTTTAAACTATCTCCTGCTAAAACTGCATCCTCAAAACATTGCAAATTTGATCATTTTGTTTTATGTTAATCTACCAAATCATGGTTGAATACTACCATTTGTTATTTACATCCATGACGTTAGTAAAACTTCAAAATTCTTTCTAGTTTGGACAGTGAGTAGATGTTTTTAAGCTAAAGTGACAAGGAGTTTGAATATAAAAGTAAACCTTTGGTTTGTGACTACAAAAGAGGGAAAACACTGGCACAAACAGACAGAAAACAGTTCTCATCAGAGATCCATGTTATCGTAACTTATTAAATCAGTAACTAATAAAATGGATTTCTCACATTTTTACCTTTAAGAAGAGTAATCATAACCTTAGAGAACTTTACTGATTTTTCATACACACCAGTTTTCTATTTTAACTGGTATAATGGCTTAAAATACATATATATCATAGGGGCGCCTGGGTGGCTCAGTCGGTTGAGTGTCCGACTTTGGCTCAGGTCATGATCTCACAGCTCATGGGTTCGAGCCCCGCATTGGGCTCTGTGCTGACAGCTTGGAGCCTGGAGTCTGCTTCGGATTCTGTGTCTTCCTCTCTCTCTGCCCCTAACCCAGAGCATTCTGTCTCTTTCTCTCTCAAAAATAAATAAACATTAAAAAAATTTTTTTAAAAACCCACTTATTTAAAAATACATATTTATTATAAAAGCTATATTAGGTACCTTTACATACAAGTTTGAAGATTATGCGATGAAGGTGGCATGAAAGATGAATTTAATATAATAAAAGGTTTTTAAAAAAGTTTCTTGACAGCAGTTTGGAAGACCTCATAATAAAAACAACTAAAATGCTTGATGAAGTGTGTGTGTGTGTGTGTGTGTGTGTGTGTGTGTGTGTATTGAAATGAATTGTTGAGTTGGTATAGCAGAAAGGAATCCTCAGAGGACAAAAAAAATAACTGAAAACAGTAATCCATGGAGTTAAGCAAGCACTAAAATCCCATTTTGATTCGAAAAGTCTCCAACCTTCTTCCTTGAGATTCATCTCTGATAGTCCCACAGGGTAGGAAAGCAAGGGAAGAGGCCCGAACCCAAAAGGTGAAGAGTCTAGTGGGAAACCTGGAATAAAGCTGTAAACTCAAAGGCTACCTATGCCTCAGGGGAATGATCAATATTTAAAAGACAAAAACAAGTGAAGAACTGATGCACAGAAACCTGTTTTTTGTGACCTTGGTGTTGGTTGGGAGGGAGAAAAAGTTTCTGCTGTGAATTCATTAACTTAAGCACAATTTATGGTAGCCACACTTTCACAGCTATATATTTGTAAAAACCTTCAATAATTAAATTTAGGCTACTCTTTGCTTGATGATGTACCCGGGCAATTTGCAGAAGGAAAACAAATCCCCTCTCAAGGGCATGAATTCAATCTGGTCTGCAAAGAACCCTCCCAGAAAAAGTTTCAAGGATAATGAGCAGCTCATAGTTAATGAGTACAAAAATCACAGAGAAATAAAGTACCATGAGTGAAAGGTAGCAAATCCACAGAAATATGAATAAATCATCAAAGATTTAAGATGCTGGAATTATTGGACACAGAATGTGTCTTTCACATATGTTTAAATACATTTTTAAAAGCTTTGAAACATGAGCAAGGAATACGAGACTACTTTCTTACAGGTTTATTACAGGGAATATAGTCAATAATATTGTAATAGCAGTGTATGGTGACAGAGGGCAGTTACACTTGCGGTGAGTGAAGTATAAAACCTATAGGCTTGTCAAATCACTATGTTGTACTTGAAACTGAGGTAACACCGTGTGTTAACTATACTTCGATTTTTAAAAAAGAGATTACTTAAAAATTTTTTTTTTCACATTTATTTATTTTTGAGAGACAGAGACAGAGCACAAGTCGGGGAGGGGCAAAGAAGGAGACACAGAATCTGAAGCAGGCTCTAGGCTCTGAGCTGTCAACACAGAGCCCGATGTGGGGCTTGAACCCACAAACCGTGAGATGACCTTAGCTGAAGTCGGATGCCCAACTGACTGAGCCACCCAGGGAACCCCAAAAAGATATTATTGTTTTTACAAGACCGGGAATTGTTGACAAAGAACCAAAGGGACTTCTGGAAATAAAAAATACAGTTCCCTAGATTGAAGACAAAGGGGCAAGGAGATAAAAATATGAAAGATAAATGTAGGAGAGAGTGTCTGGCTCAATACTTGTCCAACCAGAGTTCCCCCCAAAAAGATACAAATAAGTTATATTTAGATCAACAGCTGACTTCTTAAGGCAACAATTAGAAACCAAAAGACAATAGGATAATATCTTAAATGTGATGAGAGAAAATAACTGTGAACTTAGACCAGCAAAAATATCTTTGGAAAACAAGAATTAAACAAAGACATTTTTAGACAACCAAAATCTGAAGAAGTTTACTATGACAGACTCTCACTACAGGATGTACTTTAGGCAGGAAGAAGATGAAAGCAGAAGAAAGTCTGAGATGTAAGAAAGAACAGTTAGCAAAGAAGCAGGTAAATCTGTTTAAAAATATTCATTATGTCTAATTTGAAAGAACTAAAATTATAACCCACAAAAATTTATAAATTGAAACAGGGATATTTGGAGATAAAGAATTCTAAGTCTCTTGTATTATTCAGGAGCAGGATATTGGTTAATGTTAGAAGATAGCTATATAACTCCAACAAACACAGGGGGAAATGGTCATTTTCAGGTAATGATTGTATATTTTGAATGTTCAGAAAAATATTAGAACCAATAAGAGTTTACAGGTTTGCTAGGTACTAAATTAAAATGTAAAAGCCAATTTGAAGTATACCTAACAGCACTGTCATAAAAATCATTTTTTCCATTTACTTTAGCAAGAAAAAGTATAAAGTATTTAGACTAAATCTAACAAGAACCATTCATGCCTGGTATAAAAAATGTAAACCTGTATTAAAATATATTAAGGAATAAATGGATGTGATTTTATATATCATCCCTGAATTAGAAGACAATACCATAAAGATATTAGTTTTCCCCAAACTGATATTTAGAATTGATACAATTCCAATAAAAAAATTCTAGCAACCTAAATGTCTGTTGATGGATGAATGAATAAAGAAAATGTAGTCTATACATACAATGGCACATTATTCAGTCTTAACAAAGAAGAAAATCCCACCATATGTGACAACATGGACGAACCTTGCGGAATTAGGTTAAGTCACAGAAAGACAAATATTGCATGATTCCACTTATATGAGGTATCTAAAATAGTCAAATTCTTAGGGGCAAGGAGTAGAATTGTGGCAGCCAGCTGCCATGGGGGAGGGGCAGTGGGGAGTTGCTGTTCAGGGGGTACAAAGTTTTAGTTATGCAAGGTGCCTAAGTTCTAGAAATCTGAGAGACAACACTGCCCCAATAGTTAGCAATACTGTATTGCACACTTAAAATTTTGCTAAAAGAGAGAAAAATAGAGTTAAAAAAGAGTTTACCACAGTTTTAAAAAAGAGAAGTTTTGGTAGATGATTATTAACTATCCTACATAGCTATACAGGGCTTTGTGAGGAGGATACTTTGGCCTGATAACTTAATTACTTAATTCTAGATTGGGGCTATGCAACTGTTTTGGGCATTTTCTTTGTTAATTAGGGTGAGGTTCCACCTGAAATTAAATATGCATGCCATGATTACATGGGCTAAATGCATGAAAGGTGTGGATAGATGTTCCATCACCCAAAGACTTATGAATAAATCTTTTCTCAGAAAAAAAAATCCCAATAGGCTGTGTGTGTGTGTGTGTGTGTGTATGTGTGTGTGTGTGTGTGTGAAAACTTGGCAAGTGGGTAAAATGATTTATATTAGAGCAAAGGGCCAATAATATCTAATATACTCCTGAAGAACAGGAGGATGGGGCTGCTTCCTTGGTATGAAAACTGATTAGAAAGCCTACATGATTAAGGGAGTGTGGTAGTGCTGTGTGGATAGAAAAGGAGATGAATGCAAAGGAGTCAAGGAGCCTCTAAAGGGTCATGGGAAAATAACATGACTCTGAGGGTTTCGCCATTGGGATAACTGGTAATCCTCTTTTTAAAAAAGAAGAAGAGGGGCACCTGGGTGGCTCAGTCGGTTGGGCGTCTGACTTCAGCTCAGGTCACGATCTCGTGGTCCGTGAGTTCGAGCCCCGCGTCGGGCTCTGGGCTGATGGCTCGGAGCCTGGAGCCTGCTTCTGATTCTGTGTCTCCCTCTCTCTCTGCCCCTCCCCCGTTCATGCTCTGTCTCTCTCTGTCCCAAAAATAAATAAACGTTAAAAAAAAATTTAAAAAAAGAAGAAGAGGGGCACCTGGGTGGCTCAGTCGGTTGAGCGTCCAACTTTGGCTCAGGTCATGATCTTGCAGTCTTGAGTTCGAGCCCCGCGTCGGGCTCTGTGCTGACAGCTCAGAGCCTGGAGCCTGTTTCAGATTCTGTGTCTCTCTCTCTGACCCTCACCCGTTCATGCTCTGTCTCTCCCTCTCTCAAAAATAAATAAATGTTAAAAAAGAAGAAAAAGAAAAAGGAAAGTTATCCCTAACTCATGCAAAACATGAAACTCAATTCTAGATGCACTACACATGTAAACATGAAACAGGAAAACTATAAAAAGCTTAAAAGACAATGTAACAACATATTCATGATCTCAGGCTAGGGAAGAGTCTCTTCACCTACAAAACGGGAAAATCATAAAGTAAAAGGCTGATTAATTCTAACTAAAAAATGTGCCAGTAAGAGAGTGAAAGACAAGTCACAAAATAAAAATTTTCAAAAGAAAAAAAAAACAGACAAAGGGGGTGCCTGGGTGGCTCAGTTGGTTAAGTGTCTGACTCTTGATTTTGGCTCAGGTCATGATTTCACAGTTCCTGTGCTGACAGCACAGAGCCTGCTTGGGATTCTCCGTCTCCCTTTCTCCCTGCCCCTTCCCTGCTCACTCTCTCTCAAAGTAAACAAACATTTAAAAAAAGCAAAGGACGAATGCTAATAAAATATGTTAAAAATCCGTAGGCTTCAGAAAGAGAAACATAAACAACCCAGTAGAAAAATAGCAAAGTGTATCAGTCTGCATTTTTCCTATGGGAGAAAATAGGAATGGCCAATAAACTATAGAAAATGCTCAGATTCATTAGTAATACAGAAATGCAAATTACAACCCCAGTGAGATACCACTTGGCACCTGCCAGATTGGCATAAGAAAGTAGGACGCAAACAACCGCGATTGCCCCCATTCAGTGCTGGTGGCACGTGAAGTGGGACAAAGCAGTTTGGAGAACAATTTGGCACTATCTGTAATGCCGAACATATGCATCCTCTGATGTATATGCCCAGCCTATACTCTAGGGCCTAGAGAACTCTTTACATATGTGCCAGAAGACACGTACAAGGTTTCTCCTAAGAGCGCTTGTTATTGTATCCCCACACAGGAAAACCTCCCTGTCCATCAGCAGTGGAATGGATAAATAAGTTGTGACATAGACTGACAACTGAAAGCCACGAAGAAATGAAAATGAAAGAAACCCATCTGCACACATTAACAAGAAGGATTCTAATTTTGAATAAAAGGAATCAAATTTCAATAAAATACATAGACTATGAATCCATTTATATAAAATTCAAAAATAAGCAACCTTAAACAGCTTTATTGTATAGAAGTGCATTTCCTGTAAGTCACGAGGGAGTGATTATCCCTGAAGTTGGGACATTAGTCAGCCTGGAGCAGTAGAGAGAAAGGATGCAATCAGAAAAGGGCTCAGAGGGAGCACCAATGATGGTTGTGTTCTATTTTATGATCTCGGCTGCTACTTATTCTTTGCTACTCCTCATTAATGTGTGCATAATGGTTTATGCACTATAAGTCACAGTAAAAATGTTGAGCAAAAGAAATCAAGTCATAGAAGAGAGTACGTTAGCATGATTCTGTTGTGATGTTTCAAGCGAGGTAAAATGAAATAATACATTGTTTAGGGATCCAAAGACAGTGGGAAAATTATAATGAAAAAAAGGCAGTGATCAATACCAAATTCAGATTATTGGCTACAGACTACCTCAGATAAAGGAAGAGAGATGTGAGAGGGAAGGGACACAAGAGGGCTTCCTGAGGTTCTACTAATGTCTCCTCTCTGGAGATAGGTGGCAAGTACATGCTCATTAAATAGTTTTATATGTCTTAGCATATCATCTTGTAGCTGTTTCACAGTAAAATTTTGAAATAAATTTCAACATAAACAAATATTTAATTGAAAAGCAAAGAGTTATCTGTGGATGACCTCTTTGGACTAACTGTAGGCATATTTTACCTGAATTTTGACGAGAGCCTCTAGAAAAAATAGGGCCATGCCGGGGTCATGTTAAGGGTGACGTGGCAGAAGGATGTGGGTAGCCTGGGGAAATGTGCAGTCTCAGCTACTGGCCTTATTCCTAAACATTCTATGCTCCTTTCCCGGAACTTAAGATACCCGGACTACTAGAAGATTAAGGCTTTGTGATGTTCGCAAATGACCCTCCTGTCAACAGACAAGGTGCTTCCTGCACCACCCTTGAACCAGACGTTGGGGTGAAGAGATGAAGAGCTACCTCAGAAAGGCTGCCAACCAAAGGTGGTGTGGACTAAAAAGTCGTTAACACTCCCCGGGACGAGAAGGCATTTGCTTAAGAAATTGCCCCCTTCTCAATTCTTCCCATGTGCATGTAGTACAGATTAAATAAAGCAGTTGTATGGTAATATAGAAATTATTAAAAACATTCTTCTTGAGGTTTGACAATGCAGCAGTAGATATGTATCTAGTTGTTGGTCAAAAAGTATGTTTCAAATAATCAATTGGTATTCATTTAAAACACAATAATGGTCTTATTAAAGCTAAATTTAATACATGCTGTATTTGGAAGTAATTTCTTTACCACCACACAGAAACCTTTCCAGCTGTCCTTTTTTGTTGCATTGTTGACATTCAGTGGCGCATTAAGAAGAATCTCATGGTGAAAATGCCCTATGGCTAGACATGTGTGGTTATTTTCAATTCAAACTCAATATTGATGGTCTCCCTACTATATCTCCCACTGCCCCAAATAGATGAGACAGTTATAAGTAGAAACCAATTTGTCTTTGAAAATTCAAAGGGTAGGCTAGATACTGCCTAATTTGGAAACGTGAAGAACAGGATTCTTAGCAAGTACATGTAAATAAAGAAGTGATCTTGATTTATCACAATTTCTCATCAGCTACCATAAAAAATTTGTTTCTTGTTTACCTTTTCAAATATATTCCTCTCATGTTTCTACCTTTCAAATTTTGAGTTTCCTTTGCAGAAGTATTTCTTACTAGTAACATTCAATGGAGCAGGAAATAAAGTTATTACAGGAAACAGAAGGATTACCTGAGTTGGAGCACAGGGAAAAAACCCCATCTTCGTTTCCACTAAAAATTGAATATTTAATGCTGTCTTGTATTGGGTCAGGAGCAACAGCTTTTACAGTCACAATAGAAGTACCTGCAAAAATTAGGTTGAAAAAAAAAAAAGAAAAAACTTTAGGAAAACAAAATTTCAGGGAAAAACCAGAGCAAACACTGGGTACTTATTATTTGCTTACTACATTTTCATTTGTTCATTCATTCAATGATTAGTCATTGAGAGTCTTCAATAAGCTAGATCCCATGCCAGGTGCTAGAGACAGAGTAGTAAGTTAGAAAAGATCTCAATCTCATGGTGATTAGCTAACGGAAGGAGACAGACAATAAACCATTAAACAAATACATAATCAAAGTAGATTTCTGATGTGCTAAGTTCCCTGGAAGAATAAACAAGGTAATGTGACAGAAAACACTTTTTTAGCGGGGAAGGCAGACGTATGACATTTCAAATGATAGGAACAGACTGATTATCAGCATGAAGGAAGAATTAGCAAGCTCTGAGGGAGACAACGATGTGATTAGAACTGGGATTTCACTGGAAGGTTCTCAAGAATCCATTTGGGCCCCAAGTCAGCACTTTGCTGTCTTCATGTGTAATATCCCATGCCCTTTGCTGTTTCTGTTTTACTTCCTCTCCAGGTTGTCCATTTGTCCTCCTCTTTTAGTTGCCCATCTTTTTAGTTTTTTATAATTATTTTGTATTTAATCAACTTTATTAAGGTAACATTTACATACAACAATATACACATATCTGAAGTATACTCTTATGTGTGTTTGAACAACTATATGCACCTGTGTAACGACCATCATGATCAAGATGTAGAGTATTTCTATCACTCCAAAAAATTCCCTTGTGACTTTCTGTAGCCAGTTTCCTATTACTTCTGGTGCTAGACAATCACTGATTTACTATTACTTTGTTTTGCTTCTAAAATTTCATACACATACAACTTATACAGTATCTGTCTTCTTTTGATTGGCATTATTTTTGTAGAATCAAATATTAAGAGTTCATTCCATTTTTGCTGTAGAGTATATTCTACTGAATGGACATACCACAATGTGTTGATACATTTTTCTATATATGGACATTTGGATTGTTTTTAGTTTGAGGCTATTATGAATACAGCTGCTATAAACATCCATGTAACAGTGTTTGTGTGGACATATGTTTTCATTCCTCATGGGTAAACACATATAGTGAGTGTATGTTTAACTTTATAAAAAACTGTCCAACTATTTTCCAAAGTGATACTATACCATTTTACGTTCCTGCTAGCAACATATGAGAATTCTAGTTGCTCTATATCCACTGGTCTTCTTAATTTTGGTCATTCTAATGGATGTGTGGTAGTATCTCATTGTGGTTTTAATTTTAATTTCCCTGATGTCTGATGATGTGAGTCTTCTCGTGCTTATTGGCACAAGAAGAAAACTGAAAGGGAACGTTTGAGAAGAACACAGGTGCTGACGTGGTGTCAGAGAGGAGCACACAGCAGGGATCATCAACTCAGATGCCTTCAGTAAAAGTAAGAGCATGGGCAAATGAAGAAGACAGATGGGTGGAAAAAGCAAGAGACTGTCTGCTGTGCCTGAGGCACTCAGCTTCAACTCATTGCTGCCAGTAGGGAAGAGAAAACAGGCTTTAGGAAGTTTTAAATTCTGGTCAAGAGAAGCTCAAAAATTCATATTTGTTTTCATGTGAAATCTCCCAATTCATAAATGTCAGAACATAATTTAATTTAGGGGAAAAACATAAGCCATCACATGGGTCGAACAAAACACAGCTGTGGCCTGACTACAATTCTGAGCCTGCTCATTTACCATCCCTGATAGAGAAGACAAATCTCTCCTTTTTGTTATCAGCCCTTCTGGCACCTAGACTGTGGTACTTCTTTTTCATCCAGGGACTTGTACTTAACACACTCGAAGACCAATCTTATCTTTCCACCAAATTGGACTTAATTCTGTGAGAGCACAGGAGGTTTCCTGCATATTTGTGTTCCATATATTTCTGCAACTCCAGATAAGTTTTGCCTCTAAAATTTCATATACTTGAAAATCAGAGGGGCTGTTTTCTTACGCATAGCATGCCTTTTCGAGAATCAATCATATTCTTCCCTATATTAAAAGTTTGTCCCTTTGTACATAATAGGTGCCCAAAAAGTATGGGAAGAAAGGAGGTAATAGAAGAGACAGAGGAAGTAAGAGACGGAGATGCTCACTGAAGTGTTCTAGCCTGAAAGGCTAGAAGAATACCTCTCTGCCCACAGGACCCTTCTAAACCAACAGCAACTATGGGGAAAAAAAAGGCATATATATATACATACATATATATATATATATATACACACACACACATATACACATATATATACATATATATATATACACATATACACATATATACATATATATGTACATATACACATATATATACATATATATATACACATATATATATACATATATATGTATATATATGTGTGTATATATATATATATATATATATATATGCATGCCTCACTGCTATAACACAATATCTGATAGTGGAATTTGCAGTAGCTAAAAAAAAAAAAAAAAAAAAAAACACCTATTCTGGGCCTCTGCTGGGCCTCCTCATTGACTTCCACTGTGCAGGCCCCAGGGACCAAGCTTGAAAGCCATCTTGCTCAAAGGTACAGTAAAAACAATCCCTAAACCAGGCCAAATCAATAGATCTGCTTTTTTCTGGATACTAAAAAGGGTTTCACTAAAGAGAAGAGAAGAAAGAAAAGGCCCTGGAACAGACAATATATTCCCCAGGAGCCTTTTCAACACTTAACACTCAAAGAAAAATGCAGCGATCGCTATACATATTTAAGGAAACAAGTATATGACACTGTTCACGAAATTGAAAATTCATTGAAAAAAGACATAAAATAGAATTCATTATGGAGAAAGAATGGGAAAAGCAAAACTGGATATATTACTGTCTTTAAAAACATTATGTTTAACATAAACTGTGACAAAGTTTTAAAACCATTTTTTGAGGCTTCCAAGTGGTGGTTCGTTTCAAGCCAATTATGAAGTCATTTGGTGACAATGTAAAGGATTTTAATTAATCCTCGTGGCCTCAAGTTGCTGCACATGTTGAGAATCTTTCAAGCTGCATCATAATCTGATACTTATTTTACTACATGTTAGGAGACGTATGACTAATATAAAAATGCCTTACATTTTCGGTAGGAATATGCCTTCCCAGTAGTGCAGTATGTTTTACTTTCGGTGCGTAATCACCATTCTGTGCTTACAATACAATTTAGTTTTTAAACACAGGAAATTTTATTTCAACTGGCTAGTCGTATATTCTTAAGAACGGCAGTAATAAGAGAAACAGTTATGTGCAAAAAAAGATGTAAGTCTTGCTGACAGCCTTTTCTCTATGGGTTAGGATGCTTTAATTATATACCCGATTACAAAAGAAAACATGGAGATAGCTTACATGTAAAAGAACAAAGATGAGCAAAGAACTGTAAATAAGAATCACAGATGGCTTCTCTTAGAAAAGGAACAATCCTATTTTTATTGCAAATAAAATGTTCATGATATCAAGTGAAATCGTAGCACACGAAGAATTTCATTCGATGAAAATATTTCAAAGTAGACGCTAACGTCAGCAAAGAGCTACACATAGTTATATATGTTCTTCCTTGGATGAAGTTAAATTTGAGACTACCCCCCCAAAAGAGGAAATAACTAACGGGCCTTGAATCCTTCTAAGTCTTGGCTTATCGTGCACATTTTAAGTAAAAGTCTTTCTCTGGACATCTAGAGAAGTTTTACAATTACTGCTCATTTCACACCAAGGTAGGAATGACAAAATGAAAACCAACACTGTACCTTTAAATCCCATCAGGCAACTGAAACATATAGAAAAATTTACATTTTCAGCTTTTATGAATTTCACTGTAAGTGTAACATTGCATCAAAAGTGTAATACATTCCATGTTCTTGGTTTTTTTCTTTACAAAAATACAGTTAAAAAACTAATATCAGGGGTACATGGGTGGCTCAGTTAAGCCTCCGAATTCGGCTCAGGTCGTGATCTCTCGGTTCGCAAGTTCGAGCCCTGCATAGGGCTCTGGGCTGACAGCCCGGAGCCTGGAACCTGCTTCAGATTCTGTCTCTCCCTCTCTCTGCCCCTCCCCTGCTCATGCTCTGTCTCTCTCTCTCTCTCTGCCTCAAAAATAAAATAAAAAATAAACATTAAAAAAAACCAAATACCATCTACAGCAGCAGTGAACTATCTATTCAAAAGCAGAATTATGGGGGTGGCTGGGTGGCTCAGTTAGTTAAGCGTCCAACTGGATTTCAGCTCAGGTCACAATCTCACAGTTCATGGGATTGAGCCCTGCATCAGCTCTGTGCTTACAGCGTGGAGCCTGCTTGGAATTCTCTTTGCTCTTCTCTTACTCGTGTGTATGTTCACGTGCACATGCTCTCTCTCTCAAAAATAAAGGGATTAGGGGGCGCCCGGGTGGCTCAGTTGGTTGAGCGTCTGACTTCGGCTCAGGTCATGATCTCACGGCTCATGAGTTCGAGCCCCGCGTCAGGCTCTGGGCTGACAGCTCAGTGCCTGGAGCCTGCTTCTGATTCTGTGCCTCCCTCCCTCTCTGCCCCTAACCCACTTGCATTCTGCCTCTGTCTCTCTCAAAAATAAATAAACATTAAAAAAATAAAATAAAGGGATTAAATACTTTTAAAAAATAGATAAAAGCAGAATTGTGTAACAATGTTATGTGACTATAAAAATCAAAATTCATGGAAATTTTTAGATGAAGTAACAATAAAAACATTTTATTCAGGGCTACCCATGAGTAAATAATTCTAGTTTTACTTTTGTCATTTCTAAGCAGTGCAAGTATTTTACTGATGACTGACTTGAGATTTTTTAAACATTTCGATGATTTTAAACTATCCAATATCTCTTAATCATCCAGCCACTGAAATACTGAACATATTTCAATCATTTAAGACAAAAAGTGGGAGTGACATCAGCAAGATGGCTGAATAGAAAGCCCTAGACCTCATCCCTTATAGAGACATTGAATGAACAATAATAGTATATAGACCAAAAAGCCTTCATGAAAACTCCAGGCCAGAAGGGAGTGGTATGATATATTCAAAGGCCTGAAAGAAAAAACCTACCACCAAGAATACTATATCCAGCAAAACTGCCCTTTAGAGATGAGAAAGAAATAAAGATCTTCTCAAAGGGTAAACAAAAGCTGAGAGAGCTCATCACCACTAAATCTACCTGACAAGAAAGACCGAATGTTTCCAGTTGCAATGAAAGGACATTAGATAGCAACATAAAAGCATATGAAAATATGAAGCTCTCTGGTAAAGGTAAATATACAAATACCAAATCTCATAACACTGTAATGGTGGTACACAGATCATTTTAATTCTGGTGTAAAGTTTAGAGATAAAAGCATAAGGAATCAGTATAACTATAAAACTATGTTAATGGATAAAAATACTAAAAGAGGTAATTTATGAAATCAGTAACGAAGTGGGAGGGAGAAGTAAAGGGACAGTTTTTTGTATGTGATTGAAATTAATTGTTACTGGTTTAAAATAGATTGTTAAAGCTATTAGATGTGTTATGTAATCCCTATGGTAACCACAAAGAAATTATCTATAGATGAAATGCAAAAGGAAATAAGAAGGGACCCAAAACATGTCACTACAAAACACTAATGAAATAAGGGAAGGTGGCAAGAGAAGAAAAGAACAAAATTAAAAACATACACAAAACAATTTTAAAAAACTTTTTTAATGTTTTATTTTTGAGAGAGAGAGAGACAGAGAGACAGAGCATGAGTGGGGGAGGGGCAGAGAGAGAGGGAGACAGAGAATCCAAAGCAGACTCCAAAGCTGTCACAGCACAGAGCCCGGCGTGGGGCTTGAACCCACGAACCACGAGATCATGACCTGAGCTGAAGTCAGATGCTTCAGCGACTAAGCCACCCAGGTGCCCCTACATAAAACAGTATAAAAACGGCTGTATTAAGTCCTTCCTATCAGTAATTTTTAAAAATCTAAATGGATGAAACTCCTCAATCAAGAAACGTGGAATAGCTGAATGGATTAAAAAAACAAGATCCAAGTATATACTACCACCAAAAAACTCACTTTAGATATAAAGACAGGGATAGGCCACAAGTAGAAAGGTGGGAAAAGATATTCCATGCAAATAATATCCAAAAGAAAACAGGGGAGGTTATACTTACATCCGACAAAATAGAGTGCAAGTCAGAAACTGTCACGAGACAAATAAGGACACTACATAAAAAGTTCTATTCACCAGGAAGATAAAACAATTATAAATATATATGCACTTAGCAGCAGAACACACATATATATGAAGAAAATACTGATGGAATTGAAGGGAGAAGCAGAGAGTAACATAATTAATAGTAGAAGATTTCAATACCTCACTTTAAATAATGGACAGATCAGTTAGAAAATCAATGAAGAAATGAAGGACTTCAATAATATAGAAATTGGACCGAAGAGACATACATGGAACACTCTACCCAACAACAGCATAATACACACCCTCAAGTGTTTTATGTGTTCCCACTTGTTCCTCAAGTGCACATTCTCCAGGACAGATGACATGTTAGGGAACAACAGGAGTCGTAACAAATTTAAGAATATTAAAATCATACCAAGTATCTTTTCTAACTACAATGGAATGAAAGTAGAAATCAATAGCAAAGGAAAACTGGAATATTCACAGACACATGGAAATTAAATAACAACTCTTAAACAACTAGCAGGTCAAAGAAGAAATCTAAAGGATAATTAGATAATGTCTTGAAATAAATGAAACAAAAACACAATATACCAAAACATGGGCTGCAGCAAAAAACAATGCTGAAAGAATTTGACAGCAATAAATGCCTACATTAAAAAAAGAAGAAAGACTGCACATCAACAACCTAATTTACACCCCAATGGACTAGAAAATGGAACTAAAAGCAAAGTTAGCAGAAAGAAATAATAAATATTAGAACAGAAATAAGTGAAAAACAGTAAATAAACAAGAGGAAAAATCACTTAAAGTAAGTTTTTTAAAAAAATCAGCAAAATTGGGGCACCTGGGTAGCTTAGTTAGTGAAGCACCTGATTTCCGCTCTGGTTATGATCTTGTGGTTCATGAGTTCGAGCACCGCGTTGGGCTCCACGTGGACAGTGTGGAGACTGCTTGGGATTCTCTCTCTCCCTCTTTCTCTGCCCCTTCCCACTTGGGCTCGCTCTCTCTCTCTCTCTCTCTCTCTCAAAATAAATAAAATTTAAAAAATCAGCAAAATTGACAAATCCTTAGCCTAGACAAAGAAAAAAAGTAAAAACACTCAAGTAACAAAAACTAGAAATGAAAGAGGAGAGATATTACAAGTGATGCCACAGAAATAAAAGGTATCATAAGAGACTACTATGAACAATGATACACCCAAATAAGATAACCTAGGAGAAAAGAACATATTTCTAGAAACACACACCCTACCAAAATTGAATTTACAGAAAGAAAAAAAAATCTGAACAGATGTATATATAACTAGTAAGAAGACTGAATCAATAATCAAAACCTCCCCATAAAGAGAACCAGATGGCTTCACTGGTGAAGTCTACCAAACATTTAAAGAAGAATTAACACCAATCATTCTCAAACTCTTCCAAAATATTGAAGACAACACTTCCAAACTTATTTTATGAGGCCAGCATTACTCTGATGCCAAAATCAGAGACACTGCAAGAAATCTACCCCTGATGAATATAAATGCAAAGATCCTCAACAAAATACCAGCAAACCGAATTCAACAGCACATTAAAAGGATCACATGTCATAACGATGTGAGATTTATTCCTGGGATGCAATGATAGTTCAATGTATGAAAATCAATCAGTGTGATACACCACCTTAACAGAATAAAGAGTAAAAATCACATGATCATCTCAATACACGCAGAAAAAGCATTTGGCAAAATTCAACACACTCATGATAAACACACTCAATAAACTAGGAACAGAAGGAAATTACCATACATAATAAAGGCCATATAAGAAAAGTCCACAGCTCTAACATTCTTACTCAACAGTGAAATCAAAAAGCTTTTCAACCAAGAACAAGGCAAGAATGCCCACTCTCGCAACTTCTTTGCTACATATAGTACTGAAAGTCCTAGCCAAAGAAATCAGGCTTTGAACTTACAAGCATCAAAATCAGAAAACAAGAATCAAATGATCCTTGCTTTTAGATGACATGATCTATGTAGAACCTAATGTAGAAAACTCTATAGATTAAACACACACACACACACACACACACACACACACACACTCACACACTAGTTAGAATATACGAATTCAGCAAAGTTGTAGAATACAAAATTACTTGTGTTTCTATGCACTAACAATGCACAATCTGAAAAAAGAAATTCGGAAAACAATCCCGTTTACAATAGCATGAAAAAAATTGGGATAAATTTAACCAAGGCGGTGAAAGTCTTATACACTAAAAACTATAAAGCATTGCTAAAATAAATTATAGAAGACACAAATACATGGAAAGACATTCTATGGCCACTCCATGAGGAGTGGAAGACTTAATGTTATTAAAATGTCTACACCACCCAAAACAATCTACAGAATCAATGCAATCCATATCAAAATCTCAATTTTTTTTTACAGAAACAGAAAAAAAGAATTTTAATATTCACATAGAATCTCAAATGCTTCCAAATAGCCAAAATAATCATGAGGGAAAAAACCACCAAACAGCAGAAGGCGTCACACTTACTAACTTCAATAGTGCAGAGCTAGAGTAATCAAAACAGTATGGTACTGGCCAGATACAGAGAGACGAATAGAACAGAACAAAGATTCCAGAAAGAAATCCCCATGCATATTTTCTTTTTTTTTAATGTTTATATATTTAATTTGAGAGGAGAGCACAAGCAGGGGAGGGGAAGAGAGAGAGAGAGAGAGAGAGAGAGAGAGAGAGAGAGAATATCCCAAGCAGGCTCCACTCTGTCAGCACAGAGCCCAGTGCGGGGCTCTAATTCACAAACCTTGAGATCATGACACGAGCCAAAATCAAGAGTTGGAAGTTTAACCGACTGAGTGGCCCAGGTGTCCCAAAATGACCAACAGATTTTTAAAAGATGCTCAGTATCACTAATCATCAGGGAAATGCAAATCGAAACCACAAGATATCACCTCACTTCAGTTAGGATGGGTGTTAGGAAACAAAAACAAAAACAAAGCAGAAAATAATGAGTGTTGGTGAGGATACGTAGAAATTGGAATCCTTGGACACTGCTGGTGGTGTTATAAAATGGTGTAGCCCCTATGGAACACAGTATGAAAGTTTCTCCAAAACTTAAAATTAAAGCTGTCATATATCCAGAAATCCCACCTGGGTGCATATATCCAAAGAACTGAAAATAAGATATCAAAGGGATACCTGCATATCCATGTTCGCTGCAACATTTTTTATAACAGCCAAGAGATAGAAATAATCTAAATGTCCTTGGATGGATGAGGGGATAAAGAAATGTAGT
Source organism: Prionailurus bengalensis (assembly GCF_016509475.1). NCBI lineage: Eukaryota > Metazoa > Chordata > Mammalia > Carnivora > Felidae > Prionailurus > Prionailurus bengalensis. The sequence continues at coordinate 73,616,683 of NC_057344.1, read as the reverse complement.
ATATTGGGGTGTCTGGGTGGCGCAGTCGGTTGAGCGTCCGACTTCAGCCAGGTCACGATCTCGCGGTCCGTGAGTTGGAGCCCCGCGTCAGGCTCTGGGCTGATGGCTCGGAGCCTGGAGCCTGCTTCCGATTCTGTGTCTCCCTCTCTCTCTGCCCCTCCCCCGTTCATGCTCTGTCTCTCTCTGTCCCCAAAATAAATAAAACGTTAAAAAAAATTAAAAAAAAAAAAAAGAAATGTAGTATATACATACAATAAAGCATTATTCAGCCTTTAACAAGAAGGAAATCTTGTCATAGGCACTGAGGAACCTTGATTTTGTGAATAAGCCAGTCACAAAAAGACAAATACTTCATTGACTCCACTTATACGAGGTATCTAAAGTAGCCACACCCTTAGCAGCAGAAGTAGAATGGCGGTTGCTAGAAGCTGGAGGGAAGGGAAAGAGTTGTTCAATGAGTATAATTTCCGTTTTGAAAGACGAAAATGTTCTAGAAATCCACTGCACAATGACGGGCCTATTGTTATCACTACCATACAGTGCACTTAAAAATGATTATTTACAATGGTAGATTTTCCGTTATGTGTCTCTTACCACAGTTAGAAAAGGAAGAAAAGTTGATTTTCCTCTTCCCATCATCAGAAATGACTGCACATATGTTACTAAAGCTTTCCAAAGAATTCACCCCTGGGATGAGACAAAGCATGGAAAATCTCAAAATAAATAATTTTCCAAAATTTGTGAACAGATGAAAACCATGTTTTAAAATGTAAATGCTATGCAATCTTGAACACATTTGCTTTTGTGAACACCTTAAGGAAATTAATAGAGGAAGCTATGAAAAGTGCTTATTGACCTCTTATGAGCTTTAGGAAAAGAGAGATGTGTCAGAAAACCAAGACAGAATTAATCCATGAAACGAGAAGTCAACAAAATTGATGAAGTCTGAAATGTATTTTTAATGGGGTTACAGATTTTGGTGGCCAAATTTTTTAAAAGGAAGATTATCTATAAATGGATGCATTGAATCATTTGCAATTCACTTATAAAAACTTAGAGAAAGGCAGGTGTTAAAGTGACTCCCTGATGTTCCTACTACCTCTCTCATTTTGCGATTTACAGAAGACTGTATTTAAAGCATGAGCTTGAGAATTTTCAGTGTTGCTTCACTGTTGGATCAGAATCTCAAATCTTGTCTGCAGACCTGAGGCTGTTAATCTCCCCTCATTTTCCAATGATTCCCTGTCTAGTTTGCACCCCCAGGTTGACGACCAGACTCCAATTTCCCTTCGTTTTCAAGAGCTGTCCTTTTTCTCCTTTCCAGCTCCTGGCATCCCTGAGCCAGCTAGAATCCAGAGCCTGCATATGTCCAGAAAGAAAGGTTGCACAATTTTTCAATACAAGTACTTCTCAACTTTGGTGGTTAGATACCTGGCACATTTCCAATTACTTCAAGAAACAAAGCGAATGTCTTAAAAATCTTAAAAATATGTTTTACTTAGATTAAAGAAACGGCATCTAAGATGTTTTTAGCTGCCACATAATGAATACTGTAATCAAGTATTTTAATGATTCCATTTGATTGTCACAGCTTCAGGGAGATGCATTGCTGTCCTCAAAATATAAAAATCTTAAATCAGGGTTCAACATCCACAAATAATAGATGCTAATTGAAAACAAAAAGGAAAGAAAAGAAATCCTGATATTTCCAAGTGTTTTATTCCCGTTTTATACTCAAATATAAATGAGATTTCTCAGCAAACTTAACAGTGCTATAAATCACAAATGTCCAAATCTCTTCTGGCTTTCAAAAACAAAACAAAATGCCCCTCTGATCTTCAAGACTCTTCAAGCCACTGCCATGGTCCTTTGTTACCCTTCACAGCCAAGCCTTTGAAAACAGACTGAACTTCTCATCCCTGCTCGCTCTGCACCTCACTGGACCTTAGCTTCTAAAATGGTTCTAGTGACTTAGTTCACCTTAATGTTTCCGATCCTCCCTGAAATTGCTAAATTTTATCTGGCTGCACATAATTCTTTGTAAGCAGCCGCAGTTGACTCTGGAGTGCATGTTGGTGGTCTCCGTTCCTGGCCTCTATTCTCTGCCAAATCCTGAACTCTTTCACCAAAGCGGACTTACTCTTCAGAACCTCCTTTCCGGTAGCTCCTCATGTTGCTAATTGTGTCTTTTTCTCTTATTGTCTTATCCTTTATACTCAGTGCATGGACTTATCTTTTCAGACATGCCTTCCTTTCTACTGTGTCCTTACCTCCTTGTATCAAGATGGCATCCTCAGACCATCCCCGGAAACACTCCCCTACCCCGTGAAGGAGAGGTTTTCTGAGTGCTGGGTAGCAGCCGACCACCTCATGCACTTCTGCACTGGGGACAGACCTCCAACTAAACTAGCTCTCACTTTTCCGTCCTTATCTTACTTAACCTCTGCCGCAAATTAGAAATTGTTGACCACTCCCTGCCTTTTGAACGCATCACCTTCCTGCTCCTCTAACACTACCTTCCCAGACTTTCGGTGATGCCCTGGCCAGCCCCTACACCTCAGTCTCTTTGGTAGATGTGTTACTTCAACCCTTGCAAAATACTGCTGTTACTTTGCATTTCTTCTAGGCCCTCTCTCTACCTCCACCTTTGGCTTGCATGCATAATTACATGGGAGTTTCTACCCATTCACAATGCCTGATGTACCTTCAAAAATCTCACTGCGTGGGAGTTGTGGATGTCTAGGTAGAGGTAATTTTTAAAAGCTCCTCAGGGGCGCCTGGGTGGCTCAGTCAGTTAAGCGACCAACTCTTGGTTTTGGGTCAGGTCATGATCTCTCGTTGATTGAGCCCTATGTGGGGCTCTGTGGAGAGCCTGCTTGGGATTGTCTCCCTCCCCTTCTCTCTCTCTCTCTCTCTCTGCCCCTCCTCCGCTTGTGTATGTTCTCTCTCTCTCTCTCAAAATAAATGAATAAACTTAAAAATAATAAAATAAAATAAAATAAAATAAAATAAAATAAAATAAAATAAATTAAATAAAATAAAATCTCCCCAGGTAACTTTGTGGTCATTCATCATGTGGATTACCACAGTACCCTCCTAACTTCCTAACTCAGATTTCTCCCCAGGCCTTCACAAGACTTCAAAGTCAACTAGGTATAAAACCTGTTTTGTCACTCTTTCAACAATCTAAAGGTCATCAAGATCACACTGGAAAGCTCAAGAGAGCCTCTTCAACTGTTTAGGACTAATAAGCAATAACTTGTAACAACTTTCTGATTACAGTGTGGCTTCCTGTGTCCTTTCTCCTAGAAAGAGAGACCTGCTCATCCTGGCAGGACTGTTGTAATCCACACGGCAAGTATAGTTTTTCATATACCTAAAAACTGACATTCTGGTCTATGTATCAGTCTCCTTCATATTGGTTAATAAGTTCCAACCCTGGGGGAAGTAACTCCCTGGCTTGTTAATAAGATGAGGTGTTGAGCCTATAATGGCTGAGGCCCAGATGTGAGACTGGGGTTAATTTCCAAAGATGAAAGCTGCCTTTTGAGATGTTTATCTTGCTCTGAGACAGACTGACCTCATCAAAGGTACTCTTCTCTATCTCCTCCAGAGCTATCTTAGTCATAGGTAAGGTGATGAAATGCCATACTGGGCTAGTTAGATAGCACTCATTCCAATGAGTTTCATTCTAAATATGAGACTGGCCTTAAATAAAATGAAAAAGGGGTGACAGGTGATACATAATGGCTTCCCCTTTTGTCATTATCATAAAAATGTATATGTTGGGCCCTGTCCCAAAGTTATAGATGACACAGATTATGGGAACTCTTCCCATAACTTCCATAGTTATGGGAGCTTTGTCACCTTGGAAAGTATGACTGCTATCTTGTTTGGACACAAAATGGAATGGAATGGAATGGTAGGGCTTTAAAACCTGAAAGCATTTCACTGTTGTTATATTATTGCTGTGTAACAACTGGTTGCTCTGGTAAGAATTTATACCCAGTGAACTTTATAGAATTCAATGAAAGATTTGAGACAGAAGGAGAGTAATAATAACAATTAAAAAAATGACTAGTACACTACATGACCTCATTTAATCCTTATAGTAGCCCTATGAGGAAATCCTTATCATTTCCACTTTATAGGAAGAGAAAGACAGCTCATACACTGTGAGTGGAGAATGGTGGTGACCCACTCTCAGCTACACCAACTCCTATCACACCACACTCTACATACATGTGCCTGTCTACCAAGAGTAAGAGCCAAAATTTACTGGACCCACTGCCAAAGGACCAAAGAAGAAGGGGTTGCCCTCCAAACTATCAAGATCAGATGTGTTTATGATACAAAATTAAATATGCATAATTCACTAGTTAGAATGCCCCTGTACATCATCATGTTTTAATGTTATCTCAAGATTTTTAAGGTCTGAGTATTTACTTTCAAGCACCATATCGATACAATTCATAATTTCATATTTTCCCCTCATGGTAACTAAAAGAAATGCATGAAGCTGCGAATAATCCACACTAGGGACTGTGACTACTGATTCATCTTCCTCAGGATACCCAAAGCATTGGGAGTGAAACAAGAAATAAATGGTGGCTTCCAGAAGGTCCACTGAAATTGTTGAATGGATTGAAACACCACAGGCAACCAAGCGGTTTATTTTTCACTTCAAAAAATTCAGGACAGTTATATTCCCTCTCATCTAGTTTGAAGAGGAACAGTGGCAAGTGTAAAGAGTGGGGAATCACTTGAATTTCAACTCTTTTTCTCATGTTGCTGTATGGGTGGTCTCTCTCTCTTATGGACAACTGGTATCCTGGAGAATGACTCTTTCTGTGAATAAGTGAATACATCATGACCAACTCTTAAAGAGATTTTACCTACCAAAGAGTTGCTTTTAAATGGGAACTATATACCGAACTATATATCATTTTAAACAGTTGGTGTTACATTTAACATTATTCGTAGATGAATGCAATGTTAATCAAAACTCAAACCTGTGGGCTTGGCCAGAAAGAAATGTGAAACAAATATAAATACATTAGGGCTATTCGTTTTAACTTTTAATTTTCTTAAAAGAACATTTAAATGTTAAAATTAGTTTGGAGTGATGAAAATTTATGATAATACAACAAAGAATTTGCTCAAGATGTTAATTGATGCCTACTGATAGGATATTTGAGTAGCCTGCGGAAAATTTAAGCTTCCAAAAGGGACATGTTTTTCATTTGAAAACAAAATGAAAAACTAAAGACATATTTGGGAGGAAATAATGCTGGAGGCTATAAAATGTTATTAAATAATTTATATCAAGGCCATTCTAGGACTAATCAATGGATTTACAGTCTTTTAAAACTACTGGAATTCTTGGGACGCCTGGGTGGCTTAGTCGGTTGAGCCTCCGACTTTGGCTCAGGTCATGATCTCACGGTCTGCGAGTTCGAGCCCTGCGTCGGGCTCTGTGCTGACAGCTCAGAGCCTGGAGCCTGCTTCGGATTCTGTGTCTCCCTCTCTCTGACCCTCCCCCGTTCATGCTCTGGCTCTCTCTGTCTCAAAAATAAATAAACATTAAAACAAATTTAAAAAAAGATAAATAAAACTACTGGCATTCAAAGCAAAAAAAAAAAATCACCTTCTGATGTCTATGATATGATCCAGCAGTCTGACCTGAATTCATGTCTAAGTAAAGCTTTGGCCGGCTTGAAATGTCAATCAGTATGTTATGCACCTTGTCACTGTTTTTCACAGGAGGTTAGGAAATCCTGCTGAACCAGGTACAGGTTAGTTGCAGCTAATCATACTCAATGGCCTACTTAACCGTCATCCTTCCCTTCTGTCTTTCTCCTTCCTGTTATATGCCCAATGTTTAGCTTCTCTCTCAATTTAGACTTTATGTCCTTCAAACATGTCATAGTTTACTCTTCATAATGAGGTCCCAACCCATTGCTTCAGGTGTCTTGAAATGTATACCTACCTGGATGTTTAATGGGTTCCATATGCTTGTCGTACTACCAGAAGTATTTCTAGTCTTTTTTATGTATAAGATTTAATAAATTGATTTTTAAAGTCTTAAGTTCTATTATAAAGATAACAGTTAAATTCATTCCAGTTATTCTAAATACAAGAGGACTAAGAAGGACAACTGTGATCAGAGGTCAAAGAAAACACAGTGATGCAGACAGCAGGATGATGTCTTCCCATCATTAGCTTTTCTGACTGAATCTCAAATAGGAAGCCCACCTACAGAGGCAAGAAAGTAATTTAGTCTTCACTGTCTTCTGTACTAACTTTTAATCTCAGGCCAGGTTACTCTTAACCATATCGATTAATCCCAATTGTGATGGCCGGGAGTAGACTGAAGGTGTACCGATTTGATGAGCTGCTGCCTGAGTGATGGGCAAACAGGTTAAAATCAAGATAGTTCCCTCCCATAACGGCTGCCTCTTATCCACAGAGTGAATCTGTGACATACAAATGAATGGCACATTGCAAAAATGAAAACAGGTGCAAAGTTTGCACCCCCACGGCAGTTTTCATTAGTGTTATTTTAATTCACTCCTGATTTCAACCATAAATATTGTATTTACTAATCCATAACTTAATTTCATCCTGAACTGTTTTCTTTGGGGTACCTTGGATATTGATTTTTATTTTGGCTTAATCCTGCAAACAAATTGATCCTGGGTAAATTGAGAAAATAATATTCTAACAATTAGGGAAAGCCCAGGCACATTACTTAATATTTAGAAATTTTATCCACTGATGTGAAAAAGTATAATAACAATGATGACTTCCATGCCAGTTCTTTTGAAGAATAATATATTTAATGCCTATTACTCTGAAGAATTTATACTGAATGTGAATGTTCACTAGTAGCAGTTGGAAAACTTATTATGTGAAAGATAACTGAAGGAATTAAAGAAGGGAAAACTACTTGAGTAAAAGCCCACATCCCCCTGTGGTCTACAAGGCGCCACGTGGTCTGGTCGTCCTCCGACCTCATTTCCCATCTCTCTGGCCCTTGCTTACTCTGCTTCGTCACACAGTCCTCTTTGCTGTTCTTTGAACAAACCAGGCAGGCTCCCACTAGCTTCTTCCTTTTTTCTGAAATACCGTACCCCCAAATACACAAATGGCTGTCTCCTCTCCTTAGGTCTTTGTCCAAATGTGTCAGCTCAATGATGCCTGCCCTTACCTACTATTTAAAACTGCTGTTTGTCCCCCACCCAAGACCTCCTAATTCCTTCTTACCTTGCTGTTCTTTTTCTTTACTTGATAGCTCTTATCACCATCTAACGTATACTATAGTTATTCATTATGTTCATTGACACTGTCTCAGTATCCCCGCTAGAATGTTTTTAGCCTCATGAGGACAAGCATTTAGGTCTTTTAGGTCACTAATATAGCCCAGTAGATAAGTACTGGGCATATAACACTCGATAAAAAAAAAAAAATTTCAAGGAGGGCCACCTAAGTGGCTCAGTTGGTTGGGCATCTGACTCTTGGATTCAGCTCAGGTCATGATCCCAAGGTTGTAGGATCAAGCCCCACATCAGGGTCTGCACTGAGCATGGAGCCTACATAAGATTTTCTCTCTCTCCCTCTGCTCCTCTCCCCTGCTCATGCAATCTCTCTCTCATTCTCTCTCTCTCTCTCTCTCTCTCTCTCTCTCTCTCTAATTAAAAAAGTTAGTGGAAAGAGCAAATAAAATATCTGAAGAGTGACTGTGTACAGCAGAGGAGTGCTCCAGAGGGAAGAACTAGATTTATGGATAGACAGAAAGGAGGGAGAGCTAGGTTCAACGTGTGAATGACTTTCCAAATGAAGAGATTTTCCAATTTTGTCATGCAGTCAAATCGCCCACAGAGCTTGTGAAAAACAATTCCTGGACCCCAAACTTAATGAAGCAGATCCTTCAGGGGTGGGTTACAGATCATTTGGTTCACACCCAATTTCAAGAACCACCCTTCTAAACTCAGTCACTGAAACATTCAAGTAGCAGCAGAAAGACCAAGTGCCAAGGGCTTTTAGACAAATGTTCCTTTTTGCACTGCAGACAAAGGCTGGGCTCAAAGATACTGTAATTTTATCAAATCAAGTTTAAGATTAATATATTGTTTTTGTGCTATATTATTTAGAAAATGTTAACTTTACTTTCCATCAGGCTCTGCTCTGGTGTTGGAATGCATGCCTCTTAAGAGTAATAGAAGTATAGCTCTAAGGAGCATCTCATATTGTTTAACATTTAACGCTTATTTGGAAGTCTCATTACACATAAGAATACACGTTGCAAATTTCTGATTTAGTTTGGAAGTCACTATTATTTCCTTTAATGCAGAAAACTGCAATTTACTGTGAATTACGTTTAGAATCAATAAGAGACCTTCTGTGGAAGCAATCTATGGAATAACCATAATTCCAAAAAAGGGTCAAAGTCAAGTTAATAATCTGCAACTGAAAACAACCCTAATTTAATATTCAATATTAAGCTGAATATTCTCTTTTCATAGAGAAGGCAGTATAAAATGTGTAACATAGATATTTTCACTATGAAATGAATACATCAAATGAGAGAAATGCAGTTTGCCTTTTAAATAATAGTGTAGGTAGGTGCAGATAAATTGAAATTGAATCACGATACAATGACAAAACACAAACCACAAATGCCATGAGCAGGTGCACAGCACACAGCAGACCTTTAACAGCCAAGCTCCTCTGAGTCCATGTGCTTTGCCCGGTTGGTGGAAAGAATCAGCAGATTCATCCCTGTACTCTCTAGTCAGATATAGTTACCCAAGTCAAATGTCTTTCAATTTATAACTGTAAGGAAGTCTGTAAGGAAGTCTTTTCACTTTTGGATAGAAAGATAATTAAAACTGATTTTTATTTATGCTTCCCAGTATGGCATAAATGTCAGGAAATAATTGAAAACAAACAGCATTATTAAAAATAGTTACTGTTCGCAGAAGCCTGTGCTGAGCTGTATTATCTGCCCCAAATTCTTTGAGGATCAGGTATTACTGCATTGTTTGAAAGCCACTGCTGACCCTATCGAAATGAAGTAATAATATTAGCAGTGGTAGTTTCTATTTATTACATGCTTACTATGTATTAGACACTGCTCTAAGTGCTTTACATGAACTAGCTTATTCAGCTCCCAGAACCTAATGAGGTAGGCATGATTATTATTCCTAATTTATGGGTTAGGAAACTGAGGCTCAGAGAGATTCAGCTGCCCAAGGAGGCACGGTGGTTGAATTTGGAATTAAACTCAGGCGGAGCTCAAGCATTTAACCACAACATGCCTCCTCTTTTATTGTACTTCTAAGAAAGTACTTTAGGAAATGTACACTTGTTGAGGATTCATACACATTTAAATAAAAGGGTTTATTTTTGACATTGTAAACCTAAATTAACTGAAACTTCAGAAGCCCTAAATGATTTATTTTTCAGTATTTTCACTCTTTGTTGTTTTTAAAGGTTTGTGTGCGTGTGTTTTACTATATTTGAAGGTATTGTTTTTTAAGTTTATTCATTTGTTTAGAGTGAGAGCACACGTGTACAGGGAAGGGGCAGAGAGAGTGAGGGAGATTGAATCCCAAGCAAGTTTCCTACCATCAGCACAGAACCCCATCCAGGGCTTGAACTCACAGATGGCTCGAACTCTCAAACTGTGAGATCATGACCTGAGTCGAAACCAAGAGTCAGACAGTTAACCAACAGAGCCACCCAGGGGCCCTGATTGAAGGTATTGTTTTAATACTGTACTATGGATGAAAACTGGCATACTGAGATGCCTGGGTGGCTTAGTCGGTTAAGCATCTGACATCGGCCCAGGTCATGACCTCATGGTTTGTGAGTTCGAGCCCCGGGTCGGGCTGTATGCTTACAGCTCAGTGACTGGAGCCTGCTTCAGACCCTGTGTCTTCCTCTCTCTCTGCCCTTCTCCCACTCATGCTCTGTCTCTCTGTGTCTCAAAAATAAACGCTGACAAAATTTTAAAAAATAAAAGAAGATTGGCTGAACTCAGAAATTTATGACTGAATCTGCAATAGCACTCTTGTTGTATAAACCTTCATTTTAAACATTTTGCCCAAACAGATGCAGTATACAAAAACTTGAGGGGACACTCACCTGCATCACAATTTTCAGTCACAGTCCCTTTATACCGAGGGTGGCTGAAGGAAATCTTTCTATCTTCTCCTTCCATGTGAACGACTAAGAGGCCAGTGGCTGTCCTAGCTGGGATGCCTTGGTCCGTAACTTTTAACTGCAACCAGATTGGAAAATATTCTGAAGATGGGTTGTGCCGAAGTTGAACTTCTCCTGTATACTTATCAATGGAAAACATCGACTGGGTCTCTGCAAAACTAAACATGACAGTTCCATTGGGTCCCAAGTCGGGGTCGCTGGCTGTCAGAATGGCAGTCGTCTGGTTAGGAGGTGACTGGGCGGAAAGAAAAATTTCAAAGGGGTTCTGCTCCCACACCGGATCATTGTCATTAACATCCGTGACATGCACTTTTATAATTACTGTGGTGCTTCTCGAGCCCTGGACACTACAGTCTCTGGCCACAGCCCGAAATGTGTGTTGGGATCTGGCTTCTCGGTCCAAGGTGTGGCAGGTTCTCAGTGCACCCGCCACAGAATCAATGGTGAATGTACCAGAAGTTTCACCCTCCAGAAAATACTCAGTTTGCCCATTCAGACCTTCGTCCTTGTCCACAGCAGATAGTACCAGAACCACTGTCCCCACTTCAGCATCTTCTCTCACGGAGGCCTGGTAATGCAGCGTGGGGAAGGAAGGGCCATGGTCATTGTCATCCAAAACTCTAACCTGCAACTGCACTAGAGAGCTCCTCGGTGGATCCCCTAGGTCGGAACACAGGATGACTAAGGTAAAATTGCTGACTTGCTCCCGGTCCAAAGCGCGAGTGGTTGAGAGGTCTCCTGATGTTTCATTAATAGCAAAGTACTCATCAGTATTTCCATCTACGAAAGGAAACAAATACAAATTCAAAATGCATTCGAATTGAAGAAGTAGCAGCCCTTTGCTGGCTATATTTACACACACATATGATTCATGTGTATATGTGCTACATATATCATTCATGTATATGATGAGATATATGCAGGATTCATGCATTCAACAAATATTTATTTCATGATTATTCATCCTAGCACTTTTGTAAGTATGGAGGATACAACAGTGAACATGATAGAGTCCCCGCCCTCATGAAGCTTCTTTTATCAGGGGATAAACAAAATAATATAATTCACTATCTATCTTAATTCAATCAATAATTAGAGGGGGGCCTGGGTGGCTCAGTGAGTTAAGTGTCCGATGCTTGACTTCGGCTCAGGTCATGATCTTACAGTTCGTGGTTTTGAGCTTCATGTCGGGCTCTGTATTGACAGTGTGGAGCCCGCTTGAGATTCTTTCTCTCTCCCTCTCTCTCTGCCCCTCTTTCTGCTTGCTCTCTCTCTAAATAAATAAACTTAAAAAAATAATTTACTTGCTTTGACTTGATTTGCAAGAGTATGAATTTTTGTGTCTGCATCTACAACTTTTTATATTCATATATTTTCCCTCTGATTAAAGTATATGTTTTCATTGAGATAAAACAACAATGGGACACCTGGGTGGCTCAGGTGGTTAAGCGTCTGACTCTTGGTTTCAGCTCAGGTCACAATCTCATGGTTTGTGAGTTTGAGCCCCATGTCGGGCTCTGTACTGACAGTACAGAGCCTGCTTGGGATTCTGTCTTCCCCTGTCTCTCTTTTTCTCTGCCTCTCCCTTGCTGGTGCTCTCTCTGTCTCTCAGAATAAATAAATAACTTTTAGTCAGGAAAAATATACTTCCACGACTTTCCAGCAATATCTTGGATGAAGGGCACATTCTTGGATGAGGCTCACTATTCCAAACAGTGTGAGGATTTACTAGCACCTGCCAGGGGTCTATGGGAAAGAAGTAGAACAGCATTCAAAAGAACAACAGCTAGGGGCTGAGGAGAAGAGACTTGCATTTGCATTTTATTCATAACACACAAGTAATTTGTACCACACATAGGGGTGATCCGACAAACCTACATTTCTGTGGCATTTGTAGTTGATAAAATGATTCATTCACTCAGCAGACATTTAAGGAGAACCTGCCACCTGCCAAGCATGTGCTGGATGCTGGGAATATGAGGAGAGTAAGCCATGATCCCAGTCTCCAAGAATTACGGTGCAGGAGGAATTTGGGTCAGTACTGGGACATCAAAGTGTGGTGTGAAAATCATATGCACAGGGCGCTGAGAAGGAGATGAAGGGCACACAGTCCTGTGTTTGGCTGAGCGGGAACGATTGGAGAGAGTGACATCACAACTGATCCCTAAAGAGGAAGGGGCCAGGCTAAAGTTTTGGCAAGTGCGTTGTAGGTAGAGGAGAGAGCCTAAAGGAAGCATTCCACATTGGTAGTGTGATGCCGTTGGGCATGAGGACTGGGTCTTTGAGGTGAAACAATTTGGAGCCTGAAGGAAGTTTTACGACTATGAGAAGTTAATAGCTGCAAATGTTTTAGTGTAACTAGAACACAGGGTTCCCTGGGTGTTTGCATGCAGAGGGCAGAGAGAGGGCTGGCAGTTGGGAAGACGTGAATTTAGGAGAGAAGAAGAGGGTTAAATCATGAAGCTCCCTGTGTATACTGCTGAGGAGTCTACCTTAACATCTGTAGGGAGCCCCTGAAGGGTTTTAGACAGGAAAGCATCATGAGTCACACTTCTGTTTTAGGAAGAAGCCTGGGCAGCAATGTCAAAGCTTGGTTTTGACACTGACAGTGCAGAGCCTGCTTGGGATCCTCTCTCTTCGTCTCTCTCTCTGCCCCTCCCCCACTCGCTTGCGAGTGAGGGTTCTCTCTCTCTCTCACAAAAATAAATAAGCTAAAAACAAGAATTCTTCTTGGAACAATTTTAACATCTTTTTGTTTTGCTCATTAATCATGACTTAAAAAAAATCTTTGGCAGTTGTTAATTTTATATTTGTATGAAAGTCATTATTTTACTTAAAAATGTCCTTTAATGGGGTTAAGACATAGGATGCAGGGAGATAGGGAGATATGGGGGGCAGTGGTAGCTGAAGACAGACACTGGATGCAATGACTCAGTGAGAGTATGTCTATGAGGAAAGTAAAAAAAAAAAATACTAAGCACCAAACACCATGGAAACTTCAATAAGTCAGAAGACCACCCGCAGCACAAGGACATTGGAAAGACTTGTCTAGAAAGGACATGAAGGATCAGGAGAAAGTGACCTTCTGAAGTCAAGGCGGGGCCAAGTGTCCAGGGCGGGGTGTGCAAAGGCACAAAAGCAGGACAATCAAATTAAGAAGTGAAAAGATCCCCTGGGTTTAGCAACAAGATCCCAAGCGTCTCTCTACAAGGGTAGTTTCAGTAGAACACATGGGAGCAGGATAAGTGAAAGCAAGGTAAGGTCAGAAACCAGAGAGAAGCCAATGATTTTTAAGAAGCTCGGTTGTGAAGGAAAAGAGAGTGAGAAGGGACACACACCTGAGGGAAGATGTGTGTCTTCAAGACGAAAAAGGCTGGTAAATACTGACGGGAAAAACAAGAGGAAGGGGAAATTTTGAGAGTATGGGAAAAAGCCAATGAGAAAAAAAAAAAAAGTTCCTGATGCAGTGAGAGGGGACAGGTGGCAACTGGGGATTGTTTGTAATCAGTGCTCAAGAAGACAAGCACAGAATTTGAGAGCAAGCATTTAGAAAATCTTACCGCCACTTGACAAAATAATTTTACATCTGCACTAATAGATTTTTAAAAAATGGGGCCACGCCTTTTTTTTCTCACAGTCATTCATATTTATTGTATTTAACAAAAATTTCAGTGTACAACAGATCGCAAATGTAAAAAATCCAACTCTGGTCCTTAATCACAGATTGTTTGGGAAGTTCTAGAGAACAAGTGGAGTTTATAGAAGAAGGAAAGGACTCAATGCAATGGGTAGGAAAGAAGAAAATGGGGCTCGCTTACACAAGTTAGTTTGAAAGGGTATCGTTCTTCAGGATGAAATATGACATTGCATGTAAACATTTAAAATATATACGCCCTTGAACATGATAACTCTACTTACATTTATCATAAAGAAATAATTAAGCAAGTGTTGTTCAACGGTAGCATTTTTATAATAAGACTGCTATTGTGGTCAATACCTCGAAGACCATAAAAGGGAATGGATGGAATAAGTGATATTATACATATGCAATAAGAGGAAACATCATTAGAAATGCTAACATATATGTCTATTTACTCATCCGAAAGGTTCAAACAGTATGTTAAAAATGAGTTTAAAAAGGAGGTAGCAAAATAGCATATATAAATTGTCCAATATATGTAAAATTGATGTCTCCATTCACAAGGTTCATGGGAGAGCACTTTTCAAAATAGTAAAGGGGTTATCTCAGCAAGACAAAAATTTTGTGTGTTCCTACTTTTGTTCTCCATAAATCTGTATATATATCCTATAACAATCACATATCATTCTTATCATCAGGCAAAAAGGAAATAAAGCTATTCTCATTTTGGAGTAAAATGGTGGTATATAGAAAATGCGACTGGTCCTAGAATTTTTAGCAAATAGAGAGTGATAGCTTTCAGAGGCTAGTTCCAAAACTGCTTTTACAAGATCTAAAGATCTGAAAGTGGTTCCCTCCATAAGATGCAGTCTCTGAAGCACTCCTCTCTCTCCTCAACTCATATTCTATGTGCACTCCGACACCTGCCAAAAATCAGATTCTTCAATCACTTTTTCTCTTAAATGAATAAGAAGATGCCACTGTCTCCATACAAATGCTACCATTATTCTGCCAGAGATCTTTATGTTTCTGATCCAAAGGGAGCAATATCACAAAATTATCTTCTAGTAGAAGTTCTTAGAGATTTTTATCAAGAGTGGGATACACTCTTAAGTGTAGATCTTAAGTGTTACACTGATATTCAGATCTGGGAACTGTCTCTGTCTGTTCTAGCCTCCATTTAAGAAGGACCTGACAGGGGTGCCTGGGTGGCTCAGTCCGTTAACCATCTGACTTTGGCTTGGGTCATGATCCTGCAGTTTGTGAGTTTGAGCCCTGGGTGGGACTCTGTGCTGACAGCTCAGAGCCTACAGCCTGCTTTGGATTCTGTGTCTCCCTCTCTCTGCCCTTCCCCTGCTCACACTCTGTCTCTCAGAAACTTTAAATTTTTTTTTTAAAAAAAGAAGGGCATGACAAAATTCTTGATGGCTCAAGATAATAAAAACATTAGCGATCATATGAAAGCCACAAAAATGGAATAAAGTTATATGTTCCATCTGCACATCCACTAGTATAGAAAAATTCACAAGAGGGGCACCTGGGTGGCTCAGTCGGTTAAGCATCTGACTGTGGCTCAGGTCATGATCTCATGGTTCATGAGTTTGAGCCCTAAGTCGGACTCTGTGCTGACCGCTCAGAGCCTGGCGCCTGCTTCCGATTCCGTGTCTCCCTCTCTCTCTGCCCCTCCCCCCACTTGCACTCTGTCTCTCTCTCTCTCTCAAAAAAAAAAAAAATCTTAAAAAAATGTTTTTAAAAAAGAAAAATTCACAAGTGTCATTGAGGGGAGATTTAAGAATTCGGAGGCCGTCGGTTCATGGTGTCTGTGGAAAGGACACACACGGCACCAAACAGCTCTTGGCGTGTTTTCTAAAGTCACTGTGATAAACACCAGATACAGAATAATCACCAGTGTGTCAACTCGGGCAGTGTCCTGAGGAGAATTTTAAAAAAGAAAATACTTACCAATTATATGATACCTGACAGCTCCATTATCACCAGCATCCATATCAGAAGCCAAAATAGTGTAGGCAACCCCTGGCTCTTGGTTTTCCAGAACCTCAATGCTATGACTGGGGACAATAATCTCTGGTGCGTGATCGTTTTCATCTTCCACAGTACAGAGAATCGTGGTGGTGCCAGATAACGAAGGGACTCCCCCATCTCGCACAAGTACTGATGTGAAATAAAAGAGGACACAGATTGTGGCCGTGAATTCATGCCTAGCATGCACTGCCCCAACCAGACTACATCAGACCAAACTACCTGGGTAGCACCGGGTCAAGCGCATTTTATTTCAAGACACTCTGCAGAAATGTAAAATGTCACCACTACCCTCCTGCTGCTTGTTTTTGTTTGTTTAGCATCGTCCAGGGATCCCTTACCTCGAAGGGTGAAAACTTCCTGAACTTCTCTGTCAAGTGTGGTGGCTGTCACTACCTCTCCAGTGTCAGGATTTATCTTGAACAACCCAGATGAAGCACCTGGCATGATTTCAAACTGAAACTTGGAATTGATTCCTTAAGAAAAATAGAAAGAAAAACTTAGTAAGTATCCCTTTGGAAACCAGTCATCTGTTTTCTTATTCTTTTTCCTGTGAACATGTCAGGCCATAGATGAAAAAGGCAAGACACTCAAACAGCCTTCAAATTAAGGTAAAACATCCAAAACACACACACGCGCGCACACACACACACACACACACACACACACCCTCTTTCGGCTGTTCTTGCTAAATAAAAGCCTCATGGGCTGAAATTCTTGATTTTCAAAAGTCTTAGGAGACTTCCCCACAGTGAATGCTTAAGATTTTTTCCCTCCCATAAAAGATTTCTTATGAGTGCGCAACCCTACAATATATTCCTAATTACTCCTTCTAACACCCCTGATTGTGATTTAATGACATAATTATAAGCTTGAGAGCCAAATGACAATTTCTTTAGATCAACCCTCTATTTAAAAACTTGTGCTCAGTTATGGTATTTTGTTTATTCTCCACTACAGGAGGAAAGCACGTAGACTTGCTTATATGCATATTTTTGTTTTGTTTTTTACTTAGCATTCAGTCTCCTATTTGGAGTGAGAGATGTGGTATCATGTTATCATGCATTTTGAAAATAATGTTTCCCAATTTTGGGGGTTTCATTTCTTCCCTAAGAAAAGTGTTACATCATCTCCATCATTGATTATGAAGATCATTCATACCATTAACTTAATGAGTGTATCCCAGGCTGTTGTAGCTTATTTGCCCCTTATACAAGTTCCGTTTAATTATTTTCCTATCTTCTTTCTTAACTGACAAAAATCTAGGAGCAGACATAGTACTTAGAGTATATGAATTTATACTTCAATAAAAGATGAAATACTATTCTTTGGCCTTAACAACAACACCAAAAAACTTCAATTACAAATTTCCATCTTGCCAATCTTAAAAATTTTCATTCCACTATGGTCTAGAGGCTATAACATAGGACTGAGTGCTGGAGGGAGTGGAATACAAGGCCAGTTTTATGTAAGAATAAATGTACTATGTCACTCGAAAGGGAAAGGATATTTGACATAGTCTGCAGGCATTTTAATGGCCTTAAGAGAAAATAAAGTCTAATAAGATACAATCAATAGGTTTGATATGGTATGGTCAGAGGTCCCCCCGAAATACCATTCTATCAGTAGACATTAGGCTTATTATTCCACTAATGATTATTTAATAATCCTGGAGACTACTTTGGTCTCGTAATGATCACATAATCTCTCTTCTGTAGCCAACACAAAAATTCTAAAAATTCCGGGCTGAATGTATTATTTCTGTCTATCTCTTAGTACATTATGAAAATGGTGTATACCATTTGGTGTCACTACATGGTGTCACATAGTGTGACACCTAATGGCCCAAGAGCCAATGGTGAATCAAACAGCTGCGGCCTCTGCCTTCAGGGAGTTGACATGGAGAACAGCACCATTTAATTTTGGACCCTTTATTTTTGAAATCAATTCACTCACTTATAGGATTTTTCAACGTTTATTTATTTTTGGGAGAGAGAGAGACAGAGCATGAACAGGGGAGGGGCAGAGAGAGAGGGAGACACAGAATCGGAAACAGGCTCCAGGCTCTGAGCCATCAGCCCAGAGCCCGACGCGGGGCTCGAATTCACGGACCGCGAGATCGTGACCTGGCTGAAGTCGGATGCTTAACCGACTATGCCACCCAGGTGCCCCGAGGATTTTATCATACATTATACATTATGTTATACCCTGCATTATATATTATTTTAATCTTTATTTAAAATGTTTAATATTTTAATTCCCAACACTTGTCAAACCCAGAAAATGTTTAAACTCAATTCTTTATATTTTCTCTTCCTCCCATTGTTCCCATTATTTTGTAGTGTGCCTTACCATTGTACCCGATATTTTCCTGACTTCTTAGAAACTTTCAGACTTTATTATTTCCATTATCCTATATAGCTTTGATTCCTGAGACAACAAGCCATTCACCTTTAATCCTCCTAGTATATTATGAAGGATAAACAAGATTCTTATCTATACCTATAGTTTGCATACATACATTTTTTACATACATTTCACACTCCCAAATTCACACCCTTCATAACTGAAATTATGTGAAATAACTTTAAAATATGGTTCTTTTAGAATTTAATTAGTGCCTTCCTTCTTCCACCTTATACCCTATAATCATCCAGAAGAAACACAGCATCATCAAACATGAGCACCAAGAAAATAAAAATAAAATAGAGATTATTCAGTCTAATTTCATCACCTTACTAACCATATTGGAAATAGGGATCTGAAGATATTCAGTGGTATACTTATGACATACACCTAGTGAGAGGTGTGTGTGTGTGTGTGTGTGTGTGTGTGTGTGTGGGGACACATACATATATTGCTCTTAGACCTCAAGACCTATAGCACTGTGACCGCTTCATTTCTCCAAGACACCCCTCTCAATTCGGTTCTTTCCCTCTCCAGCCCAGACCCATGAATGATCACTTTCACAACTGTGACAGTTTCCTCAGTCTGGCGGCTTTTGGCCAAAGATGCCGAGCAAAGCCTTAAGCCAGCATCATTCCAACCATCTCTCTGCCCTCCTTGGATACCCAGCAGATAACTGGGGCTGGAAGAAAATGTCACAACAGCATAGACTGAGGCTGCAGAAATGTCATCATCATCCAGCAGTCCCCTTCCAACTCTCCTGTGTCATCCCTCTCCTATTCAAGGTCTCCCACCCAACACCTCTGGGCTCACTTCCACAGATGGCTTTCTGTCATATTTCCCAGAGAAAATGAAGGCATCAGGAAAGCACTCCCTCAACTTTCTGCGTCTAAACTCAACTCTAACTCCTGGTTTCTGTTTCAATGGCAAGAGTAATCCTTCCAGTGCTCCTTTTAGGAATTTTCCTCATGTCTAGTCTTTCTCATTAATTATTTCCCTTAAATTATATTCTTCTCTGTCTAGAGGAATCAAGATTTTTTTTCCTTCTCATTATAGCTAAGCTTATTTTAAAAATGCTATCCGTTCTCTGCAGCTAGCTTGAAAATGTCATACCTAGCTATTCTTTCTACAGTCACCAAGACCTTCTGGTTGTAAAATATACTGGTTATTTTAGTTTTTATCTGATTTTTCTTCTCTGTGGCTTCAGATATTGCTCACTGATGTTTAAAAAGATGGAAAAGCAAGCTGACAATAAATTTCATATTAAAAAAAGATGGAAAAGAAGGAACAAAGTGAAACAGATGAGAGGGAGAGACAAAAAAGATGGTGGAGGAAGGAATTCATCCCACCTCTTTCCCAATCCACTGTCTTCAAGTCTTTACCCATATGCAGATGACATCCATGTGTCTGCATGGTCTTCAGGTCTTTGGTTGTCTCATTCATTCATGTGTTCATTCATTCATTCGTGTGTTCACTCATTCACGTGTTCATTGCACATATGCACATATACTGAGTGCCAGGCACTGGAAAGATACCCTTGAATAATAAGTAATTATCTTGGTTCTCAAACTTTCCCTCTAGTGGGGCAAGCAATTATATCAATGAATTATAGACAGTGTCATAGAAAATATGAAATCACTGAGGAAGTGGATCAGGGAAGACTCACCCGAGGTAGACAGTTTTTCATTACCTCATTAAATAAACATATATAGAGAGTGACAGTAGATGCTAAGGTACCATGCCAGGGGCTAAGAATATAACTTCCAGCAGGAAGGCAAATTCTCTCCCCTCACAGTGCTTGCAGAATAGCACGGCACAAGGATAAGTTAGCAAGCAACTACAATTCCACGTAAGACATCACTGGGAAAGTATGGTTGCCTTCTGTCTAAGCTGAGCCTCTAAAGATGAATAGGATTTAACACGTAAGAAAGAAGAAAGAATGTTTGAATGCATTCAAAGTAAAATCCAAACACCTCAGTACAGTCTACAAAGCCCCACATTATATGGGTTCTGCTTATTTCTCCAACCTCTTCTCACGTACTCCACTGCTATGCTCCTGGTCCCGCTGGCTTCCCTTCTGTTCAGCAAACATATTTCATTTCTTTCTGTCAGGTCTTAGTAGTTGCTGATCTCTCTGAATGCTCCTCTCTCAGTTCTTTCCATGGCTATTAGTTATGAAACTATTGTCTTGGATCTAAATCCATCCTGCTCTGCTCTGCCCCATGATGCTGGGGCTGGGGATCTGTAAGCCACAGTCTTGTCTTGCCAATGGACTCCATCCTCTGGTCTGCCGCCAGGGGACACCAGAGGGAGAGTGAAAGTCAGAAGGAGAGGCCGTGGGACCCCCTTCTGTTTGCTCGCTGTCTCTGTCAGCGCTGTCTTTTCATCTCCTGTAGTAACTGCTCATGGCTTTCAATCTTCTGGCACTCCCAGAGCCAGGCTCTGCAAGGCCCTTTAATTTTCTCTTTAGGTTCTGATAACCTTGACCTCTTCTAGGGGTGATAGCTGTTTCTATGGTTATTTTTCCTGGGTTATCTCCGGATTCCCCTTTTGCTTACTTAGCCTTCCAACACCTGTATTATAATCTCTGGTTTTCCTGGCTGCACCTGACTGATAGAGAACTTGGCAGCAGGATGGGTCTCAGGTATCAGGGATTCTGAGTTTGGTTATGTCTTTGGCCTTGCATACAGTGCTGGGTTCTTTGATTATGGGAAATGGGATACTAGCAGTTCATGACTTGCAGTGATAGCACAATCAATTAAATTATCACCTGCACTCGATTATGAGGAAGTTACTATCAAAGGACTCAAATTCCTTAGAGGACCAAATGGCCATATGATAGTAAAAACGAGTATGATGTGAGATAGCTGTTTCTGAACTGTACTAGGAACTTACAGAAAGAAAACTACAAGCTGAAGCTTTAAACCTGCAGCCAAGTCATAACTAAAAACCAGAAAGCTTCTTGCAAGCCCTAAAATTAATCTCCCTGAAGATCAGACTCAAACTGAGTGGCAGACACAACAGGTAACTTCTAGCAAGGAGACGTTTATTCACATGAAGACCTATAAGTACAGTCATCCCAACATATTACAGGCAGTCATGTGCAAATCTGGCTCCACTTCTAAAGAATGGCACAATTTTTCTAATTTATATTAGAAAAAACCTGGGGAATATGTGTGGAAATCATCTCTGAGGATGTGAGACCCAGGAAAATAAAACACAATTTTGGTTTAGGCTGGAATTCTTGGTGTCATGTGTTAATTCATACAGTTATGTCTCTTGACAGTTTCTTTGATGGACTGATTTAATAGTGGCCTATCCTCACTGAGGTTGAGATGCCACATCTTCTGCATACTATACAGTAAGATTCGAAAAGCTTGAAGAACTGGGAATGTTAGGACAGTTTTGCCATGTATGACATGCCCACCCAGCACTCTACCCCTACCCTCGGTACATTTCCCAAGAGTTCAGTTCTTCCTTTACAAAGACTCTGGGAAAGATATCAGTTAGAAGGATGCCAGCATCCTTTAAATGCCCCTCTGCTAATTGGCCTCTGGAGGCTGTGAATGATGGTGCCCTGACCCTGGAGACCATCTTCTGAGAACAAACACTCTATACCAACTTGTAAAAACAATCAGAAGTGATTTGATTTTAAATTCAGCATCCTTTCTTAATAAAAACCCTCAAGAAAGCCAGGATAGAAGGAACATACTTAAACATCATAAAAGCCATTTATGAAAAGCCCACAGCTCCTCAATGGGGAAAAACTGAGAGCTTTCCCCCTGAGATCAGGAACACGACAGGGTTGTCCACTCTCACTGCTGTTGTTTAACATAGTATTGGAAGTTCTAGCATCAGCAATCAGCCAACAAAAGGAAATCAAAGGCATCAAAGTGGGCATAGATGAAGTCAAGTTTTCACTTTTTTGCAGATGACATGATATTATACATGGAAAACCCGATAGACTCCACCAAAAATCTGCTAGAACTGATACATGAATTCAGCAAAGTCGCAGGATACAAAATCAATGTACAGAAATCAGTTGCATTCTTATACACTAATAATGAAGCAACAGAAAGACAAATAAAGAAACTGATCCCATTCACAATTGCACCAAGAATACCTAGGAATAAACCTAACCAAAGATGTAAAAGATCGGTATGCTGAAAACTATAGAAAGCTTATGAAGGAAATTGAAGAAGCTACAAAGAAATAGGAAAACATTCTGTGCTCATGGATTGGAAGAATAAATATTGTTAAAATGTCAATACTACCCAAAGCTAACTACACATTCAATGCAATCCCAATCAAAATTGCACCAGCATTCTTCTCGAAGCTAGAACAAGCAATCCTAAAATTTGTATGGAACCACAAAAGGCCCCGAATAGCCAAAGTAATATTGAAGAAGAAGACCAAAGTGGGAGGCATCACAATCCTAGACTTTAGCCTCTAGTACAAAGCTATAATCATCAAGACAGCATGGTATTGGCACAAAAACAGACACATAGACCAATGGAATAGAATAGAGACTCCAGAATTGGACCCACAAATGTATGGCCAATTAATTTTGACAAAGCAGGGAAGAGTATCCAATGGAAAAAAGACAGTCTCTTTAACAAATGGTGCTGGGAGAGCTGGACAGAATGGAAAAAAGACAGTCTCTTTAACAAATGGTGTTGGGAGAACTGGACAGAAAACATGCAGAAGAATGAAAGTAGACCATTTTTTACACCATTCACAAAAAATAAACTCAAAATGGATGAAGGACCTGAATGTGAGACAGGAAGCAATCGAAACCCTAGAGGAGAAAGCAGGAAAAAAGCTCTCTGACCTCAGCCACAGAAATTTCTTACTTGACACATCTCCAAAGGCAAGGAAATTAAAAGCAAAAGTGAACTATTGGGACCTCATCAAGATAAAAAGCTTCTGCACTGCAAAGGAAACAATCAACAAAACTGAAAGGCAACTGATGGAATGGGAAAAGATATTTGCAAATGACATATTGGATAAAGGGCTAGTATCCAAAATCTATAAAGAACTCACCAAACTCCACACCCAAAAAACAAATAATCTAGTGAAGACATGGGCAGAAGACATGAGTATACACTTTTCTAAAGAAGACATCCAGATGGCCAATAGGCACATGAAAAGATGCTCAACGTTACTCCTAATCAGGGAAATACAAATCAAAACCACACTGAGATACCACCTCACGCCGGTCAGAGTGGCTAAAATGAACAAATCAGGAGACTATAGATGCTGGTGAGGATGTGGAGAAACGGGAACCCTCTTGCACTCTTGGTGGGAATGCAAACTTGAGCAGCCTTTCTGAAGAACAGTGTGAAGATTCCTCAAAAAATTAAAAATAGATCTATCATATG
Organism: Prionailurus bengalensis; assembly: GCF_016509475.1. Lineage (NCBI taxonomy): Eukaryota > Metazoa > Chordata > Mammalia > Carnivora > Felidae > Prionailurus > Prionailurus bengalensis. The sequence continues at coordinate 73,592,989 of NC_057344.1, read as the reverse complement.
ACCCCGCAATAGCAGTGCTAGGAATTTACCCAAGGGATACAGGAGTGCTGATGCATAGGGGCACTTGTACCCCAATGTTTATAGCAGCACCTTCAACAATAGCCAAATTATGGAAAGAGCCGAAATGTCCATCAACTGACAAATGGATAAAGAAGATGTGGTTTGTATATACAATGGAATACTACTTGGCAATGAGAAAGAATGAAATATGGCCATTTGTAGCAACGTGTATGGAACTGGAGAGTGTTATGCTAAGTGAAATAAGTCAGGCAGAAAAAGACAGATATATATGTTTTCACTCCTATGTGGATCCTGAGAAACTCAACAGAAGACCAGGAGGGAGGGAAAGGGGGAAAAAAAGTTACAGAGAGGGAAGGAGGCAAACTATAAGAGACCCTTAAATACTGAGAACAAACTGAGGGTTGATGGGGGGTGGGGGAGAGGGGAAAGTGGGTGATGGGCATTGAGGAGGGCACCTGTTGGGATGAGCACTGGGTGTTATATGGAAACCAAGTTGACAATAAATTACATACAAAAAAAAAACCTTAAAAAAAAAAGAAGTGATTTGCTTTTACCCAGCAGAAACAACAGAGTACATCTCTATGTAATCTCTTCCACTATTGGCCATCATCTACTTGACAGAGATATTGCTCATCTTGGGATCCAATAGAACATCATACTGAACCACTACTTTGATGACATCACAACTGGATCTAATGTGCAGAAAGTGGCAAGTAACTTAGATGTCTTAATTAGATGTATCTATTAGACCACCCACTGGCAAACTATAGACTACTGGCCACTTTTGTAAAGTTTTGCTGAAATACACCTGCTCTCATTTCTTTATGTATTATCTGTTGCTGCTGTCTTGGTGAGACGTCAGAGTTGAGTGACAGAAACTGCATGGTCCTCAAAACCTAAAATATTTAGTACCTTGCCCTTTACAGAGAGAAGTTTGCAGAGCCCTGTCCTGGAGTCAAGGGTGGGAGAGGGATAGCAGTTGAGGATAGAGAAGAAAGCTAGAGTCACTGCATAAAGTGAATGGCTGTTAAACAAGAGAAAATAAAACTTCATCCTCAAAACCATGAGGAATTAATAAAGAATTCTGACCATAGGAGTGTTATTTTCAGGTTTACTTTTTAGGAAGATCATTTGTCATGGAACTCCTCAACCATAGAATGCCCACACAAGTCAGACATTTCTAAAGCAAAATAGGATCATGCCTGACTGATTGAATTGAATAAACAAATGAATGAATTCTGAAGAGTGAAGGCAACTTGAAGCAGGTTATTTTACAGATGTTCCAGTTTCTCAAATCACAGAGTCAAAATCTTTACTGAGCTACTATGTCTTAGCTTGCACTACGTTAGGGACGTGGGATAAAAGTGAATAAAACATGCCCTAAATCCATGAGAAGTTCCCAGCCTAAAGGGCAGAGAGACAAGTAAATAATTAGACAATGACAATTCCCTGCATTAAATAAGACTAAATCAAAGTTTTAATAGTGATTGTCTCTGGGTGAGGAAAATTATAAGTGGTTCTTATTCTTTTGTTTTCATGCTTACTATTTCATTAATTTTAAGGCTTATTTTTCCCCACATTTGAATATTTCTGAAGTTAGATGCATTTTACAATGAATGCTGTTTTAGAGTCAACGAAACAGATGAAATACTGTCATGGCAGTGTTTCTCCCTCGCTCCAAGTATAGGCTATCGTGTGAAGTTGTAATCCAGCACAAGACATTTTTCAGGAAATCAGATCCAGAGTTAATTCCAAATAAACTCAGACAGAGAATACAGCTGACCCTTGAACAACACGATTTGAACTACACGAATTCATGTACACGTGGATTTTTTTTTATAAATACAGTATAGTACTGTAAATTTATTTTCTCTTCCTTCTGATTTTCCTAAAACCATTTTCTTGTCTCTAGCTTATTTTGTTGTAAGAATATAGTATAGAATACATATAATCTACAAAACATGTGTTCATTGACTGTTTACATTATCAGTAAGGCTTCTGGTCAACTGCAGGCTACCAGTGGTTAAGTTTTTGGAGCCTCAAAAGTTAAATGTGGGTTTTTGACTGTGTGAGGGGCAGTCAGCACTCCTCATCCCCACATTGGTCAAGGGTCAACTGTACAGTTTTTTTATGGAATAGAGAATAAAATCTCATTATAGAATTTGACATTTTTTTGCATGGCAACGTGCTGTTAAATGATCTTGTATTCACCACTATTGAGCAAATATATCAGCAGGAGAGATTCATCTGCCCTAGCGGGGGCACCCTTTCTCCAGGGAATAGGGGAGGGGCGCCCCCGGGGGTAAATCTTTTCTCCTTAACAATAGAACTCTTGTTGGTGGTACCAAAGCTGTAGCAGTTTTAATATCTTAGTTAAAACCTGGTAGTTGTTTTTCCCTTTTAATACATGAAAAAACTCCTGTTAGTACTAGTGTGAGTCATACATCATAAACATGCAGGGCTCGAAGTCCCATGGGTTTTGAAGGCCAAACAACACTGTAGGCTTACAATTTTAAAAACATATGGTAAGCTTTCTAGTATTAAGTAACGCTATACTATTTTTTAAAAATACATACTAAAAGTAAACCATTCATAAATTCCAATGTGATGCCAGTTATGTTAAAATCTTGACTACGTCATCTAGTTCTTAAGCATAATTCTTTTTCATTGTTTTAAACCAACAAGCAAAGATAAAAAACAAAAACAAAAAAACAAAAACAACAAAAGGTTGAGGGAAAATACATTCAAAGGCACTTGCTTAACAAATCTGGCCTCATTAAAAACACTGAGATTAACAGTAAGCCAAAATGGTCTCCACAACATGTCAAGGTGCATGAGACTCATGAAGATGCTAATGTGTATTTCAAACATCCATCAATGCAAAGCCAGAAACACAAAAATTTTGCATCTAAATTCTCCATCCAGCAAACCATAACCTTTGGCATAACGAAGTCTTCAATTCAGTTTAAGTAACAGGTTTATTCTAAAAGAAAATAACACCAACAGTAGGCAACCTGACAGTAAAAAGTGGAATGCATATTTATGATAATCAGTTTTAGTTGATACATGTAAAAATTTGAGAGAAATGCTTTTCTCTCTCTTCTTACATTGAAGCAAGAGATTCCTTAGCAGTGTCCATTACCAAAACTAAAATTAGTAAGATAAAGTAAGGTCAAGAAGAGGAAGCATTTTATATATTTTAATAATTGCTGATGAGTAATGACTCCTAATGATTGCATGGATTCACATCGGTGACATGTTCAGCATATGTCTGTGAACTTTGGGAAGTAGTTTTTGTGTTGCTCAGGGCCCTATGTTGCTCAATTTACACCAGAGAGCATTCTAAGAGAACTTTATTGAACTATTGTGAAACACAAAGCTTATGTATATTTTCCATTGTTTCTATCACCCTTAAGACCATACTGCCAAAAATGTGCTAAATAAATTCTATAAGTACAAGTTGGGAGGAAGAATTGGTACCACACTCCAGCCCTGTGTCCTTGAGCATAGTAAGAGTAATTCTGTGATCATACTGCCCCATTCTGGTCAAAAGAGAGAAAATTAGGTTAGTCTTTGAAAAGAAAGTTTTTGCAGCATCATATACAGATTTATGCAAAATGCATTTCATTAAAAGATGATGTTTTCCCAAGGGGCAAAGCATCTAAAATGGTATACAATGTAGTGTAAAAGCTCAAGGAAGTCTATCTTTTACCCCTTGGATGAACAATTTGGGAAGAAAATGCTACTGTTAATACTAATATTACCATGGGCATATCTATTACAATTTTTGTTAAAAAAATTATACTGATGGGGCGCCTGGGTGACTCCGTTGGTTGAGCGTCCAACTTCAGCTCAGGTCATGATCTCACGGTTTTCGAGTTCAAGCCCCCGCCTCAGGCTCTGTCCTGACAGCTAGGAGCCTGCTTCGGATTCTGTGTCTCCCTCTCTCTCTGCCCCTCCCTCGCTTGCACTCGGTCTCTCTCTCTCTCAAAAATAAACATTAAAAAAAATTTTTTTTTAATTATACGGATTATGTAATGCCACTTGCTATATACAAAGGTGAACTTAAAAGGTTGGCTCATTCATGGATTGAAAGAATTAATATTGTTCAAATATCAATACTTTCCAAAGCAATCCACAGATTCAACGCAATTCCTATCAAAAGTCCAAAGGCATATTTCATAGAAGTAGAACAAATCATTCTAAAATTTGTATGGAAACACAAAAGATCCCAAATGACTAAAGCAATCGTGAGAAAGAACAAAGCTGGAGGTGTCATGCCCCCTGATTTCCTACGACAAAGCAACAGTAATCAAAACAGTATGGGACTGACACAGAAACAGACACAGATATCAGTGGAACAGAACCAAGAGCCCTGAAACAAACCCACACAATACATGGACAATTAATTTATGAAGAAGAAGCTAAGAATATACAATGGGGAAAGAGCAGTTTCTTAAATAAATGGTGTTGAGAAAACTAGTCAGTTACACACAAAAAAATGAAACTGGACCACTATCGTACACCAAATACAAAAATTAACTCAAAATGAATTAAACACTTGAATGTAAAACCTAAAACGATAACATGCCTAGAAGAAAACACAGGTGGTAAACTTTGTGACATAAGTCCTAGTGATGTTCTTGTGGATCAGATTCCAAAGTCAAGGGAAAGAAGAGCAAAAATTAACAAACGAGAATACATCAAAGTAAAAAGCTTCCGCATATAAAGGAAATCATCATCAAAACAAGAAAACACCCTCCTGAATAGAAGATATTTGCAAATCATGCATTTGATAGGGGTTAATATCCAAAATATATAAAGAACTCAAACTCAACGACAAAAAACAAACAACATGATTTTTTAAAGTGCAGAGGATCTGAATAAACGTTTTTCCAAAGAAGACACATAGGTGGCCAACAGCCACATAAAAAGATGTTCAACATAACAAATTATTAGGGCAATGCAAATCAAAACTACAATGATATATCATGTCATATCTGTTAGAATGGCTATTATCAAAAAATAACAAATGTTGGATAGGATGTGGAGAAAAGAAAATACACACTGTTGGTGGGAATATAAATTGGCGCAACCATTATGGAAAACACCATCATGGAGAGTCCTCAAAAAATTAAAAATAGAACTACTGCATGATCCAGCTATTCCACAACTGGGTATTTATCCAAAGAAAATGGAAATGCTAATTTGAAAAGACACTTGTACCCTTATGTTCACTAAAGCATTATTTAAAATAGCCAAGATATGTAAGCAACCTAAATGTCCATCAATGGATGAATGTATTAAAAAATGTGATACACACACACACACACTACTCAGTCATAAAAAAGAATTAAATCTTGCCATTTGCAACAACATGGTTGGACCTTTGGACTTTGAGGATATTATACTAAGTGAAATAAGTCAGAAGGAGAAAGTCTGATACCCTATGATTCAGTCCCATGTGGAATCTAAAAACAAAAGGAACAAAATTAAGTGAAGAGAAACTCATAGATACAGAGAATAGACTGGTGGTCACCAGAGGGGAAGGCGGTTGGTGGGTGAAAGGAGTAAAAAAATGTCAATTGTAGAGTGACAGATGGTAACTAGATTTGCGGGAGTAACCACTTTGTAGCGTATACAGATGTCCAATTATAATGTATGTCTGAATCTTCTATAATAAAAATATATATATGCAAAAGGTAAAAAGATGAGCTTATTAAGCAATTTGTGTGAACTCAGATGGAGAAAATTGGCATATGCTTTCAATGGCAAACACTTCACTGTAATTTTCAGCATTATTTTTTTAAATATAAACAACATTATTAAAATTACTGAATCTTACATAGAAAAAGTCACAGTGATATTGAAAAGCAATTCTAAGACATTTACAAATTACTAGCTACAGTCAATTCATTCACTTCAAAGTCATTTGTCTGGACACAGTGGCTGTTATGTAATAACAGTATGTAATAACTGTTATGTAATAACAGTAATGACATAAGTTAATATTCATTGACCACTTATTGTGCCAGTCACATGTAATAATGCATTCATACTCATGACAGAACTACAAATTAGGCACTATCATTATCCCCATTTTCCAGATAAGCAAACAGAGCAACAGATAGAATTAGCTACTTGTTCAAAGTTACACAGCTGAAGTAAAGGGTAGTTCTAGGATTCAAACCCAAGCATCCTCTCTCTTCCATTGTGCTATATATAGAGGAAATACAGAACCATTTACCTTCTTGTATGCAATGTATCTAACCATTACACTCTGGAAATGTGATACTTTGTCTATACTTTTTCAGTTTATTATCAAGATCAAATCAGTAAGTTGCATACAAATTAATTAGGTGTGTATCATTCTACCATAAATAGTATAAATCAATACAAACAAAAGCCATATTGAAGCAAACATTATCTTTACGTGTGTATATGTTTTTATGTGTATGCTAATTAAAGAAGTATTAGAATTTTGAGATAAGTAGCAACTGTCTTCATTTTTCTGAGCCATAACTAGTTTAAATTATGTGAATTTTTGTTTTTGGCATTAATCGCCAAGTTTCTATACTTTTAAATTACCTGAATCTCTGTCCATAGCTTCAACCCTTATGACAAACTCCCCTGGATTTTGGTTTTCTTTAACTGAAGCTTCATACAAGTTCTGCTGAAATACTGGTGCCTCATCATTTACGTCAAGAACAGTAATTGTCAAAGTCTGGGATGAAGAAAGCACGGGTATGCCGTCATCCAGGGCCAGAAGGGTCAGAATGTGCTGGGTTTTTATTTCATAATCCAAAGGACAAGTTGTTGTTAGTAAGCCTGATTTGAAAGAGGAGAAGAGAAATATTAGAAACATTTTTTTAAATTTTTTTTTCAACGTTTTTTATTTATTTTTGAGAGAGAGACAGAGCATGAATGGGGGAGGGGCAGAGAGAGAGGGAGACACAGAATCGGAAACAGGCTCCAGGCTCTGAGCCATCAGCCCAGAGCCCGACGCGGGGCTCAAACTCACAGACCGCGAGATCGTGACCTGGCTGAAGTCGGACGCTTAACCGACTGCGCCACCCAGGCGCCCCTAGAAACATTTTTTTAAAGAAGTCATGGTTACTCCACCTTTGTCTAAATTACCTAACTTGCTAAAAATTCAGACGTTTTCTTTGTTCAAGAATAAATCTTATTGGGGTGCCTGGGTGACTCAGTCAGTTAAGCATCTGACTGTTGAGACTCTTGATTTCAGCTCAGGACATGATCTCATGGTTCATGGGATCAAGCCCCGCATCGGGCTCTCACAGAGGCTGTTTAGGATTCTCCCTCTCTCTGCCTCTCTCTCTCAAACTAAATAAATAAACTTTAAAAAAAAATAAATCTTATTAAACCGACGTTGAGTTTATATATTACCAAGAATAAAAAATATATATATTGCCAAAAAATAAAAATAATTTTGACTAAAAGACTACAAACATTCTAATTTAAATTATAAAATGAATGAGAATTCAGAAATAATCTATCATATATCATTATCTATGGAGATGATTACATCAAAATTATTTACCTATCCAACTTTTACTTTCATTTAAAAAATCTAGGTTAGAGGTGCCTGGCTAGCTCAGTCGATAGAGCACATGGCTCTTGATCTCAGGGTTGTGAGTTCAAGCACCACACTGGGCAGGGAGCCTACTTAAAATAATAAAACAAGGGTGCCTGGGTGGCTCAGTTGGTTGAGCATCCGACTCTCGATTTCAGCTCAGGTCACGATCTCAGGGTCATGGGGTCGAGTCCTGCATTGGGCTCTGTACTGAACATAGAGCCTGCTTGGGATTCTCTCTGTCTCTCTGTCTCTCTCCCTTCCTCTGCCCCTCCCCTGTTCTCACATGCTCTCTCTCTCCTTAAAATAAAAAAAAAATTAAAAAACCCCAAAGCCAAACCAAAACCGAACAACAAAACTAAAACAAACAAAAAAACAAATCTAGGTTGCGAGAGTATACACTCCAGGTCAAATGACATGTCGTGTTTAATGTTTTAAAGTGACCAAGTTACAAAAAGGTGAGTATGGCTATATTCTTTAAGATAAAGACTTAACATCTCTTTATACTACTCTCCGTTAACTATCTTTTTTTTTTTTTTTTTACTAACAAAAGATAGTTAAGACTTTATGACTCAGGTAATAAACTCCAAAGCATGTAACTTACCTAAGCAAAGTGTTACAAAGCTTGCACACATAGAGCTGCTACCTGATTCCAGTTCTCATAATTCTTCTTTTAGGATTGCTGTTTGCTTCTCTAACACATGCTTATCCTATGAGAATTTATCTTCATATAATTAAAGAAGCTTGCCCTTTTAGATTTCATAAGATAGTTTTTCAATTACTTATCACTTTATATTTCAGAGCCAAAGCCATTGCAAAACTCACTATGTCTTCCTCATAAGAAATGTGAGCTTTGTGAAGAAAAATAGCCTGTCTTCTCTGAATGCATTCAGCAAGGATCATTTATGTTTTTCAAAAATATCTCCACTGAAACAGCCAGTACCATTGCTCAAGAGTCGTGATACCTATATTACTGAAGCATGATTCTAATTTTATCCATCCTCTTTAACGATCTGGAATAGACCTTCCTTAGCCATGCTGGAAAACATTTTAAGTGTCATTGAAACAGGTCCTTGGAGACCCCTGCTCTAACAGAAATCAGCAGCTGAGTCTGGACTATCTCTCTGTCAGTTGGGCTTTTAGGTGATGGTCATGCGTGCCTCAGAATGGAACCATATGTACAGGATTTAATAAATATCTTGATGAAATTTTCCAATGGTATATAGCCAGACTATAATCATGACTTCCAAATCCTATACATTCAGTCCCATTCCAGATAATGTTCCTAACTAACAGTTGGGCCAAATGGTATGTACATCTGAGATGTTTTATCTAAGACTTATGCAGAAATGGCTTTATTATATTTTGCTAGTCCATCTTTTCAAATCAGGTTGAGGAATGTTAATTTCCAATTTCACAAGAATGACACTCTATACATGTAATCTTCCATCAAAACTCATCAAAATTTCTAGGAGATGTTATCTGGCAATATGGTGACAGCAAGAAAAGTGAAGTGACAGTGAATGACATTGAATAAGTGACAGAGGCGACGGTGAGTAAATGCTTCTGCAAAAAATAAAATGTTACAGCTGATGTGAAAGTAAGGGTCTTAATGCCCATATCAATCCAATAATTTACAAATACAGTATTTCCAACTATTTACAAATGTGTATTTGCACAATCTTACAGATAGGATTCTATGCTAATGTCTGATCAATGCTGACGCTTAGTCTTGCTCTGCCTCAATTTACTTTGGGCCCTGTGAGGACCCACAGTGCAAAGTCCCAAAGAAGTTTGCCACTGTATATTCATCCCATGAAATGTGAGCTAGCAACAAAGCACAGTCGATTTTAATTTCAACAAAAAGGTCGATTACAGTTGGTTCTCTAAATACAACCTCTGTGCCTATCATATACGTAAGTTAAACAGTAAATCAAGTCACATTTCTTTAAAGCCAGTATATCTTGAGAATTATTTTCACATAGGAAAACAAAAAGGACAAATGTAAGCAAGTGATCAGAGACTTTAATTGACAATGGCATACAGTACCTGATGACTCATCTAGCATAAAGGCCATGTTTTCATTCCCTGAAAGGATGCTGTATGTTACTCTTCCATTCCTTCCTTCATCTGGATCTTGAGCAGTTATGTGGTGCACCAAAGAGCCCACTGTGGCATCCTCTTTGATGTGGGCCATGGGGAAAGACATAAAAGTGGGGCTGTGGTCATTTACATCCAAAATCACTACCTTTGCCATTAGTGATCCCACGCGCCGGTCTGTCACATTCACAGCCTGATCGGATGCTGTTATTGTCAGCATGACAGCTGGAACTCTCTCTCTGTCAAGCGGGGATGCAGTGACTAATGTGCCAAATGAGGGGTGGATAAGAAAGGGACTCATGCCAGGGTGGTGGGATTCGATGAAGTATTGAATTCTACTGTTCAAAAAACTGCCATCCCCATCCTTGGCATTGAAGACATGCACCAGCGTCCCTATAGGGACATTCTCTTCCACGCTTATCACGATGAGCTCTTCTTGGAAAGATGGGGAATGGTCATTCTGATCTTCCACATCAATATTAAGGAAGACCGTGCTATTCAGGGGAGGGGTTTTGCTATGGTCTTTAGTAACCACCCTGAATAAATAATGGGATGTCATTTCATAATCAAGTTCCTTAGAAAGGAATAAGTCTCCTGTCGAGCTGTCAATTTTGAAGTGCCCATCTTTGTCATCTGCAGCAATACTAAAATGTAACTTTCCATTATGATGTTGCTGAAGGTGATCAGCTGACTTTATCAAGCTCATTATTTTTGCAGGCTTCAAGTTTTCTGGTAAAACTAAGTGTCTAATATTCTGGGAAATGATAGCTCTCCCTTTCGATAGAGGTATCACCTGAAATAAGAATGGAAAGGAGGTGTTAATTTGGGATACTTTGTAACAGATGAATCAATAGATGAGATGATAGTATTTCAGAAGCAAATCCCTTCCATTTGTATGATACACATATTAATTGGTGAGAAAACGTCTTTTTCTATTATATAATTCCAAGGTGTCTCTGAAGATTGAAAATTGCGTAATAGCTAGGAGATAAGAAGGTACACAATTTTCCACTTCCCCATTTGTTTTAATGTGTGATAGTATCTGGGAGATAAGAAAGTACAGAATTTTCCACTTCCCTGTTTGTTCTAATGCGTGAAATGAGGTTTGGTAAGACCGTGCTACAGTTAAGCTGAATTGTGGCTTTGTGATTCTTCAACAAGACTGTGGGATAGATACTTCTCCAAATTACTCTAAATCCTAGAGACCGATATATCCATAATGGCCACATCTGTGCACATTTATGTATCATGTGTCTTTGTTTATCTGAAACCAGAGACTTGGAAGTATTATGATATAGAATTTTCTCCTAACCCACATATCCTCAATCAACAAAGAATATAATTTGGAAAGCGAATTCTTAGGGATATCTCTTCTTGATTATTACACACATCTATACTAATATTACTGATTATCATGTGCATGAACAAAGAAATCTAGCTAAGCACAGTCATCTCATCTTTGACTGGTTAGTGTGAATTTTTCCTACAATGAAGACTTCCCACAAGTTGTTTGCTCATTATGATTAAAGCAAAGCCGTAAAATACGGTTCTCAAGTGACTTTTCTAAATTTAAAAATAATGACAAAGAACTATGTGACTTATTATTGACCACGTGTTTACATACAAGTTTCTCCCACAAATTTACCAGGTCCTTGCAATTAGGAAAAAGTAAAAGACAAGACACTTTTTTTTGTTCTTCAGAGGCAGAGCAATGTAAATGCAGTGAGCCTATGTAGTGAGAAAGGTAAGTATCTTGTCAGGAAATGTACAAAGTCAAAAGTTAAAAGTTATTTGGGTCTAATCATTTCGCGAGTCCTAATAAAAAGACACACATGAATCTTTGGTGCTCTCTAAATACAGCATTCACATTATTTAAGGAATTTTGACCATAACATTTGTATAAAAATCAAACAAAAACCTTCAGAACACCTTTAAAGTTTTTTATTTTTTAAGTGTTTATTTATGTTTGAGAGAGAGAGAGAGACAGAGCATGAGCAGGGGAGGGGCAGAGAAAGAGGGAGACACAGAATCTGAAACAGGCTCCAGGCTCTGAGCTGTCAGCACAGAGCCCAACACGGGGCTTGAACTCGCAGACCACGAGATCATTACCTGAGCTAAAGTCGGAGGCTTAACTGACTGAGCCACCCAGTCACCCCTCAGAATATCTTTTCACACTGTACGGTGACAATGGAACATTACCTGAATATTAATGACTGCCTGTCCTTGAAGAGGAGGCTCCCCCTGGTCACTGGCAATTATGGTCATCCTGTAGGAAGGTCTGTAGTCATGTGAAAGTATTGTGGTTGTTCTGATTTCACCACTGTTGGCATCAATCTTGAAGTGATCAGAACTACCTTCTATAGACACACACAGAAATTAAGAAATCGATGTTAACTGACAGTGCAGAAAATAAAGAATTAACTAATCTACATAACCATATAATTTGGAAGCTTTATTTGTTCTCAGCTCTGTGAGTATACAAACATAAAATAATACTAAAAATATAGGCAAGAAACGTAACAGATTTTTAAATGTTTTATTATGGAAATTTTCAAACATATATAAAAGTGGAAGGAATGCAACAATGAGCTTTTGTGTGCCTATCATTTTAGCTTCAATAATTATCAACTCATGACTGATCTTTATTCCCCATTCATATAATTTCCCCTTACCATCTTCTTTTCAAGCAAATTCCAGAAATCCTATCATTTCTTCTGTATATATTTCAACATGCATTTCTAAAAAATAAGGAAAAGTTTGCCTGGGTGGCTCAGTTGGTTAAGCAAGTGACTTTTCATTTCAGCTCAGGTCATGATCTCACAGTCTCGTGAGTTCGAGCCCCGCATCGGGCTCTGTGCTGACGGTGTGGAGCCTGCTTGGGATTCTCTGTCTCTCTCCCTCTCTCTCTCTCCTCCTCCTCCCCTACTCATGCTGTCTCTGTCTCTCTCAAACAAATAAACTTTAAAAAAAAATTTAAAAAGGAACATTTTTAATATAGTCACAGGACTTCATTATTCTATTAAAAATTAATAATTAGCAGGGCACCTGGGTGGCTCAGTCGGTTGAGCATCCGACCTCAGCTCGGGTCATGATCTCACCGTTCCTGGTTCCCGAGTTCGAGCCTCATGTCAGGCTCTGTGCTGACAACTCAGAGCCTGGAGCCTGTTTCAGATTCTGTGTCTCCCTCTCTGTCTCTGCCCTCCCCCGGCTCATGCTCTGTCTCTCTCTTTTTCTCTCTCTCTCAAAAATAAACATTAAAAAAAGTTTTTTAATTAGTAATTATCCCTTAATCTCATCAAATGTAAAGCGAGTTTTAAATTTCCATGGCCTCATAACTATCTTTTCTTTTCTTTTTTTGGTTAGCTCAGCTCAGGTTCAACATAGAGTCTCTATTTGCATAGCTCTTCAATCTGTGCACTTTTGTTATCCAGGTCTTCATTTTGTTCTTGCAACTCATTTGGTCAAGAAATGGATCATGTATCCTGAAGTTTATCATGATCTGGATTTCACTGTTTCTCATCTCTAACATGTGGCTTAATATGTTCCTCTGTTCTCTGTTCCTTAAATGGGAAGGTAGTTCTAGAAAGTGAATCAGATTCAGGTTCAGTTTTGGGGGGGGCAAGTTTACTTCATAAAGTGCCATTTTGCATTTTCCTTCAAAAGCACATGTCTGATGGCCTCCTTTTTTGATGTTGGCCCCCATCATTAGCTGATGCACAGCTAAAGATACATTCACTAAAGATACATTCAGTGTTGCAAAGTACAATATTCTGAGTCTATCATCCATTCTTCATTTATTAGCTGGAATATAGTAATAAAGAGAAACTTTCATCTACATCTTGGTCATCCAATGGGACAGTTCATCCCAGGAAAGTCAGAATAAATAGTTGATGCTAAACTTGTTTTAACAGTGCTCAGAATAATGGATTGGCTCACTAACATCATCTAGGGCTCCAACTATGACAATGAAAAGTTTGTTTAGTTTCTGTTTTAAGAATCATTAAGCATGAATTAAACACATTGGCAGGGTTTCAATCTATTGCCATTATTATTCTTATTGATGTTCAAACTGTCCCTTCTTTGAAGAGTGGGATCCTCTTAAAGTTGATTCCTGAATTTTTGTAGTATGATCCTAGTAATCTGTAGTAGGCTTCCTGTAGCTGGTAGGACAAAATGGCACAGACTCATCTTATAGATTTCCTGTCCGAGACCTGGAGCCAGCTGTTTCTTCAAGGATACTTTACCAGTTATAGAAGATATAAAGGCAAATAAAAAACAATTCCTGCTCTTAAGAAAGTTGGAGGGTGCCTGGGTGGCTCAGTTGGTTGAACATCCAACTTCAGCTCGGGTCATGATCTCATAGTTTGTGAGTTCAAACCCCACGTTGGGCTCTATGCTGACAGCGTGGAGCCTGACGCCTGCTTGGAGTTCTGTGTCTCCTTCTCTCTCTGCCCCTCCCCTGTTCACACTCTGTCCTCTGTCTCTCAAAAATGAATAAACATTAAAAAAAAAGAAAGTTGGAGGGTGGAGCAGGAATTTATGTAACATCTATTTATTTGTGATTTCTATGCTTTGATCCATTTATTTAATTCTTAACAAGAACACTGTAGGAAATTTTCATGAATGTTATACATGTCTTTATTTGTATTATATTTATTTTTATCTTGTTATTTTTCTTATATTTTATAGTTTCCTCTATTTAGCAGTTGGATGAAGTACAAGCAAAGGTATGAATAACATAATATATACCATCATTTTTTATATTGCTATGCCCCAAGTATCATTCTAGAAGCTAAGGTTTAAAAATAATCTATATTTCAAACATTCGGAACTATATGCTGAGCATCCATGTAAACATTTCCAAATGCATCAATTCGCAAAATTTCTTCAGAAGTTTTTAATAAATGACAGAGTAACACTACAGCGGAGGATCTGGGTATACTTCCAAATCACATTCCCCTCCTTCTCCGTAACTAGACCCTTTTCTAAAAGTAGTGGTTTATGTTTCTAGTCCATATATTCATGAGTAATATATCACATGGTTTTATTTCCTTCTAAATAATGGTATTAGAGCAGGATTAGAGCTTAATATATTAATTTTTCTGTGTATGTCTGTGTGTGTGTGTGTGTATATGCAACAGGCTCATTATCACTCAACAATCCATCACATCGTCCTTAGGATCTTGAACTTTCCCAAGCATGAACATGATACTCCTTTTCATTTCATTCTTCTTTAAGATCTTTCATTGATATTTTGTTATTTTCTGGGGCACCTGGGTGGCTCAGTCTGTTGAGCGACCGACTTTGGCTCAGGTCGTGATCTCATGGTTTGTGAGTTCGAGCCCCACGTCAGGCTCTGTGCTGACAGCTCAGAGCCTGGAGCCTGCTTTGGATTCTGTGTCTCCCTCTCTCTCTACCTCTCCCCCACTCATGCTCTGTCTCAGAAATAAATAAACATTTAAAAAATATTTTGTTATTTTCTACTTTAAAGGTCTTGAATGTCTTTCATTGAAATTTTCCTCCCTCTGCTCCTATCAGGATGATCCTGATTTGGGGGATTTTGAAATCTATTATGTAAGGGGCTCTCTTTAAGAAAAGTAAGACCATATTACAAATATAAATTGTTCACTGCCCCCTACTCCCATCCCAGAAGAGCCCTTCAGGTGAAGGCCCTGAAACTTAAACTCCATTACTTCACAGTAAATCTGCCCCAATATCCTATGGTTTTCTTTGTTACAGTGAGTGAGATCTTTGAAAATCTGCTTCGTTTTTTTAAATGTTAGTGGTTTTTGTATATTGACATAGTTCCCAGAAGTTTTTTATCTTATTCATTCCAATGGTTTGACTGCAGGATCTTTTGGGTTTTCCATGTGGACATTATCTGCATAATAGGTAATGTTATCTCTTGCCTTCTTATGTTTGTCACAAACATGACAAAGCAACAAATATCTTTTGAAAAGAGTGTAAAATGTAATGCCAACTAAAGCTTATCACTGGAACAAATCTGAGACTTGTACATTCTAAAACAAAAACATAAATATGAAGTTCCAACATACACACACATATATATATGAATGTATGTGACCTTTTCCAGGTATGGTTTACTTTGACCTTAAGAATATTTAGTCTTCATAAAGATTCATAGCTTCTTGGTACTCATAATCATATTTCTTTATACTTAATACAATTTTGATTCGCTAAATACTTTATTTTCAATAAAAGTTGATTTGCATTTCAGATTACTGAAAAATATTCATTAAGGTGGATGGTTGGTTGGTTTCTATTTGAGACACTCAAAAACCACTATGATTTTACATTACATTTTTAAGTTATTTTGAATTTTTCTAATGTTTATTTTTGAGAGAGAGAGAGACAGACAGAGAGACAGAGTGCAAGCAGGGGAGGGGCAGAGAGAGAAGGAGACACAGAATCCAAAGCAGGCTCCAGGCTCTGAGCTGTCAGCACAGAGCCTGACGTGGGGCTCGAACTCACAAACCGTGAGATCACACGACCTGAGCCAAAGTAGGATGCTTAACCAACTGAACCACCCAGGGGCCCCAATTTAGTATATGTGCTGCCAAAGCAAGCACAGTTATTTTTTTAAAATAAAGGTGATTCTAGATAATAACAAATTTATTTTGTTTGTACCTGGTGTTATTTTCATCATTAACCATTTTCCCAGAAGAAGGTAGATAGTTGCTACCAACTATCTCAACTTTCTCAAAAGAGAAAATTCTAAAAGCTCTCAATTCTTTTATGAAGGGTGACTTTTACCTGGAGATACTGAATATACGACTTCTGCATTGTTTCCTTCGTCAAAATCCTTTGCAAACACAGTTGTCACCAACATATTTACTGGCTGACCTTCCAGAACCTGTCATTAAAACAAACGGCTTAAAAATTAGTCAAAGTTTAGAAAGAAATATGAATCTTTAAGTGAAAGAACACATTACTACTAAGCATTTTGAAAACTATTTTAAAATCCACATATAACTCAAATGTCTACCACATAAATTATATAAATAATTTTTACATAAATGCAAATCCATGAAAAGAAACAGCACTATAAATTTAAGTCTTTCACTCAATTTGGACAGACTATTTGCAGCATTTGAACTAATTTTGAGGGAAAAAAATAAAATTGACTAAATGACCTTAGATTTTGGACATATTTTAAGAATTCTAGCATTTTCTCATTCCCCAAATATGCTAGAGATTGATATAAACCTTTATTTCAGGGAACACACCTAATACAGGTAACATACCTCATTAGTTAACAGGAACTTTTCAGAGGATTTTGAAATGTACACGTGGAGTTGAACTCCAAGTGAAGAGTCCTGCTACCCTGCCATGGGATATTTTAATGATATAATTAAAATCAAAATGATACTATAAGAACGCTTTGCTTTGGTAGAATTTTCCTTAAATACAGCTTTGGAGGATGATTTTAAAGCTATTAACTGTCTCGGTACCTTTTTTGAGTTGTTCAATATGCATATCTGAACACAGTTTGAGTGTCCGATTGTTTTGGAGTATAGCTTCCAAGCTTTTTATTCATTCATTTAAAAAAGTAAAGTACCTCCAACATATATTTATTAATTATGTACATAAACAAATATTCTAACTTACTATGTGTACTATAAACCATAGAAAACGTGGAGATGAAAAAGATGAAATAAATATAGACATAATGAGAAATTTCTGCATGTGCTACCAAAGATCAAATTTTATAATCTCTGGTTGCACGTCTACTTTAGAGCTACAGATTGTTCCCCTATATTTAACTAATCAGCTTAGAGATGGGTACGAATCACCCAAAAGGAACTCTGCACAAAGAGATGCATGCAAGTTACTGGAAAAACAATCCACACTCGAGCATTACTGACAATGGGGCACCATTATGTTTGGGCGCAATGGGCAAAACTGCATTATCATTACACTAGATGGGTGATCTCAAATAGCACATACAATCATTTTTTTTTAATTTATGGGGGTTTTTTGTTTTTTGTTTTGACATGTGAATAATTTCTAGATCTTCTGGAAATGTATGCATTGCCACACCAAGGCTGATTTGATAAATTCACACATTTGACCACAAGATGGTGCTCAAAACAAATGACTAAGAACATTACAAATTCACTGCAAGGTTACTTCACTCTACAAACCTTGACGTGCAATTCCTTTCCAGGGAGACACTGTGGGAAATATGGCCTGTTGTCGTTGATGTCAGTAACTGAGATGTAAACCACCATGCTGGCGTTTCGTGGTGGGGAGCCATGGTCGGTCACTAGGACAATCACCTGATGGTGTACCTGATGCTCATGGTCCAATGCCACCCAACTGATCAATTCGCCTAAGGAATATGGAGTAGAACAAAAGAGGCTGTCACCACGTACTAGAATCTTGCCAGTATGAACCACATCCAAACTAAATCACAGAAAGGAAAACCAGATAGAGAACTCAGAGTAAATGCACAGTTTCCAAGATGATGTATATTAGTAGTTTGACTCCACTGCTAAATTTCCTGAAGTTTCTCCTGAAAATACCACTTTAAATTTGTCCCTCTTTGTATTTCAAACTATCTACCATTGACCATTTGAACTGAAAGAAAAATGCATTCGTAAAAATAAATGATAAAGTACTCCATGTGAATTTTGTAATAATTTAGAAGATTTAAAATTACAGCGTATCCTTTTAAAATTATTTATCTATTTATAATTTATTTTTAATGTTTATTCATTTTTGAAATAGAGCATGAGCAGGGGTGGGGCAGAGAAAGAGGGAGACACAGAATCCGAAGCAGGCTCCGGTCTCTGAGCCGTCAGCACAGGGCCCGACACGGGGCTCAAACTCACGAGCCATGAGATCATGCCCTGAGAGCTGAAGTCGGCACTTAACCGACTGAGCCACCCAGGCGCCCCCAGCATATCGTTCTTCATACTGCTTTATAATATCATGAAAAGCAGCTCTGACATTACAAGTTCTGGGTTTTTGGTCTCAGTTTCTTCACCTCAGAGACTTCAGCCGTGGAGACCCGGGCAGAAAATCGCAGCTACCTCCACCTGCTGCCAGGGGCATTGGAGGCCACATATTCTTTCCCCAAAGCCCAGCTCCTGCTTCAGGGCTCCACCGCCATTCATTTCCTCACTCCTTATGGAAATATCTATTTGTGAGAAAGTCAATACAAAGCGACTTCCTGTTACTTTTGCCCTCTTCATCCAAATGAAATGACAGTGTGTAAAACAAAACAAAAAGTGAAATTAGGAACAGAAAGGAAAATTCCTGTTTGGGTAAGGTGCCGAACTGTTGAGCCGAAACCCAGTGTTTACCACATAAACTACATTTATGTAGTGTTTACAAAATTTTTGACAAAAATCACATACACAGCAACTGCGTTTTGAGAGTTCCAAACTGTACTTCTCCTCTGAAAACGCTACACCCTGAATGGCAAGCACATTTTTATTTGACGAACCAACTCCGATTGACAAGTAGCAGTCTGGAGGGCAGTGGTGAAAAAGACTGTGGAGTCCAGCGTGGTGCTGCACACAGGAAATGCCAAGGCAGGCTGGGCTTCCATGGGAGCCAGTCCGGATCACCACAGAGACCGCTCAGAGCACCAGGGTGGGGGCGCAGCCACGCCCACCATGCTCTGAAGGGTGGTCTCAACTCCTATGTTGCCACACTGCACTCATCCCTGGTGAACGGGAATACAGAAGGTAGTCTTCCAAGTCCCTTCACTGACTTTAGCTCTCTTCCCTTCAGAGCAGGACAACGAAGCACAGCAGGAATTATCCCTTCTAGTCATGGTGAGGAAACTGAGCTCTGAGGTTAAACTACTTGCTTAAAAGCCATATATCAATTCGAGGAAAGGACACCTGGTCTTTCTGAATCTGGGTGCTGGATAATCGCAGGAGAGAGAAAATCATGGGGGAACCAACTGTATATTTTAATTTATTTTTTAAATACCAAGTGAAAAAAAAAAAACACAGGTGAAATAGAAGACCTACAAAACTGTCTACCGGAGGGAAGTAAAGAGCAAGCAGGTCACCCTGTATAGCTAGGCACTTTGTGCCCTGCAGAGGGCGTCCCAGCTTGGGAGTGAATGAGAGCTGAAATCCAGTTTGCAGCCTCCCTGGCAAGTCATGTGCCCTGGTGTAAAGCTCCATCTGCTGGAGGAAGGGGCACCTGTTCCTAATTCACATAACAGGCACTTCATAAAGGCTTGAAGTTAACCAGAAGTGAATTCAAATTCTGTCCCACTACAGGGCAGGGGGTACCAATTACAAAGGCTACAACATAACCGTATCTCCTGGAGTTGTATGAAGTGAAGGCCTTCTCTATTTCCTTCTAGCTCCACAACCTTGGGCATGTTGTTTGACCTGAGTCACAGTTTCCTCAGCTATATGATTGCAATATCAACGTATTTCATTTGTAGGTGGTTGCAGAATGAAATAAAATCCTTGTAAATTTCTGAAATACAAATTTAAAAATATAATAGCATTTTTACATTTAACTTCATAATGAAGACTTGGGAAAATACCCAGTGGAAATATTTGCCCTTTCACCATGGTTCCCTTACCAGAATGCAAATGGGGAAATACACCAATAGAGTGATTTTGAAATCTTACCTGATGGATTATTTTCTAGTTTTACATTGATGACACTTATCTTTTATAAACTATTTGGCATTTTAAAAAATCTACAAGTGAAAAAGAATGGTCGGGGGTAAAATCAGACTTTGCACAAGGATTCATTCAGTCCAATTCTGACCATACCTCTAATTCAGAATAAGAACCATATATTGGCAATATGTCGGTGTGAGGGAAGAGAAGAATGAATCATTACAGGTGAAATTCTATTCAATTTTGACTTCATTTTAAAATCACAACATTCTAACTGAGTAAGTTATCTACTAAAAACTAACTTTCACTGCATGTTTGTACTAATGTTATAACTAAAAGATTTGAGTTTTGTTAATTTCAACTTTAAAGGAGTAAGTGGAAGCTACAAAATGCTACCTGTGTTAGGATTCATCTTGAAGAATTTTCCATCAGACAAAAGGAAATATGACAGCTGTCCATTCTTTCCCGAGTCTCTGTCAATTGCTGTAATTTTGCCTATTACCCCTTGGGGAACAGGGCTCTCCTCGACTTTCAAAAACAACACATCATGCAAGAAGGTAGGGGAATTGTCATTCTCATCCAGGACATGAACAATTACTGAAGTGCTCACATTTTGCGACAATCTGTCCTCCGGGATCCAGGCAAACACTCTAAAATTATATGTCTGTGTGGATTCATAGTCAAGCTGTCGCCGCAAATAAATCCAACCTGTGTGAGGGCGGATGCCAAACGCAGCAGAGTCCGCGCTGGGTTCCAGCGAGTACAGGAGCTGCAAGCTTGTGCCCTGTGGCCCAAGTGGGTAGGCGTGTATTTGCAGTATTTGGGTCATCAGTGAGACAGACTCACTAACCTCCACTTGATAGACCAAGTTTGCAAAAGTCAAAGACGGGCTCTGTTCTTGCTCTTCGATCACAACTGTCAGCACTAACAGGGATGCCTGAGGAGGAACGCCCAGGTCCTGGGCCATGAGAGTTAGTGTGCACTTCTGGGGTGTCCCACTTCCCAGACTCTCATTGAGGTACACCACACCAAGCCCCGAGTCAATGGAAAAGATGCTTGGATTCTGGCTTGCAATGGTGTATCGGATGAATCCATTCTGCCCACTGTCGTTGTCTTGTGCACGGGCAAGGTACAAGGCTGTGCCAGGCAGTGTGGTCTGGGATATTTTAACCTCATCAGAGGCTTTGGGAAATACTGGATGGTTGTCATTGACATCGATTACAGTTATGTTGACCTCTGTACTGCCGTAAGCAGGGGAGCCGCCGAGCTGCGCCTGCACCGTGAGCACAACCACGGGCTGGGTTTCGTGATCCAGAGGCTTCTGGGTTCGAATGACACCCAGCCACGGGTGAATAGAGAACTTTCTGTCCAGATCACCAGAGGAGATTCTGTAAGAAACTGGCTCTGAGGAATCTGGGGCAAAAAAAGGTGGGGAGTGTGGGGGCAGAGAAAGAGAAAACAATCACCATATGCCAAAAGAATGCACCTACTGGAAATACTGAAAACTGAAAGCATTAATCTATACTACATCCACAGAAAACACTATGCAGTGTCTTACCTCTTCCTCGGCTCCCCAACGTCTCCTGGAAAGTAGATACATGGTTAAGATGTATTAGTGGACAAAGGTAATGTCCAATGGACAAGGAGCAAGCCCCAGGTTTCACTCTCTGCCTTTCAGTAGTTTTGCATTAAGTGAAAGAGAAAGATGTTCGGAAAATAATTTGGATGCCTATTTTACATATTTGGGGAAGACAGGCTAAGTTTATGCTTGATGCTTCTCTATATCTACCTAGGAATGGCAAATAACCCCAAAAAACAGTAAGGGAAGGGAAAGAGGACAGAGAAGAAATGGACTGTAAGCAGGACAAGATCTTTAGACAGGCAATTCACTTCAGGAATCTACCCTGCCGAGAAACCTCAATAAGTCATACATGGATATTTGCATGAATATTGCATGGACTAGCAAAAAATGATTGTAAATCATTCAAATTAATAGCAAAACATGTTTATATCTAAGTGAAAGGACTATGCAATCTTTTTTTAAATTAAAACAGAATGATGTCCAGTTACTTGGAAAACTGTCCTCCATCTATCAAGGGGGGGGGGGAGGATAACTGTAAAACAAAAACTGTAGTAGGACGTATTTTCATAAAAAATTTTAAAAGTGTGTGCGTGTGTGTGTGTGTGTGTGCACACGAGCGCACATGTGTCTATTTGGAGGAGTGGGTTATAGATACACGCTTTCTATGTTATAATCATTCTGTATTGTTTTAAACTTCTAAAAGTATTTATTACCTTTTTGATTAGGAAAAATTGTAGGATAGAAATAATGTTGAAAGAACAAAGAGCGAGTCACAGATTGTGTGGTCTCCATTCTTCTTGCATGGAGGGAGGAAAAGATTCATTCAAGATTGCACAGCCTAAGAAAACACAAGAAATGATTCCAATAATGGATTTTAACAGGGCATAAGAAGTACTTACTCAAGGACTCTTTTGCTTTCACTGTTCCCACAGGACTGTCTTCAAGTACATCTTCATAAACTGAGAAAGTATACTTAGGCCTTTCAAATTCAGCAGGTGCCAGCATTGTCTGAAGAATGTGTATGGTGATGTCAGCATTAATGACAGATGTGAGCCCGCCACCGTCTCGAGCACAGACCATCAACAGAAGTGTAGTGGATTCCAAATGACTAAGAGTTGATGTTAAGTAAATAATTCCTGGGTAGGGGAAGGGAAGAATTGAAAAACAGGGAACATGAAATAAATACTGATGAGCCAATCTGCTAACTCTACTGTGATAGTTAATTTTATGTCAACTTGACTGGGCCATGGGGTGCCCAAACATCTGGTCAAACATTATGCTGCATATTTCTGTGATGGCGTTTTGGAGGAGATTAATGTTTAAATGGGTAGACCAATTCCAGCAGGTTGCCCTCCCTGATGTGGATGGCCTTGTCCAACCAGTTGAAGGCCTAAATACAACAGAAAGGCTGACACTTCCCTGAGTAAGGGCGATTCCTCATGCCTGACTCCCTTTGAGCTGAGACTGTTTTGCTTTGTTTTGCTTTGTTAGGTTTTGTTTTGGTGCCTTCAGAATTATACTGAAACCTCAGCTCTTTCTAAGTCTTGAGACAGCCAGTCGTCAGACTGGAACTACATCATCGGTTCTCCTGGGTCTCCAGTTTACCAACCCACTTGCAGATCTGGGGACTTATTTGCCTCTATAATTACATGAGCTAGTTCCTTGTAACAAGTCTCTTTATATCTATCTGTCTATCTATCTATCTATCTATCTATCTATCTATCTATCTCTCCTACTGGTTCTGTTTCTCTAGAGAACCCTAATAGCTCTATCTTCCAATACAAGAACTTGAGCATATTTGCAAAATGATGTCCAAATTCTGTCAGGTAAGCAATATTTTCCTAGAGCTTAAACATCAGACATCTCTACAACATTCACCAGTAAACAGAAATTGTGTCACCTTTGTTAGGACTTACAACCATATCACCAGCCCAGGATGATGGGATAGTCGAGTATGACCCCATAATCCAATGTAATCTCAGCTAATGCAGGACTGTAAAATGATCACAATCTGCCCAGGCTTCAGGATCCTAACTCTACAGAATGAAACTAAAATTTCACCTTCTGAAGTATTTGATATGTGACCTCAACTAGTGTAGGGAAGCTCTCTTGTTCAATTGGCTTTATTCTATCTTTGCTAGTGAGAAGATATAATGTTGACAGCTATGGGTAAGAACACTTAAATAAATGCTAAAACCATAGGGGCAAGACTGGCAAGTTGGGCTTATGTAAATTGTGTGAGAGGAGAACCTGTGAATAGTTAAGTTGGGGAAGGATCCAGTAATGCTGAGAAAACCAATTATTTAATATTATTAACACCACCCTTTTGCATGCTAGTTTGAAAACATGAAAATGGATATAACCAGCTTCAGAAATAAACATGTTAGGTTTTTTAAAAAATTTTAATGTGTATTTATTTATTTTGAGAGAGAATGGGTGCAAGTGGGGGAGGGACAGAGAGAGAGGGAGAGAGAGAATCCCAAGCAAATTCCTCACCACCAGCATGGAGCCTGACATCGGGCTCAATCCCAAGAACCGTGAGAGCATGACAGGAGCCAAAACCAACAGTCAGCTCAGCTGAAGTCGGACGCTTAACCGACTGAGCCACCCAGGTGCCCCGAGTTTCTTTCTTTTTTAAGTCAAAATCTGTCCTCTCACAACTCCAATTTCTTGTTTTTATTTGTACTAGAAGTTTAATATGTTTTATATGTCTTTAACAGAGCACATCATCAATAACCAAAGTCAAATATCTTTCCTGACAACTTCCCCATTTTCCATAACAGTTCCTTACCTAACACGATTTTAAGTCCTTTCACTCATGGTTGGTTCATTTCTCCTGAACATGCTCCAAGTTGATTGGTGAACACATAGTTGCAGATACAGTATATTACAAAAAAGAGTATAAACACTCCTTATTAGAATACTTAGAAAATATTAATGTAACCAAGTATTCTTACACCAGCTATAGCAGCCATATTAAAATTAGGTTCATACTGACTCCACCAAAGCACTCAATACTTACCACATATATTTCTAAGTCAGATTCTTCCCATCTGTTATTGATGAGCTTTAAAAATTATTATGAAAATATATGGTTGGTTAAAAAATAAAAGCTCAAATAATACAGAAGTGTCTGTCTACAGAAGAAAACGAAAAGTCTCTCTAAGCCCCCAATCATCCTTGTTCCCTGGGTATATATTCTTCCACAGTTGACTCAATTCCGATTACAGAGAAATTTTTGAAGGCTTCATTGTGCACTCTAGATGATCATGACAATTAAAGGATTAACATCTGCCTCAACTATACTTGGTCCTCCTGATTCCAGATGACTCCTTCTGAACCATTTTTCATACTTGTATTAGAACAGTCTTCCTGGGGCACCTGGGTGGCGCAGTCGGTTAAGCGTCCGACTTCAGCCAGGTCACGATCTCGCGGTCCGTGAGTTCGAGCCCCGCGTCGGGCTCTGGGCTGATGGCTCAGAGCCTGGAGCCTGTTTCCGATTCTGTGTCTCCCTCTCTCTCTGCCCCTCCCCCGTTCATGCTCTGTCTCTCTCTGTCCCAAAAATAAATAAACGTTGAAAAAAAAATTAAAAAAAAAAAAAAAAAAGAACAGTCTTCCTAAAATCCAAGTCTAGACATGTCGGTGCCTCCCCAGGTTTTCAGGGTGAAGTCCAAATGCCTTATCTAAATAAACCAAGTTGCTGGTAAATGAACCCTTTTCACCTCGGTAGCCCATCTCACCACTCTCTGTACAGTACTTTTGCCCTAAGCACAGGGAAATACCTATAATTTCCAGGATAGATCTTGCTCTTTTCCATTTAGATTACTGCATCCTCTTCCTAGAACAATCTCTTCATCTTTTCTGACTTCCATTCACATTTTAAAGCACAGCTCAAGTCTCACCTGGTGCAGCTGACTTTCATATACCCTCCATTTTGCTTGAGATCTACCTTCTATGATCCTACAGTGGCCTGTGTACACATGCTTATCATAAATTTAATGCGTATTTTAATTAGCATTTTTAAATCTTTCTTATTCAGTCATGAGTTCATTAATTTACTTGATGATTTATTTAAATTTTTTTTTCAACGTTTATTTATTTTTGGGACAGAGAGAGACAGAGCATGAACGGGGGAGGGGCAGAGAGAGAGGGAGACACAGAATCGGAAACAGGCTCCAGGCTCTGAGCCATCAGCCCAGAGCCCGACGCGGGGCTCGAACTCCCGGACCGCGAGATCGTGACCTGGCTGAAGTCGGACGCTTAACCGACTGCGCCACCCAGGCGCCCCTACTTGATGATTTATAAATAAAATCAAAAGACATTTTGAAACAACGATTTAGTATCCCAATAATAAATGAAGAGTTCTGCAACAAAGGGGAAAAATACAAGTAAAACAAAAGTGAGGTCAGCAGTAGAGAAGGACAGATAGTTTAATTTTATTTTTAATGTTTATTTTTGAGAGAGAGAGAGAGAGAGAGAGAGAGTGAGCACATGAGCAGAGGAAACAGAGACAGAGGGAGACACAGAGTCCAAAGCAGGCTCCAGGCTCTGAGCTATCAGCACAGTACCTGATGGTGGGCCCGTAACAGCTCAGAGTCCTATGTGGGCTCGAACTTCTGGACCTCGAGATCGGGACCAGAGCCGCAGTCAGACACTTAACTGGCTGAGCCACCCAGGCGCCCCAGGACAGATAGTTTAAATAAGAAAGAAAGGCACGTGAGTAAATATGATAATGTTCAAACTAAATTAAAAAAAAAACAACACAGAAATGTGAAAGGAAAACAACTGCCTCTTGTTTTTACTCTAATGTTTGTTACAAACTTTTTAAGTGATGAGACTCAGGGATAATAAATGATGTGGTTTTATTATACACTGTTCAAAAGCACTTAGGCAGTATGTATCAATCTGTAAACCATTCATATTCAGTAACCTAGAAGCCTGCCCTCTGCTCACAGAAGTGCATAGAAAGAAATGGAGAGGATGTCTTTTGCAATATCACAAGTGACTTTACTATCCATCAAGAAGAGAATGAATGGGGGTTCTGGGGAGGATGGCACAGTAGGAGGACCCTAGGCTCACCTTGTCCCATGGATACAACTAGATAACGCTCACATCGGTGTAAATAACCCAGAAAATGACCGAAAGCCTGGGAGAACAAGCTCTACAACTAAATGGAGGGAGGGGGGCACATCGAAGAGGATAGGAAGGGCTGAGACAGGGCCTAGAAGTAAATGGACTCAGGGGCTGTCTTCAGGACAGGACAGTGCCTGTAAGGAGTAGGGAAAGAAAAGAGACCCCCACATGGAGGAGCCCACATGGAGAGGACAATCCCCATAACATTTGGCTTTGAAAACCAGAGGAGCCCAAGTTTGCATTCTTACAACCTAGACTTAAAACTTGGAATTTTAAAAAATCAGCAGGCTCTGGGAGAGCTGGGAGGGTGAGAGGAAACTGAATCCTCACCCTTAAAGGGACAGCATAAGGAAAGAATGAATGGTTCGATACAATGTGTATATTAATACAATAGAATATTAGTGTAGCATCTAAAATATATATATACATGTTTTCATGTAGAAGGATTTTACATGCTATATTTTATATGGAAGAAAATTGTAAAAATCAATCTATAGTATCAATTCACTGTGTTAAAAATATTCATTCTGCATAAATATTTTTAAAATGTTCTCCACTGTGAAAAATCCATGAAGTACTGCTAACTGAGAATGTTAGATTACAGAATATGTAAAATATAATCATAAACACTAACACATACTTTATATGTACCGTACCCCCCTACACACACACACACAGAAATATATGCACACTGGAAAACATGGAAGGATCTGAACAACTATAAAAAGGGAATATCTTCTATGGGTTGAGACTATGGCACAGCTCATTACCTGCTTCTTACCTTCCTATAGTTTTTATTTTTTAATTTTTTTTTATTATTTACTTTTGAGAGAAAGAGACAGAGTATGAGTAGAGGAGGGACAGAGAGAGAGAGAAGGAGACACAGAATCTAAAGCTGACTCAAGGCTCTGAGCTGTCAGCACAGAGTGCGACGTGGGGCTCGAACCCACAAACTGTGAGATCATGACCTGAGCCGAAGTCGGTCGCTCAACCAACTGAGCCACTCAGGTGCCCCTTACATTCCTATGGCTTTAATGAGCATATGTGCTATGGACTTGTGTCCCCTAAATATTCATATGTTGAAGTCCTAATCCCCAATATGACTGCATTTGGAGTAGTAATTAAGATTAAATCAGGTCATAGGGGTGGAGCCTGATCTTATAGGACTGGAGAGAACTCACTCTCTCTCCAACATGTTAGAATAATGAGAGGAGGCAACTGTCTACAAGCCAGAAGACCTCTCAACAGGAATCAAGTCCACTTAGCATACCACTCCCAGGGTAATTTTCTTTACATACCACCATGACGTGCTAAGGCTCAAAATCCTCGTGTCATTCCTTATTCCCTACACAAATCAAGTTTGAACTTCTCCGTCATGCTTTTAAAGTGCTTCATAAGTGACCTCACTCAGTGTAGCTTTCTGTCATTCTGTAGCCCATCTCTCCAGACATGATGATCTCCTACTGCCATAAATATGTAACAAGTATGGCGATGAAAACAGCTCATGGGGTGCAATCAGAGAGCCACTTTTTTTCTCCTATTCAAATTTATTTTGTATGGCTCACTGTTCTTCCCCTGCATCTAAGTGAAAATTAAGGAGGCTCCTATAATTTCCACAGTCACTGTCAACCCGTTAAAATTCTTTCTTTTGTTCCATACAAATTGTAGTAAATTATTTGTTCTAGTTTTGTGAAAAATGCTGTTGGGGTCTTGATAGGAATTGCATCAAATCTATAGGTTGCTTTGGGTACTACGGACATTTGACAATATTAATTCTTCCAATCCATGAGCATGGAATACCTTTCCATTTGTTTGTGTCATCTTCAGTTTCCTTCATTAGTATCCAACCATTTTTATTTTTTTTTTTAATTTTTTTTTCAACGTTTATTTATTTTTGGGACAGAGAGAGACAGAGCATGAACGGGGGAGGGGCAGAGAGAGAGGGAGACACAGAATCAGAAACAGGCTCCAGGCTCTGAGTCATCAGCCCAGAGCCCGACGCGGGGCTCGAACTCACGGACCGCGAGATCGTGACCTGGCTGAAGTCGGACGCTTAACCGACTGCGCCACCCAGGCGCCCCACCCAACCATTTTTAGAGTACAAGTCTTTTTACCTCCTTGGTTAAGTTTATTCCTAGGTATTTTATTCTTTGTTAGTTTAAGTCACAAAACCGTCTCAATTTAATAATTTGAATATGAAGGTCCACTAATAATCAAAACTCAAAACTGGATTCAAATTTCAGGCGGGACACAGGCTGCAAGTCAGAAGTAATTTCCCCATCTAGCTCTTCTCCCTCATCTTGCTAACAGTGTGAGTTCCTGACCATCTAGGATGGAAGGAAGGGGAAAAGAGGAAAGGAGAGAGGAGCAGGAACATTCTGACCTGACAGGCACTATTGGGGTGGCACTCTTTGGCCGGGCAGCTGTTTAAAAGCCACTTTCTCTTATGGATGCTGTCATTGTTTTTTTGGAGAAAGCTTCAAACCTCCAATCTGAAGCTGCCTTATCCGAGGTGAGCACATCTCTCTTTAGACAGGTCACTTTACTGCTTGCTTCTTTGATGCCTACAAAGCTGGAAATGTTCAAAACTTCTCCTGCTGGCCCTTTCTGGGCAGCATCTGAAATGATTCTACACCCAGGTTGTCCGCTCTCTCCCTCACAAATGACCCACATCCAGGAGAGACCATTAAGTATTCTTTGCCCCTATAAACTCCTAGAGTTTGTCTCCATTCGGAAACCTCTTCTTGTATTTTTTAAAAAATTTTTAAAGTTTATTTTTGAGAGAGAGAGAGAGAGCATGCGCATGGGGGAGGTGCAGAGAGAGAGGGAGACACAGAATCCAAGGCAGGCTCCAGGCTCTGAGCGGTCAGCACAGAGCCTGATGAGGGGCTCGAACTCATGAACTGTGAGATCATGACCTGAGCCAAAGGTGGATGCTTAACTGACCGAGCCGCCCAGGTGCCCTGGAAACCTCTTCTTTATTCCATTGTTAGACACTCCCTCTTTAGATTTCTGATGTGAGAGTCTGACTTGAGTCTGCTAGCACCAAACTGAAGGAACACATACTAAGTTCTCTAAGTGGTCAGTAAGGTGTAGGCGTCTCACCAGAGGAGAACTCACAAGTCAAGAGCAGCTCTCTGCAAACTATCAACTCTCTATTCACCTTTATTTATTACCTTTGACGATGTGAGCGAAGTTCAGAATAATAAAATTTGTTTCCAGAGATCTCCTTTATAAATCTTACATTAAGTCTAGTATCCTCACTCAATGGGGAATTTACTATATCTCTATCTCTATATATATCTCAGCCCAAACCTACATTTTATTTTTATTTTTTAAAATTTCTAATGTTTTATTTATTTTTGGCAGAGAGAGAGACAGAGCATGAGCGGGGGAGGGGCAGAGAGAGAGGGAGACACAGAATCCGAAGCAGGCTCCAGGCTCCGAGCTGTCAGCATAGAGCCCGACATGGGGCTCGAACTCACAGACTGTGAGATCATGACCTGAGCTGAATGAAGTCAGACGCTCAACCGACTGAGCCACCCAGGCGCCCCCCAAACCTACATTTTCATTTCTGGTTGCAAATGTTTACTAAGTCCCATCTTAATGCCTTCATGTATATTGTTTGCTTCTCCTGAATCACTATTCATTCTTCCCTCTTGCTTGACCAAATGTGAGCTATCCTGTGAGATTCATCTCAAGTTCTATAGTCCTTAATCCCTTTCTTGAATACTCTAGATTTTCCAGAGCTTTCTTCTGAGGGCCTACACTCTTTACAGTCATTACTGTGATCGATACATGGAGTTTGCCCTTAACATTTTGATTGCATGGAGGCTAATGCTAAATTACCAAAAAGGGATGATGGGACTATAGGGCCTGTAAACTTGATTGTCCCTGAAGTGTGAAAGTGTTTTTTCAAAAATATGATAACCCAAAGGGTAGCTGATGAGTCCAGGAAAAGCAGAAAAAAGAGAGGCAAATAATAGGTACACATCCAGGTCCAGGCCACAGAAAGGAAGAGATACTATTAGCAAATAGACTTTCCTATTTTTTTTTTTCAGACTTTTCATTTCACTCTCAATGAAAAGCAGAGGAAAGCACAGTGCTGTTAAGTCAGCAAGCTGTCATATTTTTGTTCTACTGGCAAGGGTAGCTTTATTATGGGAAAGATCCATCAGGTTATTTAAACCCTGGTACCCCTAAACATTAAGATTATTTCATTCTCTATTTTTTTAGTGTTTACTTATTTTTTTAAAAACAGTTTTAATGTTTATTCTTTTTTTTTTTTTTTTTTTGAGAGACAGAGAGAGAACGAGAAGGGGAGGGGCAGAGAGAGAGGGAGACACAGAATCCGAAGCAGGCTCCAGGCTCTGAGCTGTCAGCACAGAGCCTGACAAACGGGGCTCAAACCCACAAACAGTGAGATCATGACCTGAACCAAAGTCAGACGCTTAACCGACTGAGCCACCCAGGCGCCCCTCTCATTCTCTTCTTTAAAAATCAGTGCCCAGTTATAAACTTTTTAAGATACGATTTTGTTTCTTCCACGGTCTGTCCCGACAGAAAAGTCAGGCTGGACAGGAAGCCTCCAGTGTTCAGTTCCGATGATATTATGGTTTCTACTACAGCCTGATAGTTGAATTGGCACTCGGCTTGATGCATCAGTAGAATGAGCTTGCTTCATGTAAGTCTGACGATAAGAGGAGGAGGAGGAGGAGAAGTGGTCGTTGATATAAGGAACAAGCACAGAGATGAAAAGAGTTATTGGAGCTGAGGCCACAGCGGAAAGCAGAGCAGATCATGAAAGCCCCGGTAGACCATAACAAAGATCTGGCCTTCAGCCAAAGAGCCATGGAAAGTCACTAGAATATTTAAGGCAGGGGAGTAAAATGACCAAATATGTCTTTATATTTGAACAAAGTCTAGTTTATGTCTCTACGTATGAATTTTATTAGGCCTCTTTTGAGCAGTTACTATTTATTTTTACTTTCAAAGCCAATCTTGCGTAGTGAAGCAATTCGTATTAAAGACCAGGAAGAAGCTCGTGAGTTTCTTTGAACTAATGCTGACCACTTAGAAGAGGGAAGTATTAGGATCAAGTTTGTCCTTCTACATGCTGGATGTTTCAAAACGTTCACTTTTTTTAGCACTTGAATATAAAGAGGCTCAAGAAAACCCATTTGCATGAATCCAACATTTTTAAATTTTTATTATTTTTTTATATTATTTATTTTTGAGAGAGAGAGTGCAATGCGCGCAGGGGAGGGGCGGGGCGGGGGGGAAGAACATCTGAATCAGGCCCCTGCACTGACAGCAGCGAGCCCGATGCAGGGCTCAAACTCATGAACCCCAAGATCATGACCTAGCCAAAGTGAGATGCTTAACTGACTGAGCCACCTGGCACCCCTTGAATCCAACAATTTTAAATAAATGGAGGTGCCTATTAAAAGGGAGGGCCGGGGCGCCTGGGTGGCGCAGTCGGTTAAGCCTCCGACTTCAGCCAGGTCAGGATCTCGCGGTCCAGGAGTTCGAGCCCCGCGTCGGGCTCTGGGCTGATGGCTCAGAGCCTGGAGCCTGTTTCTGATTCTGTGTCTCCCTCTCTCTCTGCCCCTCCCCCGTTCATGCTCTGTCTCTCTCTGTCCCAAAAATAAATAAACGTTGAAAAAAAATTTTTTTTAAATAAAAAATAAAAAATAAATAAAAGGGAGTGCCAAAAATTAATTATATACAGCTCTATAACATATATTACTTATAAATATGCATATATATGTAATAAATAACAAAATGGTCAATAAAATGAATGTCTCTTTTTGCCTATATTTTCAGCTTAGAATTTATGGCATTGTATTTTCATATTTTAAAGTACAGCAATTACTTAGCGCTCTTTTTTCATGACACTTGC
Source organism: Prionailurus bengalensis (assembly GCF_016509475.1). Lineage (NCBI taxonomy): Eukaryota > Metazoa > Chordata > Mammalia > Carnivora > Felidae > Prionailurus > Prionailurus bengalensis. The sequence goes on along the minus strand of NC_057344.1, from coordinate 73,560,035 downwards.
AAATTATTATTAACCAGCAGTGCAGGAGACAAACTTTAACTTTAAAAAAATAGACATTGAGGGGCGTCTGGGTGGCTCAGTCTGTCGAGCGTCTGACTTCGGCTCAGGTCATGATCCCACAATTTGTGGGTTCGAGCCCTGCATTAAGCTCTGTGCTGACAGCTCAGAGCCTAGAGCCTGCTTCAGATTCTGTGTCTCCCTCTCTCTCTGCCTTCCCAGCTTGCACTCTATCTGTGTCTCTGTCTCTCAAAAATAAAGAAACTTTTAAAAAAATTTAAAAAAACCAGACATTGATTCATTTACTGGATATTAATGAGCACTGGTTATTTTATGCTTGAATTATCCAGTGCTTGGATTTGTGCTTACCAATTATAATGTGCAATAATGTTTGTCTATGTTCTTTACCTTGTCACTTCTTATTTAAATAGAGGAAGGTGTTGGGATGAAATATTTTAATTGATAGACTAATTAAAGAACTTAAAGACAAAGGTCCTCTCTTAATTAAAATCTAATATACACACAATTCTGCTAATGAAGCAATACTGACTGTCATTACCCAATCTCCTGAAAAAGATGAGATCCTCAATCAAGGTGGTCATTCGTAGTTAGAAAATAAGCTGGGGGGTCATTGCTAAACTTGTAAGGTATGAGATAGCTAAAAACAAAAACAAGCACAAAATCATGACCATTACCAATCATGGAGTCTGCAAGTGTAGTTTTCCCAAAAACAGAGACAAACCAAGAACTATGGGATGTCAATATCAATTTCTTATTGGTCATTAGTATTTATGATGTCTTCCCTATATTCACTTTGTGAGAATATAGAAACTTATTCAGTGAATAGGTGACCTTCTACTATTTATTTCACACACACTGGGGTTACTAAGTTGTAGTGGCTGAAAGGCATGGAACGGACTGAAAATTTTGTCTCATATCGACAATATAAGGATTTTTAAGGAAAACGTACCCATTTTAGAAGATGTCACGGAATTCTATGTATTCAGTCGACAAGAGCAAATAAATCAAGAGGTGATTTGGCATTTCCAATAGACTTATACAAGAAGTCACAGCGAGAGATCATATTTCTATCTTATTTAGTTGAGACAATGAAACTTATATTTATCTTAGCTTTGAGTTTAGTTTAAAAGGGGGGAAAAGGCATAATAATGGAAAGAGCCTTAAAATGTAAGTCTGAGAAGTAAATTCAAGTGTCAGGTTTGTGACTATGTCCCTCAGCAAGTCGCTAAGACTCTTAAGGTCTTTATTCTCTTAATTTGCAGATGGGCACAAAAGCCTCTGTTTTGTTTATGCCGTAAGTTGATGTAAGGCTCATATAGGCAATGTACGGAAAAGATATTAAAAGGTGTTATCATCTGAGACAGACCAAAACGGGAACCGATGATGGGTCCAAGAGAGGGTTTACATCCAATTCTGCCATATACCAACTGTGTATCCTCGGGCAAGTCACTGAATCCCTTTCAGCCCCAATTTCTTCCTCTGCTAAATAAATAAGGGAGCTGAATCAGAAAGTCTCTTCCATCCCCAACCAGTCTGTGATCTTATACTAGAAAAATTAATAGGAAAACTCTCCAATGTGCTTTTGTTTCCTACAAAAGAAACACACACTGATTTGGTGTTCGTGATTAATTTTAGTCTCTGTCTTGCAAATAAAAGGAAGTCATTTTTTTTTAGCATGGGTAGGTTCACATCCCTTATGAAATGAGACGTGGTTTTCATTTATTAGCTACACATCAGAATGTTCTAAATGTAGGAAAGTGGCAATCATGAAGAATTATGAGAATCATTACATGATATGAAATGTGAGCCTAACACTCACATTAGAAAAAGATTTGCCCTTGAAATAAAGAAAAACAGAGTCTGTGTTGCATTACTTACAGTCTATATTAAAATCCACACACCCTGTACAAATAAAAGATTGCAACCAAACGCAGAGACATGGCTGCCTTTGTGTGGCAGTTTCAGTCTCTCAGTTACCCTTTTAATTACTTGTTCTTCTGTAATGCTAAACTAGGATTTTGTATACACCACAACTAAACATAGAACAGACAATAGGCAGGGCAACATAAGCTTTTGTTGTAAGCTCTATGAGAACAAGAATTTTTATCTCTCTCACTCACCAATGTATCCCAAATACTTAAAACAGTGCCTGGCACATAATAGGTATTGAATAAATTTGTCTTTTTTTAATTTTTTTTTTTGGAAATGTTTACTTATTTTGAGAGAAAGAGAAAATTTGGGCACATGCAAGTGGGGGAGGGGCAGAGAGAGAGAGAGAGAGAGAGAGAGAGAGAGAGAATCCCAAGCAGGCCTCACACTGTCACCACAGAGCCTGATACCAGGCTTGAACTCATGAACCGTGAGATCATGAGCTGAGCCAAAACCAAGAGCCGGAAGTTTAACCGAGGGAGCCACCCAGGCACCCCGTGAATAAATATGTCTTGGGAGGATGAACTTACTTCCATTTTCTGCCTTGAACAGATGAGCTACACTCTTTAGAACTTCAACTGACTTTTCTTTACATCATTGACTTGCTTCTATAAAAAGAGGTAAACCTGAAGAATTTAACTGAAGGTAACCCTAGTAAAGAGGCCGTTGGACTGCTGTAAACGACCAACACAAATGTTTTCAGTCTGACACCTTAAAATAATCTGAAATAGCAGTAACGTTTGCTTCAGTGTAAGGTTACTAAATAAACAGGACAAACACAAAAGCTAAAGCACTACCTTTTCATGCTACTAAAGAGAACACTTCAAACAATGTAGGAAAAAAAATCTACATACAATTCATTAAATGGGATTAAAGACATAAAAAGAGCTATTAATAAATATGGCTCTTGTGTTTCCTTCTTTTAAAACTCAAAACAGTGTGGTCTGACTCGTGCCCACATCAAAGGAACCCAGCTAACGGAGAGTAAGAGAAATGAAGGCTCAGCTCACTATCTCTCTCCTGGTGCCGAAGCACGTTTTACAAAAATGTGCTTTGAACCAACAACAAACTTAGAAAACCAGAAACAGAACAGGAAGATAAACCCACAAGAGAAAACAGCCATGACATCACCACATCCCCTTCCAGTTTTCTCCAAAACATTTTTCTTACCAGATGAACACAGAAAGTCAAAGAGCTCTATTTTTAAAGCATGAGTCTTGGTTGTGGTACAGACAGATCAATGGAAAACCTCTTGTCTTCAGAAAAACATGAGCCTATAGCACAAAGCGGGGAAGCTTATAAAATAGCATGTCTGATAGAGGAAGCATCAACCATGAGCAAATGAATGGATGTCTAAGAGAGATTTTTAGAGTGATTCAGGAAGAGGTGACAATGTAGAAATTAGCTCATCAATTTTCCAACTCTTTCTCATATAATATAAAACTATACAGCTAGCCATCTATATAAGTATGTAAGGCTATATATAACTACATATAAATACAAATATATTTAGTATAGTTAGCATATACATCTAGAAAAGTGCTAGCTAGCACAGAGAGATTGGAAAGAATTTGGATTGGAGGCCACAGCATTACCTACCACACTGTGATGGGGAACAAGGATTTTAAGCAAAGTTTTGCCCTGTGTTATCAATGACACTCCCTTGAAGTTTCTTAAGAATATGTAATCAGGATTTATTCATTCCTTCCATTTATTCATTCATTCTACAAATATATATTGATAGAAGCAATCCCTTGACCCTGTATTTAAACTGGCAGCTTCTGTAAAGACAGACCCAATGGCAAAAGCAAGAAAGTCCAACTTTTTATAGGTTACAACCAAAAAAACAGATGCAGAAGCGGAAAACCATATTCCAACACAGATCCTTGTTCCACTTTTTAAGGACACTGACAATTAAATTAGCTTTTATGGCATGGCCTAGAAGCCTAACTATTATGTACAGTATAGAAAATGTATTCAGAGTTGCGGTCAGCCAACAGATGAACTTGAATTCGGCTGTTCAAATTAAAGACTGCCTGTTCACTAAGCAACTTTTCCCCTTAGCTAGTTGTGATGCTGTTTAATTCTCTTCTAAAGGTTAAAGTAAAGCATTACCAGGCCTCATGAATTTCTCATGAATTGTGATTAAGTGCAACCCAATTCTAAGCACTGTTAGAAAAACATCTTCAACCTAAATGAACCGGCATCAAAACTGCCAACAATAATAACCCAAGGCTACTTCCATTACGAATTTGGTCTTTGCTTTATAAAAAAAAATACCATGATACTTCCCTAGATAATGACCCACGTAAAGCGTTCTCCTTGATTAACAATGGCATTTGTCTTATAGCCTGTGCCAGGAATGGAAGCCTGTGGCTTACTGAAGCCAGTGCAGCAACAAGAGATCTCTTCTAAAAACAGAACACAGTACAGCTCATTCTTCAAGACCTTCCAGGGGAAACTAGACGAGGAGTATGTTGATGTCTTTTAAAAACAATCTACTAAATGTTTTTAGATCCTGTGCCCTGATTACTGGCTGACCTATATATTTTTGGCAATGCTAGTGTCCTAGAGGGCCTGACAATTTGACAAGCAGTTCAGATGAATTTTGAAAAAGCCAAGATAAGCAATTTCCCAAAGGGAAAAAAAAAGGTATTTTCTTCTGATCTTTGAAATGTTAAAGGATCCATGTCAGTGTATTATTTTGAGCAAGGAAAGTTCTACCTTATTAAGGCTGCCATTGTAGGGGCGCCTGGGTGGCTCAGTCGGTTAAGCATCCAACTTCGGCTCAGGTCACAATCTCACAGTTTGTGAGTTCGAGCCCCGCGTCAGGCTCTGTGCTCTCAGTTCAGAGCCTGGTGGTTGCTTCAGATTCTGTGTCTCCCTTTCTCTCTGCCCCTCCCTTACTCACGCTCTGTCTCTCTCTGTCTCTCAAGAAATGAATAAATGTTAAAAAAAAATATTAAAAAAAAAAAGAGACTGCCATTGTAAAAAACAACTAATCCCTCAGCCAGTCACACACCGGCTGCAAGTCACACACCGGATGCAAGTACACCTTCCAAACAAGAATTAATGACTCTCCCCTTACCAGGCCTGGGTGAGAAGCCAAGCTCACTTGGTAGATGATTTCCTGTGTAAATTACTGTTTGTTGCTAAATGAATCTGGTTGTTGCAAAGGGGATTGTGAAGCTCCAATAAAGACCATCTACAGAAAATGCCTATTGTAGCACCTGACATTACCATCATCACAATAGAAACATATTCTACTCATGCTCCGGTCAGGTGCTTTAAGAAGAAATATAAACTCGGGGCGCCTGGGTGGCTCAGTCAGTTAAGTGTCCAACTCTTCGATTTCGGCTCAGGTCATGATCTCACAATTCGTGAGATTGAGCCCCGCGTCAGGCTCTGCCCTGACAGTGCAGAGCCTGCTTGGGATTCTCTCTTTCCTTCTCTCTCTACTCCCCTCTGCTGCTTGCTCACTCTCTCTCAAAATAAATAAATGAACATTAAAAAAAGAAGAAGAAGAAATGTAATCTCAAAGAGATATCTGCACTTCCATGAGCACTGAAGTACTGTTCACAACAGGCAAGTTGTGGAAACAACCTAAATGTCTATCCATAGATGGATGGATAAAGAAAACGTGGTATTTGCATCCGATGGAATATTATTCAGTCTTGAAACAGAAGGAAATCCTGCAATATGCAAAAACACGGATGAGCCCGGAAGACATTATGTTGAGTGAACGAAGCCAGTAACAGAAGCACAAATACTGCATTATTCCACTTACACGAGGTCTCTAAAATAGTCAGGGTCATAAAATCAAAGAGTGGAATGGTGGTTGCAACAGGTTAGCAAGGAAGGAGAAATGGGAAATTGCTACTCCATGGGCATAAAGTTTCAGTGAAGCAAGATGAGTAAGTTCTAGAGATTTGCGATATGCTGTGCCTAGAGTCAACAACAATAATGCATTGTACACTTAAAAGTCTGTTAAGAGGGCAGAACCCATGTTAAGTGTTCTTACTACAATAAGGTAAGATTAAATTTAAAAAATATAAAAGAAGGAAAAATGAAAAAGAAAAAACGGGGTTTTTGGGGGGTTTTTTTGCTGCATCATTTCAGGACCAGAGTATCTCTACTATCTGAGAAGTAATACAATGTAATACAGTGTACTTGAAATTTCCTATTTTCTTGTAATCAAATATTTCAAACATTACTTTACCAATAAACCAGTAAGAAGGGAATGATAACCTCCTGTATTTTGATTATTTCTAGAAGATTCCGTTTACGCACTGCACTTGTCTGGCAGGTGCGGTTACCATATTAGAGAACTAAATGGAGCTTTAGGTACCATTTTAACAACATGGAAGCTAAGACCCAAAGACACTAGGGAATGCCAGACCTGGTAGAAGAAAGGGATCTACTTTGGGTGTCCATGCAATGCTCTTTGTACTAATATTATCTATTAATACACTGAAATGATGGAAATCATCCATACATGGCAAGATCATATGAACAGAGTAAATGAACATTTGCAAAATAAATACTATTGGCCAGCTGTTTCTCATAATTGGCTGCCTTTAATACTCAGAAAACCTTGCCACATAGGGATTAAGAGCACTACTTTTAAATTTTTTTTTCTAATGTTTATTTTATTTTTGAGAGAAGCAGAGCGTGAATGGGGGAGGGGCAGAGAGAGGGGACACAGGATCAGAAGCAGGCTCCAGGCTCTCAGCTGTCAGCACAGAGCCCAACATGGGGCTTGAACTCATGAACTGTGAGATCACGACCTGAGCCGAAGTCAGCACTTACCTGACTGAGCCACCCATGTACCCCAAGAGCACTTCTTTTGAAGTAAAGAGACTGAGGCCAAGAAAGATCATAAGACCAGTAGGAAACAAGGCTTGAACTCCCACCCAGGTCTCATCTAACCACGAAGTCTCAGATCTTTACAATATACCTTACTGCCTTCTGGAAGGTGAAATGAGCCCTGCAGCATCCCTGCTAATAAAAAAGCACTTTTGCCAATTTTCTGGCTGTTACGCAGAAGCTACTGATTTCAGAGGAAAACCGTTCCAAGATCACGTACCCGTAGTGGAGTCAATGGTGAAAAGGGACGACAGGTCTCCGGGAATGAGTTCATAAGTCACTGTTCCATATATCCCAGAATCTCTGTCAGTGGCAAGAACATTGATGATCTCAGTGCCTGGCTGGGTCTGGCCGCTAATGCTCATCACGTAGGTTGATGGGTTAAAGACAGGTGCGTTATCATTCACGTCCTCTATTTCCACACGAACAAAAGCTTGGGCGCTTAGTCCACCCTGTTGGATAAATGAGAAGTGATTACAAATGGATTTCTCCTGAACACCGAGATGCAGAATAATTGACAAAGATCCTAGAAAAGAATTTTAAAACAAAGAAGTTCATTCATTCTACTTTTAACCTTGAGATATGAGTTCACGTGTAAGAGCGTGGTATCAGTACTTTAGCACTGACTCTTAAAGATGAATGAGAGTACCACTTAAAACTCTTAGGAGGCAATAATTTCAGACTACAGTTCAAAGATATTCAAGGCAAGTTTTCTTGATGTCCAAAGAGGGAAAAAACAAAACAAAACACTTTTACCCCTAGGATAAATCTTAACTGCTAAAGAGGAGGGGTAAGGAAATATTGGAGGAAGACGCAATTTTAGAAAAGATCGCCAGCGGAAGTCTCACTTAGAAGGTACCATGTGAGTAAAGACTGACCTATATGAGGGAGCTTGACTTCAGTAATCTGAAGGAAAGAGCAAGTGCAAAGGCCCTGAGGCAGGAGTACAATGTACATCCCAGGCCTGTTCAGGGAACAGCAAGGAAGCCAGCAGGGTGATGTCAGCATGGCAAGGGGCAGGTCATGGAGGCCTCTGTGGGCCGCTGAAAGGAGGATTTATTGGAGGGTTTTGAGCAGAGGAGTAGTTTGAATTGACTTAGATTTTAACTGTCACTCTAGGCGTCGCATTCAGAATAAACTGAAGGGCAGCAAGGGTGGAAGGAAGGAGACCAGTTAGGAGGTGATTAGAATCAAGTCTGGAGTGGATGGTGGCAGTGAAGGTACTTATCCCAAATATCTGGGGTCAGATTTGCTTTGCAATTCTGGATTTTTCATGTTTTAGAAAGGTAACAGAGTGCATAGCACAGTAGAGGAATAGATCCCATCCCTTTTATTTTGCGTTGCCTCCAAGTAAAAATCAGGAAAAGGGGAGAGAATACAACAGAAGAAAACAATCCTTTGCAATTTTTACTTTTCTAAAGCAAAACGTGTGTTCCTACTTTATTTTTTTTTTAATTTTTTTTTCAACGTTTATTTATTTTTTGGGGACAGAGAGAGACAGAGCATGAACGGGGGAGGGGCAGAGAGAGAGGGAGACACAGGATCGGAAACAGGCTCCAGGCTCTGAGCCATCAGCCCAGAGCCCGACGCGGGGCTCGAACTCACGGACCGCGAGATCGTGACCTGGCTGAAGTCGGACGCTTAACCGACTGCGCCACCCAGGCGCCCCTGTGTTCCTACTTTAAAGCACCATTTTCCATTTCTGTCTGGTACATTTTGATACTTTCATCTTTGACAAAAATCCTTAGTAAGTCACAAAGCCTGGACTTTCTCACTCACTTTTCCTTCTCTCTCTCTCCCCCTCTCCCTCCCCCTCTCCCTTCCCATCTCTCCCGCCCCCTCCCTCTCCCACTGTTCAGGGATACACTGAGCAAAGAGGAAAGAGGATTCTGACAAAAAAAAAAAAAAAAAAAAAGATTTGGCACAGGAGACAAAGAGGCCAGTGGAAGAAGCACCGGCCTAGGGTGAGGGAGGGCAGAAAGAGAGTACTGTTTGGGGTGAGGTTAACAACAAACCTGGAAGTGGCTCTCATGCTCTGAGGTCCCAAGTGCCCTAGACATTGGCGACTAAAAAACAATTGGGAAGTACACCTTCAAAGACAGAGTGGTTTCCCATGTTCTCAGTGGAATAAAGTGCCCGGGCCATGCCAGTTACCAACTAGAATAGGAGAAATGAGGGCTGGCTAAGGTTACGACCCAGTGAAAACAAGGGAAGTGCCCTTGACCCGTATTACTGGACAGACAGGGCTGTGTCTGCAGCAGCCCCGGATGAACTGTGGGTCCACAGTGGAGGGTGACGGATGGTGAACAGACAGTCCTGCATGGCACCTGACAGAGACCCTGCTGTTTCTCCAACTTGGCCTCCTTCTCCATTCTGCTTAACTTTGACCTTTCCCTTCCCCTTCCTTTTATATTTCTCCTGGGATTCTGGAAGTCACCTCAGTGTGAGTGCAGGATAAGAAAGCGCGTGAGAGAAGGTGATGAGAAAGTGGGGAAGATAGGCGAAATGACAATCTCTCCACCTTGGGATCCTTGCAAAGATGTTAATTCCTAGGCTGTCCGTGACGGTCCTAAATCAGGCAATGCTACCAAAAACAAGTAAAATGATAGACAAACCAACGGAAAAACTTATTCTCATAAAACAATGAATCTTTCTACAGGAAAATTATTATAGATCTCAGGTTTCCTGTTTTAGGAATTCAATTTTTATCTACTGAATTCATCAGTGGGGGTGCTTTTCTCTTACAATAACCAGGGTGAATGTATGTTCAGTGCGCTCTGTATATATTTTCTCCTTCAATTGTTCTAATCTCCCTTTTTAAAGATTTTGATGGTTTCTCTCATTTTTATAGATAAGCACACCAAAGCACTGAGAAACTAAGTGACTTGCCCAAGGTAAATGAGACTGTGAATTGCAGATCTGGAACGGGACTAGAGATTCATTTATCCCCCAAACCCCTGGTGACTTCCTTTAAATTAGACTTTTTAAAGAATTGTGGTATAAATTCTACCTTTTAAAACACTATGCTAAGGGCAATGCCAACCACGGACTTAGTCTTAGCAGAAAAAAGACAGAGTCCCTGTTTATAATCTATGCGACAAACACTGTATAACAGGGTTTATGCCACAGTGGAACAATCTGGAGCCAAATGATCTCAATCTAATGTCTGCCCTGCCTGCAACTGGGACCACAGATGAGAGAAAATCAGATAGTCCCTGAGTCTGGGCTGCATCTTCTGTAAAGCAGGAGCGATACAATATGTATGAGAGCATTTATAGTGGTTAATCACATCATTATAAGATTTTACAGCCTCCTTTTCCTAAATACTTGGGGCCAGATAGATTAGTGTTGGGATGTTTCAAGTTTTAGGAAGGTGATGTGGTACACATGTACCTAGTCAGGTCTGGGGTGGCCCTACATAACCAAACGCTTAATATTCTGCAGCAAAATGTATGGAAAGACACATTTAGAGGGATTTAAACATGAATTTAAACATGAACGGCCTCAGGTCCGTTCAAGTCAGGTTTCTCACTAAATGAGATTTAAAAACTTTCTATTTTGAGGGGATGTTGAATTAGGTCAATTCTAATGCTCATGCAGGGCTCCTGTTTCAATAAACTATGATGGTACTGTGTTTCCTCTCTTATTGTTTCTTTTACATTTGGAATCTTATAAAATCGTATCGTATAATTCTCTCTTTTTTCAAAATTATCGTTAATCTCTCTGTTATCTTTAGTTTATACCAAAATACATATGCCATTAGTTTTGGTTGCTAACGTGATATTGGTATACATATTGCTGATATAATATTGGTATGAAATAAGAAGGACAATAAAAACAAAACAAAACAAACTTTCTATCTGAGAGCTTTGGGGCTTCAGAACTACAGAAAAAGGATTGTGGATCTTCATGATTCAGAGGTAGGCATATGCTAAATGGAGAGAAAGCTCTGTGCTGAAGGGATCCTGGAGATGGGTCCCCATAAACAAACAAGATTTTCGGTCTCCCGCTGGTGTGCAGTTACAGAGTCTGGAGGAGCCTGGAAAGCAGATTAGATTTCTCCACACATCTTCCTTCACTTCCCTCCTAGTGTTTACCTCCCAATTCTCTGTAACAAAACTTCAGTCCACCTGGTTAAGACTATCCTGATGATGCAGCCTCTGAGATATGCTGAGTCACAACCACCCAGACTCCTGGCCCTCAGAAATTGTGTGAGAGAGTACATTTTTGTTATCTGCAGCTGCTACGTTTGGGAATAGGTAATACACCCCATAAATTCCATCCATGAATATTTCTTAACTTTGTCTTATTCTTTCCCTATCCACGAGTCGTGGGTTTTTTTGGACGTGATTTTAATCACTTGATTTTTTAAATTACAGTAAGAGAAAACAGAGTGTTACTATGATTTTAAAAATTAAGTGATCAAAATTAAAAAATAAGAATGGGGGCGGGACGGAGTGGCCAACGGTCTGCAAAGCAACATGCCTAAGTTTTATTGTGACTACTGCGACACATACCTCACCCATGACTCTCCATCTGTGAGAAAGACACACTGCAGTGGTAGGAAACACAAAGAGAATGTGAAAGACTACTATCAGAAATGGATGGGGGCGCCTGGGTGGCGCAGTCGGTTAAGCGTCCGACTTCAGCCAGGTCACGATCTCGCGGTCCGTGAGTTCGAGCCCCGCGTCAGGCTCTGGGCTGATGGCTCGGAGCCTGGAGCCTGTTTCCGATTCTGTGTCTCCCTCTCTCTCTGCCCCTCCCCCATTCATGCTCTGTCTCTCTCTGTCCCAAAAATAAAATAAAAACGTTGAAAAAAAATTAAAAAAAAAAAAAAAAAAAAGAAATGGATGGAAGAGCAAGCCCAGAGCCTGATCGACAAAACAACTGCTGCATTTCAGCAAGGAAAGATTCCTCCTACTCCATTCTCTGCTCCTCCTCCTGCAGGGGCGATGATTCCACCTCCCCCTAGTCTCCCGGGTCCTCCTCGCCCTGGTATGATGCCAGCACCCCATATGGGGGGCCCTCCCATGATGCCAATGATGGGCCCTCCTCCTCCTGGGATGATGCCAGTGGGACCTGCTCCTGGAATGAGGCCGCCTATGGGAGGCCACATGCCAATGATGCCTGGGCCCCCAATGATGAGACCTCCCGCCCGTCCCATGATGGTACCCACTCGGCCAGGAATGACTCGACCAGACAGATAAGGTGAGACAGGAACCTCTTTATATCCATTTTATATTACTTGTTCTTCACCAGGAGATCATGGTGCTGTGACTCTGGGTGTTTTCTAACAGTGTGACAAGGAAGACTTGCTCCCCCTTCCTATCAAACAGAGAACAGTTTTTACAAGGGAGTAGTGGGACAAAAAAAAAAAAAAAAGCAATTTCCATTTGTATCGTGAAATGTGAAAATAAAATTGTCAACTGTTTTAGTTAAAAAAAAAGAATGGGGATCACCTCAGAAAGGAGGGGAGCTGGGGGACAGTTTAAACAGGTGATGGGGATTGAGGAGTGCACCTGTCGTGATGAGCACCGGATATTGTATGGAAGTGTTGCATCACTATACTATACACCTGAGACTAATATTACACTGTATGTTAGCTAACTGGAATTTAAATCAAAACTAAAAAAATTATAGTAAGAGACTTATAACCAACCTACCTGAATTCCAATCCCCTCAAGGCATGTTGTGAAAGCTGGGAGTAGTTTGGGAAAGTGCGAAGCTTGAAAGCACACAATATTGGAGGAATAGGAAAAAATAGGAAAAAAGGCAAAGAATGTAAACGACAGTAGTCAGGAAGGGAAAGACCTCTCCTTCAAGTGTTATTTGGAGAAAAGGCAGAGTCTGGTGTAGACAGTGCTGGATTTTCACCTGGACAGTATTATGGAGTGAGGGAACTAAAGGGATTTTGCAACTGAATGACTTAATGGTGGGTCAATAAACTAGAGATCCCAACCTGGATGAACTGTCAGCTAGAATGGAGAGGCTACAGGAAGCGAGATGGAAAGATAAGAGTGCTTATCAGAATACAGCATGCTTGAGATCAAGATTTCAGAGGCTGTGCAATTATAGGGGATGATCCTTGGAAGTGAGAAAGTCAAGGAAGTGAGACGCTCAGGGTGTTGGATGGTTCAATAGATGCAGTGGTAGAGAGGAAGATTGTAAGGTGTAATGGTCCTAAATGACACAGAGGTTTAGAATATGATAGCAACAAGAAAGCATGTCCAAGGAATGGCCTGGCAAGATAAATTTCAAAAGTGAATTGGTTTTTGATAGAGAAAGGAGTAGAAATGATTCAGATGTTGCATGGGGCAATCAGTTAGGCAAGCACCCACCTCAACACCTCCCTCTTGGTTCATGATTAGCGGAATATGGGCTTCTCTGTGGAAAGCTTGACAGGAATCAGTAACCCCAGGAGCAGGCTGTTTTAACCAAGGTGAGAACTTAAAGGAGCAGTCAGAGACCAGGACAAGTTTCTAAGGGAGTCTGCTAAATGATGAACCATGAGTTCCTGAGGGCATGGAAGAAGAGTTTGGGAGGACAGAGTGGGTGAGGCGGTAACTGGTTCAAATTAAAGGATGGGCACATCTGGGCAGCTCAGTTGGTCCAACTCTTGATCTCAGCTCAGATCATGATCTCATGGTTTGTGAGTTCGAGCCCCATATCATGTTCTGCGTTGACAGTGTGGAGCCTGCTTGGGATTCTGTCTCTCCTTCTCTCTGCCCCTTCCCTGCTTGCTCTTCATCTGTCTCTCTCTCTCAAAATAAATAAGTAAACTTAAAAAAAAAACAAATTAAAGGATGAACAGAGCAGAATGGGGATGAGAATATGGATAACAGTGGATGGCTAGGAAGCTTAAACTTCTAGAGATAAGAATGAGGTAGAGTGGTAGCTCAGACATTTAGGGATTAATCCTGGTACTGTATTTGAAAAAATGGTAGGCAATCAGTTTGAGATATAGTTCAGACAATCTAGCTAGAAAACATGAGCAACAGGGCAGCAGTTTATTCCTGAAACTGGAGTGAGGGGAGTGGTAATCAATGAAATCTAAGATAGGAAAAAAGCAACTGAAAATTGGAAGTTGTGAATAATATAATCTATTGAAATTAAAATGAGTGCGCCCTACCTTTCAGTTACGCAGGATGAGTGAGCTCTGGAGGTCTAGTGCGCAGCCTGTTGATTTTAGCTAATATTACTGTACTGTGTACTTGAAATTTGCTGAGGGTAGATCTTAAACACTCTTATCACTCACTATGTGAGCTGATGGATATGTTAATTAGCTTGATTGTGGTCATCACTTCATAATGTATACGCATGTCAAAACATGACAGTGGTGTCATGGGTGGCTCAGTTGGTTAAGCAGCATCTGACTCTTGGTTTCAGCTCAGGTCATGATCTCACAGTTCCTAAGATCCAACCCCGAGTTGGGCTCTACACTGACAGTGCAGAGCCTGCTTGGGATTCTCTCTCTCCCTCTCCCTCTCGGCCCGTCTCCTGCTCACATGCATGCACTCAATCTCTCTCCCTCTCTCTCTGTCTCTCTCTCAAAATAAAGAAACATTTAAAAATAAAACAAAAAACACATGACACTGTATACAATTTTTATTTATCGATTATACTTCAATAAAGCCAGAGGAAAGATGAACGTGAGCTTTTTACTCAGCAAGGTTTCTTCTAGAGATCTTTTGGCTGTACACACAACTGTGCAGTACTTTAATAGCCAAGTTTTCTCATGAATATATATAACGTTGAAGGGCTAACTCAATTTATCTTCTATATTGCTAGTTGGACACAACTCTCCCCTAAGCCTGGAGTGATGAGGTAGAGTTGAAATAGCTTTATCTTAGACACATATTTCAGCTACCAAATTCAGATGTCACAAAAATGGAGACAGAATGTTAATACATACATACCAAAAAGAGAGATTCATTTGGTGAAAGTGAATGGGAACAGGAAACAAGGAACTGGAGATAAGCATGGAATAATTAAATTAGAGCACTTTATTGGGAAAAGCCACTTGCTTTCCAATGTAATCCAATTATTTGTTTTCATTATGCAATTTATAGCATTCTCATGGCTTCTAGGAGATAAATAGCAACAGCAGTAGCAGCCAAAATAGATTATTTCAGAAGTAATACCAGTGGAGTAGGAGAAGTGATTGAGTTAAAAAAAAAATTTGACAGTCATCACAAGGATGAATAGAGCAGCAGCAAGGAAGCCCAGAACATCTAGGTATTTTCTAAGAAAAACAAAATTTGTATTGACTGACAACAGTCTTTTAGTGACCACCAGCAAATGGGTTCCTAGCGATTTCCTTCCAAAGAGCTTTCAGGATGTATATTAGAGAGAGAAAGTATCAGAGGAAAAACCAGGGATTATCAGGGTAATTATGTCAGTTGAAGGTCTTCTGTCAAGGTGCAGTTCATGGTTTTAAGTTAATTCATGCCGGCCTAAAATCCAACATCTTGAACCTAAAATGTCTTATCTGAGTTCATTTGTTCTTCAAATCCAAGGTAGATTGCTATCTGCATGGTTACCAGCCTTTTTGATTAGGGACATATGCTGCTAGTGGATACTGCACAGAATGATTATGACAGAGGCAGGATCACCCTATAGAAATCACAGTTCATCAGAGAGGAAATTTATAAAGATTATGCAGACAACAGAATAAATACTGCACATTGGATAATACATATATACACACATGTACACACACAGCCACATAAGCACGTACGTTGCTTCCTCTTGTATATTCTGAGGCAAACGGAGGAGCATTGGAGGCAATTTTAAGTCCAAAACAAAGTGAAAAATAGGCAACTGTTAAATGCTTATGGTTGGGGGGGGCAGGGGGAGAGATTTTCTAGTTTGTCTTTAAAAATGCATCACTAGGGGCGCCTGGGTGGCTCAGTCGGTTAAGCATCTAACTTCGGCTCAGGTCATGATCTCATGGTTTGTGAGTTCGAGCCCCACGTTGGGCTCTGTGCTGACAGCTTAGAGCCTGGAGCCTGCTTCAGATTCTGTGTCTCCCTTTCTCTTCCCCCCCCCACCAACCCCTTCCCCACTTGCTCTCTGTCTCTCTCTCATAAATAAATATTAAAAAAATTTTTTTAAAAAGACGTTCATTTAAAAAAAAAAGCATCACCGGGACTGCACCCGTGAAGATCTGCTTCCAGGCGGGCTACACATGCAGCTCCTTCCTTAGGTCTCCTTGTGCGGCTTTGGACCCACATGATGGATTAGAAGGAGAAAAGGCCACTAAGATGGAGAAGAAAATGTCCAAGAGCTGGGGAAAGAGGAGACCTTGAAGCTTTGATAGCCCACTTTCAGACACGAGATGCTACAAAGACTCAGACTGTAGAAACACATGTTCCCCACCTTCACCAACATTGAATGTGTTGTTCTCTGATCATCCGGAGAAAGAGGAATTGACCGTATCCACTACACAGATCGTTGGGTCCTTCATTTGGTAACCAAGGCCTGAGAGCAAGTCAAACCAATAAGAGGTTCCTTAAGTCAAAGTGGGTATCAGATAGTAGCCTGAAAGGCACAGTTAATTCTTTTTGGTGTTTTCCATGAGGGTACAAGGGATCGCATCTATCACTATGATATGCATACCTTTAGCCCGGACACATTCATGTGGAGCAAGCTGTCCCATGATACAGTGCCCACACCCAAATTGGGCTGCCAAATGTCTGTGACTCCACTCCACAGGGGAGGACAATCATCTGTGGAGGCTATTGGAAATAGTCAATAAAGGTGGCCAAACACACCCTACATTCAAATATGTTCCACTAAATTCTCAGGAAGAAAAAAAAAAAAGGCAAATAGGTGTGGACTCAGATTATCTCTTGGGGAATACAGCTCACTGCTAGATTTAGCATTTTGGTGGCTGTGAATCATCAGACACTCCTTTTTGGGGGGTGTCTGTAGTCAGGAAGAGGAAGAAACCCTGGAGGGTGGCTTATTTGATGGCCTGTACTTCCGTGACACGACAAAGAGCCTCTGGTTTGCAAGACAGCTGAAGGGACTTAGGTCAGAGAAGAAAAACATAGGCAAGTCAAAAAAAAAAAAAACAAAAACAAAAAAGCAGAGCCTGAAAGTGATAACAAGCAGGAATGCGGGGAAGCCAGGACCCAGGAATCCCCGGATGTGGTCAAAAAGGTGGTCACAGAGGATGGGGTGATGCTTAGCACTGAACAAATGATCTGCCCCAGGCACCAGGACAGAGGAAGACGGTTCTGATGAAGCCAGCAGCCCTCTGACAGGGCCACGTCCTTACCCCACTGCCATGCTGGCCAAGAAGCAGGAGTTGCTCTATTGTTGTGGGGGCACATTTGAAACAAGCGAACTGCCAGTTCCTCCTGAATGATCTGTATTACTCTGATGCCCACAGGATGGAGAAGTGGAGGACTTTAGTACACGTGGAGTCACACACTCGGGAGCATGTAAAGGACATAAACTTGGAAGAGGACAGAGATAAGGTAGAAGATACAGAAGGAAGAGAGGACGATGGGGAGGAGGATGCCACCAGAGAGAAAAGTGGGGAGGAAGGTGAAGAGGAAGAGCAGTCCCCAATGGCATCGGATGAAAAGTACGTGGACTATCTGCCCAGGACCTGGCAGTATTGAGTGAAGCTTGCGTGGGAGCACGTGGGGTCTGACACAAAAGACAACAAAGGGCTGAAAGCAGCCCAGGCCATGGCAAAAGCACTGCCTTTGATGATTTAAGAGCCTATGCTGGGCCGAAAGTGAAATCGAATAGTGAATTTTCTCATTATCACGTGGGTGTTACTGCCAATAAACTAGAGTGAAATGAGGTAGCTGCAAAGATTTTCTCTTCCATGGCCTTAAGTATACTGAGTTCTGGTGAGCCCTTTGCCTTCCTCTGAGAGGGAACTCTGCACCAGAGCAGTGTATTAGCCATGTCTTCTATTTTCTGTGTCTGATGCTTTGACATTGGGCCTTGCCGATCCTGGAGGACTGTCCAGGACCAGGTGAGCATGCTTTTCAAATGCAAACCAACCAGTTTGAAGCCCAAACCCCCACCACATCCTTTACTGAGCTTTCATACACCAAACCACTATTCATTTATCCTAATCACCCCACGGTCAAGTGACAGACAGCTAGAGACAGACTCCATGCACAAGAGCTTGTTGAAAGTACTCAAACTAACCAAGCCTAAGACTGCTCATTTTGCCTTTCCCATTCCTTCCCATGGAAACCACAAGAAAGGCACTTGACCACAGTTTTCTCTCTCTCCCTCAGCCTCCTCACCCACCCCAGGGCTTCCCATTGGGCATATACCACACCCCCATCCCATCATGGGGCGTGCCCCCCTCCTTCTTGGAATGTGTGAGTATAACAGATTGTTTTTTTTCCCCAGTGGCAGCCATTCCCTTGCTCCTACCTAAATAATAATGAAACCAATATTAAACTACTCAGAGTGCAGGGCAGCTCGAGTCTGTGCCAAGACCTGCTTTAGGAGGAAATCAACCAAACAGCAGGGCGAAATCTTGAATATGGAGTACCCTGACAGGAAGGTTGTTTCTGCTCTAACAAAACTGAAGTATGTTGTGCTTTGTCAGAGAGTTTTCCTTCTATAAAATAAGGGGTTTTTAAACAGAAGGATGTTATGACTCACATACATCACTGTCTTAGTCCATTCCAGCAGCTATAACAAAGTACCATAGACTGTGTGGCTTACAAACAACAGACGTCTGTTTCTCACAGTTCTGGAGGCTACAAGTCCAAGATCAGGCGGCAGCACAGCCAACTCCTGGTGAAGGCAGGGAGCCTGCCAACTTCTCCTGGTGTCTTTAGAAGGTAGAAGAGGCCAAGGGGCTCTCTGGGGCCTCTTTTATATGAATGTTAATGGCCATTCATAAGGGCTCTACCCTCTCAACCTAACCACCTTCCAAAGGCCCCACCTAATAATATCATGACCTTGGGTATTAGGTTTTCAACATATGAGTTGGGGAGGAGAGGGACAAACATTCAGATCATAGCAATCATCAACCTAGAGATCATCTCTTCTTTGATTTCTAAAATTTAGCAAAAAGCTGCTCACAGTCTGTTGGTAAACAATTTCTCATTTATCTTTAAAATAAAATGCCTTTTTGGGGCACCTGAGCGGCTTAGTTGGTTAAGCATCTGACTTGATTTCAACTCAGGTCACGATCTCATGGTCCGTGAGTTCAAGCCTGGGCCTGCTTGAGATTCTCTCTCTTCTCCCCCACCCTGCCCCTCCCCTGCTCATGCTCTTTCTCTCTCTCTCCAAATAAATAAATAAAACTTAAAAAAATTAAAATAAAATAAAATACCTTTTGGCTGGGAAATAAAACATCCCTTTTGTTCAGTCTGGCAATGCTTTATAGAGAGACGGTTAAAGATGCACGTGAACATTGCAATAGAGTCTGGTAAGCTGAGAGGAAAAGGAAGCATTCTTCATAACTCGTGTAGAGCAGGTTCAATATGGAAACAAACAAAAGCAAGGAGGTTTAAATTAAATATCTGGGTTGATTTTTTTTTTATTCCACTGCCAATAATCCTAATTAACTGCACTGCTTTTGGGAGACAAAAAATTTGCGGCATTAAACGATCTTACTTCTACTAAGATAATTTCTTTATACACTTTTACAAGATCATCTGAAATCAACTAATTAGAAACAGATGTTTAACTACTTGCAGAATTGGATTTAAACTGTTTTTTCACTTCTAGGATGGCCTTTTACAATTGTCTCAAAATCTATTAAGAATATATTTTTGAAGTCTTGCGTTAATATTTTTGTGTGCATACATTGAGCTTTGAATAATCACGTAGATTTGAATTAATCTAAATTCCTCTGTTTACTCCTACTTTTGTTTCCTACATCTTTTCTTACAAAGAAGCAAGAATTCCTGAAACCACACAGTCAGGGCTGAAAAATCTAATCAAATCATGGTAGTTTCACCAAATATAAATGACTGCATTTTCATGGTAGTTTCTACATGTTTACTTATAGCAAATTTATTTAGACTCATTTTTCCCAACAACTCATGTCTTAAGTACGTAGATCTGCCTACCACATTCAAAACAGAACGATTACACCAGAGAGGTGTTAGCAATACCCAACCAAGGAGTAGTAAGCAGATAAAAAAGAAACAAGAAAAGCCTCCAAAATAGACTACGTGCAAAAAATCAAATACAGAACAGTGTGTATACAGGTTATCTTTGCTGTAATGTAATAAAAATTGAACAAACTGTTTCTAAAATGTACTTGAAAGTCTAAATGGAAGAGCCAGGAATAGTCAAGGCAATCTTGAAAAAGAAGGACAAAGCTAAAAGAATACACAATATCATGACCTATTATAGAGCTTAAATAATTAAGTTTAATTAAGCACAGTATAGACAAATAGACATACACATACATAACCATGTGCTTTGCAACAAAAGTGACGTTCTAATGATGGAAGAATGATCATCTCAGTATCCATGCTGGAAAAAAATAAATAACAAGACTTCCTCTCACTAGACTGAAAAAAATGACTGAAAGGTTACACAAAAATGTTTTTGAAAAAACCTAAGATAATACCTTCATGTCTCTAAGGTAAAAAATACTCCTAAAAGGACAGAGAAAGCACCAGCTGTAAAGGTAAGCAAATTGATAAATGGAGCTTTATTAGAGTTAACAACTTCTGTTCCTCAGAAGTCACTATTAAGGGAATGAAAAGACAAGCCACAGAATGCAAGAAGATATACACAATAAATACATCCAACAGAGGACTTGAATACCAAAAATATAAAGAATTCATACAAATCAACAAGGAAAAAACCCAACAATACAATAGAAAACAGGTAAAGAACTGAATAGACACTTCACAAAACAAGTTATACAAAGAGTCAATAAACATGTGTATTTTGCTCATCAACTGCTCATCAGTTCATTTGTTCATCAAGGAAATGCAAAGTAAAACCCCAAAGTGATTCACCACTACATAGGTACCAGAATTGGTATAATTGAAAAGACATTAAATACCAAATGTTGGGAGGATGTAGAGAAAATAAAATTCTCCTACTCTATTGGTGGGCATATAAAGTGGTACAACCATTTGAAAATTTGTTTGGCTTTCCTAAGATCTCGCAATCCCACTCCTAAATATATACTCAATAGAATGCTTACATTTGTTCATCAAGTTACATGTGTAAGAATATTAATAGAAGCACTATTTGTAGTAGCCTAAAACGGATGCCATCAATTATTGAATAAAAAATTATCACAAATTCCCATAAAAGAATACTATAAGCCAATAAGAACAAATGAACTATTGCTACACACAACAGCCTGTAGGATTCTCAGAAATAATGTTTGGCAAAAGAAACAATAAAAACACATAGTGTATCAATCTATTAGCTGAAAGCTTAAAGTTTAAAGTCAACAGTGATTGTTGTTAGAATCAACAGTGATTAACCTTAAAGGCGGGGGTGAGGGATAAGGAAGAGGCCAAGAGAGGGGCCCTTTCTTCGTCTGCTTCCATGGATGTGTTTATTTTGCAAAAATCTACTAAACTGTACTACAATTTGTACACCTTTATGCATGCATTTTATATGTCAATTTAAAAGTTTACCATAAGGAAAAAAAGACCTAAGAGTCAAATTGAAGGTGCTTCTACTGAACTAAGATGAGTCAATATGAACATCAGAAAGACTAATGTCAGCAACGCATGAAACGCATCAAACATAAAAATCCAGGAATTTTATAATTTTATAATTTCAGAGTAGGAAAAAAATCATCTGTACCCTTTGGGGATAGCAAATGCACCAACTCATTATTCTAAAACTGATAAAGAGAAATAATCAAGCCTTATCTTACCTCTCCTCTATGAATTGTATTTCAGCATAATCAAATAGTTGATGAGAGAACATTCTTAGTAGAGGAATTCCAAATAATAAATGCAAAATAATAGAATTCAAAAATCACCACATTGTACACCCTAATGGAGTAATGGCATGTGACTGCTGATATAGAATAAGAAGCACACAGCGCCACCTAAATGAACCCAAAGTTAATAAGGGTTCTGGCTTAAAATGCCACTTCATAGAAAATACGACAAAAGAGCACATTAAATAAATCCCAAGGATGTAATCAGTCACATTCAGAATGTGGAGAATTTACGGGAAATTTTTGATTTCTTCCAAAAACAAATACCATCAGAGAAAAGGTAAGCTGCGCAGGGGCAGGGGGTGGGGTGGGGGCGGGGGGAGAGTGGACTGCTACAGATTGAAACTCAAGGGATATTGCAATCAAATCAATTTCTGAACTCATTTGGATCTTACTTCAAATAAGCCACCTTTTAAAAAATGTTTTTAGATAATCCAGAAAATTTTAAATGGACTGGGTATTAGATATTATTTTTTAAGTGTATTTAGTTATTTTGAGAGATATAGAGAGAGC
This sequence comes from Prionailurus bengalensis, assembly GCF_016509475.1. Lineage (NCBI taxonomy): Eukaryota > Metazoa > Chordata > Mammalia > Carnivora > Felidae > Prionailurus > Prionailurus bengalensis. The sequence continues at coordinate 73,537,789 of NC_057344.1, read as the reverse complement.
ATGAGCAGGGGAGGGGCAGAGAGAGAGGGAGAGCGAGAACTCCAAGCAGGTTCTGCACTCTCAGTGCAGGGCCTGATGGGGGGCTCGAACTACAAAACTCTGAGACCATGACCTGAGCCTAAATCAAGAGTCAGCTGCTTAACCAACTGAGCCATCCAGACGCCCCAGGATATTAGATATTATTAAAGAATTATTGTTAATTTATTGTAGTCATGTTTTTAAAAAGTAATTATCTGTTTCAGATATTATTGAACTACTTATGGATGAAATGATATATAATAATGTCTGGTATTTGCAAAGGAGAGAGGTAGTGATTTATGAAATAAGATTGGCTAATTGATAATCATTGGTACTCTCTGATGTGTACAAAGTGGTTTGCTTTTGAGTATGTTTAAAATTTCATACGTGAACACTTACCCCATCCTTAGCTTTCACCAAGAGGTCATAGGTGGCTGGATCCCTCTCCCTGTCGATGTCTTGAGAAACACAGATTCTCCCATCATGTGGGTCGATCTGGAATGCCTGAGATGTGTCATAGCTTTGGAATCCATCATAAAGAGAATATTCAACAAAGCCATAGAGTCCTGCATCTGCATCAGAAGCTTTAACCTACAAAACAAGAGGGTGATCAGTAAGGAAATGGAAAAGTTAACATTACTTTTCAGTTGGTCATAAATTACTATCATCATTTGCACAACCAAGTAACCCCCACACCCATTAACAAAGTATAGGCTTCAGTTTTAACTCTCTCCTTTTACCTTCTGTGTGACAGCTCACTTCACCTTCCTCCTCCTTGTCTGAGTTCTCCTTCTCACTTTCCTTTGCCCATTCCTATACTTTCATGTGATCTCTGAAAGTTTGAGATTCTTAAGGTTCAGCCCTTGGTCCTTTGTCTTCTTACTCCTCTCACTGTGCCTCCGTGATCCCATCCAACTTCAAGGGTTTAAAAACATCCATACGCTAACAGTTTGACAATGTATCTGTGGAGTCACTTTCATTATCCAAGCTCTTCAAGCTCTTCAAGCACCCACCCTTCAGAGCAGCAAGGGAGGGCAGAGAAATTAAGACAGTAAATGGCATGATTACTAGTAACCTTATCCAGTTGACAGAATTCACCCTGGAGTAGGAGGTTTGAGTTTCCAAGCCAGGTTTCCTTCCAGGAACAATGCCCCCATCAGGACCTGTGCAGTCAAGCACACTGACTACTACACAGAGGCACTACGCCCAGTGGGTGCATGGAAATGAAATCCAGCCCATGTTCGGCTTGCCAACCACTGACGTGCAGCTGCAAATGCCCAGAGGTAAGGATCCCTTTCTCTTTGACCATAAATACCATTTCTGTTGGCAGTAGTCTTGTGCCCAGTAGAAAAGATGAAGTAACTGAAATTATGAAAGCACTTAATTTATTTATACTAACTGTGGGGATATACAGTGAGAAACACAACAGACTATATTTAACCCAAAACATTTTGAGCTCATAGGCTTGGTATAGTTCTTTTCATTTGCTAACCCTACTAACAGTAACAGCAAACATCTACATAACACTTAAATGAAGCACTTTAAGGGAAGATTAATCAAAAGAAAGAAAGAAAGAAAGAAAGAAAGAAAGAAAGAAAGAAAGAAAGAAAGAAAGAAAGAAAGAAAGAAGTCAAAGAACTATAGTGCTATAGAACAGGTATTATTCTAACTGCTTAACATAGATTTACGCTTATAACCTAAAACAAACTCCATTTTACAGACCAGAAAAGTCAGGCTCAGAGAGCTTAAGTAACTTGTCAAAGATCACATAGCTAAAAACTGTCAAAACTGGGACTCAAATCCAGGCAGTTGGACAGCACTTAACTCTAGGTTGAAAAATAAAGTGATATACTTTTTATTAGTACAATATGCATGCAGGAGTTCTACCTTAATTATTATGCTTCCCAAACGAAACCTCATATTAATAACATGTTCAACAATCAATGTTCTCAGTAAGGCTTCCCTTCATTCCCCTCTATCTTGAGCATACAACTGGGATGTGACTTTGGGGGTTCTCTGAGTAGTCTAACACAGTGGTTCTCAATCAGGGTCAAGTCTACCCCCACGAGGACATTTGGCAATGCCATAACTAGGGAGAGGGTTCTATGGCATCTAGTGGGTTGAAGCTAGAGTTGCTACTAATCATCCTATAACCCACAACAAATAATGATCTGGCCCAAAATATCAACAGTGCCTAGGCTGAGAACCACTGCATCTGATGAAACTCAACAATGGGCAATATTAATCCCCTCTTTTAATTGCCTTTGTTTTCAACTGATGACACAGTCTTGTAAATTTCTTTTCACTCTTGTCTATTGCATATTCTCTGGCAATATTATTTATTCTGTGCAACCAGCTAACATGTTTGTGAGTTATTCTTCTCATCAGATGGGCTGAACCAGGAAATCCACAAACTTCCCAACTACAAAGAACTAAATTCCAAGTACATTTGGTCTATTCCATTCTGGCAGCTGTTAGTGATTTAGTAGCCTCAAGTTCCCAAAGACACCAAATATATCTTCTAAAAACATATGGTATTCTCAATAATTTGGGCTTGATTAGAAGATAAATACAATGAACCTTAAATTCTAAAACTCATTCTCAGCCTTTAGTAGCACATATTAACAAGTAATTTGGCTTATATAAAGCAAGTTTCCTTATTTCCACCTTGAGAACTTTCTCTCATCTGGACTTTTGGCAAGGCAAAATAGAAAAGTGAAAAGTGGGATAAGAGTACTGATCTCAATTTATGTCAGCAGCTCAGATTCTGATTCTCAGATTCTAAAATAAGAATATATTCCTCCCTAGTTTTACTCAACTTCCTAGAAATACTGATCTAGTATTCTAGAACAACATACTCTACCTAGTAGGATTAGGTCTTGAATGCCTATAAGTAATTTAGCATCTGTATGAGGTCTATATTTTCCAATATCCACTGTCTTACACATAAATGTAGGCAATTTAAATAACAGATAATGGAAAAAGCTTTGCCAAATCTTCAAGAGGAAATCTGATTGGTAAATAAGCTCATTGGGCCTTTTCTTCAGAGACAGATGCTTAAATCAAAGAGAGAAATGTCTTGTCAGAGTCTATTATCACCACCTTATCGTGCTAGTTTGGGGATCAAGGGTAGATCTCAGGGGGATTTTTTTTCCTGAGTCTACTCAAAGAGCCACATTTCAGCACTTTCAGTGCTCTCCCTGTGTTCTTCATCTTACCCTCAATTTACCTGCTTTAGATTGAGATCAGTCTGGTGAATTTTACTCTAAACTTACTTACAAGAGTTGTTCTCCCTCAGTCTGATTGCTCACAAATTTAATGCAGATATTATAAAAATGCAAAATATTAATATGATATTAAGGTTTCACTGATTCCCTTATTACCTTTCTGAAATTAATTTTTTCCACTTCCCTTATATTAATATCTGTAGAGACAAATTGAGAACACTGGCTCTTGGATACATGTTTTTGATGTTCTATAAATGGAATGGATCTATTTGCACTTGACTCACCAGCACAGGCCTCTCAATCTGGGAGGGTCCCTTTTCCAACAACTCGGAAGTTTTCTTGGAGGTTACCTGCCCAGCCATTCACAGTGCTATCCAAAAACCCAAAAGACAACCGAAAGTTATACGGCAACACATTGTCAGCAACATTGTTCTTTACCTACTCCTGGGAAATCATATCACTGAATTCAGTGACATTGATAGAAAAGCCTGAAAGCCCAATTAGAAACATGAGCGATCAAACAAAAAATCCTAGAAAAAAAATGGTTGCAAAAAAATGGCTTGTTTAGATGAAATTTCAAATGAAATATCCCATTTTAATTTTCTTATTGTAATTTCCAAAAATATCTACCATGAGCATATAACAGTTTGCTTGAAGAAACCAAGTTATTGACACAATATGCTCACAAAGATAACTTCAAATAGAAAGAAGAAAAAGAAATTACAAAATGACTTTTTAGATTCTAAGTGCTTGGCCAACCACTGATCCCACAGTGAAAACAGGATTGTAATATTCCAGTGGAAGTTGGATTTGGCACTGGGAACCACAACAGATGCAATCATGCCACTCTCTGAACACAATTTTGAGAAGTTCACCAATGACTGTGTCTTATCAAGTCTAATAATCAAGGCTCGATCCTTGTTTTCTACACAATTCAGCAGCTTTCCATACAGTGCATCATCTCTTCATTGAAACACTTCTCACCAGACGCCTCACTGACCTCCTTTCAATTTCCTTCACTGACTCTGAATTCTCTTCCTGGCCTCTGAACACTCTAGTGTCCCACAGCTTAGTCCTGAGTCAGCTTCTCTTTTCAATCCACACCCATTGCCTGTGGTGAGTGAATGGTGGCCCCCAAAAGACATGTCCATGTCCTAATCCCTGGAACCTGTGGATATTGCCTTATATGATAGAAGAGTGAATATTACCTTATATTGCAAAACATGGTTAGGTTAAGGATTTTGAGAGCAGCATCTTGTAGATTATCCAGATGAGCCCTTAATCCAAAGACAAGTGCCCTTAGAAGAGAGAGGCAGAGATTGGAGTGATGGGACACAAATCAGGGAACACCAACAAGCATTAGCAGCTAGAAGAGACATAGAAGGGAGGGGGAGAGGTCCTGAAGGACTTTGGACTTCTAGCCTCCACATCTATGAGTAATAACAATTTCTGTTGTTTTAAGCTAGCAAATTGATGGTTATTTGCTATAGAAGTCCTAGGAAATGAATACATTCCTGAGTGATCTGACCCAGGCCCAATATACTAAACCAACATATGTTTTCCCAATATCGGTATCTTTGTCTTGTGCTCCAGATCCATGCATCATCCTACTACCAATTAGATATCACCTTTCATGTGACTAACAGGCACTTCGAATGTGGTATGTCCAAACAGAACTCCTGATACCTACCACCCGAATCCGCTCTTCTCCCAGTGTTCTGAGTGACCGTATCATCATCCACTTTTTGTAAAGGCAGCCAGAGAGATACAACTCAAGTGGCATCAAATCATGTCACTCTCCTGCTCAGAACCTTCCAACAGCTTCTCATCGTCACCTCAGTAAAATCACACCCTTTAACTTGACCCTAGCTACTTCTCTGTCCTTATCTCCCACTACTCTCCAACTCACTCACTCCCTTCTGGATATGCTGGGCTCCTTGATGGTCCCAGAGCCCACTAGCTTGTATAACTTGCCTCTCCATTTCTTTCAAGTCTCTGCAAAGACCACCTAATCACAGAGGCCTTTCCTGATCACGTTATCCAAGAGTGTCACACTCATTTCTGCCATACTCTTTCCTTTTACCCTGTCTTGCTTATCTTCAGAGTCCTTATCTCTATTTTGCACTGCATTATATATTTTTACTTATTTGTTTATTAATTTTCTCTCCTACTGGAATTTACTCTCCAGAGCAAGTATTATACTTATCTTGCCCCCTGTTATCTCTCCAGCATCCATAATGCTAGGGCCTGGCTCATAGTGAGGATGTGTAAGTATTTGTTGCATGAATGAATGAATCTAATATTGCCCATAAAATGCAAGCATGCTTTAGAAATAGCTTTCATGGTCATCCTCCCTATTTTGACCTTGGGAAAAAAACTCATGAGAACAACAACAAGAATGAAAAGATGCTCAACATCACTCATCATCAGAGAAATATAAATCAAAACCACAGTGAGATATCACCTCACCCCTGTCAGAATGGCTCAAATCAAAAACACAAGAAACAAGTGTTGGTGAGGATGTGGAGAAAAGGAACCCTTGTGCACTACTGGTGGGAATGCAAACTGGCACAGCCACTGTGGAAAACAATATGGAGGTTTCTCAAAAAATTAAAAATAGAATTACTGTATGATCCAGTAATTCCACTGCTGGATATTTACCCAAAGAATACAAAAATACTAATTCAAAAAGATATATGCACCTCTATGTTTATTGCAGCATTATTTACAATAGCCAAATTATGGAAGCAGCCCAAGTATCCATCAATGGATAAATGGATAAAGAAGATGATATATATTACATATGTATGCATATGTTTGCAATGGGATATTACTCAGATATAAAAAAGAATGAAATGTTGCCATTTGCAACAACATGAATAGATCTAGAGAGTATAATACTAAGTGAAATAAGTCAGTGAGACAAATTCCATAGGATTTCAGTCATGTAGATTTAAGAAACCAAACAAACAAAGAAAAAAAAGAGGCAAGTCTGAAAGAAGACTCTTAGTTATAGAGAACTGAAGTTCACCAGATGGGAGGTGAGTGGGGGGATGGATGAAATACGCGAAGGGAATTAAGAATACACTTATCACGGATGAACACTGAGGACTGTATAGGATTGTTGAATCACTATATTTACACTTGAAACTAACATAACACCGTATGTTAACTACACCGGAATTGAAATTAAAAAGAAAGAAAAGAACAAGAATGAGATAGCTTTGCAGACACTATCATCACTCCTGGGGGCCACACCATGCCAGGCAGCCATGCTCAGCTCTGCCACGTTCTTTGACGTCCCCATCACCAACGTGCCCTTTGGCCACATCTCCTGAGAGCTGTTTCCAGCCAAACTCTCAAAGACAGCAGAAAACTTTCATGCTCTGAGCACTGGGAAGAAGGGATTTAGTTATAAAAGTTCCTGCTTTTAAAAAATTATCGTGGGGTTTATGTGGCAGGATGGTGACTTCAAATGCCATAATGGCACTGGCAACAAGTCCATTAAAGGGAGAAATTTGATGATGAGAATTTCATCGAATCATACAGGTCGCAGCATCTTGTCCATGGCAAATGTTAGGTCAAATATAAATGGTTCCCAAGAATGCCAAGACGGTATGGTTAGATGGCAATCCTGTGATCTTTGGCAAAGTGAAAAAGAGTACATGAATACTATGGAAACCATGCAACACTTTGCATTTAGGAATGGCAGGACCAGAAAGAAGGTCACCATTGCTCACCGTGGACAACCCTTAACTTTGACTTGCATTTTTAAAAAAAATTTTTTAACATTTATTTACTTTTGAGAAGAGAGACAGAGCACAAGTGGGGGAGGGGCAGAGAGGGAGGGAGACACAGAATCTGAAGCAGGTTCCAGGCTCTGAGCTGTCAGCACAGAGCCCCACGCGGGGCTGGAACTCACAGACTGTGAGATCATGACCTGAGCTGAAGTCAGATGCTTAACCGACTGAGCCACCCAGGCGCCACTGACTTGCATTTTATCTTAACCACCAGGCCATTCCTTCTGTTGCTCAGGAGAGTACCCCTCGCTCCTATCTGCTTGCAACCTCCTATAATCTTTGTATTCACATGATAATTCCTCGCGTTCCATATTTTCCGTATCCCATTCCAAGTCCTCCTGGACTGCAGAGCTAACTTTATGATTATGGAATAAAGTCTAAACAACAGCAACAACAAAAGAGCAAGATATTCCATAAGTCCCATCAAACGCGCACTGAGGAATACTATTTTAATGTCTAAAACACAATCTATTAACCAAGCTATATCATTATAGAATAAAATCCAAAATGCTAAAACCGGCAAGAGAAAAAAAAAATTATCGTAAGGCATGTAGAACTATTCAGAGGTTGGTAACAGAACTGTATTTTATTTTCACCCCCTAAAATGTATTTTCAGAGAAGCTGACAGAGAAGTTGAATAAACGGAATATCCATTTTCAAGTTACAGTAAAAAAAAAAAAAAAAAAAAAAAAGCAACCTTACTGCTCTGATAAGATGTTTTTATTGCTTTAATTGAAGAATGGAATTAAGAAACCACTAATCCTACTATTTGTTGTCCCACCCTCTCCCAAAAAAGCAACCAAAGGAAATTTTGTAAAGGGAGATCTATGGGTGGGGTGAGGGGTAACTTGTCCAATGAGGTATTACAAATAAACAATTCAAAAAGTGCAATCTAAAAAAAGAATTGGCAAGCAGATCAGTAGAACACAAAAGCAAGACCTGAAACAGATCCTGGTAAACCTAAATTATTTTTATATTACAAAGGAAACATCATAAACCACTGAGGAATGTAGGTTTATCCACATAAGTTGCTAGAAAACTTGGCAAAGTACATGAGGGGAAAATCAAGTTTGATATTAACCTCACATGAAAATAAATTCTACACAGATATGTTAAACGCAAATAATGAAATTGTTTAAAGCACACACACAAAACATAGGGGAATTTTTGGCTGATTCTTACATCGGAAAGAAATTTCAAAACAAAAAAGGATTATAAAACTAAAACACATGGACAAAAAATCAAAGGAAAAAAAAATCAATACAACAACTACATAACCATTTAGAATTCCATTATGTCAAAAATACCATACACAAAAAGATTTAAAGGTGAATTAGGCATGATATCTGCAATATATATGTATAGCATATACATATATATGTGTGTTTATATACACGCACATACATAAAGGCTAATGTTCTTAACATGGAAATAGGCCTTTAAAAATAACTGACTGGGGCGCCTGGGTGGCTCAGTCGGTTAAGCATCCGACTTTGGCTCAGGTCATGAGCTCATGATTGGTGAGTTGGAGCCCTTCGTTGGGCTCTGTACTGACAGCTCAGAGCCTGGTGCCTGCTTCGGATTCTGTGTCTCCCTCTCTCTCTGCCCTTCCACCACTTGTACACACTCTCTCTCTCTCAAAAATATATAAACATTAAAAAAATGATAATAATGACTTTCCATTATAAAAGAAAAATGGGTAAAGGACAAGAACAAACAAGTCACAGAGATTAAGATATATTTAAGATATACAATTCTAGTCATGAAATAAATAAAAATTAAAATCATATTTTTAAAATACTGGCAACCATTAAAGTAATACATTAAGTGGGGCAAGGATGAAATAAATATGTACTCATTTTTAAGCCTATCTGAGAAGTAACTTTGTTCCTCATATATATGAGGTAAACATCCTCCCAAACCTAAAAATATTCATTTCCTTTGACCCACTTAGTACATTTACTTTAAGTTTATTTATTTATTTTGAGAGAGAGAGAGAGAGAAAACCATCAGCACAGAGCCTGAAGTAAGGCTCAAACTCATAAACCATGAGATCATGACCTGAGCCGAAATCAAGAGTCAGATGCTTAACCAACTGAGTCACCCAGGCACCCCTCAATATATTTCTAAAAACATTACGTAGACAGCTATTTGTATTAAAGACATATAATGTTGTATTATTTATTCTAGAACCCAAATGTTCAACAATAAAGTTGTTAAATAAATTATAATTCTTTCAAAGATAGAATACAATGTAGCCATGAAGATTGTGTATTTAAAGACACATGTTTAGGGGCACCTGGGTGGCTCAGTCGGTTAAGCGTCTGACTTCAGCCAGGTCACGATCTCGCGGTCCATGGGTTCGAGCCCCGCGTCGGGCTCTGGGCTGATGGCTCAGAGCCTGGAGCCTGTTTCCGATTCTGTGTCTCCCTCTCTCTCTGCCCCTCCCCCGTTCATGCTCTGTCTCTCTCTGTCCCAAAAATAAATAAACGTTGAAAAAAAAAAATTTAAAGACACATGTTTAAAAAAAATAAAATAAAGACACATGTTTAGTAAAAAAGAAAAAAAGTCAACTAAAAGCTATATATGATATCCCATTTCTGCAAAAAAAAAAAAAAAATACCCAACATATAGAATAAAAACCAAAAGGAAATAAGCCAGAGTAGGGTATATTTCCAAACCCCATTTTAAGAGGCTAGAATCACCTGGATATCAAAACCAGTCAAGGACACTATAAGAAAAGAAAATTATGGGCCATTATCTCTGATGAACATAGATGCAAAAATCCTCAAAAAAATAACAGCAAACCAAATTCAATTAGTACATTAAAAGGAACATACACCATGATCAAGTGGGATTTATTCCAGGGATCCAAGAATGGTTAAACATCTGAAAATCAATAAATATGATCTACTACATTAACAAAATGAAGTATAAAAATCATCATCTTCTCAATAGATGTAGAAAAACCATTTGACACAATCCAACATCCAGTCACTATAAAAACTCTCAATAAAGTGGGTGTAAAGGGAATGTACCTCAACACAATTAAAAGCCATATATGACGGGGGCGCCTGGGTGGCTCAGTCGGTTGAGCGTCCGACTTCAGCTCAGGTCACGATCTCACGGTTCGTGAGTTCGAGCCCCGCGTCAGGCTCTGGGCTGATGGCTCAGAGCCTGGAGCCTGCTTCCGATTCTGTGTCTCCCTCTCTCTCTGCCCCTCCCCCATTCATGCTCTGTCTCTCTCTGTCTCAAAAATTGGGGCGCCTGGGTGGCTCAGTCGGTTAGGCGGCCGACTTAGGCTCAGGTCATGATCTCGCAGTCCGTGAGTTCGAGCCCCACGTCAGGCTCTGTGCTGACAGCTCAGAGCCCGGAGCCTGTTTCAGATTCTGTGTCTCCCTCTCTCTCTCTCTGTCCCTCCCCCGTTCATGCTCTGTCTCTCTCTGTCTCAAAAATAAATAAACGTTAAAAAAAAAAAATTAAAAAAAAATAAAAAAAAATAAATAAAAATAAATAAACATTAAAAAAAAAGCCATATATGACAAGCCTACAGCCAACATCATACTCAATGAAGGCTTTTCCTATAAGATCAAAAGTAAGACAAGGATGCCCACTCTTGCCACTTTTATTTAACAAAGTACTGGAAGTCCTAGCCAGAGCAATTAGGCGAGTAAAAGAAATAAAAGGCACCAAATCAAAAAGGAAGAAGTAAAAGTATCTCTTGCATATCACATGATATTATATATAGAAAATCCATAGTCTACCAAAAAATATTGTTAGAACTAATAAATGAATATGGGGAAGTTGCAGGATACAAAACCAATATAAAAAAAATCTATTTAGCGTCAATACAGTAATAATGAACTATCAGAAACAGAAATTTTAAAAAAAATCCCATTTACAATGGCATCAAAAAGAATAAAATGCCTAGGAATATATTTACCCAAGGAGCTAAAATATCTGTATACTGAAAACTATAAAACAATGATGAAAGAAATTGAAGAAAATATAAACAAATCGAAAGATATTCCATGCTCACGGGTTAGAAGAATGAATATTGTTGAAATGTCCACACTACCCAAAAGAAGCTATATATGCAATGTAATCCTAATGGCATTTGTCACAGAAATAGAACAATCCTAAAATTTGTATGTGACCACAAAAGACGCTGAAGAGCTAAAACCATCTTAAGAAAGAAAAACATAGCTAGAGGCATCACACTTGCTGATTTCAAACTATAATACAAAGCTATAGTAATCAAAACAGTATGGAATTGGGCTTTAAAACACCCAGAAAGGTAAGTGAGACAGGACAGTGAGCCCAGAAATAAACCCACATATATATGGTCAATTAATTTATAACAAAGGAGCCAAGAATATATAATGGTGTTGGAAAAACTGGACAGCCATATATGAAAAAGAGTGAAACTGGACCATTATCTTATATCACACAAAATCAAATCAAAATGAATTAAAGACTTGAACATAAAACCTGAGACCATAAAACTCCTAGAAAAAAAAACAAACCATAATGGGTAAGCTCCTTTACATCAGTCTGGCAATGATTTTTTGGATCTGATGCCAAAAGCAAAGGCAACAAAAGTAAAAATAAAGCTAATATTATATCAAAGTAATAAGCGTCTGCATAGGAATGCAAACCATCCACAAAAATGAAAAGGAAACCTACAGAATGGAAGAAAATATTTGCAAATTATATATCCGATAAGGGGTAAATATCCAAAATATTAAAAAAAACTCATACAACTCTACTCCAAAAAACAAAAAAACAAAAAAGAAAAGGAAAGACAGAGGATCTGAATAGACATTTTTCCAAAAAAGACTTATAGACAGCCAACAGGCACTTTTCGAAGGTGCTCAACATCACTAATCATCAGGGAAATGCATATCACAATCACAACTAGATGGCAGTTCACACCTGTTAGAATGGCTATCAAAAGACAAGAAATAACAAGGGGTGGCAAGAATATGGAGAAAAGGGAAACTTCACACACTGTTGGTGGGAATGCAAACTGGTGCAGCCACTATGAAAAACAGCGTGGAGATTCCTCAAAAAAATTAAAAATAGAACTGCCACATAGTCCAGAAATCCCGCTTCTGAGTATGTACCCAAAGAGAATCAGTATCTTGAAGAGGTACCTGCACTCCCACATTCATTACAGCATTATTTACAGTAGGCAGAATATGGAAACAACCTAAGTTTATCAACAGATGAATGGATAAAAAAGACGTGGTGTATATATATTCAGTGGAGTATTCATCATGAGAAAGAAGGAAATCCCACCATATGCCACAACATGGATGGACCTGGAGGACATTATGCTAAGTGAGATAAATCAGACAAAAACAAATACTGCGTGGGATCACTTATATGTAGAATTTAAAAAAGAGTCAAACTCCTAGAAACGGAGAGTAGAAAATTGTTTGCCAGGAGCTGGGGCAGGCGTAGAGAAATAGGAAGAGGTTGGCTACAAAAATACAATTACAGCTATAAAAAATACAACTTTCAGCTATAAAATGAATCAGGTTTGAGGATCTAATGTAAAACACTGGGACTGTAGTTGATAACACTGTATTGCATCATTGAAACTTTCTAAGAGACTAGAACTAAGTGTTCTCACCAAAAAAAGCAGGGGGTAGGGCGGTGGGTAGGGAGTAAATATGTGAGGTGGTGAATGTATTAATGAATTAGATGGGGGAAATCTTTTCACAATGTGTATGCATACCAAATCACCATGCTATGCACTTTAAATATCTTATCATTTTAGGGGCGCCTGGGTGGCTCAGTCGGTTGGGCATCTGACTTCAGCTCAGGTCATGATCTCGCAGTTTGTGAGTTCGAGTCCCGCATCAGGCTCTGTGCTGACAGCTCAGAGCCTGGAGCCGGCTTCGGATTCTGTGCCTTCCTCTCTCTGCCCTTCCCCTGCTCATGCTCTGTCTCTGTCTTTCAATAATAAATAAACGTTAAAAAATTTTTTAAAAATTGTAAATATCTTACAATTTTGTATGTTCATCATACATCAATAAACCTAAAGTTACATAGAAAATAATCCAAATACTAAGTAATGTAACATGGGGAATAAGTGATTTTTGTTTTCATTCAATTTTTTGTCCTCATTTTTAAAAATACAGTTTTATGGTATAATATTATGAAAAAGCTGAGCATCAAAACTACTGAACTAAAAAAAAAATGTAGTTGTTAAGTATTTGCCATCCATTTATTCAGCTATTTGCAAGTGAAGCCTCTCCTACTCATTCTTAAAAACCAACCAAGTACAGTCATATAAGAGTCACAGGCCCAGGGCATCACTGACCTCTGAAGGTTATTTACAAACTTTTCTGTAAAAGGCTAGATAATAAATATTTTAGGTTTTGCAGGCCATAAGGCCTCTGTTCCAAGTATTCAACTCTGCTGTTTTAACACAAAAGAGCCATAAATACTATGTAAATGAATGGCCCTTTTCCAATAAAACTTATTTATAAACACCAAAATTTGAATTTCATGTAATTTTCACTGTTATGAAATATTATCTCTCTCTTTTTTCCCCAATCATTTAAGGGCACCTGTGTGGCTCAGTCGGTTAAGCATCCGACTCTTAACTTCAGCTCAGGTCATGATCTTATGGTTTGTGAGATTGAGCCCCCAGCATTGGGCTCAACACTGATGGCACAGAGCCTGCTTGGGATTTTCTCTCTCTCTCTCTCTCTCTCTCTCTCTCTCTGCCCCTCCCCTGCTTGTGCTCTCTGTCTCAAAATAAATATATAAACTTTAAAAAAAGAATATTTAAAAAAATATAATGACCCTAGCGAGACAAGGGCTCTCTTAGCATACTGTAATAGGTAGTCGGGGGGGCATTACCTGCTCCCCGTCATGAGAGATGCCTGAACATTCCTTGGGTATTTCCCAGCTTTCCAAGGTAGATCAAGGCCTTCTTCCTCCCCTCCACCTCAAAACTAGAATCATCCCTCTTCCACTCCAGAAGCAAAAAGGATGGATCAGAGAATGATAAAAGCCAAGTTTGCGAGAAGAGTTAGGTGCTAAAGAAGAAGATTAAAAATTAAAAAGACTGACAGACTGAGGCAAAGAGCTGCTTCCCCAGGAGAGTGGCCACATGCAAATGGGAACAAAGACCAGGCCAGAGGACAGGGCAATGAGCAGCTAGTGTAGGAGCACATGCCTGACTTCTCACCACTCTCTTGATATGGTAAGGGTTCCACAGCATTGAAGGAATTAAAGTACAAAGGGGACTTTACGTGCTTTGGGGTTCTGTGTGTGTTCACCAGCAGAGGATGAAAAGCAGACACGGCTTCTCTGCCATCATCTCTATTCCTTCAGCGTGAAAAACAGGTGAAAGGGACAGGCCATGTGGAGCCACGTGACCTGCTGAAAGGTAAGGCTCACTTCCTCTTGACCAATTCCTAACTCAAGATAGGACACCACCGTGCAGAGTTACATAAATATTACTATTTCCAGAGAAAATAAAAATCTGAAGAGCATGCCCCAAACTCCTAACAGGTGTTCTCTCTTGGGATGCAATCATGGTGAACATTCACTTTTTAAATGACGTTCTTTTGTAAACAATGTTTTCTATTGAGCATGCTTTGGCTTATGTATAAAGCTTCTATGCTGTATGACTTTTGAGGGCCACCCTCTCTCCACTGCACCCACAAAGGACACCCTGAAAGGCCAGCAAAGTCTAGAAAGGGGAACCAGTTGTTAGAGTCTTTCAAAGGATTCATGTTAAACGTTAAACGTTATTTCAGCCAGCCCTGGCTTAGTTAAACGAGGGCTTAGAAGTACAGAGCGCACATGCAGAAGAAAGGCCGCTGTGTCTTTCCATTTCAGAACATATTCCGAGTATATGCCTGCATCTTAATTTTTGGCAGCCATCCTTTTTTTGTTGTTGTGACTATTTTCCCACACTTTATTTTTATTTACATCCAGGAGTAAATCTTCTAAAGATTTCACAAAAAATTTTTTTTTATTAAACTTGTTTCATAACGATACTCACAGATGAGTGGATGCAATAAGTATGCACTTTTAAGAAATGTTATTTTCAAAATTCTTAGCTTCTTAAAAATAAAAAGGAAAGCAAGCAAGCAAGCATCTCATTCTGGGGCACCTGCGTGGCTCGGTCGGTTAAGCATCCGGCTCTTGATTTCAGCTCAGGTCATGATCTCACGGTTCATGGGTTCGAGCCCTGCATCAGGCTCTGTGCTGATAATGCAGAACCTGCTTGGGATTCTTTCTCTCCCCCACCCCCCTCTCAGTTCCTCCTCTATTTGGGCTCTCTCTCAAAATAAATAAATAAACTTAAATTTTTTTTTTTTTGAAAAGAAAAGAAAGCATCTCATTCTCCTTGGGGAATGACTATCATAAATTAGAATCATGTGACTTTTCTCTCTGTTTTAAATTTATTATGAGAGGGAGAGAGAGCAGGGGAGGGGCAGAGAGAGAGAGAGAGAGAGAGAGAGAGAGGGAGACAGAGAATCCCAAGCAGGCTCCACACTGTCAGCACAGAGCCCCACTCAGGGCTGGAGCTCATGAACTGTGAGATCATGACCTGAGCTGAAACCAAGAGTCTAGAGGCTTAACTGACTCAGCCACCCAGGTGCCACATGACTTTTGTCTTTTAAATGTACCTCTCCTGCATGTTTTGTAAAACAAAGAGGTCCCCTAAATTTATACACAGAGGGTCTTCCCAGTAGAAGGTAGCATTCTCAGATGTAAACACAAACAGGTGCACTCTGAACTCCAAGTGGGCCCATGGATTTGAAGAGTCCTAATGAAAAGACAAAAAGTGGGAAGGCAAACTGAGCAAGTCCACAGTCTGTATTAAACTTAAGGCCATGAGTTCCAGTATGACCCCTAAGTTACTCAAACACAATTCACTGCTGTTTTCACACCTGCAAAAGCATCACAACCACGGTCGGCAAGTGTTAAGGTCTGGAAACTTAGATTCTGCTTAGCAGCTTTGCTTTCCAGGAGGAAAACAGAAGGCAGTGCATGCAGACCCAAGGGAAGCCTGGGCTGCACTGCTCTGCCTCCCTGCGCTGATGCGCTCATTGTTACAGAGCTGTATAAGCATATCATAAGCATACTGTTTAGGAGATCCCTTGCTACACGTCAGTGTTCCCTTTATAAAAACCCTACAGGAGAACAATTTCCCAAGGCTTTAGTTCCAGAAAAGTCAATGCTTCTTCTCCTGAGCAGCAGTAACGTTTCTAACTCAGTGACTACAAGAATCCTTGTCACTACAGCTTTCATGCGTGTGCATGATCTTGACCTTGCAGACTCTACTCCCACGTACTAAATTCGTCCTGGCTTCCTCCTACTATGCCACTTCATATTCCTTTTGCCCTGCCTTCCTTAATTTTATCTTTCTGAGTCTCATACAGTTATGTTAGTAGCTTCCTAGTCTTTTTTTAATTAGGTGGAATAGAAAATACATTAACTTAATAAAGACCGTCCTACAGAAATAGATGTTATAAGCAAAACATATGATGGATAACTGACCAAGGAATGCAAACTTAAGAGACAGAGGCCAAAAAAGGCCAAAGGATCACTCCAACCAAGCAGCTAAAATGAATTAAGTGCACAACCTCTTCCTTGCAAATGGAGCCTCCCTAAGTCACTCACATAGCTGTTGAATGCAGCCCACGATGTTCCAATGACCACTTGGGCTTGAAAGCTTTGGGTTGGGGACAAGCAACTGGCCTCATATTTTAACACATATGCAAATGAGACAGGATGCGGACAGGAAATGCTTATTTAAAAAACAAGCCATGAGGGGGCGCCTGGGTGGCACAGTCGGTTAAGCGTCCGACTTCAGCCAGGTCACGATCTCGCCGTCTGTGAGTTCGAGCCCCGCGTCAGGCTCTGGGCTGATGGCTCAGAGCCTGGAGCCTGTTTCCGATTCTGTGTCTCCCTCTCTCTCTGCCCCTCCCCCATTCATGCTCTGTCTCTCTCTGTCCCAAAAATAAATAAACGGTGAAAAAAAAATGTTTTTAAAAAACAAGCCATGAGTCTTCATATAATCGTTGAATCACGCAATCATTTAACTGATAATCTTTTAACTCATGGTGGCATAATCACCATGTTTTGCATATCCCAAGGCCACAAGTGCCAAGTAAGTGCTGACTGGTTACGTCTAAAAGAAACCTTTCAGCAAAAAAGAAGCATTTTCCTGCCAAGGTGTGCTACAGCATTTTTCATTATGGCATATGCCAGTCTAAACTTTCCGGTTTCCCAGAAATGTCGTACTAGTCCTCTCCTCTACCATTTCAGCCCTGAATTGAACATGCTCCTCTCTGTGATGTCTAAGAAGCCCCAGCTCACCACTCCCAGCGCATATCCAGGGACACTCCAAATTAATTATATCACAGTTTAGTGGTGTCTCCACAAGGGCGAAGAGACATTCTTCAGATGGCCTCATTTGTATTCCCAGGCTGGTACCACTCATTAAACACATACAGAAATAGTCTTGATGTGCATAGGGGATAATTCCTTGGTCCCGGGTATATCCATACTCAAAAATTTAAGAGTCAATCTAAGAAAGATTGATCACATAATTAAAAACACAGCTTTTATATCCATGATATATTCATCCATTAATTCTCTCACAAGTCACAGCCACAGGGGTGGCGAAGAACAGGAGGTGGAAGAGGTGGAAAGACCTACTCACCTTTCTCTCTTGCTGCTCCATAACTGTTATTAATGCAGGGGGCCAGAGTCCAGGAAGGCATAAGGACTGCCAACCTCTTACTCCAGGCCAGACGATACAGTGCAGCAAATTTCATTCTTGAAATGGAATGTACTTAAGTCAGCACTATTCCACTTGTAAAGAAATGAAATATCAAGGTGAGGCAGTGGTATTACAGCTATTGGTTAAGCACAAGGCTTCTCTCTGGGCAGACTAGCTTTGAAACCTGCTTTTCCCTCTTGGCACCTCAATGATCTTGAGCAGTAACTAATTTAATTTCTCAGTGCCTCAATTTTACAAAAAGGAAATAACATATCTGTAGGCATGCATTTAACCAAAACATCTTGAACTCAGTAACTACCAAAACTCAACCAAAACATCGTAAACAATAAGAATATTTATTATTCCCCTTGTCAAGAAGTCCAAGGGTGAGAGGATTCCAGGACTGGTTAATTCGGCAGCTCAATAATCTCATTCAGGTTTTGAGTCCTTACACCTCATTTCCTCCCCTCCCTGCCACCAGACTTGGTCCAGCTTGGGCTTGGTCCTCACTTTGGACCCAGTTTGCTGTTGGATGCCATACATTACTCACCAATGATCATATGCAGAGGTAGAAAGAAGAACATGTTTGCCTTGCATCCATGTTTTAGAGCCAGGAACCTCTTCTTGGAAGTTCCTACTAGCTCTTCCCTCAAGTTTCAAGACGGCATGGCCTGTACAGCCTTAACCAATTATTTGGCAAGGCAACTCAGAGTATTATTATTTGTTTAGACCGATTATAATTCACTCCTAGAGGAAGGATTGGGGAAAGGCAAACAAGGAAATGCCCTTTTTGAGAGTGAAAGAAGCAGGCACTGTGTGCCAAGGATGAAGGGATTAATAAGACTGTTGGATAGGGGGCACCTGGGTGCCTCAGTGGGTTAGGCATCCGACTTCAGCTCAGGTCATGATCTTGCAGTTTGTGAGTTTGAGCCCCGCGTCATGCTCTGGGTTGACACCTGGAGCCTGTTTCAGATTCTGTGTCTCCCTCTCTCTCTGCCCCTCCCCTGCTCACGCTCTGTCTCTCTCTTTCTCAAAAATAAATAAAGATCTAAAAAAAAAAAAAAAAAACCTGTTAGATAGCCAACAAGCCAGCTCTGCCATCCTATTTCATGGGACTGTTGTGAGCTTTAAATGAGATAATGTGGGTAAAGCTCCTAAAAATCCTTTAAAAAAAAAAGACAGCTTTTGTATTATTAAGAGCATTATTAATGACATCTATGAGTAACACACAGTCTTTCTGCACTGTGTTCATAATCCATTTATTTAAATACAAAGATGCTTAACACTTCCTTGTATAGTCCACTTTGAAAATCTGATGAACATTTTTGCTAACATAACATGCACCTGCAGATGCTTCTAATCTATCCTCATAGCCCCCTGGATTATTCCATCTCAACTGTGGTCTTCCCTCTGCAAAGAGAGGGACCATTTCTATGTTGTTCACTCCCCAGCATGGCATTTGGTCCAGCAGAAGCACTCAATAAAAGTCCCTGCTCTCCTAGAAACATTTTCTTCTCATGGACCAAGTTTTATTGGTATACCCAGAAGTTTATCATTTTTTTTTTCTGAGAGAGTGAAAGCAGGGGAGGGACAGAGAGAGAGGCAGACAGAGGGACAGAGAGAGAGGCCAAGCAGGCTCCACACTGCCAGTGCAAAGCCCAACTCGGGGCTTGAACCCAAGAACCGTGAGATCATGACATGAGCCATAGTCGGATACTTAACTGACTGAGCCACCCAGGTGCCCCAGATGTTTATCAGATTTAAATGATGAGCTAAAGCCTTTCCAAAGCACAAGCAAACTTTCTTTCCAATGCAGAGTAGTTACAGGACTATCACAGAAAGCAATGCCAGGGTGGGCTGTCTTGAAAAGTATTCAAATAGGGGCGCCTGGGTGGCGCAGTCGGTTAAGCGTCCGACTTCAGCCAGGTCACGATCTCGCGGTCCGTGAGTTTGAGCCCCGCGTCGGGCTCTGGGCTGATGGCTCAGAGCCTGGAGCCTGTTTCCGACTCTGTGTCTCCCTCTCTCTCTGCCCCTCCCCTGTTCATGCTCTGTCTCTCTCTGTCCCAAAAATAAATAAACGTTGAAAAAAAAATTTTTAAAAAAGAAAAGTATTCAAATATCCTTGATGGAGAAAAGCAGACAAGTTAAGAAAGAAAGCTAAAGAATGAATCAGAGGACAAAGAGGAATTATGGTAATAAGAGTTGCTAAGAAGAAAGAGTACATAAACTGAAAACACTAAGGTTTATTAACTAAATGTTTCTTTATGCATGAAGAGTACACGAACATTTCAATGTGTTTTCATTCGACTTAAAAAATTGAGGAGTTATTCAAGGGAAGAATTCTTATTACCATTTTATAGTTTAGAAAATTGGGTGAGGTAAACATTTGTCATTTTTGTGGTTATATAGCATCCTGAGTTTAGGAGAAAAAATTGAACACAATCAGCTGAGGTCTCTTTGGGATTTTCTGTTCAGATTTGGTCTACCTTAGGAATACTGGAATTCTAAGTTCTATGTCTGTCTGTTAAATCTTTATCCTCAGCACGGAGAAGAGTATCTGGCACATAACAGATACTCAGTAATTATGGAAGAAAGGAGGGAGGAGGGAAGGGAATGAAGGGGAGGGGTGGGGAGGGGAGGAGGGAAGAGAATGGAGGGGAGGGGTGGGTAGGGAAGGATGGGAGGAAATGGAGGAGAGGGGTGGGTAGGGAAGGATGGAAGGAAATGGAGGAGAGGGGTGGGTAGGGAAGGATGGAAGGAAATGGAGGTGAGAGATGGGGAGGAGAGGAAGAAAGGGAATAATCCCTGCTCTCTGGGACCCACAGTAAGGGGCCTGCCTATGCAAGATAGGTAGGTCTTCAGTTTCCATGCCTATCTGGTAATGCTGTTGAATTCAGGGGTGAGGTATTAGCAAGCCCACTTGGCCACTGGTCTAGAAGCCCCTTCTCTAATCAGCTTTGAAAGTAATAATGATGACATTATAATGCCCATTTGTTGAAGACTGAGATCTCTTAATTTCCCTGAATTCAGAAAGATAAAAGTGTTTATTGATCCACCAATGCCAACATTTTACATTCAAAGCTTTCATGGTGTCCCTAACCCACCTTTATAACCTATCTTATTTTACTTCACTTGTAATGCCTGTGTTCCATCAAAATTCACAATCCACAATCCACAGTATGTCCCACATACTCCTTGCTTCAGGCTTGGCCTCATTTTGTACTCTCTGCATGGATTCCTTCCCCATCCACTTTAATATGATCAAATCCTACTCATCATTCATTCATTTATCTGAATGCAAAGGCCCAATGCAATTGCTACCTCTTGCAAGAAGCCTTCCCTGATGCACTCAGCTGAAGTAGTCTTCCCTTCCACTGAACTACCATAGCCACTTACCTGTCTCATTCTTATGATACCAACCATTCACTATTTGATTTACTTGTATGTCTTAAACCTTCCTCCCATCACTTCTTTAAACAAGATCTTAAAGCACTGGTAGGAACTGAACAGCCTAAGAGAAGACGAAGACATTCTTGGTGAAATAAACAACCTGAGCAAAAAAGTAAGGGCCATGCTCTCTACCCCAAGTCTGTGTGGAGTGGAGGAGGCATGGAGGCAGGTCATATAAACCAAGAGTAAACAAGGACGTTGCACTATGAATGTAGAACATGCGGTCAAATGTGTACTTTAACGACCCTGGAAAGTCCATAAAAATTGAGATAAGGAAGGGACATAAAAGGTTATCCGAATGAATATTTACTAGGCAAAAAAAGTAAGCAACATATTCTACCACATCTATAATTTGGACTAGGACTTAATGACTTGTTACTTTCTCTATTTCTGTTTTCAACATCTTGCATAAATTAAGTCAAAAGTCTGAAATTAGGGTTGTCTAAGTCTAGGACACCTGTTCTCCATTCAAGAAGAGAACCCATTTATATTCCTGAAAGTGGCTCAATTTAGGATATGGGCTCCATTTAAATAAAATATTGTATCATATAAAATAAAAACAGTCCACTTATACTTCCTAGGATTCTTACCAAATACATTTTGCTTTTTCACAAAACTATGGCAACCCTTTTATGAGGTCCTGTGCCTCATGGTAACCCACTATTCTACTCTCTGTTTCTATGTATTCAGCCTTTTTTAGATCTCACATATAAATGAGATCATGCAGTTTTCTTCTTTCTGTGACTGGCTTATTTCAGTTAGCATAATGTCCTCCAGCTGCATCCATGTTCTTGCAAAATGCAAGATCTCCTACTGTTTTAAGGCTGAATAATCCAAGATCTATGTCCCCACAAGGCTTTATACTATGATCAATGGATATCTGTTGGTTTGATTTTAATTTCATTCAAAAAAAAAAGCATTACATAAGATAAATTTTCTCTATGCCCTAAAGAATTGAGGCACTAAATAGGAGTTTGAATCCTGGTCCAGCATTTACTAATTGTGTCAAATGGGAGTGACAGCCACTTCCAGGGGCAAAGGTCAAGGTTCAATGAAATAATGTGCCCCCAACGCCTGACATGTAATAAGCTCAGTAAAACTTAGTTATTATTATTACCAGCTCTCACTTCCCTGCCCATCCTCAATGTCTTTATCTGTCCCACCTCTAGCCCTTCTGTTGTCACACCATGTGAGTCAGTAATTCTCAGCCACACGCCTAAGACATCACAGTAGGGCTCAACAATGAGGCATGTCCCAAATACTGTGCTCATGATATAGAATAACTTCCCAAGTTCTTGAATAATTTGGAAAAAAAAGTGTTCTTGGATGCCACTCCTTATAAGGATGCCCCCACAATGATGCCACTCCCAACCACTCTCATTCCAATGAGCACCAAGTAGGACACCCCCAAATGGACTGTGAGCCCCAATCACTAAAGCCATATAAATTTACTATATAAGAAGTTTAATTCTCCAGTCCTATTCAAAACGAAGGCTGGGGTCTAGATGTGCATCTAGATGTGTCTAGATGTGCACACCCAAACTCATTAAGGTATTCTACAGATGGGCCCCAACTTCAGATGCTTCAATGTAGGACTCTTCAACTTTACGGGGTACAAAAGTGATACACATTCAACAGAAACCATACTTTGAATTTATCCTTGCCTAGTGATACGCGGTATGACACTCTCAGGATGCTGGGCATTGGCAGGTCCATGCAAGCCATGCCATGACAAAGGGTATACAGCCGATACATTTGCAACTATTCTGTACCCACACCTTCGTTCCGTTTGTCGCTTTCAGTATGGCACTCAATCGATTGCATGAGATATTCAACATTGTGCCTAAAATAGGCTTTGTGTTGGATGATTTTCCCAGCTGTAGGCTAACGTAAGTGCTATGAACATGTTTAAGGTAGGCAAGGCTAAACCATGATGTTTGGAGGTTAGCTGTATTAAATGCATTTTCAACTTACAGTATTTTCAAACTGCAATGAGTTTATTGAAATGCAGCCCCATCAAAAGTCGAGGAAGATCTAAATTTAATAGAGGTAATTCATTACAGATCTTACTTTGTGGAGCAAAACACTGGCAGATGCTATAGGACTTTTTTTTTTTCTTTAACATCATCAAATTCTTGGTCAGGACTCCCCTCTCCACTCCCGCCTCCTTCCCACTAAGTCCAAGGGGAATAGGAAACAGACTTACTTTCCCCTTTATCAGCATAAGCCCTCAGCGTTTGCGGGCTTTTTCCATGCCTCCAAAAGCATCATCTTAAGAGGAGATTTGGAGTTTCATGGAAGATTTCATTATATCTGTCTTCTGGGAGAACTGGAAACAGAAACTAGATTGCCATGCCTGAAAGCAACTTCCATTTTCCATTCTGGATTGATTTTAAAATATGGTATCATTCCCAGAACTGTTAAGAATAATTCAACTTTTACCTACCCACCCTTCCCTCTTTGCTCTTAATCCTTCCCTCAAATCAGATGGCATGCAAGATTTTACCATTAAAATCTGCCAAGAAATATGAAAAACCAGCGAGCACAAATCTGTTAATAGTTAGAAATATTTTATAAAGATACATTTTCTTCAGTACTCTGCATTCAGGAGAAAAAAAGGCCACAGTTTTTGAGACGTGCCTTCTTGCTGAGCTCTACAATGATATACTGGCCAGGTGAGGTGGTTAAGGACCACTGAGTCACAAAGTGGGACAACAGAAGGAAGGTGGGCAGGAAAATGGGAGCCGGGAACAATGTCACTAAATTTTATGGAGCTTCCTCATAAACATGTTGTTTTAGTTTGGGATTGCTATCTTTTATTCCAAGGAGACAGCAATCATACTAGATGGGGAAAAGGGTTGAGCAGTAAGATGCAAATTCCAGGCCAGCAGAGGGAGTTGGTGGCAAAGGGATTCATACACCCAACTCAGTCCGTAACTAATGCAGATCTTTAGCAGCTGAGCAGTAAACAAAGTAAATTCCAGCTGTGCCTAGAATGTTCTGCTAAGGTTTCATAGCTCCAAGCTGTTTCACAACAGTCAGGGAAACCTAGGGGTCCCCCTGGGAACAAAGGAACAGAGAGGGAATTCCAAACTACCATGAACAAGTTGCAGGAGAGCACAAATCCACGGAACGTTTGACTCTGTACAAGCAACCCACGAAGAAATCACCAGGGTTTTTCATTTGTAAAAAGTAGCATTTCTCTTTAAACTAACTAGATTGTCAGGTTTGGCCCTTATTGTTTGATGATGTAAGGACCTCTGAAGAAACTTCCTTGAATGGCCCTTCTCCCGCAGGAAACCAGAAATGTACACTGAGCTCCTCAGTACCCACTTCCTCTCAGAGTGTTGTGTAGTCTGGTGGTTAAACAAGAGAGTTGAAAATGCCTGGGCCAGCTCTTGAAACCCACATGAATGCCTTGTCTCAGTATGGTGACACTGCAAACCAACACAAACCTATTCTGAGAGCCGAGAATAATGGAGCTCTTCAGGTTTTCTTGAAGAGATGATGAGTCCTCACACTGCTGCAAACAAACAGAACTTGCTAAATATTCTTCCCAGACATCTTTCCTTCCGGAGCACCTGGGTGGCTCAGTCAGTTAAGCATCCAACTTCAGCTCAGGTCATGATCTCAAGGTCCATAAGTTCGAGCCCCGTGTTGGGCTCTGTGCTGACAGCTCACAGCCTGGAGCCTGTTTCAGATTCTGTGTCTCCCTCTCTCTCTGCCCCTCCCCCATTCATGCTCTGTCTCTCTCTGTCTCAAAAATAAATAAAACGTTAAAAAAAATTAAAAAAAAATTAGACGTCTTTCCTTCCTCCCACCCCCGGTTTCATATTCACGATGGCTATGAAACCTCTCCCTCTCTCCAATGCCATGTTGGACTCATGGTCACCTTTTCCTTTACCCTATCTCCATGTTGTTCTCTGTCTACCCCACCCATGCATGTGGATCCAGAAAATGAAATAGAGAAGTCCATTCTCTTAACCTAAGTTTTTTCCCCTCATTTTTTTATTACAGTAAAATTTATGTTCAGTGATATGTGTTCGTATATAGTTAGATGAGTTTGGATGCATATATATTTATAATATATAATACATAAACCTATCCATGTAACCAACATACAAATCAAAATATAGAACATTGCAATCACCCCAGGAAGTTTCCTTATTCCTCCACTCATTCACTCTCTACCCCAATGTGCAACCATGTAATTTCTATTGACATAGATTAATTTTGCTAGTTCATTAATTTCACATAAATGAAATCATATGTGTGATTTTTTTTGTCTGGTTTCTTTCACTCAACATTAGGACTTTGAGATTCATCCATAGCGTTTCATGTGTTAATGGATCATTCTTTTATACTGCTGGGTAGTAGTATTATATTAAATCCATATAGCACAATTTATTTTTCCATTCATCATGAACATTTGTGTTGTTTCCAGTTTGGAGCCATTATGAATAAAGCTGCTATGAACATTCTTATACATGTCTTTTTGTAGACATATGTTGTTATTTTTCTTGGGTAACAATCTAGGTGAGGAATTGCAGGGTCTTGAGGTAGGTGTAGCCTTTAACTTCATAAGAAATCACCAAACATGGGGCACCTGGGTGGCTCAGTCAGTGAAGCATCCAACTCTTGGTTTCGGCTCAGGCCACGATCTCACAGTTCACGAGTTCGAGCCCCACATCAGGCTCTGCTCTGACAGCACAGCACAGAGCCTGCTTGGGATTCTCTTTCTCTCCCTCTCTGTCCCTCCTACCCCTTTCTCTCTCAAGTTAAATAAACTTAAAAGAAAAAAAAGAAACTACCAAACACTTCTCCCCAAGTATTTTACCAGCAACATGTGAGAGTTCTAGGTGCTGTATACCTTTGTCAACATTGATGTTCTCATATTTTTTTTTTAATGTTTTTCAACGTTTATTTATTTTTGGGACAGAGAGAGACAGAGCATGAACGGGGGAGGGGCAGAGAGAGAGGGAGACACAGAATCAGAAACAGGCTCCAGGCTCCGAGCCATCAGCCCAGAGCCCGACGCGGGGCTCGAACTCACGGACCGCGAGATCGTGACCTGGCTGAAGTCGGACGCTTAACCGACTGCGCCACCCAGGCGCCCCTATTTTTATCCATTCTAATGGGTATAAAGTAGTGTGTCATGATTTTAATTCCCATTTCCCTGATTAATAATGATGATGAACACTTGTTCATGGATTTATTGGACATTTCTATATATCTTCTTTTGTGAAGTGTCATTTCAGGTATTTTACTCCCTTTTGTAGACTTGTTTGATATTTTATTATTGATTATAGCAGTATAGCAAATATATTCTCCCATTATGTACCTTATTATTTTTGTTTGTTTGTTTTCTTAATGGTGCCTTCTGATGAGCAGAACTTTTCAATTTTTACACAGTTTCATTTTACCAGTTTCTTTTTTCTTTTATGGTTTGAAATAGTGTCACCCTCAAGAAATCTTTTCCTACTTCGAGAGTACAAAGATACTCTCCTGTGTTTTCTTCTAGAATTTTAAAATGTTTTAGGTTCTAAATGTAGGTCTATGAGAAATTTCAAGTTCATTTTTTTGTGTACAGAATGATATTGTGGTCAAGCTTTCCCCCCTTAGAGATATCCAATCATTCCACAATAATTTATTGAAAAGACTTTTCCTTTCACTATTGAATTGCCTTGGTACCTTTGTCAAAAATTAATTATGAGGATCTCTTTCTGCACCTTAATTCTGTTTAACCAATTTGTCTGTCTTTATGTCAATACTGCACTCTTTTTTAAAAAATTTTTTTAATGTTTATTTTTGAGAGAAAGAGCGTGGGCGGGGGAGGGGCAGAGAGAGAAGGAGACACAGAATCTGAAGCAGGCTCCAGGCTCTGAGCTGTTGGCACAGAGTCTGACGCGGGGCTCAAACTCACAAGCGGTGAGATCATGACCTGAGTGGACCGTTTAACCAACTGAGCCACCCAGGTGCCCCTATACTGCACTCTCTTGATTCCCATAGCTTTATACAAAGTCTTGAATCAGGGCAAGTCTCTCAACTTTAAAAAGTTTTTGGGGAGGAGCGCCTGGGTGGCTCAACTGATTAAGCATCCAACTTTGGCTCAGCTCATAATCTCGCAGTTTGTGGGTTTGAGGACCTCTTTGGGCTCTGCACGGATATCGTGGAGTGTGCTTGGGATTCTCTCTCACCCTCTCTCTCTCTCTCTGCCCTTCCCTTGTTCGCTTGCTCTCTCTCAAAATAAATAAACTTAAAAAAAATTTTTTTTTTCAAAAATGCTTGGTTGGGGCAACTGGGTGACTCAGTTAGTTAAGTGTCCGAGTCTCGGTTTCAGCTCAGGTCATGATCTCACGGTTTATGAGTTCAAGACCCACATTGGGCTCTGTGCTAACAGTGCAGAGCCTGCTTTGGATTCTCTCTCTCCCTCTCCCTCTTCCCCTCCTCTGCTTGTGCTCTCGCTCTCCAAATAAAATTAAAAAGCATTTTTAAAAAATGCTTGGTTATTTTAGATCTTCTGTATTACCACACAGAGTTTAGACTCAACTTGCAACTTTTTTCAAATGAGCCTTTTGGAATGTTGATTGGGACTGTGACAAAGCTATGTGCCAATTTGGAAAGAAGCAACATTTTAAAAGTATTAAGTATACTAATCATGAAGATTATTATTTTCCTTATTTTCTTTCAGCAAAGCTTTGTAGTTTTCAGTGTTCAGATCTTACATATCTCTTATATTATTTTTGATACTATTTAAAAATGAAATTTTTAAAATTTCATTTACATTTTTTACTGCAAATACATAGAAAACCTGTTGATTTTTTGTATATTAATCTTATATCCTGGGATCTTACTAAATTCACTTAGTAGTAAATTACAGATTTCTTAGTATTTTCTACATATATAATCATATCACCTCTGAATAAAGACTTACTTCATTCTTTCTAATATTTTATCTTTTACTTCTTTTTCATGACTTCTGTTCTGGTAAGCACTTTTATAGTACAATATTGAATAGAGTGGTATTCTATTCTTGCATACTTGCCATTTTGCTGACCTTAGGAAGAAAGCATTCAGTCTTTTACCAGGAAGTACAAAGTTAGCTATAAATTTCTTCGTAGATTCTATTATGTCCTATTCCCAGTTTGTTGACAGCAATTTTTAAAAATCTTGAATAAGTGTTGAACTTCGTCAGATATATTTTCTGTATTTATTGAGATGGCTATGGAAATTTCTCACTTTTTTTTTCTGTTAATGTGGCTAATTTACACTGATTTTCAAATGTTGAACCACCCTTCATTCCTAAGATAAGTCCCACTTGGTTTATTACTCCTTTCATGCATGATGGGATTTGATTTTCTAATATTTTGTAGAGGAGTTTTCTATCTATGTTCTGAAAGATACTGGTTATAATTTCGTTTACTTGTATCTTGATTTTGGTCGAGTGTCTTGGTTCTGATGTCAGGATTACCCTGGACTCACCTACATGTTGGAAAACATTCTCTCACTTCCTATTTTCTGAGTTTATGTGAGGTTGGTATTAATCCTTTTGAATGTCTGACAGAATTCACCCATAATACCATCTGAGCCTGGAGATATGTTATTTGGAGGGGAGTGGGTAGTTATTTTAAATTCTATTTCTTTTTTTTTTTTTTTAATGTTTATTCATTTGAAAGAGAGAGGGAGAGAGAGGGAGAGAGAGAGAGCAGGGGAGGGGCAGAGAGAGACAGAGACACAGAATCTGAAGCAGACTCTAGGCTCCATGCTGTCAGCCCAGAGCCCAAAGCGGGGCTTGAACTCAAAGACCGTGAGATCATGACCTGAGCCAAATTCGGATGCTTAACCAACTAAGCCACCCAGGTGCCCCTATAAATTCTATTTCTTAAGTAGATACAGAGCTACTGAGATTTTTTTTATTTCTTCTTGTGTTAGTTTTGTAAAGTTGGTTGTTTGTCCATTTCATATAAGTTATCAAATTTATCGACACGAAGTTCTGCATAATCTTTTTAACATATGTAAGATCTGTAATAATTTCTATTAGTAATAGTACATTTTTTTCTCGATTCTTCTTACTAATGACTAATCAATTTTATTAATCTTTTCAAAGAAGTTTCCATGTGGTAATTATCTCTAAAATTTATGTTCTAGTTAATAGAATTCTCCTTTCTCTTTATAATTCCCTCCTTCTATTTACTACTTCACTCCATCTTATACCTTTCTTCTTTCAAAAGCATGTAAAACAATATATTTCCCTCTACTAACTGTTTTAACTGCATCCCACAAATTTTATTGCTGTATACTTATCATTCAGTTCAAAATTTTCTAATTTCCTTTTCAATTTCTTCCTTGATCCACGGGTTATTTAGAAGAATATTTCTTAATTTTTAAATATTTGGGGTTTTTTCTTCCTAAAAATCCTATCATTATTGATTCCCAACTTTCACTGTGGTCAGAAGACATAGTCTCTGTGATTTCAATCTTCTAAATGTATTGAGACTTTTTTATTGTCCAGAATATGATCTATGATGTTGAACATTCCATGCTGTTCCATGTTGAACATGTCCTGAAAACAGTGTGTGTTCTGCAATTGTTGGATATTGGATTCTATAAATGCCAACTATGCCAAGTGGAGAAAAGAGTTGCTTATATGCATTTTTGTTTTGGTTTGTTTTGCTTTGGTTTGTCTACTTGACCCATCAATTACTGAGTAGGGCTGTAACTTGTGTATTTTATCACTTCTCTTTTTAATTCTGTCAGATTCTGCCTCAGGTTTTATGAAACTGCTACTAGATACATGCGCGTTAGGATGGTTACATCTTCATGATTAATTGCCCTTTTTCATTATGAAAAGTTCTCCTTTACCTGTTGGAATAGTTTTTGTCTATCTCATCTGAAAAAAACAAAGCCACATTACCTCTCTGACGCTTGTTATCCAAATAGCTCATCTTTTGACCTGTTGTCTCCCAGTGTATAATATGTGCCCCCGACCCCAACCACTTTCACAATTGCCTCTTTATCTTTAGTCTTTAGCAGTTTGGTAATGATATGTCTAAGTGCATTTCTCTTTTTATTTACCCTACTTGGCACTTGCTGATGTTCTTAGATATGCACCTTGATGTTTTTCTCCAAATCTGGGGAATTAGCCCTTATTTCTTAAAACATATATAATTTATACTATTCCATTCATACTATCCTCTCTCAGGGATTCCAATTATGTGTATAACAGATCATATTGTTTCAAAGGTTACTAAGGCTCTGTTCATTTTCTTAAAATATATTTTTTTCTTTCTTTTTTTATTTTTTTTATTAAGAGAGAGAGTGTGTGCAGGAGAGAGGGGCAGAGGGAGAGAGAGAATCCTAAGCAGAGCGTGAGCCCGATGTGGGTCTCTATCCCATGATCCGGGGATCATGACCTGAGCTAAAATCAAAAGTCAGACACTAAACCAACTGAGGTACCCAGGTACCCCCATAATCTTTTGTTTTCTATTCCTCACATTGGACTCATTTCAGATATTCTCTTTTTCATTTCTAGAGTTCCCATTGAAATTATTTTTTATAGTTTTTTTTTCTAACATCCCCGTTTGTTTCATCATTAGGACCTTTCTTTTAAGTCCTTGAACCTATTTATAGAAGCCATTTTAAAGTCCTTGTCTGCTAAATCTAACCTCTGGGTAATTTTGAAGTCTATTTCTCTAGGTCACATTTTTCTAGTCCTTCATTTGCTTGGTAAGTTTTTTTTTGTTTTTTTGTTTTGTTTTGTTTTGTTTTGTTTTGTTTTGTTTTGTTTTGTTTTGTTTTTACACTGGGTATTGTACGTGACACACAGTAACAAGCCTGAAATGTGTTGCTTTCCTTTGAAGAGCTGGCGTTTTATTCTTAGGGCATGGCATTACTTGAGGGCATGGTTCTTGTAGGGTGTGGCCTTTCTGTGATCTCAGAAGAATGCCCAAGTTCTTCACTGAGGTCTCCTCACTCTGTGATGGAACCCACTTATCTCTTAGCACTTGGTGAACTTGGGTTTCTCTGTGCCAACTCTCCTCCCCACCCACGGCAACTGCTCTCTATTATGCCTCACACCGTCTCGGCTCAGTCCTGGACACAGACCTGGGATAAACACCCACTCAGATTTGTGGGTCCCCTCTGGACAACTGCCTCTTCTCCAGCGCTTTACCCACAAAGTTTAGCAGCCCCAGGCCCCAATCGCTGCCTCTCAGTTCAGCAAGACCACTGCCTCTCTCGGCCTCCTATTTACTTCTTTATTTTAGAGAAGCCCTACTCTGCCTATTATTTAACACCTGAGAAGAGTTGCACTGAGTGTTCTTTCTGCTTTTATAGCCGTTTGTGGTAGGAGAATTACTCTGTTATGGCCAGAAGTGCAAATGACAGCCCTCCTGTTTTCCTTTGTGAGAACCAACACCACACAGGAATGTTAACGAGATGCCTTCATCTCATTACCCCTTACTCCAAGAAAACCTTTTGGAATCCTGACAAATCAATTACACAGTTTTCTCTCAGAAGGATCATGTGTTAAATACACTTGTGGCAAGTGAATTTCTTCTGGTTTGCAGCATAGATCCCACTTTCCTTTCTCTTCTGCTATTGTGTTGGGCAACAATACCAATTTGCCTATTGCACATGACTGCATACACCAAATCTTCTTCTGACAGATTCTGAAGCTAGGTTATAAATGTCTGTCTTGGAAGAAGAGCAGTCAGCATCAGGTTCCAATCTTCCCCTCCTCTGGGGTCTGCATCTCTCACCAGAGAAGAAAGATGCTAGGTCCCCTAATCCTTTCCCTTGTGGATACAGCTGGATACCAAATACTGCCAGAAATATGGAGATGCCCATGCTCCCAAAGCCCTCTGCGGTCCTGAGACTGCTCCACAAAATTGGGGTCTGCAATGAGCCAGAGAATAAGTGGTTGCAGAAATGTCCTTTATGACAATGTGGGGGAGGACAGGATACGCACTAAAATGCCCAAATTCTCGGCTTACGGATCTTTTGCTTGGAATTGAGAGCTCTTTACCTCCTTGCCCATCATGGGAACTTTCTCACTTATTACAGATCTCACTTTAGGAAGTTGATTCACATCTACCTTAGTTCTGGTTCAACAAATGTCTCGTACCAGTTTTTATTAGTTTGCTGCAAGAAAGCTACTTTTTCTCTTCTTTCTTACATCAATCCCAACTGCTTCCCCGAGAGCAAATCACGGGAGGCTTCACAGGTGTGCGGTACGGCAGAGATTACGTGTAACTGAACTACAAATGACTCCAGCATAGACCCTGGCCAGACAGACATTTCAAACTGAATATACATAGAAAACCTTTCTCTCGTGCTCATTAACAGTCAGTTAGGGATTTAAAGAGTCCCAGGAATGCCCTGTCCTTCCACACGCTTTAGAGCATATTCACACCAAGGCAAAGATGTCCTAGTCTCTCTCCTTCAGACGCTAAGAGCACACACTCAGATAATCCCTGACTCTGCGGGTGAGATCCTCCTCTACCCAAACTTGAGTCTCTTTTTTCCGGGTCTTTTGTACAGTGCTTCTTTTCTCTAGGGGTCTGGAAGAAGGCCGGCTGCACCAATGCTTGCAAAGTCTGCTTCATGGTGAGAGCCACACTAGCCCCAGGGGAACCACTCTCTGTGGGTGGGACAGGGCAAAAGCCTGTCTCCATGCATTTTCCCTGCATTTTCCCCTTTCCTGACCCCTTTCCTCCCCCATCTCCTTCCAAAGGCCAGAGTTTCTGAAACTGGACGCTGCCTGCCTACGGCTGCTCCGACCTAACCCCAGCCCAGTCTCTCTCTCACCCTCGGACCACCTGTTTCATGGGCAGACCCTCTGGTTCTCTCAACAGTGCCTTTCCTCTCCATGTGTGCGTGATACGGAATTCATCTCGGAAAGCAAGTTAGAAAATGAGAAAGTTAACACGGGTATAATCTTACGAGTAATTTCTCAAATACTCCACGATGTTAGTGGTAAAACTGCAAATTTAAAACACTTCTTTCATGTGTGAAACACATTCAGCTGTGCCATTTTAAAGTCACATTAATAATATCTCATTTGCTACCGAGTGATTCCTCCCGTTGAAATATTATGATGGCGCCTGAGTTATGTTTAATGAACAAATTTAACAAGACTAGCACTGAAAGTCTGTCCAAGAAGGTTAATAGTTCTGGAGGAACTTACATAGGAGATTAATCTATAATTCATGTATGTGGAGCAGGGAAAATTAAATATATTGGTCTTTCCTAAAATAGGTCATTATTTTTGTACATAACTTATTTTTTTAACTAGCCTAACGTTAAAAAGAAGAGATTTAGGAGGCGCCAGCATGGCTCAGTTGGTTAAGCATCTGACTTTGGCTCAGGTCACGATCTCATGGTTCATAGGTTCGAGCCCCACATGGGGCTCTCCGCTTGTCAGCACAGAGCCTGCTTTGGATCTTCTGTCCCCACTTGTCTCTGCTCCTCCCCTGCTGTTTCTCTCTCTCAAGATAAATAAACTTTAAAAGAAAGAAAGAAAAGATTTAAGAGTTATAAGGCAAATTCAGCTCCTAAAAATTGAACATATACTCTAGCTAATTGTGAAACACGAAGCTCTTTTTTTCTAAATGAACCCTGTCTTGTCAACATTGGAAATAAAAAGAAACCACAGCAAGCCTCTAAAGAAACATCTCTGTGAATGCAAAACGCCAAGTCAGATTTCTGACTGGCAAATGCCAGTCCAGGTCCACTGGAGGGGAATAATGTTCCATCATCACAGACTTCAGCCTCTTCTGGAGGTGAGCCTCACTGGCAGTCCCCTCCTCGGACTGGCTAACTCTTGCAATTCCCTACCATTCCGCTGAGAAGTCTTACCCTGTCTGGCTCACTGCTGAACCAAGGCCCAGAATCCCAAAAAGAACGAAGCGAAGGAAATGCTCCCATGGAGTGGAAGGAAGTCACATTGGACCCAGGCTCAACTTCTATGGGTCTCTCACTGAGAAAATCTTCCTCTTCTACAGTTTTTGCAAAATTGAAATTTTATGGACACTTGATATGCAGCAATATCTGAGCAAATGAGTGCTTCTTTTAAAACAATCAAACCCACCTTCAGGGAAGGCACACTGGTATAGCCACTGTGGAAAAGAGTATAGAAAAAATTAAAAATAGAAACTACCCTACAATCTGGTAATTGCACTACTGGGTATTTATCCAAAAAATACAAAAACACTAATTCAAAGGGATACGTGCATCCCTATGTTCACTGCATCATTTACAACAGCCAAACTACGGAACCAACCCAAGTGTCCATCAACCAATGAATGGATGAAGAAGAAGTGGGGTGTGTAACACACACACACATATATGTATATTGGAATATTATTCAGGCATAAAAAAGAATGAAATCATGCCATTTGCAACAACATGGATGGAGCTAGAGAGTATAATGCTAAGGAAAATAAATCTGTCAGAGAAAGACAAATACCATATGATTTCACTCATATGTGGAATTTAAGAAACAAAAATGAACACGAGATTAAGAAAAAGAGAAACAAACCAAGAAACAGATTCTTAACCATAGAGAACAAACTGAAGGTTACCAGAGGGGAGGAGGTGGGGGCTGGGTTAAATGGGAAATGGGAATTAAATAGTATACTTAATATGATGAAAAAATAATAAAATGAAAAAAAAGAACCCGTTAAAATAAACCTTATCTCTTGAAAAAATAAGAACAATCAAACCCTCCTTTGTAGGGCCAAAATGTGTAATCATTTCAGGAATTCTTTCTCCTGAGTCTCTAATGCACCCTTCATAAGAAAACCAAGTCCTTCTGAATAAGAACAATGTCTGGTATATAAAAAGTGCTCATTAAGTGTTCGTTCCTATATTGTCATCTTGTTGAATTACTGAGAGACCCTCTGGGATGATGAAATTGAAACTAAAGTCCCTGACAGAGTTGAAACATGGTCTTGTTCAAAGCAGCGTCTTACTGCTAATTTACTGCAACTACACAAATTATGGATACCCAGTAACGGCTTATTGAAAGGCACAGAGGTCAGGAGGGAGGAGGAAGAAAAACAGAGAAAGGAAGAGAGGCAGGAAGAAAGGAAGCTCGCTAGTACCTACAGATGGGATTTCTACACTGAGTGGGAGTTTAGAAGACAGTAGGTTTATTTTAATTACAGGTGTCTGATTCCAAA
The DNA here is from genome assembly GCF_016509475.1 of Prionailurus bengalensis. Taxonomy (NCBI): domain Eukaryota; kingdom Metazoa; phylum Chordata; class Mammalia; order Carnivora; family Felidae; genus Prionailurus; species Prionailurus bengalensis. The sequence continues at coordinate 73,502,349 of NC_057344.1, read as the reverse complement.
GGGATTGTAAACTCTTTCAACCACTTTAGCCAAATTGTTCCCAAAATGTGTCCCATCTGTGCACTTTGACCCATGACATTTTAGAGTCCTGGAAGGTTTCCTTCTTTCCCAACTATTAATAATCTGTCCATTCCTTAAGCTTAATTCCAATTACACCTGCTCCATGAAATGTTTCCTCATCTTCCAAAGTAGAAGCAATCTCTACCTGTTCTCAAATATAATTTCTCATGTATAACATTTTTATCACCTATAACCAATTCTATATCATTAGTTCTCTTTTCCTAAAGTTATTTTTCATCACCTCACAGAAACTGTGAGTGCCTCATTGGCAGAAACAAACTGTATGACACTTTACATCACCAACTGTTGGACGTTTCATGTAATGTTCCATTTCTCTTTGGTGCTAAATAGCCTCCCTGCCTCTCTCAGACCACACTGTTGACCTTTCTCCCACCTTCTCTAGGCCCTAGAAGACTGACCTGTACAGATTACATCATCCAGCTCCCCCACCCCTTGACTTACAGTGGGTTAGGCACATTGGAAACCTATGAGACGGGCAACTTACTTCCCTCCCTGCAGAGACCCAAGAGCTGGCTGAGGTCCCACTGAAGGTCAGAGTCCCTGTATGGCAGGCTTCTCCACCTGGCCCTCTCTATCCTTCAGGTAACTGGGTGGGTCCTCCTCCCTAAGGTTTGCTTCTGTTACCAGCCTCAAAATACTACATTAATTTATGAGGTTACCTTACTTTGCCCCGTCCATCTCTTTGTAAATTTTTCTTAATTTAAATTTTTATTAATTTTTTTCTTAATTTAAGTATACTCTCTGTTTCTTGCTGGGACCTGAATACATTTGTTCCATTTTCCCCTTTGCATTTGATATCCCAAATGATCTTATTAATTTATGTATTTACTGTTTTGTACTCTTCCCCTCCCCATCCCTTAAAAAAAAGAACAATAGGTCCATTTGGCAGGTATTTTGTCCCGTTCACTATTACCTTCAGCTTCCAGAGCAGCAAGGCAGTCAATGAATATTTGTTCAATAAATATATATGTATACTCCAATTCAGAGTAATATCTCTATAGACTTAGATGATTCCAAAACACTAAGTGAGTTATTAATTCACATTTTCAAAGAACTAATTCAGAGTCTGAACGCAGCATTTCTTTAAGGCCAATCAAAACACAAAATGCTTATAGCTCTCTAAATTATTTTCCTAAAGTTGAGCTTCTAACAAAGAGAAGCAAAGCAGAAAACTCCCTGGGTGTAATATAGAATGAAGACAAAAAACATACTTCCCAACAACCTTTTTAGTTGTTTTTTTTTTTTTTTTTTTTTTTTTTTTTGCCAAGAGAAATGTGATACTTGCCAAAAAAATTAGGCTGTTATTCAAGAAGCATCTCTGACATCACTGTACAGTTGTTTCCCAACCCAAAACAAAAATTTGTCACCAACCGGCATTGAATTGCCCTCCAACCATAATCTCCCCATTTCCTGCCTAAAACTATGCTTCTAAAATACATTAATACCTACCAAGATGGGGGTAAGCCTTTTTCTTACATGAATACCTAAAAGTTAATTTATGTATTCAAGATAGAGAAGTAAAGGAAAGACTGGAAGTGAGACCCTACCCACCTCTTTCTTAAATGAGATGTCATGGATTATGGGGGAAACCAAGAGTAGATGGATAAAAGGGAATAGTTTAGAAAGATCTGAATCTTCCATGGCTGTCACACCACTGGGAATGCAGCAATTCAATGGTGGAAGTGCTTCCTTTTCTTGACAGCTGCTAACAGAGTGAAAGTTGGGTCTACAGTTCCAAAATGAGCTCATGTGGGTGTAGCAAAAGGCTTGTCCCCTATAATATGTCTTCCAACAAGCTCTAACAGCTGTTCAACTGCCTAACAAATGGCTATTTTCTTTGGCTAAATACATGATAACTGAATTCACTGATTCAACTCCTAGTCAGAACCACAATGGATTTAATGAGGCTGATATTATCTACAAATCAACAGATGAGGAAACGAAGCATACAGATAAACAGTATTTTCAGGAATATGACAGTAATTTGAGTGGTATTTTCCATTACTTAGTAGGATTCATTTATAATCTTCTCTCTCAAATACTGGTGAAATATTTCATAGTTTGTTTTGACTTATATATTAATTTAATTGCATACACATTTGACTGGAGCCCATGACTCATTTGCAATAGAGTTTCCTAAAACTTCCACCTTATTTTCAATATTCTCAGGTTTCTCAGAAACACAGCCTCTCCCAGTTCCCAGAGATTTACTATCTCTGGGGGGTGTTACCACATTATCACCTAGAAGCACACCTACCCCCAGATCTGCTCTTGAACGAGTTGCCATTTGACAAAATATCTCCTTGCTCAGAGAAGCAACCAGAGGCACTATGAGATTATTCTGATATTTATCACTGACTCCTGATACTGAAGAAAAGCCAGGAGGTACTTTCAGCTAAAGATTCTCCAGTGAGTCTGACTCCAAATACTGGGAGCTAGAACTGTGGTCTCTCCAGGCCCGGCATTCCAGTAAGGTGGAGCCAGTCAGGAGGTGAGGGGCACTGGTGAGGGCAATGACCATGACACTGAATTCGGCCCAAGATGCAGCCCCTGCCCAGCAGGGTTCTCTGAAAGGCACAGGTGCACCCCAAATTTTGGCCAAGGAGGTAGACAGAGTGGTGGGAAGAAAACAAATTTATTTTAATAATTTTTGATCTCTTCCATGTTTTATTTCTATGTTTTAATATTTTTATCTTATAGATGTACTTTAATATATATTTTAATATTTTATATACTTATAATATTTCATGCATTGTATATTCTTGCATTTATACACATATATTCATAATTTCTATATATGGTTTATAAGGAAGTAAACATACATTGGAAATGATCCCTCACAAATTGTTATTAATAGCTACATTCAATCAGGAAACTCAAGGAAGTTTGAAAGCTGGTACTGTGGAAATGAGACGGAGACAGAAGAACGAGTTGGAGGAGAGTCAGAAGAGTTTGGGGAGCACCCACAGGGCACAGGAGGATAAGAGATGCCAGAGAACATGAGCAACATGAACTCAGAGAACAGCCTAGAAGGAGGGTCCACAGCGGAGACACAGGTGGAATGGCCACTGGAAACAGGAAACACGCTGCACTTTGCCCAGTCTTCTATTTCCTGCTGGGAGAAGAGGCCTGGAAGGAGCCAGAGGGACATGGCTGACCTCACAGTCCACCCCCGCAGCTGGTCTTTAGCAGCTGACTGGGCCAGGGACGCTGTGTTCACCCAACATCCTTCCTTTTCCTCCAGGCCTCTGGGGCTAGTCCCCATCCCGTGAGGAATGAGTCTCCCTCTGTTTTTAAGTCTTCACACACTCTGAATTTTCTCACTATTGTTTCCTGTTTCTGCCATCCGATCCTTGAAATTCCTCTTGTTCCTGCCTCTGGAGAGGACTGTTCTCACACCTCAAGATTCGAGAAGAAGGCTCTGCCCGTCCACCCCCTCTCAAATGGCACGGTAGCTCCACCCACTCTCCTGAGCACCCAGCTTATTACCACAGAAGGGCAACTGGGAAAAGCCAAAATCAATGTTTATAAATATGGCCAATTTTCCCATGTGCAACAATAGGATGTCTCCAGTGTTTTTTAACTCTCAAGGCTGGAGGCCAAGAAGAGGGAAGGAGTGTCTGCTCCGGTTCCTCACGGCACCTTTCTTACACAGTCTTGGCAAAGGCTCACGTTTCCAGTAAGCTTCACTCGTTTTATTTCCCAGATGTTTTTACACTCCAAGGCCAAAGCTAACTCGAACTGCTCCTTCCCTGTCAAATGCCGACTCCATCTGTCCCTGTCACTTCTCCCAGCCCCCTTCCAGGCACCCCAGCTGCATGGATCACAGATGCAGAACAGCACTGCTTCATTGCAATATTCACATGAGCACACTCGCATTGGGGTCGTCCTCTGTTAGAAGCTATACAAATGGGATTCACACGGCCAAAACCATACGAAGACCACCCCACCCCTTACCCACTCGGGGCAGTTCTGAGTGTGATGCTAGTCAGGGGAGGCCTCAGTCATTCTTTCCAGTCTACACTGTGGACTTCAGGTATAACTGTGAGCAGATTTTTGACAGTTTAATGTTCAGGATTGGTAACCCTTACCAGAATTCCTGGGCCAAATTCAACAGCTATTTATATTCAAGCCCAAGCACTTTGTTCTTACTCAACGGTTGTTTGAATGAACTCCCCCAAAGCAAATGTGATCCCCATAAGCTGCTTCAAGGCAAAACCCTTGTGACAGTTTTGGACCCCAGATCCTCAAACATTCGTGGTCTGATAACATTAACTATCTCAGAAATCAGACGGTTTCATGTAATTATTTGGAACATACTTATACTAAAATAACTATTTGTTGTTTACCTAAAATTCAAACTTAACTATGTGTTGTCCTGTATTTTTATTTGTTAAGTCTAACAAGCCTACCGTGGCCTGGAAAAAAAAAATGTCCTGGACTGAGGGGGACCTGGATCAAAACTGCCTCTTAATAATAAAAACTACCTTGGGGCGCCTGGGTGGCTCAGTCGGTTAAGCGTCCGACTTCGGCTCAGGTCATGATCTCACGGTCCGTGAGTTCGAGCCCCGCGTCGGGCTCTGTGCCGACAGCTCAGAGCCTGGAGCCCGTTTCAGATTCTGTGTCTCCCTCTCTCTCTGTCCCTCCCCCATTCATGCTCTGTCTCTCTCTGTCTCAAAAATAAATAAACGTTAAAAAAAAAATAAAATAAAAACTACCTTAGTAATCAACTAGACTTCCAATTCTCTTTCTATAGTCTCCCACCAAAACAGAATCACATGCTGTTTTCCCAACTTTGAGAAAACAAAATAAGTAAATAGAAAGAATTTTCTCAGTTTTAATCTTTTCTCCTGCAATATTTTCCCTAACCATTTCAGCGTTGCTTACCTGCCAGCAAACACCAGTGGATGGCAGAAAAAGTGAACAGCCACCAACAGGGAAAAGCGCTTGACCGCTCTTGGTTTGGAAGGTGGCCTTTTTCATGAACAAGTGTTCTTATTTTGTTCCATTTATACGGTCACATTTTCTGATAGTAAAATTCTTCCTAGTTAATGGGATAGCTTTACAATTTTTAACATTTATTCATTTTTGAGAGACAGAGAGAGACAGAGCACAAGTAGGGGAGGGGCAGACAGAGAGGGAGACACAGAATCTGAAGCAGGACCCAGGCTCCAAGCTGTCAGCGTGGATCCCGACAAGAGGCTCGAACCCACAAACCACGAGATCATAACTTGAGCCAAAGTTGGACACTTAACCAACAGAGCCACCCAGGCGTCTCTATAGGATAGTTATTATTTTTTTTTTAACATTTGTTTATTTTTGAGAGAGACAGAGAGACAGAGCATGAGTTGGGGAGGAGCAGAGAGAGAGGGAGACACAGAATCCGAAGCAGGCTCCAGGCTCTGAGCTGTCAGCACAGAGTCCAACACGGAGCTTGAACCCACAAACTGCGAGATCGTGATCTGAGCCGAAGTTGGATGCTTAACTGACTGAGCCACCCAGGCACCCCTAGGATAGTTTTAAATGTACCTGTATCACACTGCATTCTTGTAGGGACAGTTATTGGAACAGTTGTAAAAACCATCAAATTAATCAAATCTATTCCTTTTATTTTACATCTGTAGAAAATGAGGCTCAGAAAACTCTAAGAATGTGCTCAAAGTTAGGTAGATGGCCCTGATGTATCAATGACCAAACCCAGGTGTCTCAGTGCCCAGACCAGTGCCTGATTAAGGATAGGACACTACTTTTCCATCAGCTGAAGCCCCCTGCCCAGTCTCCCCTGGCTGGAGGTGGCTGCCTTTAATCTATTCACTGAGCTTCCCTTTTCCTCTTTCACCATTTACAAGAGGGAGGTTATCATACCCTTGCAGAGAAAACAAGAAAATCTATCAAAGTGGCTTAAAAAGTATTTATTAAAAATACGATCACCAGGCACTGTATATAGGTATTGAGTCACTAAATGTATATCTGAAACTAATATTACACTCTATGTTAATAAACTGGAATTAAAAAAAACTTTAAAAATGTTTATTTTAGAAAAATCAATGTAACAAAATATAAGCTTATGTTACTGCTATAGAAAGTTGACACTAAATACCAGTTGTTCTCCCCTTTCTTTTTTTTTATTTTTTTTATTATTTTTTTTAATGTTTTTATTTATTTTTGAGACAGAGAGAGACAGAGCATGAGCAGGGGAGGGGCAGAGAGAGAGGGAGACACGGAATCTGAAGCAGGCTCCAGGCTCCGAGCTGTCAGCACAGAGCCTGACGCGGGGCTCGAACTCACGGACCGTAAGATCATGACCTGAGCTGAAGTCGGAAGCCCAACCGACCGAGCCACCCAGGCGCCCCTGTTCTCCCCTTTCAAATCCATGCCTTCTTTGTATGTTAAACATTTGTATTATCTACCCTTTTCTATGCTTTATAAAATCAATATCATCTCCTAGCTGTGATTTTAAAGGGAAAAGTTAAAGATAAGTGATTTATAATAAAAGAGTTTATATTTCAGTACATAATGATTCAGGGTTGACTACACCAGGAAACATAATGAGGAAAATACTTGCACATATTGTTAGTAAATAAGTTTAGAATTATGAGAAACAAGACACCAATGAATATGCTTTTGGACATATTTTGTAAATTAAAATAAGGGGAAAAGATATATGTACAGAGAATCAACATGAAGGCTGCCCATGAATGCTTCATATTTAACATTTCAAAATAAAAAAAATATAGGGGTGCGTGGGTGGCTCAGTTGGTTAAGCATCTGACTTCAGCTCAGGTCATGATCTCACAGTTTGTGGGTTCAAGCCCCGCATCGGGCTCTGTGCTGACAGCTCAGAGCCTGGAGCCAGCTTCTGATTCTGTGTCTCCCTCTCTCTCTGCCCCTCCCTCATTCATGTTCTGTCTCTCAAAAATGAATAAACATTTTTTTAAAAATTAAAAATAAATAAAAATTTAAAAATATATAGAATTTGTTAAAAAGCATAAATGTTTCTGTAAATGAATTCAAATTGCACGGGCATTAATCTATTGGCTGTAGAACAAAAACGATCATCAGTGACATAAGTAGGTGACTTATGTTTGACCTCATGTCTCAGTTTATGAATACACTAGTAACTGTTAACTTGCTCTGTTTTATGGATTTTTCTCCCAGCGGCTCTTTAAGAACTTTGAAATGGCAATTTTCCAGGTGACTCTTTCTCTCTCTCTCTCTCTCTCTCCCTCTCTCTCTCTCTCTCTCTCAAGCAGGGCACACTTGTAATAATATCTGAGAAATAAAATAATAGTAGACCAGTGGAGGAATAGGCAAGGAAGAAGTCATTTCAAGTTCTGTCTGTGTCTGCCTATTTATTTTTTTAATTAAATGAAAGATATAAAATGGCAAAAAAAACGTAAGGGCTAAATAAGTATACATCTACTTATACACACACTCACACAAAGTCAGTGTGCACACAGCAGCTACAAACACAGACTGATCCAGGCTTCCTGAATTGGTGATATAATTGAATCAGGCAATGCAGCCATCAACGATGTATTCCGCAAAATGGTAAGTTACAAATACAACAAAGTATAAGCTTCCCTCAATTTATTTGGTAGTTGTATTTCTGAGTTATTCAGGGCATGTTAAATCAGTGCAAAAATTATTTTGTGTTTACATAGGAATGAGTAAGTTTCTAGACCTAAATCATCATAATTAGGTTTTTCACCTACTCGGATACTAAATCATTCAACCAAAATTTATGAGGAGCTCAAGCAAATTCTATATTACATGGGAAACTGAGAAGTGACAATTATATTAAAAACTGCAGGATGTGGGATGCCTGGGTGGCTCAGTCAGTTAAGCATCTAACTTTGGCTCAGGTCATGATCTCATAGTCTGCAAGTTCAAGCCCCGCATCAAGCTCTGTGCTGACAGCTCAGGGCCTGGAGCCTGCTTTGGATTCTGTGTCTCCCTCTCTCTGCCCCTCTCCCACCCACGCTCCGTCTCTCCCTTAAAAATTAACAAACATTAAAAAAAAATTTTTTTTAAGTGCGGGATGCCATTAGGAAGAATATCCAGGCACTGTAAAAGTACCCTAGAAAGAAAGGTTTCCAGGAGAGGAAGTGGGGTAATGCTTGAGCTAAGTCTTAGAACTAGAACAAAACAAAACAGACAAGCAGAGCCACAGAAGAAAGCGCGAGTGGAAAAGCATTTTTGTATGAGTGGATGTGGACTCATGAGTGTAGAGGGAGGGAGTGTAGTGTAGGGAAGGGAGGCTGGATCCATAAAGGCAAGAAGGACATGACATGACAAAAGACTGAATGTATCCTGAAGTCTTTTTAACTGGAAGTGACATCTACTTTGCATTGAAGAACACTCTCTTAGCAGCAGTACAGAATGATGGCTTGTAACAGAGTAAGTCAGACGAGTTAGGAGATCATTAATTAGATTAACACAGGTGAGAAATACTGAAGGCTTAAACCAACGGCCGTGAGGTCTGAGTGTCCAGGATGGACTGGACATATGTTTAGAGGTAGATTCAATGGGATGAAAGACAAGATGGAGAGGAGAAGGGAGGGACAGAAAGGAGTCTTCTGTGGAGCATTCTAGTGGGTCAGTAGCTATGGAGGCAAAATAATTCTTTCAGCATTAATGGATGGTAGGTACTTACTAAACCAAACCAGTCTTTACCAATGTCTACCAGTAGTTTGGTAATTACTAGTAGGTATAATACGTATACCACCCTTATTGGAAAAATACCCCCAAATCACACCTACTGATAATGGGTTCAATTAACATAATTCAGCAAACTTTTATTGACAACACTGATATGACAGGCATTACCTAGATGCTGGGGAAGCAGAGTAAAGAAGACTCAGAACCTGGTCTTAAGGAACTTTAGCCACCTAGATGACATCATGGAAGAATATGTGGACAGAAACTGGTTTTCACTGCTAGAAGCCTAGTTCTAGCATAACGCTTGGCACAAAATGAAAACTCAGTAAATATTTATAGAATACGTGACACCCAATTAAGCATTAAAATATTCAAGCATCACTTCTTTCCCTTCGAAGAATGTCCCCTTTCTACGAGACCCTTTTCATCTGTGTTTAAACACACTTAAAGCCTTTAAATTGCTACCTTGAACCCATTTTACTTCTAGCCAGTCTTTTCTCTCTCCACCTCATTGCAGCCAAACAGTGCAAAAGAGTTTCCATACTCTCTATTTCTGTTTCCTTACTTCTCGCTCCCTCCTTAGTCTGCTCCAATCTGGCTTATCACCATTGAAATAGCTCTTGCTAAAGTCACAAATAACCTCTATGTTTTATAAATCCAATAAATATTTCCATTCTTGTTTTATTTAACCTCTGAGCATCAATCAACAAAGTTCACAATTTCATGATACGTTCTCTTGTCCTGATGTCAATGAACTTGGTTTCCTCCTATTTCTCTAAGTTTCCCTTCTCAGTCTCCTAAGTTGACTCATTCTCTTCTATCCAGCCTTTAAATGCTGGAAGTCCTAGAGGTTTGGTCTTGAATGTCTTTTCTCCTCACACTATACTCTCTGCTTCAGTTACTTCATCTCTGCCCATGACCTCAATTACCACCCATATGTGGACAGCCTTTCAATTTTATCATCTGCCTGGAACACTCATTTGAGCTCCAGTCCTTTATTTTTAACTTTCTTTTAATGTTTGTTTATTTTTGAGAGAGAGAGCAAGCAAGCAAGCAGGGAAGGGGCAGAGAGAGAGGGAGACAGAGGATCCCAAGCAGGCTCTGCACTGACAGCGGAGAGCCAGATGCAGGGCTCGAACTCATGAGGGCTATGAGATCGTGACCTGAGCCAAAGTCAGGTGCTTAACTGACTGAACCACCCAGGCACCCTAAGTCCTAGTCCTTTAAATCCAACTCTTCAGCATCTCCTTTGAATGGCCACAGGTTCCTCAAACTCAGTGTGTCCAACACTGAACTCATCAAGATGTACAAAACCCAACAGTCATCCTTGATCCACCCTTCCTTTGCCCAGTCTCCCACTCCGCCAGTAAGTTCTGTTGACTCTCTATTCAAAACTTATCCTTGGGGCGCCTGGGTGGCGCAGTCGGTTAAGCGTCCGACTTTAGCCAGGTCACGATCTCACGGTCCGTGAGTTCGAGCCCCGCGTCGGGCTCTGGGCTGATGGCTCGGAGCCTGGAGCCTGTTTCCGATTCTGTGTCTCCCTCTCTCTCTGCCCCTTCCCCGTTCATGCTCTGTCTCTCTCTGTCCCAAAAATAAATAAAAAACGTTGAAAAAAAAATTAAAAAAAAAAAAAAAACTTATCCTGAAACATCCACTACTCATTCTCGTTCTCCATTATGACCACACCCATCCAAACTCTGAACTACCAATCTCCAGTAGTCTCCCAGACTCCTCATCCAACCCATTCTCCACACAAAAGCAAGAATGATCTGAACAGCAACAACACCACGCCTGTTTCTTATTAAACCTCTTCAGTAACTGTTGTTTTAGTGTAAAGACCAAAGTCCTTTACATCCTACAGGCCCCCCAATCACCTGGGACCTACCATCTTCCAGCCTTTCTCATGACGCTACTCTCCCCTCAGATCCTGGACTCCATCACGCTTTTAAGGTTCTCATTTGTTTTCTGTGCCTTTCTGCACAGGCCTCAGGCACTGAGAATGCCTCTGCCTAGAATGTTCTGCACGTCTCCTGCCCTTGTCCAGTTGATTTCCACTCATTCTCCAAAGCTCAGCTGAAGGGACACTCAGTCAAAGAAGCCTCTCGTATCCAGGCCTCAAGTCCCCATTACATCTGCTCATAGCATCCAATGCTCCTTCTCCATAGTCCTGTCCACAGTAATTTTTAACAGCTTTATTGAGACACAATTCACAAACCATAAAATTTTCCCACTTAGAGTAAACTATTCAATGGTTTTGGTATATTCATAGATTATGTGCAACCAGAACCACAATCAATTTTAGAACATTTTAATTACCTCCAAAAAAAAGCCTATACCCTTTAGTTGTCACTGCCCTAGCCTCCAGACTCCCCGCCCCAGCCCTAAGCTAACATTAAGCTACTTTCTGTCTCTCTAGATTTCCCAATTCTGGACTTTTCATATGAATAGAATCGTTACATGCAGTCTTCTTTCACTGAGCATAATGTCTTCAAGGTTCATTCATGTTATAGCAAGCACCAATACTTTATTACTTTTTATGTCCTCAAAACCATTTTAATAATTGGGTAATTGTGGTCTTCTGCTAAAATGTAGGTTCCATGAAACCAGGAACTGTCTCATTCCCTCCTAGATCGCACACAGAGGTGTCCGAGGGGTTCAGTATGATTTGTTGAACTACCAACAAATCAAAAGGTGAGCTTAGCTCAAAGCCCCTGCAATATGTCACTCAAATTTTGAAGGCAAATAATCCAATGGAGCTTCTTTTCATCACAGAAATGAAACTCATTCTGCAATCTATATTTGTACATTTTAGCAATAACTTGCAAATAATTAAAAACTACAAATGCATCTTTAACATTTTATACATGCCTGCACAATTTTCTTCAAATTTAAAACATATAGAGATAACCTGAGTATCTTGGTCAAAGGCAGATTCTGGGGCAGTAAATCTTGGGCGGGGGGAGCGGAGACCTGGCATTTCTCACAAGCACCCAGGTGATGCCAATGCTGATGCTCCAGGGACCACATTTCCTTTTAAGCAGAAGGGTCTTAGAGCATCATGCTTTTTCTTCTTCAAGCTTGCTGGTATTTAAAAACTATGTTCAAATCAGTTTTGACATATTATTACACTTAAGATTCACACAGTAGGAGCTTAGCAAATACTTGTTGAATTATTACTTAGTAAATGAGTAAACAGCATTCAAATGCAAAAAGGTTCTTTGACAAGAAATAGCAGTTGGGGCTGCTTCTGAAACAGCAGATAGAAGCAAGGAACTTTAAGAATCAACGAATTCAAGAAAGAAGTTTATCAGATCCTAAATAACTATAATTCAGGGTATAAGGAGAAGTAAGTCACTGAGGTAAGTGTGAATGATAATAAAAATGAGTCCAGGGGTGCCTGGGTGGCTCAGTCAGTTAAGCATCTGACTTCGGCTCAGGCTATGATGTCAAGGTTCATGAGTTCGGGCTCTGCATCGGGCTCTGTGCTGACAGTTCAGAGCCTGAAGCCTGCTTTGGATTCGGTGTCTCCCTCTCGCTCTGCCCCTCCCCTATTCACACTTTGTCTCTCTCTCCCTAAAAAATAAATAAAAATTTAAAAAAAGTGAATCCAGGAAAGAACTTACAAACATCAAGCAAATGTGTATACTATCTGAAAAAGAAAATAAAAAACTTCACTTGTCTTTATACAATGATTATAGGCAGCTTAAAAAATGAGAAAATATAGGCTTGCAAAAATGAAAATTTACAGTGGGTGGAAGAAAAAAAACATGCAGGAACAAGGAAATGAAGATGAAAGCAAGCTACAGTTCTAAACAACAAAAATGAATTTTCTTTTGAGAAAATGAATCATGCAGACATTAAACTGAATTACCAAATCAAACTAGAATCTCCCGGACTTCAGGATGAACAGCACAAAAGCTCACTGGGAAGAAACGTATGAACATTGACACCAGAATTTTAAAAACTGCAACTTATCAGAAACCTCAGGGGCTCTCAGTAAATTCGTTAGGCGTATGTGCCTAACTAAGCCTTTACCACAAATGAAAGGTCTGACACAAAACTGGAAGGTAATCTTTGTTTGAGTCTGTCTTATTTAAGATTCAGGACTGCGTTATCTGCAAATACTGCCTACTTCTCCACCAAGTAATGAACGGTAGCTGGAGCCCTCTGTTCTAAGACCTCCTCCGCCCCCCATGATAATGACATCCACCATGGGTACAGGGTCCAAAGATAACCATGAAACTTAATAATTCACTTTTGGCAGCTCTATTTCTTTTTTAATTAACATCTTTTCCAAGCAAGTGAGAAGTCGAGCTGCACAAAGCAGATTCCTGATAAGCACACCTTGACAGAAGCAGATAAACAGGATGTCTGGGCTGAGGTACCACAGCCAAATAATGTGACAGAAATTATTCACCAGGGCTGTGCAACAGGGCCCGTGGGGGTCTATCCTGTTAGCGAAGAGATTTACCATCAAAGTCACCCCAAAGTCGCAGCTGAATGAAAGGACAAACTAGTTTTCAAAAGCTCTGGCACCATCAGAGGAAAAAGTAGCTTTGGGGACCAGCTGCGTCATGCAAATGCTGGGAGACAGCAGCCCCCATTATCCCTCAAGTGGCATTTGGAGGATTCTTACCTGTCCCAAATTCCTAAGTTAAGTAAAAGCTGCATTTCTTCCAGATAGACTAACTGCATCGACTGAGATCACTTTTATGTCCAAATGCTGCTAAAAAGCATCTAGTAGGAATATAAGAGCACCGTTCGATTTAGAAGCCAAATACCCATTAGCAGGTGCCCTTTATCACGAAAACTGGAGCTCTGAAGCTGACAGGGTGGTTAGTTAATTCGGAGAATTGAACATTTTAACACTTAGCAGGAACTGAATTTCCATTCCACCAGATCTCTGCATTATATAACAAAAAGTGCATTTCTGGTTCATCAGGCTCCACTTAACTAAGGAGAAACACATAGCTATGAGGTAACTCCCAAAGCCACAGTGCTTAAATGAACCATGACCAATTTTTAAACAGGGGTTTTTAGAAGTAATACTGTCATCGGCTTCTCAGTCCGCACATCACAGACCCTCACCCCAGTCAAGTGTGCCTAATTGCTTCTCTGCTGGGCCCACCCGTACTCTGGGAGCCATTCTGTCCCTGGCCAAAAAGGACGGCTTCGGTACGACACTCCATTCTACTACTAAAACGTTCTGCAGCTGCTCCCCAGCCTGTTCCTAGGACTGAGACAGCTTGGGGCCCCAGCTGTAAGGATCTCTGCCATTTCCCTTGATGCTCTGCCCCTGCCCTGTTTTCAGTTCCCCTGGTTGGCTGACCTCTTAGCCTCTCTTTCTCCTCACGATGAATGTGTAGCCTGCTTCAACCTGAATTATATGCCAGAATCTTCTGGGGGCCTCAGCTCTCCCTACCCTAACTCCAGCTCCACTCGGCTATCCTGATGCCACCCAGGTCTTTATATGACAAACAAGAAAGAGAAAGTTCTTTTTTATTTTATCTCATCTCAATATCACTGACATCTCTCACTGGACTTCATTTCTTAGTAGCAGACAGTGAAAGGCAGTAGTGAATGGTTAAATAGAGAAAAGCCACCCTTACGTAGTGACAGTGATAATCACATAGATCCTTTAAAATCACCATTTTTGAGGGGTGCCTGCATAGCTTAGTCAGCTGAGCGCCTGACTTTGGCTCTGGTCATGATCTCATGGTTCATGAGTTCAAGTCCCACCTCAGGCTCTGTGTTGACAGCTCAGAGCCTACAGCCTGCTTTGGATTCTGTGTATGTGTGTGTGTGTGTGTGTGTGTGTGTGTGTGTGTGTGTGTGTCTGCCCCTCCCCTGCTTGTACTCTATCTCTCTCTCCCTCTCTCAAAAATAAACATTAAAAAAATTATAAAAATAAAAAATAAAATCACCATTTTGGGGGCACCTGGGTGGCTGTTGATTAAGCATCTGACTCTTGATTTTGGTCCAGATCATGCTATTACAGTTTTGTGGGTTCGAGACCTGCGTCTGGCTCTGCACTGACAGCGGGAGCCTACTTGGGATTCTTCTCTCTCTGCCCCTCCCCAGCTCGTGCTCTCTCTCTCAAAATAAATAAATAAACCTTAAAAAAAATCTTAAATCACTGTTTCCCATTTTGCATGGGGAAATTTTAGTCACATAGGAAAGAACAATGGAAAGCGGATTCCAGACAAGGGTACTGAAAAGTAAATGCAAAGAGGTGGTAGAATGTACTGGAAAGAACAAAGACCTCTGAGCTACAAAGACTGAGTTTGAAGCTCAGTTCTACCATTTCCTATCAGAGCAGCCTAGGCAAAAATCCCAAAATGTCAACTGTCTTTCCTTTCATCTGTAAAATGGAAAGAATAAAACCATTTCACATAGGATTTTTGTGATATAATACATCCAGCCAAAGGTAATCAATTGCCCTATATACTGTAAGCGGTCAATGCATAAATATGCGTTCACAGCGTGGCTGGAGAGAAGAGTGTATGGAAGTGGTGAGGGAAGAACTAGGTTGGGGGGTGTAGTCTGGGGCCACATCATGTGGTGCTCTGAACTCAAACTCAGGAGCCTACAGTCACAGAATAGTGTAAAGTGAGTGAGTCTCGTGGACAGAGGTGTGCTTCAGAGTAAATTTGGCGGCCATAAGGAAGGGCAGATTGGAAGAGGGAAGACCGGAAGTACGAAATCCAATTAGATATAAACTAAGTCATGCAAAAAAGGTGGAGAGGGGACGAAAATCAGAATAAAGAATTCTAGACATTAAAAAATCTATAACTGCTAAGATTTGGTAAATATGTGGATGTTGGAGGCAAAGGGAACGGAAAAGAGAATTGGGCAGAAAGACAGTGCTGTTGATAGATTTCGAGAACCCAGAAGAAGGAATAAGTTTGAAAAGATAAAAGCTGAACATAATTACGTTCGAGGTTCTGGCAGAACATTTAATTACAATGGTTCTAAACATTCGGGAAATCTTCAAAAATTAGAGCGCAATCTGGCAGCGGTATACAAGCTGGGTTATTTATTTCCTGTGTGGCAGCGCAGGGCTATTGTTTAATATCCTAAATCTGGCTGACGCAGACAACTCTCCTATTTGCTGGTGTGGAGCCGGATACGGGACGCAGGTGCCTAGTGGGCCACTGTTGGTGAGCAGAACCGGCAGGCGGGATGGACACACAGCAGCAAAGAGGACAGCTGTCAAGACTGTCATTTTTTGGCTGCTCAACATCTAACTCCCCTTCCTCCTTGGGGGAATCCTTCAATGTGTGGGTTTTGATGGGAAGCCCAGTCCTACTTCTTACGGAAAAGCTGAGGGAGGCCATACACCCCTCCCCTCACCCTTGCCGGATGGAGCACGCACAGGTGTCCGAGGCTGGGCCAAACAGAAATTTCTACAAGAAAACTTACGTTTTTGAGTAAGTGAAACAAGGACAAGGAGGCAGTTTGGAACTCTGTGCTCATGGGGGCACCTCGGAGCAGCAGACGTATCAGACCACTCCCGCCACATGACCCAGCCTCCCTGGGTTTCTGCCCACACTCCTGTCCTAGTTTCCTGGACTTTGGAGCAATTTTTAAAAGTGTCCAATATCCTTCTAAGATTTTTTTTTTCCTACTTAAGTTAGCCAGGGACGGTTGCTATGGCCACAGCACTCCAAAACTTGAACATTTCTCTTCTATAATCAATTTCTTGTCTACATAATGAAAAGCATTATACAGTAGTGAGTAGCCACGACTTCAGCACCAGAACCCCCTGTGGCTGTCCCCAGCTCTGCCCCTTACTAGCTGTGTGATCCTCACTGAATCACTTCACACCCTATGCCTCAATTTTTACATCTGCAAAAGAGGGGTCCTAACAGCGACACAGCCCATGGTGATGTCTTGGGAATAAACTGGATAATATAAAGTGCCTATGAGAGGGCTTGGCATACAACAAGCATAAATGTCAGCTGTGATTATGATAATGTGATGACAATAATAGCGTAGGTGCCCTCTAAGCCAAGATCCCTGTCTTTAGCACTTTGGAATCTAGTTGAAGGAGCAAGAGCCATACGGATTAAACATTCTGCAAGTAGGGAAGGATTGGTATAGCATGCATATACAGAACACAAATGTGAGTCTAAACCCTGTTACCATATCAATTTTTGAGATGTTCTTTTTTTAAATTTTTTTAAGTTTATTTATTTATTTTGAGAGAGAGAGAAAATGAACACAAGTCGGGTAGGGACAGAGAGAGAGGGAAAGAAAATTCCAAGCAGGTTCTGTGTTACAGGCACAGAATGCAACACAGGACTCAAACTCACAAGCCATGAGATCGTGACCCGAGCCAAGATCAAGTCAGACGCTTAACCAACTGAGCCACCCAGGTGCCCCTGAGATGTTCTTTTTTAAACTAGCTACATTTATGCCACTGACATACTAAGCTATGCCTTAAGGCCATGACAAGGTCTCAGGGTTCACCTAAGAATTCATTGACAGGCTAACATTAAAGAGAAAATGAGCAAAGGACATTTGTTTCAAGCCTGGGTGGCATCAGAAATCCAAAAGCACTCCCTAGAAAAGTCTATTTCAGTGTCTCCTAGGGGCTCTGGTCAGATACATGGAGATCTAGGCAGAATAAAATTAAGATATGGCCTCATTAGATCCTTTATGAGGGAATGTGAAAATGAATCCTCCAAAATGAAGAGTCAGTCATAAGCCAGATAAAGTCTGTTCTGTGAAGCAGATGATGCTATAGAATTCTTGGACCTGTTCTCACAGCCAAAGCCTGAATTATACTTTTTTTTTTTTTTAAATCTAAGCATGAGCTGTGTGGTGTAGCATCTACTAATGGTCTTAAAATGTATACATCTCTACATCACCTAAAACAACTACTTGTATGGATTCAATTTTAGCAACATCTAGTATACCTGCTTTTGGAAATTCAATTTAATTTTTTCCTTCTAGGTTTCCAGTTGTTCCAGCCCCATTTACTGAAAAGGACCATCTTGCCCTGTGGCTCTACACAACCACGTGTAAAATAAATCAAGTGTCCACATGCACAAGTCTGTTGCTGTGTTCTCCTCTTTTCCATTGATCGATCTGTCCATTCCTATGCCAGCGATGCACTATCTTAATTACTATGCTTTAATTATAAGTCTTTCCTGGTAGCTCAAGTCCCCTGACCTCGTTCTTCTTCAAAAGTGTCTGTTATTCTTGGCCCTCTCCCTGTTTATACACACTTTAGAATCAGCTCATCAAATTCCATCAAAAAAGCCCACTGGGATTTTTATTGGGCTTGCATTGAATCTACGGGTCAATTTAGGGGAGCATTAACATCCTTACAATATTGAAAAAGAAGAGCAAACAGACCTCAGCTGGGAGAGATTTAACACTAAATTAAATTCTGAGTTTTGGCTATGACAGGGTACTCAGGGTTCTATTTGCTGAAATAAGGCTGTGTGTATAACTTAAAGAGAACCTAAGACTTACTACAAGTAACCAGAAAAGACAGGGGCCGCTCAAGTTGCAACCCAGGTGCTGGGAAGATTCCTTTGCTGGATACATTTTAAAGGGAAGATGAGAGACAAAACTAAAGTTGCATTTTGATTATATCACAAGCGTGCTTGCTCAGCTGGTATCACTTAAGACCAGTTTGTGTGCTTTTCTCAGAAAATGTCTTGCACATCTTTTCTTAGGTGTATTTTATTAAAAAGCTGCTTTCTCTTATATTTTCTCAACGCATAGTATTACTACATAGAAATGTTTCTGAGTTTTTGTGTTAAATCTTAAACACTTCAGAGAAGTCATCTCATAATTCGTTGATACATTTTCTTGGATTTTTCTATGCAGACAATACCATTGGTCAGCTAAATCTCTTCTAGGACTTGTAATGGCATTTCAGGGCTCCTGTCCCATGGGGACGCTGGGATGTCATATTCCTAGCCTCAAAGCCCACAGCAAGCCTGGTTCAGTTTTTGGTCACCTGTCACTGAGGCTCCAGGATGCACGGACCTTCAATCCTCTTTTCCTGAAGAAGCTGAACTCGTGGCCACACTTCCTGCCTCCAGACCATTCTGGGACCAATGCCGAGCAAGCTTAGGGCTTTGGTTCCAATCACCATTTTTCACTTCTGTTTCATTTCTTTTCCACAGAGAGGAAGGTGCTCTTTTGGAGCCTGGCTATGTATTTTAGTTTCCTATTTTAGTAGTTTTTCTGCCATCATTTGTATTTGTAAAGCAAGAAATTCATCAAGATAGAAACTATCCATGACACCTTCCCAGAAGATAATACAATCATCTTTATAATGTCTTGACTATGGGAAATGTTTTGAATAAAACACAGTGCTTTGAATAAAAGTGTTTTGAGTAAAACTAAAACATAAATGTGAAACTCCAAAAACTCACAAGGCAAATCTTTAAAAAGCAAGATACTTTTAGCTACTTTACCTAAAGAGCAACCTTAATAGTGAGTATAATCTTTTCACACACCGTTCTAGATGTTACAACATGGATTCTATTTTACCTTCGTATTCTCAGAATCAAACACATAATAATGCTAAAGACTCTTCAGTGGTGGACTGTGTGACTTAAGGCAGACCACATAACCTCCAGAGCCTCAATTTCCTCATCAAGTCATATTATAATAACAACTGCTTCAAATAAACAATAATAGTACATAAGCTGGGAGAGAATGATGGGAGTAAAAGTTCTTACATTGCTCAGTAGGAGGGTAAAGGTACTGATTTTAGACTTTGAGTTAAATATGCATGAAAACGGGCAAAGGGACAAGTAAATGGATAGGGAAAATAAAGTTTTCAATAATAGAGGGAATGATGAAATGAGAAAAGAAGATCCAACAGCTCAATCAATCCAACAGCTGTGCCCCGATCCTATCTCTACCTTTGTCTACCTTGCTCTGTGCCCTTCAAGGTAGAATAGGTGATTGAGGGCCAGGGTTGGGGAGAAAGAGTGAAAGCATCTATTCCAAACACCATCCTCATAGAGGCTACCAGATTCTGGAAGGAGATCTCTATAAATTCATGCTCCTCTCTGTCTCTCTGTCTGTCTCTCTTCCCTCCCTCCCTTTCTCCATCTCTCCCTCCTTCTCTCCCTCTCTCCCTTCATCCTGATTCCTGTAACTTCCCCTTCCATGTAGTGGTATAAATTATGTCCTCCAAAAAGATATGTTCAAGTACCAACCCCTGGTACCCATGAATAAGACCTTATTTGCAAGTAGGGCCTTTGCAGATGTAACCAAGTTGAAATGAGGTCAGACTGAATTAGGTGGGCCCTAATAAAAGAAAGCAGAGTTCTGGGTGTAGGGACACAGAGGAGACACAGAAAAGGAGACCATGTAATGGTGCAGGTAGCATTTGGAGTGATCCAGCTACGAGCCAAGGAATCCCAAGGAGTACTGAGAGCCACTAGAAGCTAGGAAGAAGCAAGGGAGGATTCTACTCTAAATAAAAAAGAGCATGGCTTTCCAATACCTGGATTTTGGACTTGTCTCAAAACTGGGAGAGAATTAGTATCTGTTGCTTTAAGCCAGCAATTTGTTACAGTAACCCTAGGAAACTACTGCACTCCCCTTGCTCCTCCAGACTCCTACAATGACTTTGCTGTTCTTACGAGCTCCAGGCTACCACACTATTTTTGTGGGTTTCCTACACCCTATAAACCTATTTTACCTGTGTAAATAGCAGCTTTAACAACTCTCTTCAAATTACCCAATTTCAGAGTTCACCAGTTTCATGCCAGGACCTTGACTAATACAGAAAGGAAGAAAAGAAAGGGAAGAAGAAATAGAAAAAAAGGTTGATAAAGAGAAAGTACATAACAAGATGGCAGAAAAAGAGAGTAAATCCAAATATCCATCATCAGATAAATATCGTAAGCTAAAGTTGGGTGAAAGAAATCAAGTCACAGAAGGATACAGGCAAAATTACACATTTGTATGAAGTTCAAAAAACTGGCATGAAAAATACAATACATTGTTTGGAAATATATATTTAAGTGTTAAGATTTATGCAAATAATTAATACAAAATTCAGGATTGTAGTTATGGAGATGTAGCCAACAGAAAATTTCCAAGTTGTTTCTTAAGCTAGGTAAGGGGTACATAGGAGTGTTCTCTTTATTAGAATTCATGTAACTGTACATATATATTTTATATACTCTGGTAAATATGGTGATGCATATCACAATAAAAATTATAATATTAAAAAGTTAATTAACATTATTGGTGATAAGTCATGTTGATAGCATGTACCCCTGATATAATATGATGAAAATTATATTTTATATCTGAGGTCTTCCTCCCAGAAAGTGCACAACCCCAGTCTAATCATGGGAATAACATATGACAAGCCCAATTGAAAGAATATTCTACAAAACACCTGACCAATATTCGTTAAAACTATCAAAGTCCACAAGAGCAAGGAAAGCCTGAGAAAGTGTCACAGACCAGAGAAATCTAAGGAAATATGCCAACTAAAGGTAATGAATTGTCAAAAGCTAACAACAACAAGAGAATCTTGAAAGTGACAAGAGAGTAGCAACTTGTCACATTCAAGGGCTCTTCAATTAGATTAACAGCTGATTTCTCTTTAGAAACCAAGGAGGCCACAAGACAGTGGGATGACATACTTAAAATGCTGAAAGAAAAAATCTCAATCAAGAATTCTATATCTAGCAAAACTATCCTTCAAACTACTACTGACTAAATCCTGTTAACCTAAATTCCATGACTATGTAAAGGCTACATACAAAAAGTCTATGATAATATTAGTTTTAGAAAGTATAAAGCAAATATTAATAACTGAAGTTCTTATTGAATAAATGAACTATTTTGTCAGAATCACAAGTACATGTTCCCTGAAGAGTGTTTCTCCTAAAAAGGACAAAATACCATTTTTACCTGCTTATGGGTATAATTATTTTCATTATAGAACATTTGGTAATAATAGGAAAATACAAAAAAAAAATACCAGCATGTTCACTGTTGATTTACCTCTTTCAGCCTCTTGTTACTATATGCTTTTATAAATACAAATTAGGATCATGCCACTGCATTTATAACCTGTCATTTTCCATTTAATATATGATGGTCATTTCCTTGTG
This sequence comes from Prionailurus bengalensis, assembly GCF_016509475.1. Taxonomy (NCBI): domain Eukaryota; kingdom Metazoa; phylum Chordata; class Mammalia; order Carnivora; family Felidae; genus Prionailurus; species Prionailurus bengalensis. Next base: position 73,480,495 of record NC_057344.1, on the reverse strand, counting down.
GCTTTCAATATTTTATAAGATTTATTGTATTACATGATACACATTCACTGTAGAAAAGACAGGAAATGCAGTTAAGCAGAGAACAAAATAAGTCATCAAAAATTCCATCAATACTCAGAATATTAACGTTTTAATGAATATTCTATTTTTTATGTTTATATGTCAGCAAAAAAAATCTTAGATTATCCTTACAGTTTTATAAGTTAGCTTTTACACTTAGCCTGACAGTTCACATCTTTCCATATCAATGAATACTTATCTAATTAATAATGAACCATGATACATTTTGTTAATTCCCTGTTCCTAGACATTTAGGTAACTCCTAATTTTATAGATAACATTATGATAGATGTCATTGTACCCAAACTTTGTGAACCTATCTGCGTCATCCAGCTAAATTCCCAGAACTGGAAACATTGGGTGAAGAGATAACCATCTTTATAGTGATTGATAGAGACATTATGCCAGAAGGCTCCCCCAAAGGCTGAACTAATCTTCCCTCTATCACCATGTTATTTTCCACTAACACCTAGTTGATGGGAAGACTTTGAACCTCACTGCTAATTTTAATTTTTGTATTAATAGTGAAGTTGAATTTCTTTTTAATTTATTGGTCGTTTGTCTGCCTTTATGTATCATGTACACGTCTCATTTTTCTTACAAATAAGAAGTAGCTCTTTATAGGTTAAGGATATAATCTATACTATAATATATGTTACAAATATTTTTTCCCAACTTTGTTGCTTGATTTCTAATTCAGGATGCAGTGTTTCTATTTAATTAACTTTTGTCTTTTCAGGTAGCCAAATCTGTTTTTCTCTTTCATGACTTCTCTTTGTTAACATGAAAATTCATGTTAATAAAGGCCTATGGCACTCTCAAGACCAGAAAACCTGCCATCTATATTTTATGCACGTAATGTAATTGGTCTCATTTAAAATCTTTAGTCCAGGGGTGCCTGGGTGGCGCAGTCGGTTAAGCATCCGACTTCAGCCAGGTCACGATCTCGCGGTCCGTGAGTTCAAGCCCCGCGTCAGGCTCTGGGCTGATGGCTCGGAGCCTGTTTCCAATTCTGTGTCTCCCTCTCTCTCTGCCCCTCCCCCGTTCATGCTCTGTCTCTCTCTGTCCCAAAAATAAAAATAAACGTTGAAAAAAAAATTTTTAAATCTTTAGTCCATTAGGAATTTATTTTGGAATATGTGAGGTAACATACATATATATTTAAACATACACTTTAAGCATGCATTGAGTTCTTCTGCATAAAGTAGAAATTAATATGTCCAAATCTTCACCTAGGCTAAATTTATATAAGCCAGAAAGGCTCCTTTTATCCTGTTATGGTCCAATATGGTAGCCAATAGCCACATGCAGCTATTGAGGACTTGAGATATATCTGTATTACAGCAGAAATCAAGCTGTGCTATGTGTATAAAGTACATGAGATTTCAAATATTTAATCCAAAAACAAAGCACGTAAAATATCTCAGTAGTTTCTTATATTGATTATAATGTTGAAATCATAAGATTTTTGATAGATGGATTTAAATTAATTGCTAAAATTAATTTGAACAATTTATGTTCCTTTTGCTTCTGTTCCTTTTCCTTTCCCTTCTTTTGATGTGACTACTAGAAAATCTTAAATTACGTTTGTGGCTCATACTACATTTCTATTGGATAGTGCTGATTTAGATTTTAAGGTCAGATTAACCTTCCCTGGCTCCTTTTCAGTTTAGGTCCTTGCTACTTAAAGTGTGGTCCCTAGCCCAGCCTCATAGAGGCTAGGAGCTTACTAGGAGCTTCTAAACGTGTAGAATTTTAAGCTCCACTCCTGGACTACTAAAAGAGGATGTGCATTTTAAGATATCCCTCTAGAAGACTATTAGGCCTACAATAAAGTGAGAAGCACTGCTTTAAATTAACATCCCAAATGTGGCCATGTAGATGTTACTACTGATCATCCTCCTGATGAAAAAAGTCTAGGAAAAACGTTCAGTGACATGGAAGGGGGGCAGCAGTCTATTGAAACCCTAAAACAAAACAAACCTAATCCAGGCTTTCCTTGGGTAGAGATGGAGGCAAACTTCCACCCAAGTGGATCTTTGGGAACTCCATAGAACAATGGTACAAAATCAAGTACTTCAAAAAACAAAGATATTTGCCTGTTAGTCTATTATTGACTAAATCACTGTCTCCCTCTCAACATTCTTACGTTGAAACCTAACCCACAATGTGATGATATTTGGAAATGAGACCTTTGAGAGGTTTTTCGATCATGAGGATGGAGCCCTTTTGAGTGGGATTAATGTCCTTATAAAAGAAATCCCTGAAAGTGCTCTCTCTGCTCTTTCCACCATGCAAGACTACAAAGAAAAGCCAACAGTCTGCAGCCCAAAGGATTCTCACCAGAACTTGACCACGGTGGCTTCTAGCCTCCAGAACTGTGAGAAGTAAATTTCTGTTGTTTATAAGCCACCCAGTCTGTGGTATTCTGTTATAGCAGCCTGAACTAAGACACAGCCTTATGTTTATAATCAGGCAAGGCAAATATCATCAGTTTTTCTCCTACCATTTATAGGTTTCATTTGAGGGGTAAAATTTCAGAATCTACATAACCAATTTATGCTACAGCCTCTAACATTATTGCTTCTCCTGGGATTAAACTTTGATGTTGAGTAGCACATTCTCCGAACTTGGCTTATTTTGTTTTTCCTTGATGACTTATATAGCAGGTACCTCTCAACTATTCACTAAAATATTTTTTTATCATCATATATGAGAAAACCTCCAAAAGGTTTTGCTCCTTAGTCTCCTACTTAGAAACACATTGTTTCAAAACTCCTTTTTTCTTAGAAGGTCAAGTATTATTTCAAATTGACCTTCCTCAATCCCTATGTAAATGCCCCCTACCCCAGGCAGATGCCTACACACCCTCCCCAAGGGAACTACAATAACAAGACTTTTGACCCTAAAATCACTTTGCCAGCATGGGAGACTGGGTGGCTCAATCAATTGAGCGTCCAACTCTTGGTTTTGGCTCAGGTCATGATCTCATGGTTTGTGGGTTTGAGCCCCACATCAGGCTCTGCACTAAAGTGCAGAGCCTGTTTGGGTCTGTCTCTCTCTCTCTCTGTCTCTCTCTCTCTCTCTCTCTCTCACTGCCCCTCCCCCACTCATGGTGTCTCTTTCTCAAAATAAACTTAAAATAAAAATAAAATAAAATAAAATAAAATCACTTTGCCAGATAAATCCCATCCAATGGCCACCCTCTGCCTTCCATAGTTGACTGAACTGCTATAAGGTAGTGTGAAAAGTAACAAAGGAGTCAAGGATGATTTTGGCCTGTTTTGGGTGATAATCAAGAACTAGGAAGGCTGACTGAGTCTCCAGTAGACAGATGCCAATCAATGTTCAAGAGGTTGCAGTGGATAGCCAAATAATTTCTGGCTTTCCATTCTGTTAAATGGGTCTTCTTGTTTAATCATGGGCCAAGTGTTATCTCCATTATTTTCATTTTAAAATACCATTTAATATCTGGCTGCACAGGCACACTGTCATTATTCTTTTTCAAGATTTTCTTAGCTCTTCTTGCCTATGTTTTTTTTTTTTTTTATCTTGCAGAGGACTTTAAGATCATTTTATCAAGTTTAATTTCCCATGGGCTTTGACTAGATTTGTACTAAAATCTATAAACTTATATTGAATCATCCAATTCAAGAACATGGTGCATTTCTCCATTTATTTGGGCTTTCTTTTATATATCTCAATAAAATTTAATAGTTCTGTTTCCACAAGTCCTGCACATTTCCTGGCAGGTTTATTCCCAAGTAGTTTATACTTTTGTTTTCATTGAAAATGCAATCATTTTCTGGAATTCTTTTCCTTTTACTTAATCATGCAGTAATACATGAATAAAAAGTCCAAACATTACAGAAGAGTAAAAACAAAATCTCTTGTCACTCATCTTGCCAACCCCCACCCCTCCCACCAGCAGGAACATCTACGAAAAGTTGGGCTTGTATCCATAAGGACAATTTTCCACGCTCTCTGGATTTTGTTGAGTTTTTGGCTTTGCTATGTTTTACAAAAACGAGACCATACTGCATATTTTCCCTATGACTTTTCATAGAGCAGTATATCTTAGAAGAGTTTCCATGTCCATAGACATAGCTATACCTATAGCTGCATATTACCCTCTTATAAGAATTTGATAATGTATTCAATAAATTTCTCCACTAATGGACATTTAAGTCACTTCCAATTTTTCACAATGAAATCACTACTTTGCCAAACATTCTTGTACATACATCTATGGGCATATTTTTGTAGGAGAGATTTCTGAAGATGGGATTCTGGATCAGCAGTCATAAGCATTTATAAAAACTGAAAGCTACCGTCAAAGTGGTAGCTTTACCACTTTGTACCAACATTATAAAATGATCCATTTTCCCATGCCCTTTATATTTACATTTTCACTCCTAGTTTTTGGCATTTTGCCAAAATGTTAAGTAATTTTATTATTTTTTTAATGTTTATTTATTATTGAGAGACAGAGACAGAACATGAGCATGGGAGGGGCAAAGAGAGGGGGAGACACAGAATCCAAAGCAGGCTCCAGGCTCTGAGCTATCAGCACAGAGCCTGACGTGGGGCTCAAACTCACAAACCGTGAGATCATGACCTGAGCTGAAGTTGGATGCTTAACCGACTGAGCCACCCAGGCGCCCCAAGTAATTTTTTTAAATACATAATTCCCTGAGGGCCTGAGAGGCATTTTTATGTTTGCATTGGTCATATCAGCATCTTCTTCTATAAACTGTCTTGCCATAGTCCCTCTTTGATAAGCCATGGATTTCCTCCTTAATTCTATGAATTTGCCATAGGACCCATATTTTTATTATGAATATATATATTTTATGTCTTATATATGCATCCCATAGTGTCATTTTCCTTTCAACTTTGTGGTACCTCTTGTCCCACAAAGTTTGGAATATTTATATAGTTAGATGTGAGATTTACATATTAACACATTAAATAACAAGATCTAGAGGTAGGTCTAGTAACTATTGCAATTTCAAGGTACTGATGGCCATAAATAATATTGCAAGATATTTGCAACAACTATAATGTGCTGGGGAAATATTTATGATTTCATGTGGTGACAAAGTCCAGATACTGCTAATTCTATAGTCCGCCACATCATAGTTGAAGGAAACAGTAAATTTCAGATGGATTTAATTGAAAATAAAGACGTAATTGTTTTCCCATCCAAGTCTGCAAACTCCTTGGTCTAAAGTCATCTCTCTATTGAATCCTTTCCAATCACCTTCTAGCAAAGTTAACTATTTCTTCCTTTGTGATCCCACAGCTGTCTACACTTCCACTTACAGAGCATTCTATGCCAAGCGCTTTACTTTTCTTATCTCACTTCCCCCCAGAAGACAGCTCCTAGAAGGAAGGACAGGCGTGTAAGGAGCCAGCATGAGTTATACATAGGCTGATGTACTGAAAGCTGGGTGTAAGACGGACGGCTAGCAAGCAAACAAAATTGTACTTAAAGAATCTGCGATTGGAATTTAACTTCAAAGTCTCTCTCTATTGTCATGCTGGTGCTCCTCATTTTATTTTGGTGCTGAGCTTCTATCTCCAAAGATTAAATCTGTGTTTCTCAACACCTTTAAAGATTATTGTCCCTCTAAGGAGTCTTTTTAGGCATTGTTTCCTGCTCCCCCATGAAATGCAGAGATATACTAAATATCTACTTAGGTACAGTGACCCTTTGGAGAGCCAAAAGAACATTGGTGTTAGGTTTTTGTTTTTTATCCCCACCCCACCCTGAAAAACCAATTTTTGCCTTCTTGAGGAGAACCAATTATTTTCCCCATTAAAGATTCATAGAGTGATGAAATTCTATGGATTACTGAACATATTTGTATTCTGAGACATAGAAGTCATAAATCATTCTATTAGTTGCCCAGGAACAATTAGATCTTACCCTCTTTATCACTATGGGTAACAAGTTGTAAAACTGAATACAGTATAAAGAAGATATAAAGAGAGGCACTTAAAAAAAATCACAATTAAAAAAAAAATTAAAAAAAAAAAAAAAAAAAAAGAAGGGGCGCCTGGGTGGCGCAGTCGGTTAAGCGTTCGACTTCAGCCAGGTCATGATCTCGCGGTCCGGGAATTCAAGCCCCGCGTCAGGCTCTGGGCTGATGGCTCAGAGCCTGGAGCCTGTTTCTGATTCTGTGTCTCCCTCTCTCTCTGCCCCTCCCCTGTTCATGCTCTGTCTCTCTCTGTCCCAAAAATAAATAAACGTTGAAAAAAAAAATTTTAAAAATAAAAAAAAAAAATCACAATTTAACCCCATTCTTACCACATAATTCAGACTTTCTCTGTTGCACCAAATAATGTCTTTCACATGTTCATTACCCCACATGTCATTAAGAAAAAAGCATGGGATGCCTGGAGTTACAATGTGCAAAAGGCACACACATATATATCACCAGTAAGTGGAGAGTTACTATGAAGTCTCTGAACTTTGCCAGTATTTTAGAAAAATGACTCAAACTTTTGCTGGCAAGGACAAAAACAAAGAGGTATTGCAGCTCTGACAGTCCTTTGATATTAGGGTGCTTTTAAAAGAAAGGATGCTAACTCTTTGTTGGAATCATGTACTAAAATAGAATGGAAAACCTCATTGACTTAAAAGCTAAATGGAAATTAGTTTGATCATATTTTAAACTTTGGCCAAAATTTCTTCAATATATAATATAGTATGTTCAAAAGGTTTCCACATTGACTGTAGTGATACTCTGGGAGCCAGAGTCTTAGAAGTCTTAGAAGCAAAGATACTATAATATCTTAGAAGCAGTCTTAGAAGCAAAGATACTGTAATAGTTCATGAATTAACTAACTAAAACTAAAATTGTATGTTTCCCAACTTACTTAATACATGTGAAGCCCATTTTTAAAGCACACAAAGTGCAAAATATATATAATTATATATCTGACAAGTCAGATCCTATTACTTTGCTGGTCTTTGAAAGCCTCTACTCATTTCCATTCATACACATAATAAAACACAAAGCTTTACACTGGCTGGCCTTTGACCACCTCTCCAAATTCATCTCTCCTACATTACCATTCACTCCTCATTTGGCTCTGGTCTCTTTGTGGTCCCACAGGCAGCAAGTAGGATCCCATTTCAGGGCATTTGCACCTACTGTCTCTTCTGCCTGGATGGCTGGTCCCACGGAGATAGGCATGGCAGCCGGCTTCCCCCCTTCACTCAGGTCTCTGATCAATGTTCACTCCTCAGAGAGGCCTTTCCTGACCACCTCATCGGAAAGAGCAACACCTGTCACCCTGGCTTCTCACTGTGCTTAAATTATATCCACCGCATTTGCCACTACATGTCATTCATTATTTGTTACTTTTTTACCTTTCTCTGCCACCAGAACGGCTCCCTAAAGGAGGGGACTTTGGCTCACTGATGTCTCCAGGGCCTAGGATAGAGCCCAGAACCTAATAATGCTTCAATAAATAACGCTTTCCTGAACAAATATGTGAAACTCTCTTGTCTCTGTGCGCTGAGAAAACCTGCTTCATGTGAAGAGGAACTTCATTTCTCCAGGGTATTTGGAATAGGAGGCAATTTTCCATCTTCTTTTGCAAATAACTAAAGGAAAACAGGTTTTTTGATATATATATTACATATATTATACTATAATATATTTTTGAGACATATAATACATATATCAGAATATATAATATTATATATTTGACACATATAATATATACATTATATAAATCTATAAAATATATAATATATATTATATATTATCTACATTATTATTATACATTATATATTATCTATATTATATATTATATATATGTTATATACTATATATATTAGCTATATTATATATTATATGTAATATTATATATTATATTTTATATATGTATATATTATCTATATTATATATTATATGTAATATTATATATTTTATATTATATATTATCTATATTATATATTATATATGTTATATATTATTTATATATTATATGTAATATTACATATTATGTAATATTATATATCGTATGTATTATATATTGTATGTTATATGTCATATTATATATTATATTATGTTATATATTATATATATTATATATTATATATGTATAATATATATAAATATATATAAATACCTATTTTATATATTATATATTTTATATGATTACATATATTAATAATATATTATTATATTTTATATTATAATATTTTATAATATTTTATATTATATATTTATTATATATTTATATAAATATATATAACTCTATATTATAGAATCCTAAAAGTATTAATTTTTTTTTTTTTTTTTACCTATCCAAACAATGACTCCAAAATCTCTCTGGGTACAATCCGGAAAAGAGATTCAACACTGAATTTATGGAGGATAAGAATATCCCTTAAAGAATTGCTTGTAATTTCATCTCCATTTTCTTGTCACAGAGAACATTTTATCTTCTCTTCCAATAATCAGTCTAACTCTCCCATGTCAGACATGTCGTATCAGCTCTTAATAAATCAATAGGATTTCTCAGGAAATAGAAAAGATTTAAAAGTCTACTCCATAACAGCTTACGTTAAAAATATGAAAGTTAAAGAGGTTATCTTTAAAAGTTTCATCACATGTGGAGAAACAGGAACCCCCTTGCACTGTTGGTGGGAATGCAAATTGGTGCAGCCACTCTGGAAAACAGTGTGGAGGTTCCTCAAAAAATTAAAAATAGATCTACCCTATGACTCAGCAATAGCACTGCTAGGAATTTACCCAAGGAATACAGGAGTACTGATGCATAGGGGCACTTGTACCCCAATGTTTATAGCAGCACTCTCAACAATAGCCAAATTATGGAAAGAGCCTAAATGTCCATCAATTGATGAATGGATAAAGAAATTGTGGTTTATATACCCAATGGAGTACTACGTGGCAATGAGAAAGAATGAAATATGGCCCTTTGTAGCAACATGGATGGAACTGGAGATTGTGATGCTAAGTGAAATAAGCCATACAGAGAAAGACAGATACCATAGGTTTTCACTCTTATGTGGATCCTGAGAAACTTAACAGAAACCCATGGGGGAGGGGAAGGAAAAAAAAAAAAAAAGAGGTTAGAGTGGAAGAGAGCCAAAGCATAAGAGACTCTTGAAAACTGAGAACAAACTGAAGGTTGATGGGGGGGGTGGGAGGGAGGGAAGGGTGGGTGATGGGTATTGAGGAGGGCACCTTTTGGGATGAGCACTGGGTGTTGTATGGAAACCAATTTGACAATAAACTTCATATATTGAAAAAATAAATAAATAAAAGATAAAAAAAAAAGTTTCATCACAGCTCTGAAATTGACATATTTTACATAGTCAATACATCTCTGGGAGGCAAATATACAGCAACATTTGGATTCCTACCAAAGAGAAACATACTCTGAAGTTATCACAGATCTTCTGTCAAGGGAATGTCTTGGTTTCCACAGAATGAAGAAGATAAGTCCCAGAGTCTGTTTCTGGAATTTTCACTGCCACAGAGGTTACAGTCTTGAAGGAATTACCTCTAAAGTAATGATGAGGATAGCTCTCACTTATACAATCGCAATATCTTATTCTCAGGACAACTTTGGGAGGTAGGCTCTGTTATCATCTCCATTTTACAGATGAGAAAAATGAGTCAGAGAGGGGAAGTAACCTGCCCAAGACCACACAGAGAAAAAGGTATAGCACTGGAGCCTGAGCCCATGCAGCCTAGCCCCAGACTCCATGTAAGCACCCTGCCACACCATGGTTCCGTAACAGGACCCTCTCAAAGACATTTTGAAATGACCAGATTTCAACGGTAAATGAACTCACTGGCTAGTGAAAAGAAGGCAAATAAATTGATTCTATTTCCTCTTTGACCACTTCACATATAATTTGTTATCAATTATTCCAAATTAGAGCGTTACATTTTTCTCTCATCTCATTTTTTTTAAATGTTTATTTACTTTTGAAAGAGAGATACAGCATGAGTGGGGCAGGGGCAGAGAGACGGAGGCAGACACAAAATCTGAAACAGGCTCCAGGCTCTGAGCTGTCAGCACAGAGCCCAACTCGGGGCTTGAACTCTGAGTAGCAAGATCATGACCTGAGCTGAAGTCAGACACTTAATTGAGCCACCCAGGCGCCCCCTCATCAAAAATGTTTGCTTGTGGTGGTGGATGTGCAGACATACACATGTGACAAAATCATATTGAACTAAATACACACACACACACACACACACACTCAAGGAGTAAAAGTAAAACTAGGGAAACTAAATAAATGGCTTATATTACTATCAGTATCTTGATTATGTGATTACAGTTTTGCAAAATGTTACCATTGGGAGAATCTGAGTAAATGGTACCTGGGATCTCTGTGTACTGTTATTCCTCACAACTGCATGTGCATCTACAATTATCTCTGTAAATATTTCAGATACAAATTATTAAAACCACATTTATCTGGGGTGGGGGGGGGCTGTTTTGAAAAACTATTTTTGAACAGACCTGGGTTTTCCATGCTGAATTTCAAACTATGTTTTGCTCTTAACAAGAAAGAGTTTCACAAAACTCCCGCTAATGTATGTCCCTGCCGTCACTCTTGTCCCCTACCTTCAAGTGACGTTCTTGTGACCCCTTGCTTAAAACATTTCAGTGGCTTTTTATAGTACGGTCAAACATCCTTACCATGACCCCTAGCTCTCTCTACTCCAGCCAAACAGGGCTTTCCTTCTGTCCCTGCTCCTTCTAGCTGAGCCAGTGTTTCCAATCCTTCTGCCTAATGAACTTCTACTCACACTTCAGATTTCAGCTCCATACACGATACTTTCTCAGCCTGTCCTTGCCATCCCCTCCAATATAGGCCCATGCATTGCCATAGAACATTCTTTGTGACACTCACTGAAACTTACATTTAAGTTCTTTTTTTTTTTTTTTAACATTTATTGAGACAGAGAGAGACAGAGAATGAATGGGGGAGGGTCAGAGAGAGAGGGAGACACAGAATCGGAAACAGGCTCCAGGCTCTGAGCTGTCAGCACAGAGCCCGACGCGGGGCTCGAACTCACAGACCGCAAGATCATGACCTGAGCCAAAGTCGGACGCTTAACCGACTGAGCCACCCAGGTGCCCCCTCTTTCATTTAACTTCTACCTGTGTGATTGGCTGGCTGATGTGTGCCTCCTCACTGGACCATAACCTTCACGAGGAAAGAATCACATTCTGTCTCCTCCTGTTCCCACACACGCTGGTTGGGGAAGGGATGGGGTTTTACAAATATATGCATGATATACTTTGTCATTTAAACAGCTCAAAATTTGAAGATTTTTTATTATTATGGTTATTAAAATGTCATTATGCATGTTTTAATTGAATTATCTTTTTCTAAAATAATCTTGATTTTTTTCTGTTATCTTCATTCCACAGGTGATCAAAAGATTTTTTGGTGTGTGTGTGTGTGTGTGTGTGTGTGTGTGTGTGTGTTTTAGATAGAGACAGCGACAGAGAGAGAGAGGGAGAGAATCTTAAGCAGGCTCTATGCTCAGCACAGAGCCCCATGCAGGCCTCAAGCAGACACCCCTGGGATCATGACCTGAGCTGAAATCAAGAGGCATATGTTCAACCAACTGAGCCACCCAGGAGCCCTGAAAGGTTTTAAAAAGACATAAATAAAATAGTGTTTAATAAAATCATTTTCTTTAATCTTTACTTCCTCCCAAGCCTTACTTCTATCCACAAGTAAAAAAGTGAAAATGTGTATAAATAAGGCTTTTTATGTTGTTAAAATAATAATTAGAATTTTCAAATTTTAACTTGTTATTCAACAAATGGCAACACTGAGCGTTCCCCTTATGGCAATTTGTTAGCCTTGGATTTTGAGCTCTTGTTACATTTCATTAGCCTCTTCATAGCATTTGTAACTATGCAAAAGTCACTGACATGCAAACATCACAGCCTTCTCTCCTCCCAGACCTCCATCAACATGAGACAATGACCAGCTTGGCTCTTCCCCTGTCCCTCCTTTGAGTACAGAAAGGACAAAAATTATAGAATGGATCTCCCAAAGGTAAATACTTAGAGAAGAATCATACTTCTCATCGGCCGCTGCCAGCAGATCCAGCAGAACTTTTTGCAAGAAGGTCATCCTGAGGGAATAGTTCAGAGGCTATTGGGAATCCAAAGGAAAAGACAGTGAAAAGGGAAAAATTACATAGATGAAAGCAAAAGTTCTCTTGGTGTAGGAAAGTTCCAATCTCCCAAAGTTGTGGGGTGCCAGAGAATAGGGAGGGTAACAGGGTCTTTACTGACATTTGCCTGGGACTGTGCACATGCATTCTCTGTTCTTAAAATTATTTTTATTTGAGAGAGAGAGAGACAGAGAGAGACAGAGAGAGAGAGAGAGATGCAGAGAGAGGGGGAAAGAGGATCCAAGGCGGGGCTCCATGCCGACAACGAGGGCCCGATGCGGAGCTCGACTTCTCGAGCCAAACCATGAGATTATGACCTGAGCTAAAGTCGGACGCTCAACCAACTGAGCCACCCAGGCGCCCCCAACACAGGCATTCCCTTAAAAAGTGGAGAGAGTTTTCAGTAGATTGGAATTCCAGCTCAGACTATGCCTCTTTGAATGAAACATGCTCCCATCAAGCTTTTCCACCAATCCCTACAAATAATAACAGTAACAGTTCTTCGGCACCCACCATGCCTGGGCGCTATTCTAAACAACATAAGAAACTCTTGGTACCAGCAACTACTCTAGACTTATTGGTAAATCACATTTATGTGTCAGGAGGTAGAAAATAAATCCAACAAAAATGCAGGAGGCTTCCTCCTCAGTGAAATTTCTAGGGCTCCAGTGGTGTGAGGCGCGAAGAGATACCCCCTCTAAGGTGAAGAAAAAGTTGTTGCATCTGGATCCTCCTACAACCAAAAGATGGGTGCAATGCCTAGCAGATCTCTTTGGATTTGGGAAGCAAAGCAGTCCTCATTTGGGTGTGCTACTCCATTTACTGAGTAATTCAAAAAGCTATTCGTTTTGATTGGGGCCCAGACAAGAGAGGGCTCCGCAACAGGTCCAGGATGTTGTGCAAACTGTTCTGCCACTTGGGCCACACGATCCAGCATATGAATGGTGCCTGTGATGTCAAGGGCAGCTAGGGATGCTGTTTGGAGCCTTGGGCAGGCTTCTACAGGTGACTCACAGCACACACCCTTAGGAGTCTGGAGCAAAGCTCTGCAGAGAAATACTCTCCTTCTCAGAAATAGCTTTCAGTTTGTCACTGGGCTTTAATAGAGACTAGACAGTTAACCACGGGCCACCAAGTTATCATTGTGACCCGAACTGCCCATCACGAACTGGGTGTTGTTGGACCCTCCAAGCCATAAATGTTGGGTACGCACAGCAGCACTCCGTTATCAAATGTAAGTGTTATACACAGGATCAAAATGGCCTGAAGGCACAAGTCACATGAAGAAGTGTGCCCAGTGCCTACAGCCCGCACTCCTGCTACATTACCTCTTCTCTTCCGGCCCACACATGTGACCTTATGGGAAGTTCCATTCAATCATCTGACTAAGGAAGAGAGAACTCAGGCCTAGTTTACAGATGATTCTGCATGGTATGTAGGTATCACCGGAAAGTGGACAGCTGCAACACCACAGTCCCTTTCTAGAACATCTGTGAAGGCCAGTGGTGAAGAAAATCCTCCCAGTGGGCAGAGTTTTGAGTAGTGCCTCTGGTTGTTCACTCTGCTTAGAAGAAATGGCCAGAAGTAGGAAGCTATGCCGCTTCATGGACCGTAGCCAGTGCTTTGGCTGGATGGTCAGGAACTTGGAACCGGTAAGGGGGAGATCTGGGGAAGAGGTATGGAGACAGACCTCTCTGAATAGGCAAAAAGCTTAAAGATATTTGTGTCCCTGTGAATGTTCGCCGAACGGTTATTTCAGCAGAGGAGAATTTTAACCAAGTGGATAGAATGACAAGCTACGTAGATACCAATCAGCACCTTTCTTGAGATACTCCTATCATTCGAGTCATTGCCCAGACAGCTCGTGAACAAATAGTACAAATGCAATAATCTAGTTCCTGTGATATGCCACAACATAAACACGAAATCTACAGCGCCAATTGTCATCACAGGTTTTGTGTTCGCATGGATACATACCGCTTATTATATAACTTGATACGACAGTTTAGCACAGTCACTATATAGAAGAGGAGGAATACTAACATTTGGTGTTTACCTATCTAATAACAGTCCTATTAAAGAAGCTTAAAAGGTTGGGTTTCATTTCACCCATCTCAAAAGTTAAAAATCTGAATTAATGCAAAGAACTGAAACTGGATAATAAGTACATGACCATGCCAGGAAAAAAAATGTTTTGAGGCGAAAGAAAAAAAAAGCAATATTTGTAACTTATTACAAACAAATAATATGGTGGATCCAGGCAGCTGGAGGTCTTTTTATTTGCTGATCATAAAAGCACCATCTCCAGGATATAAATATCTGAAGAAACACAGGCAAACACTTCCCACTTCAAGCAGTACGGACGACTAGATATTCTAACACTTCGAGGGGAAACTGGGCTGATTACAGCAAGGGTAATGCACTGCAGATCTCACAGGGAGCTGTAAGCTCAAGTCCAGGCCTGGTGCTAGAGGGCAGTAAAAGCCAGGAGACAGGAGACTGCTCTCTGGAAGGGGCCAAACCTGAGAAGTGGGCATCAAGCCTGCATTCAGGAACTCTGGAACGAACTGCTTTGTGTATCTGATAGAGGACTGAGACTACAGGCTTTAGGGCACTGCCCAGTAACACAACAGGCACAAGAGCCACGCGGCATCCTAGATTTGTCGAAGGCGAGAGTAGTGGTGGGGAGTGGGGGAGGGTCAAAGATGACCTCAAGAGGGTTATATTTTGAAATAACAAAGATTTGTTCACCTTTTCTAGCAAGAGAAGGGTTAGAGACTGCTTCAACGTTTCCAGAAGCAATTTCCTCCAGCACTCGCTCAGGATCATGTAACAGGAGCTGGAGATGCTCTTCTGGCTGGCAGACCCCTCAGGGCAGGAGTTCAAACCTAGTCAAAGAAGGACCTGCACACTTCAAATCATCCTCCCACTGTGAGCGGCGAGGATTACTTTAGCAGCAGCAAACCAGACAGTGAGGGGGACCAACAAATCCCTGCTATGGCAAACAGAATTTTATGGCTCCTTTTATATTTAATTCTTTATTCCAGCTGGAATTAATTTTGGCATGTGGTTTAATTTGAGACTCCAACTTGATCGTATTCCAAGTACTTAAACGATTTTTTTCATCCAGGGATGGGGGATCCAAAAGTCACAAAGGAAAAGAGAAAGATCTGACTGCAAAAAAGCTTCAAACTTCTACACATTAAAAAAATATATATTGCAAATAAAATGAAAAGGCAAAGGCATATTAAGAGGGAAAAAAGAAAAAATACAAAAGGTTGATACTCATAAAAAGAACTCTTTCCAATCAGTATGAACAGTGTTGACATCCTATAAGAAAAATGGGTGGAGGACAAGAACAGAAGGTCATCAGAAGACTAAGTAGAAAAACACAAGAAAACATGTCCAATGGAAAGATTAAAAAAAAAATTTTTTTTAATGTTTATTTATTTTTGACAGTGGGAGAGAGAGAGACAGAACATGAGCAGGGGAGGGGCAGAGAGAGAGATGGAGACACAGAATCCCAAGCAGGCTCCAGGCTCCGAGCTGTCAGCACAGAGCCCGACGCGGGGCTCAAACTCACAGACCGCGAGATCATGACCTGAGCCAAAGTCAGACGCTCAACCGACTGAGCCACCCAGGCACCCCATAGTGGTAAGTTTTTTTGGTTTTTTTTGTTTGTTTTTTTTTTTTTTTATTTTTTTTTCCAACGTTTATTTATTTTTGGGACAGAGAGAGACAGAGCATGAACGGGGGAGGGGCAGAGAGAGAGGGAGACACAGAATCGGAAACAGGCTCCAGGCTCTGAGCCATCAGCCCAGAGCCCGACGCGGGGCTCGAACTCACGGACCGCAAGATCGTGACCTGGCTGAAGTCGGACGCTTAACCGACTGCGCCACCCAGGCGCCCCCCATAGTGGTAAGTTTTAATGATACAAAGTAGAGTAACAGACTGGAGATTTTTTAAAAACAGATACAATAATGAGGTGGATTTACTGAGACAGACAATCTCATATACTGCTAACGAGAGAAGAACAACACGTATCTTAAAAGCAACCAGGTGGTACGTTTTAAAGATCTTACAATACTTATGACTCAGCAGTCCCACTGCGGGAATTCATTTTAAATAATCAATGATATGGTAAAAGATATAAGTGAAAATATGTTCATTACGCTTTAAAATTTTTAAAAAATCAAAAAGTTAAGCATGCATCAGTAAGAGAATTATACGCTAGCACACATATATCATGAAGCATCCTGCATTCCTTTTAAAAGCATGCTTTCAAAGAAAATTTAATGATTTGGCCAAAAACCAATTCTCGGTCATGTTAACTAAAAAATAAACAATGAAAAATTGTATATGGTCTCCATTAATTACACTCTGTCTCTCTCTTACACACACACACACACACACACACACACACACACACACACAATAGATATATATTTCTTCATGTGTAGACCTCTCAGGCTCCATATGGGGTTACACTAGTAACAGCCCATCTTCAATGGCCAGCCTAGCTACTCATGAAGGAGCCCTTATCTCTGCATTACTTCTGGGCATCATCAGCTTGCCTGTGTGTTTCCAAATACTCCTACTCCAGCTAAGCACTTCCAGTGATCTTCTGGGCACCTGCTGAATACCCTCCAAGTACCATCATGTCTCGCTAGCCACTGCATGCAACTGCTCCACGGACATGCTCAGCACAAATGCCATCTTCGAGGTGATCTATGGTGACACAACCTGGGGTGGGGCTGGGGTTTTCCGCAAGGGACCAGCCCACCCCTAATTCGGTGGGTATTTGTAGGCTACTAACAATCCCTGTTAGATGCACAGTTTTTAAAAGATTACAAAGGAGACACCATGAAAAGTTAACTGTGTACTCATTTTCAGCGGTAGGATTGAGAATGATTTTTATTTCCTTTTTTAAAGTTTTTTTTAATAGTTCCAGTTTGTCTAGAATGACCATGTATTATATTTAGAATTAGAGAAAGCAATTAAAAATACCTTTAAAGAAAACAATTGCTTTCTAAAGCCTGGATATAGGTGAAAAAAAAATACTAAAACGTAATAATGGTTGTAAATGTTCAAATAAAATAAGATTAGCCTCTAGGTTTGCAGAGAAAATACAATTTCATGTTGGTTATTCCGTGGTTTTTGCATCACTCCAGTGTGTTTGTAACAATCCCCAATTACCAGTGATAATATTTACATGCGTAAATGTTTTAAATATCAACTCTCAAGCTTGATGAAAAGTTGAACAGTTTACAGTACCGTACGATTGTGGTAGCCATGGTCCTGGACTGCTCAGACCTCCTTACAAGGTAGAAGCTGCTTGGGAGAAGCAAGGTAGCCTCCAGCTAGGATCTGCCCCAGGACCTCGGCCAAGGCCACATCTTCCCCCACCTGCTCCCAGCCAATGACTGAGCACGATACGGAGCTGGCCACTCCTGCCCAATGAGGGGCCCCCTTCTAATAGGCAACCTTCGCTCTGGGGCACCTCATTGGTCTAGCCAAAACTTTGTCAGAGCTGTATTCAGTTTGAGCGCCTTTCCACCCAGCCGTTTCTCCTTTCCCCTCTCCTTTCACAGGCATTAGTCCTCAACCCCATCTGAGTCCCTTCCCACCTGTCCCTGCTCCCCTGTCCTTTATCCTTTACAGGTTTGTCTGCCAGCGAATCTTCTGCGGGCCTCATTCCGTCACGGGGCCTGCTTCTCAGAGCACCTGAGCGGACGTAACAACCCACAGTGCTATTTTGTGTTGGTTTTTATACGGTTTTAGAAGAAGAGAATACTGTTGGTGTAGGTACATAGCACATTAGATTTCATGAATGCTAAGCAATTGCTTATTTTTAAAAGTATTCATGTGACAAATACTAAACTAAAGACACTAGAACTACTAAATGGTTTGACAAATAGAATTGATAAGAACAAAATATCCAGTTGAAACTACACGGCGCGGTAATTTTATACATCCTCATGGTCCAAATGGCACTGGTATACACATACACGCATACTTTCCGGGGTATCGATGCCCTCCGCTTAACATGCGCAAGGCCTTCCAAAGCAGATGGTTTTAATGAGAGAAATAAGTCAGCAATCTACCCACTAATCACAAACCTAGCCTTAAAAACAACACTCTACGTACGAACTGATTACTACGTTTGTAATCTGAATTCTGTTAACTATCGTCAGACAACGTTCATTTATTTCGTTGCACCCAGGACACTACGACCAGGCAAAAATGAAAGGCATGCAAATTCGCCTGTGCCGCAATCCTACTCATCTTTAGCCTTTCACAATTCTTCCTCTCTCCATCTGACTGCCACTTTGGGGTCGTAACCAGCCTCTTCTCCCCTGTCACGCACATCGGCGTCCCCTCCAGGCTTTCCCACCCAATTACAGCATATCTGCTGCAAAAGTGAGCACGGAGCTTTCCCACCCCAAAATGCGCTTTCAGGCTTCAGGCTTTTTCCTTCAAGCAGCTTCCAAATCCAGGTGTCCCGCTGTCTTCTGAATATTTTTCTTTTTGATAAACGTGAGGATAACTTGTGTCCTCTAAGGTGTTAACGAGTGATAGGAGCTCACAATACAGTTGCTTTTCAGGAAGAAAATAATCTGGGCTGCGGTGGGAATTGTCCTGCCGAGCTAACCCTGGGACCTGGATCCAAAGGGATTGAAGGCAAAGCCTCATTGCTTTGGTAAGTGAAACATAGCTCACTTCCAGTTTTATGCTGAACCACAGCTTTCTAACTATTCTTTGTCAAAATATGTTCCTGTGGGCTTTGTCTCCAAAGATGTTAATGTTCGGATGCTAAAGAATGTGTGAAGACAAAAATTTCAAATAAGAGAAATGTACAGATAAGCATTCAATTTGTCCGTGCGTATGTTAGAAGCCCAGTGCAGTAAATACTCTCCCACAAGCCTTAAAAATCCCAGCCACTGTTAAACTTACCAGGTCTAGACTTACTCTCTGCTGTTGACTCTCATCTAATAACATCTGATTTCCTTCTTAGGATTCATAATTAATTTACCAACCATTTAAGCTCAATAACAAACCGACTGGAGAAAGCTCCAGGCCAGCTCATGAGAACAACTGGATCTGGGCCATTTTATATAAACAAAGAATCATCTGACTTTATAAATTGTCATGGGAAGTATCATAGGAAGGAAGAGATTGGGAATGGAAAATGTAAATACTTTCGGCAATTACTAGGATCCTGTCTTTTAACGTATAAGATATTTGGCGATACAAGTTCCCACCATTCCTGTAAGTGATCCTTGTTTTTTAAATGCTTTTCATGCACACTATTCCATTTAATTGTCAAAGCAGTCCCGTGCTGTAGATTTGTACTGGCTCCACTTTGCAGATAAGGAGATGGCTGTTGGTGGAATTTCTGGGATTTGATGAGACCCACATTTACTAGGTGGCGGACGAGGAACTAGAGCCCAAATAAGAGCCCCACTACACAGCTTTCCATTAGCCACGCAGTCTTTCTTTCCTTCATCATAGTGTGTCAAAGGAGCGTCAGTGGCTGTTCAGGGAAGTGTTTCTTAGCCATGAAAGATGACCACACTACACGATTTAAAAGGTTAAAAGTTACATACATGAGAAAAAAAAAATATTTGTGTCTCTCAAAAAATCTAAGAAAGTACATTTTCTCTAGCTAAACCATAAAGCGTAGTATTTACTTTTGAGAGAGAATGCTATCAAACTAAAATTAATGAAAAGGATAATTCTAGACAGACGGGTAAAATACACGTTATCACTTAAAATATATTTGAAATCTATAGTGAGTCAAAACAATGTTCTAAATGGAAAATAACAACAACAACACTAACAACAACAACCACCACAACACTAACGCTCTGGGCGTCTGGAAACTCCAGAGAGCCAAGTGTCCCGGTGAGTTGATGGTTTACATCATTAGGCAACCATTTCTGTAAATCTTAAATACTTGAATATATTTTAGCCCTCTTTTAAGGTTGCATGCTAATTCTCTATGTTATCAAGTGATTAACCTTTGCAGATGGATGTGCTTCTATGATCTTTTTTTATTAGGTAGATTTTCTGCTTTGTCCTTTGTTGTAAATTGTCAAGCCCCCCCCACCCCCACCCCTCACTGCTCTCCTAGGTCTCCACCAGGAAACTCTCTTTTAATTTACTATTATTTCTAAAGGGCTGTAGGATTAGAAATCATTCTACTAAGTTAAATTCATTAATGCAGCAGATGTTTTTAGAACCCCTTGTATTTGTCACCAACAGCCAGGCAGGTGCCAATGACACAGCTGCATGAGATGTGACCCGTGGCCTCATAACGGGACTCCAGACTCCAACGCAGACCAGACAGCTAGCTCAGACTGGGAAACTGGGAATGGGTCCCAGGAGAGAGTTTTGAGCCGGAGAATATGTACAATTTTGTTAATCCAAAGAGAGAAAGTAAGGGCATTACAGGCACAAAAGAAAAGTGCAGGAGCAAAGGCATGAAGCAATGAGAAGATTTGATGGACTTAGAAAATGCAGACAACTTAAAAATGGTGAGTCAGATAAAACACTGTAAAATAACCTCTGAGTCAGAGCTACAATAAGCATGAGGGTTAGTAAATGGACCGGCTGACATGTATTTGGGGATTGCAGGGGCCTGTTTTCTTACTTCCTAGTTAGATGTGTTTGAAACTATCATGTAACTGAGCTTAAGTAGGTAAACTGTCATTGCTGCATGGGCCTATTATGAATTGCGATTTTTTCTCAGCTTACTTGTAGCTTTCCATTTGTGGCTTCGTTTATAACATATACTTAAATACAGTGCAACTCCCCAGAATGTGAGTTCTAGGAAGGTATGGACTTGTGTCTTCATTGCTGATTCCCCAGCACCTAAAGCAGTGAAGTGTGTGTTGACTGAATGAATGCACATGTCGCATTTATATAGTGCTTTACAACATGCAAGTCCTTTTCGTACCTTTTTTCTCCTACTAGCATAAGACCAATGAAAGCAAGCCCCACTTTTGGTGAATGAGTATTCCCCATGCTTGCTTGGTCCCTGTAGCTCCCATCGCTGTGGCCCTCCTGCTGTGATGGCAGTTTACAAAGCCTGTGTCAGCCCCTGCCTTGAGTACTACCACTGCCTTATGCCAAAAACAATCATGCAACATGTTCTCCACAAGAAAGGACTTTTACAAATTAAACAACCAACATCATTAGTATAATGATTTTGTTTTTTAGAGTATCTATGCCATCTGTTGCACCTGGCTTATAACAGACTGATCTGAACGAAAAAGTGATAACCAAATTACAGCAACTACTTGAGGCCCCCAGAATTACCTGAAGGGTGTGTTAAAGCACATATTGCTTGCCCCTATCTCCTACTGAAGATTTCTGTTTCAGTAGGTCTGGGATGGGACCCAAGAATCTACGTTGCCAACAAGTTCAGTGATGATGATGATGCGGGTCCAGGGACCATATACCTTGAGAACTACTGATCTGGAAAATCAGTCTATTAATACCAGATGCAAAAACAGAACGCGAGCATGGCTCCCAGTATGATCTGTTTTTGTATGTTTAACTGTCTTTGGTAAGTATTTTTGCCCCACATCGTTCCGCAGTCAAATACAGAAATAAATGTTTGTTCCGAAGAATTATTTTATGAAAACTACAGCGCCATCCATCCTCTTGCTAATAAAAATAAGTTAAAGGAAGACAAAACACACAACACAAAAACGAGTGGGTAACTGTGGAGAATTAAGGTATTGCAAACTATTTTCAAATATTCTATATTTCAATTTTAAACATGTTTCTTTTGCCCAAACAAAAGCAGTAATTTGCTAAAATTTTAAGTAAATTTTCCTATTTATTTTATTTTTAATTTTTTTTAACATTTCTTTATTTTTTTTTTTAACGTTTTATTTATTTTTGAGACAGAGAGAGACAGAGCATGAACGAGGGAGGGGCAGAGAGAGAGGGAGACACACATAATCGGAAGCAGGCTCCAGGCTCTGAGCCATCAGCCCAGAGCCCGACGCGGGGCTCGAACTCACGGACCGTGAGATCGTGACCTGGCTGAAGTCGGACGCTTAACCGACTGCGCCACCCAGGCACCCCAACATTTCTTTATTTTTGAGACAGAGACAGAGCATGAAAGGGGGAGGGTCAGAGAGAGAGGGAGACACAGAATCCGAAGCAGGCTCCGGGCTCCGAGCTGTCAGCACAGAGCCCAACGCAGGGCTCAAACTCACAGACTGTGAGATCATGACCTGAGCCAAAGTCGGACGCTTAACCAACTAAGCCACCCAGGCGCCCCTAAAATTTCCTATTTAAATATAAAGTCAGACCAGTATTTCCAGAGGAATTCAATTTTCATTAAGAATCAAGTTACTCAGTTCATAAACCTAGTATGTAGATGCTTCATGCTTCCAAAGGCCAAACTAGAACACAGCAGTTTCGTTCTTGTCTTCCCTCCTCTAAGCCCTAACTTTCCAAAGAAGAGCTAATTTTTATGTTCATCATATAAGCGCTTCATGGTGTTTTTCATTATGAAATTCACCTTGGTTTTTGTTTTGTTTTGAAGCTCAAAAGGTGCCGATTGGCTATTCAGGTCAGGGCTCATGGCCTTCTAGAAGTTGGTGAGCTCACTTATGAGATAAAATGCATCTCTTGCACACACCATATAAAGTCTAGAATTTGAATTATTAAATGATCTTCTGTGTTACAATAAAATATCTACATGTAATATATGAGTATGTGTATATGTGTATATATGCTGGAAAGTGTAAAGAAAATAAAACAAACCTAAATTACAACACTCACTGATTCTCAAGTTCATTGGACTGATTATGTTATCTTTTCAAATACTGTCCTCTAAGGATGCGGTTTCCAATGCACAGACAAATAGTCCACACGTGTGTGCAAAGCAAATCCAATCCTACAAAATAATAAAAAAACATTATTATGGTATCTTGAGTTACTAAATCTTTTCCCCAAAAAATGTCAATGGAGACTTAACAACAGAAAATACTATAGTCATAAACCTCTTCCAAAAATGCAAAAAAAAACCCTCATATATATAGATAGATATTATATATTATATTTATATATATTATATACTAGATTATATGTTAGATTTATATATATTACACATATAATGTGCCATATTTCTAAGGAAACATCTCTGCAGTTAACTAATGGAGGCTTGAACTGTGAAGAATTATGGAGAATTCCCATCCATCATGTGTAAAAGAGAAGCTGGACCAGGAGTCGGAGCTCCTATCAATGATACACCATTTCACAATTGTATTTGTCAGGGTGGGGGCGGGTTAAGCTTCTTCTGAGGCATTTTCTCATCTAAACCAGAATTCCTCTAAGTATAGGGTCCATTTGGGAAACCCCATTTAAAAATCTGGAAAAGGAAGGTTAGAATTGCAGCAGATGGCCAAGTGATAAGACTCCTGCCTCCATAGGTCTCTGACTTCCTAAGAGGAATTCATGTTTCATAAAAAAGAAACAGATGCGATTCCAGAAGACCAAGAAAAATTCAAAAACCAGCAGTTCATTCTCGTCTGTTGTCACAAAAGGGAGAACAGGAGCAGAAAGCGCCCATCAACGGCCCCACAAATGTCATCTGCGGGTCTGCACCTCCATCCATTGCTTCCCCTTCTCTAGCTCTGCTGTGTCTCACAGGATGACCCTGCAGGCTGTATTTCACAGGCTCCCCTGCCTCCTGGCTTCATTAGATTTGCATAATGGGATGTGGCAGGAGACTAGAGGGCCCAAGATTAGACACCCACCCCCTCCCCCCCCCACCCCCCCACCCCGCCTCTGCAAAGGTGTTTCACTGCCTCCAGTGGTGTCTTTCGCAATGGCTGCATCTTCCCTTGTGGTCTTAGCTACTAACACATACACTCTGTCCCTGTCTCTCTCCGTCTCTCTCATTGTCTCCAAGTTACAAAACCCGATCCAGATGTAAAAGTAAATTCTTTGGGACCATTCCACTGTCACAGATAAATGCAAGTCTTATCTATAAATCTGATCTTCAGTATCCCCAACTTATCTGAAGTTAGTTATACTGATTTAATTTATAAAAGTTTCCAATGGTTTAATTACAGATGCTTGTAGGGGGGAAAAAAGTGCATCTACATAAATGTTATTTTGATGACCTCCAACTTACCTCTCTTAGACATACTTTACTGAATGATTTACTCAACGCTGATATAAAAATTTTCCATGCGTGTGAAATGGAACTTCCTTTGTCACCAGAGAGTTGTAAACCTCCGTATTATCCCCAAACAAAAGCATCCTGGCATTGCCATTTACGATCTGTTTGATCTTAGGCACATTATTTTATTGCCATAAGACTCAGTTTCCACATCCACATAATGGCTTAACAGGACCTACCTCATGGAGTTGTTGTTAAGATTCAACCAGATTATTTTATATAAACTGTATGGCACTGGCTAGCACAACGTAAGAATTCTATAAACGTTAGTTATTATTTTATTGCCAGCTACAACTTCGTGCCAATAACAGGGAAGGGACACAATGAGAAAAAAATCACTAACCTATACATTATTTGATTAAAATAACAATAATAATAAACCATCAGCCTAAAATATCCAGATAACATGTGCAAATCCTATTTTTACCCTCAGATTTCGACTCAAGGCTATCCTTGAATTACTGTATGCCAGTGATACCTAATTGAGCTTCCAGACCAAGAAAAACTAAAACTAGTTAAAAGGTAAAAAGGAGAAGTAATTCAGTGAGCAAAGGATTAAGATACGACGCATGAGGTTCTGAGAAGCATCAGATCCTCAGGAAACTATTTCCACCAGCCCTTTTAAGCCCTGAAGGGCGCACAAGTGAGAGCTTTTCTAATACCAGTCCCAAGCTAGGCATCGCTAAAATTTGCTAAGGTCTGATTGTGTCCTACCAAAACTCCCATGTTTGAAGCTCTAATCCTCAAGTGAGGGTATGTGAAGGTGGAGATTTGGGAAGTAATTAGGTTATATTAGGTCACGAGACGAGGGCCCTCATGATGGGATTAGTGCTTTATAAAAAGAAAAAGAGACACAACATCTTTGTCTCTCTCCACCGTGTGCCCACACAGCAAGAAGGCAGCTGTTTGTAGACCAAGAAGAGAGTTCTCACCAGAACTGAGCACCGTGATGTTGAACCCCCAACCTGCAAAACTGGGAGAACTAAATTCCCGTTGTTTAAGCCACCCAGTCTAGAGTAACTGTTATGGCAGCCCATGCTAAGACAAAGTCCAAATAAATTTTAGGCCTTATCTAAGAACCTAGAGTTTCTCATTAACAACCTATTGATCCTTGTCTTCCATGAAATATCATTTTCTGTTCTCTTTCAGTATCAGCTTGTTATATATCCAATATAGAGCCACCCAGGACCTAGTTAAATAAAGCTGATAGATATAGTTTTAAGAAAAAAGATGTCATTCTAGAACCATATCAGCTCTTAGTATATTTTAACAGGAAATTTCTATTTACCCATCTTTTAAATGCTAACACTTATTTCTCTATACTACTTGATACATTTTCTGAGAGAGAGGAAAAAATATAGATAGATGATAGATAGATAGATAGATGGAAAAGATCATGACATGGGATAATAGTATATCTTAACTCAGAATAACTTCTCTATAGGTAATTAAATATTAATCATCATTATAAATGAAGTAACTATAAACGTTCTCCTTTAAATCTGTATATAGTAAGAAGGGCTAAAAATATTGCCTGTTCCTCCTTTGTGCTCTTAAGATTATTACCATATGGTTGCATCAGATGGATCCTTCAGTAACTGTATTTATCATTTACAGAAACATAGACTAAGAACCTGGAAGTTTTCAGTGGGTTGTCCAAGGGATAGGTGAGGAGGGGAAGTTTTCTAAAGGAAGACTTAGCCATCCTTGTTCAATTTCCACAGCTTCCCAGAAAGTTTTCCCTGAGGTCAGGAACTGATATTCAAAGTCCTGCACTTGATGCTAAACTAATCAAGAGCACAAGAGGTAGGTCACACTTTTAAAATTCAGAGGAAGGAAAGGGACAGAAGCCATCTGGCAGGAACATTCCCACCCCACCCCATCTTCACCACCCCCACTCAAAAAATGAGATGCTTCCATTCCTCTCTCTTTAGTATAACAACCATATTTTATTATCCGGGAATGTTTATCCCCTTGACATACAATATCTTTTGTTGCTCCCCTCCCCAAGTTACAAATAATATACCTACCATTTTTCCTTAGATTTTTGGCTTCATAAATACTATTTCTATTAACATCTTTTCATACTTCAAAATATGGAAAATTGAACATCTCAACTCAATGCTCTCTCCCTAACACTTTACAATGGAGCAAAATACTGTATGTAATCAAACCTTATGTTTGCATGTTGTTGTACAGCTTACAAAAGCTCTCATACATACTACATTTTGCTCCTCATCACAAATCTATAAGGTAAGTGGGGAAAAAAATCTTATCATTATTCATGTTCTCAGACAGAAAATTAAGTGCCTGGAAATAGTTGTTCATATTGACTCTGTGTTCTTGGATGGATGGAGGGATAGACAAGAGGGAAATAGTTGTTGAAGTTTCTGGTACAAGGTCTTACAACTATTAAGTGATAGAATTTAAATTCCTTCCAGAACTTCTCACTCTGAGTTTCTTATACCCAAATGACAACTGTTCAAGTTCTGAAATGTGACTTAGGGAGATTTAGCAACTCTTTTATATATATGTGTGTGTACACACATATATATACACACATATATGTATGTATATGTGTATATATGTACATGTGTGTGTGTGTATAGGCATTAAACATTTGGATAAAGAAAAAGAATCTAAGAAGCTTAGTATACATACCATCCACAACTTAAAACAGATAAATGTGTAAATCCAATATCTAGTAGATACCACGACAAAGGAAGATAATGAGAGAAGGATAAAAAGGAAATAATTGCATGTCATTCTTTAATGTAAGATTATACTACTAATGTGTGTCCACTTAGTGTTTAAGTTAACTAATTAATTTAAAATGGCACATGAAATGATAAAAAGTCAGTAATTCAAGGATGTACAGGAAAAAGTAAGAATTCTTCCTTTAGGGGCGCCTGGGTGGCGCAGTCGGTTAAGCGTCCGACTTCAGCCAGGTCACGATCTCGCCGTCCATGAGTTCGAGCCCCGCGTCAGGCTCTGGGCTGATGGCTCAGAGCCTGGACCCTGTTTCCGTTTCTGTGTCTCACTCTCTCTCTGCCCCTCCCCCGTTCATGTCTCTCTCTGTCCCAAAAATAAACGTTGAAAAAAAAAATTTAAAAAAAAAAAAAAAGAATTCTTCCTTTACCAAACCCTCAATCCCCCTCAAATCTCTGCCCCTCCCCCGTTCTGTCTCTCTCTGTCCCAAAAATAAATAAACGTTGAAAAAAAAATTAAAAAAAAAAAAGAATTCTTCCTTTACCAAATCCTCAATCCCCTTCCCCAGGGTCTTCTGCATCTTTTCAAGTATACATTTACAAGTATACCTCTGCACACATTTACAAGTATGCACAAACACACACACACCCTACTTTCTTTCAGTAAGAATATATATTGACATTTTTTCTAAATTAACATACACAGATCCACAAAAATCACACAGGCTTCTTCTCCACATAATGTCTTAAGATTCTCAACTATTAATTCCCCTATCATGGCATTTTTCAGAAACATATATTTTCCATGTGACTTGGAGGTGGTACTTAAGCCACACAAGCTTATTTACTTCTTTACTAGAAAGCGCATATAAAAATAAAAACCATCAAGATTAACTATGCATAGAATGAAAAATATTCCAAGAGACATGATATATTTTAAAATATGCCATTTAGCTTCCCATTATCCAAGTGAAGTCAAAATACAACACTACCAGAGTAAAACTCAGAAAATGAATTAACATCAGAGTTAACCCATCCATGTGGACTGGAAAACCAGCAAAGTCACCGTGTAAAATTTTCAAGCAGATCAAATCAGATTGGTCATCAGATTAGCCTCCAGAGTGTTAGGTGGAGGGCACACACGGAATTCCTAGAGAATTCATTAAGCCACCATACCGAAACCTATCACTGGGTATGTTTTGTGACTTAAGAAGTATTAGCAGGAAGAAACTTTTCCTTCATTGCTTTGTAACTTCTCTGACAGAGAAATAAAGGTGCAGCTTGACTTCTTCTAATAATGACAGACTAAGTAATTCCATCCAGTCTACTCACTGGACAGCTAGAAAAGTTCGACAAAATATTTAAAGAAATAGCCAACTGATGGCATCAAAGAGCTCACGATATAGATTTGCTGGGAAGGGAATCCAACTTAATACATCCAAAGTTTGGAGCAACTTCCTCCCCTGGGAACCATACCCATTCCAGGGAGGAGAGCTGGAAAGCTGAGAGGCTGAATAAGATCTGCAACAGCTTCTTAGTGCTTAGATCATGGAGACTGCTGTCCAGGGCCTATAAAAGGTTGGGGAGAGCCCTGCCAAACTCCCCTACTTTGGGCTGGGATCCCTAAAGGCTGTCTCTTAGGAGTCAGGATGAACTACAGGGAGGCCCTCAAATAGGCTGCAATTCAGGTTTGAATCATATCAGTTCCTGAGACTGGAAACAGGTGATTCTGGGCTATCAGTCTCCCTAGGTGTCCTAGAGTTCTAGCACCTCTGGGTACCTGGCAGAAACAAATAGAAATCATAACTGTTAAAAGAGATCATCATCTGTATTATCATTTGCTGCATAAAAAATTACTCCAAACTTAGTGGCTGAAAACAATAAGTATATATCATCTCATAGTTCCTATGGGGCATCAGAGATCTAGAAGCATCTTAGCTTAGTGATTCTGGCTCAGGATTTCCAACAGGCTTCATTCGAAGAGTCAGATGGGGCTGAAATCATCTAAGCTTTGACTAGGTGTGGAGGAGTCACTTCCAAGTTCACTCACGTGGCTGTTGCCAAAAGGCTTCAGTTCCTCACCATGTGACCTCTCCATAGGACTGCACACAGCATGGCTTCTGCCAGAGCAAGGGTTCCAAGAGCAAGAGAGGGAGACCCTCTCTTGGAATATGGAAGCCACAGTCTTTTTTGTTGTTGTTCTACCTTCATTCTTTTTCTTTTCTTTCTTTCTTTTTTTTAAGTATAATTGACACACAATATCCTATCAGTTTCAGGTGTACATAATCGTGTTTCAATATTTTTATATATTACAAAATGATCCACATGATAAGTCTAGTTACCATCTATCACTATACAAACTTATTACAATATTATTGACTATATTCCCATGCTGTACTTATATCCCATGACTTATTTATTTTATAACTGGAAGTTTGTACCTCTTAATCTCTTTCACCTATTTCATTTACCCCTTAAATCCTTACCCCCTCTGGTAACCAACAGTCTGTCTCCTGTATCTATGAGCCTGCTTCCAGTCTTTTTTTTCATTTGTTATTTTTCAGACTCTACATATAAGAAAAGTCATATGGTATTTGTCTTTCTCCATCTGATTTTATTTCATTTAGCATAAGACCCTCAAAGTCCATCCATGTTGTCATAAATGGCAACATTTCCTTCTCCTTTATGGCTCAGTAATATATATATCACAATTTCTTAATCCATCTACCCATTAATCTATGCATCTATTCATCTTAGGTTGCTTCCATATCCTGGCTATTGTAAATAATGCTGAAATTAACATGGGAATGCATACATCTCTTCCAACGGGTGTTTTCATTTTCTTCAGATAAATACCCAGAAGTGGAATTGCTGTATCATATAGTAGTTCTATTTTTAATTTTTTGAGAAACCTCCATAGTGTTTTCCATAGTGGCTGCACCAATTTACATTCCCACCAACAGTTTACAAGGGTTCTCTTTGTCCACATCATTACCAATACCTGTTATTTTTTGTCTTTTTGATAATGGTGTGACTGGTGTGAGACAGTATCTCATTGAGGTTTTGGTCTGCATCTGCCTGATGATTAATGATATTGAGCTTTTTTTCATGTGCCTATTGGCCATATGCATGTCTTTTTTTGAAAAATGTCTGTTCAAGACGTCTGCCCATTTCTAAATCAGGTTGTTTGTTTTTTGATATTAAGTTGAGTAAGGTCTTTATATATTTTGGATATTAACACATTATCAAATGCGTGATTAACAAATATTTTATGTAAATTGTCTTTTCGTTTTGTTGCTAATTTCCTTCACTGTGCAAGTTTTTTAGTTTGATGTAGTCCCACTTGTATATTTTAGCTTTTGTTGCCCTTGCCTGAGGACATTGATCCAAAAAGAAAAATACTGCTAAGACCAATGTCAAAGAGCTTACTGCCTATGTTTTCTTCTAAGAGTTTTATTCTAGGTCTCAAGTCTTACATTCAAGTCTTTAATCCTTCATTCTTTACTTTATTTTTTATATGGTATAAGATAGTGGTCTAGTTTCATTCTTTTGTGTGTAGCTATCCATTTTTTCATTCCAGCATTTATTAAAGAGACTCTCCATTCCCCATAGTATAATCTAGCCTCCTCTGTCATAGATTAATTGGCTGTATGTGTGTGGGTTGATTTCTGGGCTCTCTATTCTATTCCATTGATCCATGTGTCTATTTTCATGCCAGTACCATACTGTTTTGATTACCATGGCTTATTAATATAGTCTGAAATCAGAAAGCATAAAGTGAGTTATAATCTAATGTCAGAAGTGACATACCATTACTTCTGCCATTTTCTGTTAGTCAAAATTGACTTATTAAGCCCAACCTACACTCAACAAAGGAGACTACACAAGGATAGAGTCACAGGGACCGTCTTTGAGCCTGACTGCCTCATCACCCTAAGACTCCAATTACTTTTACAAACAGTTCTGAAAATACAATAGCCACATACAATCATAGATAACAAGAAATACAAGATAAAAGTCAGAAAGAAAATGCAATAGAAACAATGGACAACAGCAAAGTTCCAGATATTGGAGTCGAGTTGTCAAGGCTTTAAAAACTGTATATCTATTTTGCTCATGGAGAACAAAAATGAAACAAAACAACCAAAAAAAAATGATGAATTTTCACATATAACTCTAAACCAAAAAAATAAAGCCCTACAGTTCTACTTCCAGGTATGATGCACATCCCTGATGCAACCAGGACTAGATTTACTGTTTTCTCATTAGCAACTAAAAAGCTAGACAAAACACAGGAAGCAACATTTTTTGAGTTGTGATCCCTAAGCAGAGAGAAGCAATGCGATTGTTACAATCACCCAGTGTAGAGGCTGACAGAAGACACAAAACCAAGACTCTCTGAAAGAAATGACAGATTCTTTTACTCACGGCAAAAGCGGTAGTCATCACGTCAACATATTCATGTCAGTTTCCCATGACCAATTAGGGTGAAGTGGAAGGCCAGAGGATGCCTACATAGGCAGGGGGCTGCTTTACAGAAGAGGGACACTGAGCTTCAGAAGCCCGTTGTTTTAGATCCTGCTCTTTGTTCTCTTTTTTTTTTTTATGTTTATTTATTTATTTTGAGAGATCAACTGTGAGTTGGGGAGAGGCAGAGAGAGAGGGAGAAAGAGAGAATCCCAAGAAAGCCCCACACTGTGAGTGTGGAGCCTGATACAGGGCTCAAACTCACAAACCGTGAGATCATGACCTGACCTGAAGTCAGACACTTAGCCAACTGAGCCATCCAGGGGCCCCAGCCTGCTCTTTGTTCTGAACGGAGACATTACCTCATCTTTCCAGGTTACTTGCTGCAAACACAGCCTGATAAATAACCTAAGTAAAGAGTCAGGACCCTGCATTTTTGGCTTACCCAGCAAGATATGTAGGGAAGCTGACCTAGTCTATGTCTAAGTAAATTTCATCAAAGTGAAGCATGTTAGCTGGGTCAGAATTATAGCTCTAAAAACTGAATTATTCTTTGTCAGCTTAAGAAGACAGACTGTTTATACTCAATGCTTCTTAATCAAATAAGAGAATTACTGAGAATTACTGCTAGAGCTTAAGCAATTGATCCAATGCTTTTACTTCTTTAGCTCAAGAAATATAGGTAGTATATATCATATTTTTATACAAAAGGGAATTTAGGACTTAGCTATTACCATAATTCCTTTTTTACTACAACTTCCTTTTCTAGCATATAAGTAATACTTAACCAAAAAAATTCTTGGCTTTGTTGAAAGTTTAACTACCTTCTCTTCCCATATTCACAGGTATTAAATGTTGTAAACAGATACTTTGTCAGTGTCTGATACATCCTCCAAGTATTTACTATAACATCTATGAAAGTTACACAATATTGCTGATTTTTTAAAATTTAAAGAAAATCCACAGCAAGAGAAAGTCCCAATTGCATCCAGAGATCATTCTAACTAATCTGGTATACATTTAAAAAAAAAAAAAAAAGAAGATTGAAATTTGTTCATGAAAATAAAATCTATTCATGTTTATGGAGTGTATTAGTACAGAATAAAAAGTAACTTATAAGTTTGATACACCATAAATGTGCTGGCTGTTGAGTTGTCTGATACTCTGATAGAGTTCATACTATTATGTTACATATTTAACTTGAGTCTTGTACAAGTAAGGGAGTATTGCCAGGCATAAAATGATATGTGATAGTACTTACTAACAAAATAAGGCATATCTCAATATTTTATTCTTATTGATATTATATTTTAAATGGCTTTAATTCTCTATATATGTATATTTATGTGTATATGCCTATATTTATATATATACACATATACACACATATATATACATATAGGCATACATATATATATATATATATGTATGTATATATATACACTCTGTAGCCATCAGAGCCAATTGAACATGGAAACTCATCTTTTAAAATTGCTAAAATACTAAAAATATTCAAGAGACGTATTAGCCAACTTTTAAGAAGGAGTTTGCAGAAATGTCAAAAATGTAAAAAATATTTATAAGTTACTCTAAACTAAGCAGTATAATTATTTCTAAGAATAATACTTAAAATATGTACATGTTTCTGGAAAAAAGTTTAATGAAAACAGATATTTACAGGTTAAAATATAATTCAAATGCATGATGAAAATGATACTTAAAGGTAATTTTGAAGAAATCATTTATAAAGAAAATAGTCTTTTTATAAAATATGTGAATTTCTATAAATTGGACTTGTTTAAAGTAAGGCTCTATCTTTATATATGCTTTATAAATGCTTACAGAGTGATATTCAATATCACAATCCCTGAAGTCTGATGAAATCATTCTGTCATATGCTTATGCCAAGATTATTGAATAAGCATGAAAAAATTTTGAAGATATATGCACATTTAGTCATTGTGTTGTGTAATATCTGGCAGGTACACATTTAGATTAGTTTGACGAGGTAAAGTTTGTTTTAATGCCTGACCATCATTATCCTAAAACCAAAACCTCATCTGCCTGCTATCCTGTGTGATGTCCACAGTCTTCCATGATTAGTTGTTTCATATGCAAAGGATTATTAAATGTGAGCAGTACTCCAGCTGGACATTCTTACCCAATGACCAGAGATTTTAATTGCACATACATGTTTCATGAGCAGTAATATCACATTTTAAATGTTTTAGCATGTTTCTTCAGCTCATCTCTATACAATTCATAAAACAATCAAGATTATAATATGCAGCAAGAGTGAATGCATAAGCTATAATCACATATTATTACACATAGAAAAGTGTAAGCCATTTTATTTTAAAAGTTTTCCAGGACTTTCTTAGAGCACTTATGTCACTTAAGCTCCCTAATGCAGAATTTTCTGCCTAAGAATCATGATTTTGCCTGGCCAATTCTCTACATTAAGTTTCCAATTTATTCAATGGACATTTTTCCATATGAATGTTTTCATTAAAATTCTCATTTGCCCTATAGTATAGTATTACATTTGCTCTAAAGTCATGCACTGATGGAATATCATTTTAATTTATGTTATAATGACATCCAGTTAAATAAAATGAGATGCATCTATTCCATAACATTGCTTCATTGCTACGGATACAACGAAGTCTTTAAAAGGAAAATCCTATATTCATTAACTCATTCATAGAATTATTCACTGATTCCTTCTCTGAATACCAGGTATCACCTACCTCCAGTAAACCTAGTAGTAACACTACTAGACTTTAAACCATTCATTAATATACCAAAGATTTATTGCCTACTATCTTCCGGGCTTTGGTCTCCTAAAACTAAAACGGTAGAAATGCAAAAGAATAACACAGGGTGTTAAGTGCAATAATTAAAAGATCCCAAATTTATTTATTTATTCAGTGTCTCCTTCAAGTACTAATTGAAAGTGGCCTAAAAATGGCCTACAAAAATATATACAACATAGAAGAATAGAAATACATACATTAGAGAGCTGAGACTAAGAAAAAAATGTGGGTAAATGAGAAGGAAACAGTAAAGCCAACCATAACAGTGCTATAACTTACTGTACATTGCTAATACAGGCACAAAACAGCACAATTCTACCGAAGAAGATTTTTCAGTATTTAGCAAAATAAAAACATCTACCAAAATTATATATAATGAAAAGCACACTTTGATCTAGTAGTCCCACTCTGAGGACTTATCTTATAGCTAAATCTCACAAGTACATAGTGACATATGAAAAAGGTTACTCACTGCAACATTGTTTGTAATACCAAATGATAAGGAATAACCCAAGCCCATGAATGAACTCTGGTTAAATAGCATATAGCACTTCTACTCAGTGAAAAACCTTCCTGTGCTCAAATAGAGTGAGAAAAATCACTGTGCACTGAAATGAAAAATCTCCAGATTTGACTTTGGGTAAAAAAAGCAAGATGTAGAAGAACACGCACGCACACACACACACACACACACACACCCCACCCTTGGTGAGGAAAGAAAGGAAGGGAAGAATATACGTTTATGCTTGCTTGTATCTGCATAAAGAAACGCTAGAAAGACTCGTAAGAAACTAATGTAAGAGATATATAGGGGGTGAGGGTGATTCATGAGTTGGTTGGGCACAGACTTGAGTGGGGGGAAACCTCAATATATAAATTTCTATATTGTTTTTACTTTTAGACATCATAAATATAGTATCTATTTTAAAAAGAAAAACATATACTAGGCAATAGCATATAATTGCTAGAAGAAAACTTCAAAGTAGCCCTGAATTTCCTACAGGTCAAATCAAATGGAGAAACTGTTTCAGGAATCAGAGACTCCAATTTGAGATTTGAAAGGAGTTTCTCTGCCGTATACTCACTAATTGGACAGTGTGT
Source organism: Prionailurus bengalensis (assembly GCF_016509475.1). NCBI lineage: Eukaryota > Metazoa > Chordata > Mammalia > Carnivora > Felidae > Prionailurus > Prionailurus bengalensis. Next base: position 73,444,935 of record NC_057344.1, on the reverse strand, counting down.
GATTTAGTGAATGATAATATCAGCAACATCTTTTAAGCACACATTTAGGAGGTTTCCAGTCATGCCCCTGCTGAAAACTCCAATGCCCTTCCACTGTATCAGAACAAATCCACACCTCTCCCTACGGTCTGTGATGCCCTACATAACCTGGCCCCTACCTATCCCTTCTACCACGTTCCCCTGGATCATGAAGCTCCAATCACACTGGTCTTCGTTCTGAGCCCTGACCACACCAGCTCCTACCTGTCTCAGTACCTTTGTACTTACCGGTCCTTTCTGCCTTCGATGCTATTCACCCAGGTGTGGCACAGCCACCTCCCTCTCACCATTCAGGCCTCAGCTGGAATCCCACCCTCTTAGAGAAACCTTCCCTCTCTGCTCTCGCTGAAGGAGCACCATCTTGCCTCCAGCCACTCTAGTCCATCACTACGCTCTGTATTCTCTATAACATTTAATACAGTTTATTTTTTCATTATTTTAATTTTCTGACTTCTCCCCCAAGAAGACACCCTGAAAACTGTTCACTACACTATCCTGTATCTCCAGTGACTTGACCAGGTCTTGGAACATAGTGGATGGCCAACAAGTATTAGCTGAATGAATGAGTAAGTGACAAAGAATGAGAGAATGAAAGAAGGAAGCAAAGGGAAGAATGGAGGGAGAGAAGAAAGAGGAAGGAAGGAATTTTGTAAAACTCAAAAATCACCAAACTTTGGCAAATAATAAGTAAGATCTGTCAGCAAACACTGTTATTACCTCACATAATGTGTTTACACATCAATGGCTTATGCACAATTTTCAAACATTGTTAGTTAGGTCCCTGAGTGTTTTGGTGGTGGTAGGTAGTGGGGTTTTCTGTTTTTGTTTGTTTCTCTAAGTCCCTCTTTGTTTTATTTCTAGTTTTACAATTTTTTTAATTGAGGTACAGTTGACCTACAATATTATACAGTTGACCCTTGGGCAACATGGGCTTGAACTGCACAAGTCCACTTAGACATGGACCTTTTTTGATTCATACAGTACTATAAAGGTATTTTCTCTTCCTGATTATTTTCTTAATAACATTTTCTTTTCTCTCGCTTACTTTATTATAAGGATACAGTGTGTGACACATACAACACACAAAATATGTGGTACTTGACTCTTTATGTTATCAGCAGGGCTTCCATTCCACAGTAGGCTGTTCACAGTTAGGTTTTCATGGATCCAGAAGTTTACACAGATTTCCAATGGGCAGAGGCCACTGCTCCTAACCCCTGTGTTGTTCAAGGCTCAGCTGTATGAGATTCAACTGTACAGGAGGGCCTAAAGTTTGATACCACTGTATATGTAGTCATTCATCTAACAAGCCTTGTATATTAAACGAAAACAAAAACAAAAAAAACATACTGGGGATAGGAGTGCCTGGGTGGCTCAGTCGGTTGAGCATCTGACTCTTGATTTCATCTGAGGTCATGATCTCACAGTTCATGGGTTCGAGCCCTGTGTCTGGCTCTGCACTGACAGCATGGAGCCTGCTTAGATTCTCTTTCCCTCTCTCTCTGCCCTTCTCCCACTCACTCTCTATCTCTTTCTTTCAAAATAAATAAATAAACATGGGGGGGGGGGGACTCATACTGGGAACATCCTAAGAGTGTCACTACCCCCTGGATTTAAGTTTGATTCATAATGACTTTGTTTTTCAAAGCAGTCTTCTCCCCCTCAAAAATTAATAAAGCAGGACTAAGGATTCTTTTTTTTTTAATTTTTTTATGTTTTTTTTTTAATTTATTTTTGAGAGAGAGAGAGACGGAGTGTGAGAAGGGGAGGGGCAGAGAGACAGAAATACAGAATCCGAAGCAGGCTCCAGGCTCTGAGCTGTCAGCACAGAGCCCAACACAGGGCTCGAACTCGTGAACCACAAGATCATGACCTGAGCCAAAGTTGGCTGCTTAATCAACTGAGTCACCCAGGCACCCCATGGACTAAGGATTCTAAAGGGAGATTTTATCACCACACTTTTCCATTGTAACTTTCATTGTAAACTTGGTAATATTTGGTCAACGTTAACTAAAGATCATTTTGGTATAGATGGAGTTTCACATTCACCTAAATTTAGTCAACCACACCTAGAAATCAAGAGAAGTGACCTAGAAAAGGATCTTCTGGACTACTGGGTTTCTGTAGCTGGGCCACAGAAGATTCTAACATCAAAACTTAACTTTCGTCCAGCCATTCACAGTGGTTGAATAGAAGAAGCCTACAAATGGTTTCTATGTTTGGCCCAGAACTTAACATACATTTATTTATGTTATTTATGTTGTTTGTTTGCTTGTTTGTTTATTATATCTGTGCTGGCTGGATCTTACAACCATTGCCATGTGGCTTCACAGCACACTGACTTGCTTAAAGTTACACATTAAAGATGTCTCAACTCCACAGCGTCTCTGACAGCCCAGTTTTGTATCAGAACGACTCCATTGTCTACACAATGTGTTAAATTACTCATACAAAGATTACTCCCTATTATTTGCATCTGTTAAGGCTTATGTGTTTATTTATTCCAGCACAGGTCTGAAATAAATTACGCTTAAGAAAAATGTGTTCCTGATAATGCTCTTTTCATATCACAGCATGAGAGCAACTGGTGTGAAAGCCTTCTCACTTAGATCAAACTGTGCTTTCCTTGATTTTCAAGGTTGGCTGTAAAAAAGAGCTAAGTTTCTAATGGAGTTGGAAATGATTTACCTTAGTACCTTGCTGGCTGTCCTCAATCACGGATGATTTTCACTTTTCAGTGAAAACCTCCTGAGATCCACTGACCCTTCTGAGACACATCTGCGCAAATCTAACAGGACAGCAGTCTCAGGGAGCAAACATCTCTGCCATCACTAGAGCCGAAGCCTCATCACGGTCACGTGCACTGCATTAGTTCTACATCTTTTCCATTCTCTAAACGTTAGGGAATGCTTTAGAGTCTGAGACTGAACTCTTCCCTGGAAAAGTAATTCTTATTATTGCAAATCTCTGCTAAACCTTCACTAAAGATGTAGGGCAAAAAAAAAAAAAAAAAATACTAGCAGAAGCAGAGACTAGATAGGCTCATCGTCCAGATTTCAAAGCTGATGCACATTTTGGTAGGTGACGTGAACAGTGCTGGAGCTTTCAGACTGAAAAATGTAATCATGTTCTTATTTTAATAGTGATGCCATTAAGGATTCCACTGAAAATGCGGTATATCTTATGTTCTGTGAGTGTGTAGCAAAAACAACTTGCTATTTAAAGTACAGCTCTGGGCAAAGAAGGTGGTTTGGACTGCGCAAAGTTATTAATTAACATGACAGCAAACCTTCAGGACATGAAGCCACAAAGCAGCTCTCTGGCCGGATGTCAACAGTGTCACACATATGTAAATAATCCACAGTTTTAAAAGACCCTTTGCTCTTCTATGCTTTATCCCCTTGACAGTAACACTCTGTACTGAGATCTCTTCCAAGTCTAACATTTGTGCTTACAGGACAGTATGAAAGTAATCTTGGTTCCAGTTACTTTTTTTCTAAATCTCACAGTAATAACATCATCCCAGAAGTGAGTTCTGTCACATTCCTAGAGACAAATCAGACTATGGTCAGCATGTCAATCCACTGTGGCCTTACCCAAGCAGGGAGCACTAAAGGTAAACTAGAATGTCTGGTGAGCATACCCACATGTTCTAGTGTTATAGGTGTATTTTTAAACACCACCTTTTCTATCAACATATTAGAAAGTCCCCATTCTCCCCCTAGAGTTTTGGCATATGAAACTCTTAGAAGACATCTTCTTGACTTACTGTAAGAGAAAGATTTTACTCTTACTAACGTGTCAAAAATTTAATGCATTTTATAATGTTGTTTTTCAAATGGGCAGCTGACACTGATGGGAACAGGTAGGCTCTGAACAACTGCCTTGGATCTCAAAACTGATATGAAATGACATGTGCCAGAGATGATCCAATTCTGCCTGAAGTACACCTACACCCACACACCTCACACCCACACACTTCACACATACACACATCTCACACACGCGCCTCACACACACACACACACACACACCCCTCACAATATACACACACACCTCACCGCACACACACCTCACACACACAAACCACACACACCACACACACAACTCACACACACACCTCACACATACACACACACACACACACACCTCATACATACACACCTCACACACACACAAAATAAAATCTCTCCCTACTAATAAAAGCTGCTTCGTTATATTAATAAATTTCAGTTAAAAACCAAATGTGAATACCTTTCAATAGTATATATATATATATGTTCAATATCAGCTAACTTATTTTAATAATTAAGTAAAATTAATCCACATAATGTAATGGAAAACAGCACTACACCTGACTAGAAAAGGTGATTTATAGCCCTGGTTCAACTCCTGCTTTGCTGGGTTATCCTGGATAAACAATGGCACCACCCCAAGCCTACAAAAATGAGGGAGGTTGCCTAGATCGATTCTGTCACCTCTTCAGTCACTGCTCCAGATAATCTAAGACCATGGTTACTTCAAAGCACTTTTTCAGTGCAGGGGGTTCTACTGACCAGTCCACCTCCAAGTAAAAGAAACACTGGCCACCATGACCATGACCCTGGGCTCTGTATGTCTGGACATCCAAGTTCCCCCTGGATGGCGAGGAGGGTGCTTCCTCATGGGGTGCAGCAATAATCCCACTGAACTAAGCTTCGGTTGACGTTTGGTCACGTCAGTCTCCTGGAGCCAAGTGACCAACGGCAAGGAAAAAAGTTACCATCTTGACAGGACTCACTGCCCCTGATCATGATGAGGAGGCAGAGCTGGTATCATACAATGAGGATGGGGGAGGAAAGCCTTGCCACTCAGGAAATACACAGAAATGTTTTTCGGTACTGCCTCGCCCAATTTTGATAGTAAATGGGCAGGAACAGCAGATATAGCCTGAGAAGGGTTACGGCAGAGACTCAAGACTCCTCAGGGATGGAGAGCTGGGTCGCAGCACCTTGACCAAGAGGGGTGCCAGCCAAACACGAGGTGGTTCCAGAATGGGCAGTAGAAGAGGGAGGTGCTGGGTATCATTACAGTAAGAAAACCAGCCGCAGCAAGCAGGGTTAGGACTTCTCCCACTTATCTTCTATTTTAAGCTTCCCCAGTGAAAGAAACAAATCACAGGGTTGGAGGGGCAGTTCCCACATGGGATCAACTTATTATAGGAGGAAGTGGGCCCAGAAAGCACAAGGGGTGCTATATTTCCTTGTACTGCCCTAACAAAGTCCCTCAAACTGCGTGGCTTTGAACAACAGGGACTTAGTCTCTCACAGTTCTGGAAGGGTGCCAGAAGTCTGAAGTCAAGGTATCAGCAGGGCCACACTCCCTCTGAAGGCTCCAGGGAACCATCCTTCCTTGCCTTTTCTCCCTCCTAGGAGCTCCAGCATTTCTTGATGCGTGGCAGCATAACTCAGTCTCTGCCTCCTTCTTCCCACAACCTTCCCCACTGTGTGTCAAACCTCCCTCTCTCTTCTCTTCTGACACCAGGTATTGGATTTAAGACCTACCCATCCAGTATGATCTCATCTCGAGAGCCTTAACTGACACGTGCAAAGTCCCTATTTCCAAATAAGGTCGCACTCACAGGAGATCTGAGTGGACGGTAGGATATGTCTCTCAGAGTCCCCTGCAGGCCCCAGACACTCATTCCTTCAGTTGCTGGAGCCCTGGCAGTGCAGTCTCTAGCCGGAAATTGCCCTGAGCTCAAGAGAACTGCCTCACCCACTGCAATGCCCCTTCCCAAGACCCAACGCAGAACAGATCTGAAGGGCTCCTCAAGCCAGAGCTGCGTAGAAGATAGGCTGAGGTCAGTGCAATATCTACATCATGTTTCACCATCTCCTTCTGCTCGTCCCTGCCTTCCGAGTGTTGTTCCCAACAGCCCTCCCCAAGAGATTCCCTCCATGCAAGCCTCCTTCTCAGCATCTGTTTCCAGGGAATGGGATCTGAGACACTCTGCCACTTACTAGCTCCAGAACTTTGGACAAAATATGCAACCTCTCCACTCCTAAGTATTCTCACCCACAGAACGGAGGTGATAATGGTGCCTTCTGTGTAGGGTATTGTGAGAATGAACAAGCTAATTCACGCAAATCTCTTAGAGCACTGCCCGGCACATAGTAAGTATCAATAAATGTTTATTACAAGCTCTTATTAACACTATGTTTTCTTCTGCAGGGAAAACATTCATTAAGGAATGAATAGATTTTTGTATTAACATTTTTTCAGCTTTCTGTAAGTTGTAAATCAGTAAAACAATGAAACTGAAAGCAATAAGTTATAGTTTACATTACATTCTGATATTCGATTATAATAAAATTAATATGTTAACACTTTGAAAGATCACTATTACATTATCATAATTTCCAGGTTTAATTATTTTTCAGCATGGGAATTCTTCATAAATAACAAAGGAACGAATGTACTTAACTCCCATAAACTCAATATTTACTCCAAATTTAATATGTCAAACCCAACAAAATCAAAAAGGAAAAAAAAACTACAATTTAAGCTGAAGCCTTGAACTACACACAACAAACTGATGGTTACCAAAGGGGAGGTGGTGGGGGGTGGGTTAAATAGGTGAAGGGGAGTTAAGAGTACACTTATTGTGATGAGCACTGAGTAATGTATAGAATTGTTGAATCACTATATTGTACACCTGAAACTAATAGAACATAGCGGAATTAAAATAAGTTTAAAAAATAATAAACAGAACCTTTGCTGTATCAGAATAGCTCTGGATCTTACATATCAATACAATAGAATTATGTGCATCAAAGCTAGAAATCAACCCTTGGACAGCAAGATAAACTTAAGGGTAGGTTTATGTAGTTGATAGGCTGAAATCTTTTTTTTTATGTTTATTCATTTATTTAGAGAGAGAGCGTGCACACGCACGTGTGAGGAGCAGGCGCACGTGAGAGTGCACACGCACATGAGGAGCAGAGAGAGCGAATCCCAAGCAGGTAGACCGACACAGGACTGGATCCCACAAACGGTGGGATCATGACCTGAGCAGAAAGCAAGAGTCAGATGCTTCACCCACTGAGCCACCGAGGCACCCCAGTTAGGCTGAAATCTTAAAGGAATAAATTAGCCACACTTTTCTGCATACAATGCAGTCGTATCTTGAATTAGTTTTTCTAAGGATGTATCATCCGTGGCCATGTCCAATCTCATTATTCGTTAGCACAAGATAAGCAAGTCAATGTAAATAAGGAAAATTAATCCTGCAGACAGAGAAGACTTATATTCCATTTGTTGGTACGTAGTAAATATTTCCTGCATTGCTTTGTGCAGAACTCACCCAGTCCTGTAAGAACACTCCTAAGAATAATGGGTGGCTGAGTTTCTATGTCTCCACTTGTGAGAAGTAGTTGTGACTTTTTAATTGCTCTCTATGTGCAAGTGTTTGACGTAATGTTGGATTCTCAACATAACCCTTCAGAGTAAATATTATCCCATTTTCTAGATGAATAAAATGAGATTCGAAGAACACAGCTTATAATATGCAGAGCCAGACAGACTCAACTCAATCTGTATTCTTTCCTCTTAGTATTTCCCACTGAGCATATAACTATTAATAAGTCAGCTCATATTCTGCTTGAAAGGATTTGGAAAAGTGCTTTACAATACTGGCATTCCTCCAAAAAAAAAGAGGAAATATATCTACTGTAATTGTTCTTTTTTTTTTTTTTCATTTCAAACTGGTTTGTTTATTTTTCAAGTTAGAGAGTAGACAGAATATACTAAAAAGTTAAAATACTGCTATATCCTCAAATCAGTTCCTTATTTCTTTGGATAATAATAAGTTAATGACAAGTTAACTTTAATGACAAGCTAAAGGACTCACCAATATATTGTTAACTTGAGACATTTAAGAAGCAAAAAGACTAGTAGTATTTCTGCAAACATGCAAAATTCATAGCCTCATATTCTGAGAGTAAAAAGAGGCACTGACACAGATGTTGTTTTTTACATGAAATGAGAAGTGTGTGGTACTAAATTACAACATAAAAAGGATATTCACTGTCTTACTGTATTATAATGTTTATGGTAGATGTTTCAATGACAGCATTGCTTTGCAGAAAGTCACCAGAACGCTGTAGAATATGCTCAATTCCTGAAGCAGTCAACACTCATTTACGTGGGTACCAGGCAGGTCATTTCACTTTATCACTGAACAAATCTCACTGTTATTATGTGCTGGGCATTTTAGTAAGCACTTAGCGGGAAGAAAGACAGGTAAGGCCTCTCTTGTGAAGCTTATAATGAGAGCAGATCCTATACAAGTTACCTGTGTGAGGCATGCTACAAAAGAGGTTTACTGCATAATGCATATAATCCTGCTTATAAGACAGGACTTAATTAATAGTGGTGACTTTGGGACTTAGATGGTCAAGGAAAGCTTCCTAAGGACATGATATTTTCAAGGAACAAGTAAGAGTAGTGGGGGAAGAGAGACCCACAGCAGAGAGGACAAAGACAGGACATTTCAAGCAAAGGGAAGAACCAATGTCTTAGTTCAGGCTGCCATAATAAAATACCATGGACTGGCTGACTTAAAAAAAAAACAGAAATTCATTTCTCATCATTCTGGAGCTGGAAGCCTGAGATCAGAGGGCCAGCATAGTCTGGTCCTGGTGAGAGCCCTCTTCCTGCCTTACAGACACCCACCGTGTCCTCCCAAGGTGGGGAGAGCAAGCTCTGGCCTCTTCTTCCTTTTTTTTTTTTTAATTATAAATCATTCAATTTATTTAAACTAAAAAAAAAAAGTTCACTCATTTCTCCCACCCCCACCCCCTGCCTCTGGTAACCATCAATCTGTTCTCTGTAGGAGCTCAGTTTGTTTTCTGTTTGCTTTTTGTTGTTGTTGTTGTTGTTGTTTTGTATGTTTTTTAGATTCCACATATAAGAGAGATCATATGGCATTTGTTTCTCAGCTTATTTCACTTAGCATAATGCCTTTAAGGCCCATCCTTGTTGTTGCAAATGGCAGGATTTCATTCTTTTTTAACGACTGAATAATATTCCATTGTGTGTGTGTGTGTCTGTGTGTATATACTACAATTTCTTTATCCATTCATCTGTTGATGGACACTTAGGTTGTTTGCATATCTTGGCTATTGCAAATAATATGGGAATGAACATGGAGTGCAGATATCTTTTCAAGTTAGTGCTTTGGTTTTCTTCAGATAAGTACCCAGAAATGGAATTGCTGGATCATAAAGCAGTTCTATTTTTAATTTTTTGAGCAATCTCCATACTGTTTTCCATACTGGCTGCATCAATTTCCATTTCCATTAACAGAACACAAGGCTACCCTTTTCTCCACATCCCTGCCAACACTTGTTACTTCTTGTCCTTTTGATATCAGCCATTCTAACATGTATCAAGTGATAGCTCATTGTGGTTCTGATATGCATTTCCCTCATGATTAATGATGCTGAGAATCTTTTCATGTACCTGTTGGCCATCCATATGTCTTTTTTAAGAAAATGTCTGTTCAGATTGTCTGCCCATTTTTTAATCAGATTGAGTTTTATGAGTTTTCTTTGTATATTTTGGATATTAGCTCCTTATCAGATACATGATTTGCAAATATTTTCTCATTCAGTAGACTGCCTTTTCATTTTCTTGCTCATTTCCTTTGTTATGTCTTCATCTTATAAGAACACTAATCCCATTGGGTAAGGGTACCCTCATGACCTCATAACTTAGTTACCTCCCAAAGGCCCCACCTCCAAGTACCATCACACTAGAGAGTTAGGGCTTCAACACAGGAGTTGGGGGTGGGGGGCAGAAACAAACATTCAGTCCAAAACACAGAGTGAAGGGCTAAAGTGAAAAGGAGCCTAGTGATTTTGTGAAATATGAAGGAATTGAGGAAAGTTACTTGGAACAAGGAAAGAAAGGCAGGCAGAATGGATTAAGGAAGGATTTTGAACTTAATCTTACAACCAATGCAACATCACTGAAGACTTTAAAGTATGAATAATATAATCAGATCTGTGTTACAGATGATTTTGAAAGAAACTAATCATCAAAGGAAATGTCAGATTCTATCTGATACATGATAAGAAGGCAATGTACTTAGTAAAAGTTAATTGTGACATGCTTGGGCTCAGAACCTTGACTTACAAAAAGAGAAACATAGCAAAATGAATTTCTACTTAGACAAAAGTTTCTCAAACAAAACAAAGAAAAAAAAAGAGACAAGGAAATAGAGTCTTAAATACAGAGGACAAACTAGTGTTTGCCAGGGCGGGGATGGGGGGGGGGGGGAGTGGTATGCGTATATGGGCAACACGGATTTAAAAAATTATCTGGAATGGTATTTAAAACTTGGTCTTAATGAGCCTCGCTGGTTGGTTGCATTTGGACAGGGCTTGCAAAGAACCGATTTTCCTCAAATGGGTCACTGTGAGTTATTTTTCCTTGGTTTCTCAGCCAAACCCAATGGTGGAAATATTATCAGATAACTCATAAAGTTGACTTCTATTACTACATTTTCATAATTTGTTCAATTATTATTATAGAGTGATAAATACATGAAATTATTTGTTGAGTCTAGGTAAAACTAAAGTACACTTAAATGATCTCAAACTGTTAACATTCATTACAATTAACACGAATTAATCTATGAAACACTGAATCAGTAAACCTTGTAGTTGAACACACTAGCTGCTACTCAGTCATAATCTAATATAAACAGAACACAATTCTATAGGCTTTATTTTCAAAAGGCTTTTACCAGTAAGCCTTACTCATCTGAATCTCATGGTAATTAATAGAAATTTGAGTTTAAGGAAAGAGTAGAAGTTATGCTTCTGGTATGACCAAGTACACTCCAAAACACCTAATCTTTTGCATGTAACAACCAGAAACTCTAAATAAGATAGAAAAAAAATAGCTGAAGATTCCAGGAACTGAATACAAGTAGTCAGATATTCACAAGGGATCAAAAAAATTGGAAGACTGGACTGACATAAAATGTGTTTCCCATTTTTAAGTGTAATTTATTATTATTATTATTATTATTATTATTACTATTACTATTATTTTAGCTTATTGCCTCAGGACAGGTATCAGTCAAGGCATCATTCGGGGTGACCAGTGCACCAATAGAAACACACTCTTTCTGAATTGAAGAACCTTAACTCAGAACTCAGGCAACCATAGCCATTAGAAAGTGTAAAGAAAAATCCCAGATAAGAGAAAGCTCTCTAGGCAAGCCCCAAATTCTGTATATAAACTCTGCCCAAATCTCTCACTGACCCTGCACTACATACGGGTGGGGCAGATTGTAAATAACCCAGGTGAGAAAAAATAGAACTGAACTGAGATTTGTATTGGCACCAGGAGTTTGCAGTTTTGGTCTGACCAAGTTAACTGCCTGTTAAAACAAAAATATCAATACTATTCAGAAGAATATAACAGAATCCAGAATCTCCACAATAATATACACAATGTCTAGAATATAATGCCAAATTATTTAGCATATGAATAACTAGGAAAATGTGATTTATTCCCAATAGAAAAGAAAAAAAAAAGTCAACCCAGGATGATCCAGATGTTGGAACTCACAGACAATGGCTGTAAGGCAGCTATTATAGTGGAAGATTATTCATTACTCTGGTAATGAATGAAAAGATAGTGAATATCAGCAAAGAAACAGAAACAATAAAATAGACCAAAATGGAAATTCTAAAAATGAGTAAAACAACATCTAAAATAAAAAAATTGTTGGGGCGCCTGGGTGGCGCAGTCGGTTGGGCGTCCGACTTCAGCCAGGTCACGATCTCGCGGTCCGTGAGTTCGAGCCCCGCGTTGGGCTCTGTGCTGATGGCTCAGAGCCTGGAGCCTGTTTCTGATTCTGTGTCTCCCTCTCTCTCTGCCCCTCCCCCGTTCATGCTCTGTCTCTCTCTGTCCCAAAAATAAATAAACGTTGAAAAAAAAATAAAAAAATAATTGTTGGATGTGCTTAACAACAGATTGGATATGAAGACAGTGAACTTGAAAATAAAGCCACAGAAACCATCTGATCTGGAGAACAGAAGGAAAAGCATTGAAAAGGAAAATGAAGATTACCTCAAGGCATCAGATCGAAAGGTTTAACATATATGTATTTGGAGTCTCAAGAACAAAGAATAGAAAGAATGAGGCAGAAAAAGAAATTTTAATAGAGGAAAAGCAGCCTCTAGAAAGATTCATCTTTATACATGGAATAAGCCTAATTTTTTCATTTTAAGAAAATAGAACAGTTATCTTCACCAATTACAGATGAAAGTAATAATTGCACTTCACATGTTAAAATGTATTTAGAGAAATAATAGCAAAGTATTCTTAAGATATTATGAATTTGGATAAGAGCATAATCGTGCTCCTCTGTGCATACAGCAAAACTGAATATTATCATGTTCCAAAAAAAAAACCTGCCTTTCCTTTAAAATGTACTAAGATTCAAGACTCAAGATAATTTATACTTAAAAAAAAGTGATGGGGTGCCTGGGTGGCTCAGCCGGTTAAGCATCTGACATCGGCTCAGGCCATGATCTCAGAGTTCGTGAGTTCGAGCCCAGCGTCAGGCTCTGTGCTGACAGCTTAGAGCCTGGAGCCTGCTTTGGATTCTCTCTCTCTCTCTCTCTCTCTCTCTCTCTGCTCCTCCGCCACTCTCTTTCTCTCTCTCTCCTTCAAAACTACATAAAAACACTAAAAAATTATTTTAAAAAGACTCAAGATAAACCTATCAAATTCATCTTATGGTATGAGGAGTACACTGTAATATACATAGAATCTATATTTTTAATGCAAATGAGAAAATTACCTAAAGCACTGTGAAACATTAACTTATAAATATCACTTCCTGTCACCTCTCTTCAGTCAGTGGTCGCTGATAGAGGCAATGAAAACAGAATAGACCTAAGCATGCCAATTAGATTCTACACAAGAAAAATATCATCTAAAAATTGTTGTAAGATGAGTCCAGGAAACAAAGTATCTGCCAGCACTGAAATATGGTGTTCTTGTTTATGCGTAATGTAACAGACCAGCCTTTGTATTTTTTTAACAGTTCAGTACTTAAAACAATCTATACTTCAAAGGAAAGTAAACAGTGCATATGCTTAGATTGCTTTTCACCTCGTGACTTGGTTCTTTTATAACAGACTTTCTTAAGAACAAGACAAGTCAATCTCTATGTAAACAATAATGTCCTCTGTGTTTCCAAATGCAGACATCAAGCAGAGTATACAACACGGGAAGTTTCTTACTAGACAACTGTTAAAAATCAAATAGTGTTGAAGTCCATTTATGGTAAGGCTAGAAATAATATTTAATCTCTTGAAAATATAACCATAACAATGGCTATTTCTACACAGCTAATTTAAATAAAGAACAAAAGAACACTCCGAATAATTGGAACAAAAGAGCTTTTAAAGGTAGAGAACAATCTCTTGAACAGAATTTTGGGATCAACTGTCAGCAACCAAAGTGATCAGAAATCGCCTCAAGTTCTGTTTCGTTCTTTTCTCTTTGCTATCTTTGTGAACACAAAGCTATGCTACAAGTCTTCCTTGTTTTCTGCCATAATATATTTCTCAAAAGCATCAAGTGGATGGTCTTTTCTTGTCTGAGGATTTAGTATGAACCAATAAGCCAATAATACCATCAAAAAATGCAACAATTAAAAATTACTACCATGGGGCCACCTGTGTGGCTCAGTCAGTTAAGTGTCCAACTCTTGATTTCAGCTCAGGTCATGATGTCAAGGTTCATGGGATCAGGCCTCCCACTGGGCTTTGTGCTGGCAGCATGGAGCCTGCTTGGGATTGTCTCTCTCCTTTTCTCACTGCCCCTCTCCCGTATGTGCGTGCATGCTCAGTCTCTCTCTCTCTCTCTCTCTCTCTCTCTCTCTCTCTCTCTCAAAATAAATAAACATTAAAAAAATTACTACCATGATTTCAAATGGAAAACATAAATTTCAATTTCTAAAAGTAAGCATAAAAAATAATTTACCTGATCTTAATATATCAAATAAGCACACATCACATTAAAATACAACTGAAAAGTTTTACATTAATATTCCAATTATAATAATATTTTAACAATAAGTCTCCTATTTTCATGTGCAAAAGAACTTTTAAGGAATGATTTCTCAAAGAAGGTATCCAAATAAGTTTTAACTGATGTCTTTTTTTTTCTGTTAGTAAATTTCCTACAAGAAATAAAATAACTCAAAATCACTCAGTGACCATATTGTACTCTCAGTCAACTCTTCAAGTAGTGTATATCACTAAACTTTTATTAAAGGGTACTACAAATGATGGTGTTCCTTGTTACTGTAATTGAAAGAAAACACAAAGCATCCCCTTCTTCCCTTTGCCTTACTTCTGCTCCTGAATAAGAAGGAGAAGTTCCTAGGACAATCAATTGGAAAATGGAGACAAAAGTCAGCCATATCCCAGGAAGTCAACACTTCTCTCCTTCACTCGGACAGCTTACATCTCAGGAGACAGGGGCAGCAAAATAAAACCTGGTGGTGCCTTTTTTTTAAAGTATGCGCTTGACCTTGGAAAGCCAGAGAAGTGGCCAGAGTCAAGGCCATGAGACTGGCAAGTACGAGCAGAGGTGAACCATGGAAGAGTGTCAGGAACAGGCTACTCAGGCTACTCTTTACTTTAAACCAAGAAGGTCAAGGTCTCCTCACCACTCCCACGGCTCCTGTGGTTCTCGGTGGTAAGAACCTGACTCAATTTGGGACTGAAACTCTACATAATAGTTGAGTCGGTGCACTTTCCTAGAATGTCATTTGAGGCTCAGGATCATATTGCTAGTCATTTAACAGGACTAGTCACTGACGTTTTTAAAACAAAAGGCTGATATTTGTTTCTTCTAGTCTCACTTACCTTCTCGGTTTGATCAAACACAAATGAAGCTGCGCTAATAAACTTCCCTGGGAATTTACCACATGCCAGGCGCTGCTCTATGCTCTGGACATCCATCATGTCATTTAGTCCCCACAACTGCTTTTTAGGTAGATCCTCTCCTATCATTCCTCCTTAGTGAATGAGAAAACTTAGGCTTCCGAAGGCTTGGCAACCTGCTCCAAGTCAATCTACTAAGGGACAGAGTTAAAATTTAAACCTAGTTCTGCCTGGCTCCGAAGGACCTACTTTTATCCACGAGATCATTCTTCCTCTCTTCAACTCAAGGACTCCTGGAAATAACGAGGGCTAAAGGGGCTCCACATACTTCCTCGGTGGGCAATCTAAGGCTCTGCATTTTTACGGGGGAAAATGGCAAAATTTGAAATGAGGTTAATATTGTGGAATTTTTAAAAGGAAATTTAAAACGGAATTGTTGAGAAGGAAAGACACAATGTCCTACAGCATACACAGAGCACGGTTAGTACGCCCAAAATCCATGGAGTGAAAAGGTAAAAGTAGTGAGATTATTTAGACAGTAATCAAGACTAAGGCATTTTTGTTTGTTCAATAGAGTATCTTTTCTTAACTGATTCAATCCTTTGTTCTCCTATGAAAGATACTGGTTAATGGCTTCAATCAACTACAGGATATAATATTCCATAAACAGGCAATAATAAATCTTACCTGTCATTTCTTACACTCTAGCAACTACATTTTCTTCACAACTTCATCACACTAGTCGATGCTGAAGAAGACCACTTTAGCTCTACAGGTACTGAATCTATCATCAAGGGATACCGGACTCTAAACAAGACAGTAGTAGAAATTTCCAGAATCTTTCTTCAAGTGGGAAAGGGCTCTTAACATATGGCCAGGTCCAAAAAGACATGGGCCAACAGGTCCCAGACGCCATTATTACAGGGTACTGAGGAAGGAAGTTGAGCACACAGGAGCAAGATGCCCATAGATTTGGTTTGTAAACACTGCAAACAATAGGAGAGGCACCATCTATGTTAAAGAGATGCAAAGAATAGAGAGGCAGGGGTAAAAGATAGAGGAGAAAGGGTACCAATGACAAGCCATGGTAGAAAAGATGGAAGAGGTGAGGGGCACCTGGGTGGCTCAGTCGGTTAAGCGTCTGACTTCAGCTCAGGTCATGATCTCACCATTCGTGGGTTCAACCTCCGCATTGGGCTCTGTGCTGACAGCTCAGAACCTGGAACCTGCTTTGGATTCTGTGTCTCCTTCTCTCTCTGCCCCTCCCCTGATCATTCTCTCTCTCTCTCTCTCTCTCTCTCTCTCTCTCTCTCTCTCTCCCAAAAATAAATAACATTAAAAAAAATAATAAGATGGAGAAGTGAAATGTGGAGAAGCCGTGGTTGGGCTTGATTTGGCCACTGGAGAACCCCTAGTCCTTGGGGACTGGATGGCGCAGAGACAAGAAAGTCTGATAGCGGGAGGCAAAACACAAGTGAGTTTTCACCTTCTGGATTCTACGGAGTAGAAGGCATGATTACCCGTGAAGAGAAAAGGAGCAAGATGTGATCCTGAAAGAGAGTGAAGTTGTGGGGGAGATGCCAGGCGAAGAAAAGATTGCCCAGCAGTACTGAGGGCCCAGCTGACTGCACCCACTTACAACAGAACTGACCATCACTCAGAATTACTCCAGCAGTGCTCCATGGTGCAAATATGAGGTGGGGGAGCATACAGCTAGACCGATCCACCATCAGGATTACGTGCGCAGGTCTAGAAGAGCAAGGGTTAGTAGGGTGCACTCAGGAATCCTGGCTGGATGGAGGAACTAAAGCAAGGAGGGGGCTGATATCTAAAGAAAGAAATGGAAGAGAAGGGGCCTAGACAAAAATATATAGGTTCAAAAAGTAAATTAAATCAAAGACAGAGAGTGGATGTGCTAGGAGGTTCTGATCAGAGACTGGATACACAGCTGAGATTTCAAAGGTGGAGCAGTTCTAGATGATTCTAGGTTAATAGAGTATGACTGCAGGATGGGGTTCCTGGAGTAGAAGTAACAACAAAAGATATCAATACTGGGCGAAATGGGAAAATGGAAGACCGGTTTGGCAGAATGGCGAAAGCTATAATAGAGACAAAAATGGTTAAAATGCATATGGAGGACTGACGAGGAGGTCTGTAAGAAAGAAGAACAAGGGAGAAGAGAATAGCAGAGCCAGGTAACATGTGCCTTACTTAATGCCTGGGAGCATGGAGAGGGATGCTGAGTAATTCAAGGCATTGTAGAGGAGCTCAGAGAACAGGGTAAGCTGCCATCTGTCTCTCTGGGCTCTGGTCCACTGGGCTGAGGAGATCAAGAAAACAAAACAGCCTCACAGAGACCTGCCCTCCCACCACATATGAATGGCAAGACCCTTGTCCCAGCCAGCATCTTCAGCCATGGACTCTTCTCTCACTATCCTCGCTTCTATTTCCACAGCTTTGGTTATCACCTCTACATAAATGACTTCCAAGTTTCTATCTCCAACCTCTGGCGGCTCTTCTGCACTTAGTTCTGAATAGCTAAATAGCCATCGAGACATCTTTTCCTGGACTACTCGCCATGAAGCCGTACTCAAATTACCAAACACCTGACCGAGTGAGCATCTTCCCCCCAAAACTCTCACCTCCAGCTTTTCCTATTCCTCTGACTAACCAGACTGAAAATACAGCACCAGCTTTTACTTCCTCCATCACCTCTCCCTTCACTTCTTATTCAAGTGGTACCTAGTCTTCCTTTAAGGCGATACCTTCCATTATGCCTCCACTCCCGTGGTTCAGGCCCTCAGGGATGAACAGGGATTATTACAAGAGTCTGGGGACTCTCTTACCTCGTCTCCTGCTTCCTTCTTCCTCCTTGCTTCTTATTAATCTGGAATTAATCTTATTAATTCCTAAGACCTTGCTTTACACATGTCAACCTCTCGTCAAAACCCTGCCATCTCTCTTGTTTGCTTCCGTAACAAAGGCCAAACTCTAGACAAACACTGTAAATCCTTTATGGACTATCTCTTCTCATGTCTTCACTATAGGAACCACACACATCACGGTTATTCTAATTCATACTACCTTCACATGGACTATGCAATCCTAAATAGAGTTTTAATTAAAATTGATATCTGCTATGATGTTCACCTGATCTACCTGTGCCATAAAGCACAAAATCCTTTTAAATGCAAATTTTAATTCAGTAATATTTCAAGAAGTAACCTGGCATTTGTGAAAATGATCTAGCTTAATTTCCCTAATGGGCTATGAAAATATAAATTACTTCTATAGTTGCTCACTTTTAATTTATAATTTAGAAGGCAAGGGGCTCATTAGTATCTCTGGTGTTGAGGTGGTAATAAAATTAATTTGTTGCCAGATTTCAATCCTCAGAGAAAGGAAATCTTACTGATCACAACTTCAAGAAATCCATCCTGGGGCATCTGGGTAGCTCAGTCGGTTGAGCGTCCGACTTCACCTCAGGTCATGATCTCACCGTTCATGAGTTCGAGCCCCACGTCAGGCTCTGTGCTCACAGCTCAGAGCCTGGAGCCTGCTTCGGATTCTGTGCCTCCCTCTCTCTCTCTGCCCTTCCCCCCCTCATACTCTGTCTCTCTCTCTTTCAAAAATAATAAATAAACATTTAAAAAACTAAAAAGAAATCCATCCTGAATGATTCTCTTTTCGAAGTGATCATGCCTAGGAATGCATTACACTTTTTTATGCAAAACAAAAATGCATAGTTACAATAGAATGCATCCATGACAAGTCTGTAAATAAAAACATCACAAAAGAGGGCATTGGACTCCTTAGAAGGTCCACATCTAGTGAAACCTCCATCCTGATCCACTGCACAAAGAACCTTTCACCTGCAAAGGCCCTTAACTCTTCCTGCACCAACCACTTTCGACCACATAGTATATATTATCATAGTACATATAAAGCCGAATGCTGTCCCCAAAGCAAGTGAACATCATCCAATCCACTGAAGGCCTGAAAAGAACAAAAAGGAAGAGAAAGGATGAGCCTGACTGTCTTAGCTGGGACATCAGTCTTCTTCTGCCCTCTGACTGGCACTCACACCATCAGTTCTCCTGGTTCACAGGCCTTCAGACCTGGATTCAATTACACCACAGGTTTCCCTGTGTCCTCAGTTTGCAGACAGCAGATTATGGAATTGTGGGAAATCTCTGTCTCTATAATTGTGTGAGTCTATTTCTCATAATGTATATAAGCACATTTATATATGACTAACGCACATTTCATGGATGAGGAACTGGCCAGAGAAGTCAGTAGAGATAGTGGTGTAGTCAAAGTCGGAACCAAGGTATTCTAAGTCCAGTGCTATCTTTCTCCATGCTTTCCCAATAAAAGGCTCCAAAGAGTAATAACTGATAAACAGAACAAAAGACACTCCATAGACAAGAATCATTCCCTGCACACCTGAGAGGGGTCATGGAGTCTCATGGAGTCTCAGTGTGGGGTTAGCACCCCTGAGGTGAACCCATGAGGAATCATGATCCACTGTGCTGAGGGCTTCACCACCAGACTTCTATCCCATTGCCTAGTCTCTCTAAGACCTTCACAGTGCTTTCTGGGGGTGTGGGTTGGAAGGACTATTATTGACAGGTCATCTGAACCTTCCTAAAGACAAGTAGGAATCTATAGACCCATAAGGAGATGTTACAAGCATCCAAATTAAGTAAAACAGATTCCTGCTTTCATTGCTAGAAACATACACATCTAGCTAAAATCCGATACACAATTTAAATCTATTTCTGCTCCTTCTTCCATCTTTAGTGCAAGAGAATCTTTATTTGAAATGTCAATTTTTAAAGTTTATTTATTTATTTTGAGAGAGAAAGTGTGCGTGAGTGGGGAAGGGGTGGGCAGAGAGAGAGAGGGAGAAAGAGAATCCCAAGAAGTCTCCTCACACTCCCAGTGCAGAGACCGACAAGGGGCTCGAACTCACGAACCATGAGATCATGACCTGAGCCAAGATCAAGAGTCAGATGCTTAACTGACTCAGCCACCCAGGCACCCACCTCTGAAATGTCATTTTTAATTATTGATTGCTATATCAGGCAAAACAGTTTTCCTCACCATCTCTAGAAGTCTTACTAACATATAGTAATATATAATATGTATTGAGTACTTACTATGAATCAAGCATTGTTCTAAGCAAACATGTATTAATTCATTATTCACACAATAACTCTTCCAAGTTGACACTGATGCTGTTATTCATATTTTCCAGAGGAGGAAACTGAGGCACAGTGCCCAAGATCACACTGCTAGTAAGTAGTGGAACTGAGATTCAAATCCAGGGACTCTGGCCCCATAGTCTGTCTGTTTTTCATCACTGCATGCAACCTAATTTTAATCTTCAAAGCTATGAACTCTCTACCACGTCATTATTTTAGTTATACAACCAAAAACTACACAAATTACTGGCAAGTTATACATTAATTTTAACTAGAGATACATCCACAGATTCTAGGCAATACCATTCCTATAACATATCCAAACATGTTATCTGATCACCTTTTCCAAGCAAGAAAAAGGGAAAGGAAGTAAACCCAGCTGATGGGTCTTGGGTAGCACTTGTGTGGGGAAAGAAGAGGAGAGGAATGAAAATGAAGCCCAGAAGAGAATTTTACAGTTGATCTCAAGTGCTTAAAACAGGTCATCAGAGCAAAGCCAGAGGCATATACAGCACATGCTGGGAACTAAGGTACAAGGCCAGCAGGAGTCAGATAATCAGGGAAGATGACAGTTGGCAGGTGATCTAGACACGTCCTAGAGACAACTGAGATTGCTGTGGGAAATCTCACATGCTTTCAATGCATGTGTGCAGACAGGATAGGTCCATTTTTGAGAGCAAGAAGAGAAAAAATGCAAAATAAATAAATGAAACAAAGAAAAGAGCCAGAAGAGGACAATCATATATGGGTGATACAATTATATGACCATCAAAGCTTGTCTACACTATGTAAGTATGTAAGCACCATGCAAGGTCAACAATAAGGGTATAGTAGTAGTAAAGTGAGGGATAAGCAACGTAATGCAGGCCACAAAATTCCAGAGGACCAACGATAAACTTCACAGAGGAAATAAACTTTAAAATACAAATAATACACACTCAGATAAAATGTGAACAATTAAAAAGTAAAAGCTCTAACCAGTAGTAACTCTTACTTAGCTTTTGTTTTCACGATGTAGCTCTTCAATACAATTCAAAAAAGTTACTGATCTCCTAATACATTAGATAGAGGACACCGAGTATTACAGGGGATTCAAATACCATTGAACTGCAGCCCCACAAGGTACTTATACTGTTTTACTAATACAAGTAAACAACCGTAGCACTACAAAGAACATTAAGAAAAGAGTGGGACATACCAGATAACATTTCGTGGGAGAAAGTGGCATTTAAGATATGCCTAGAGGGGTGCCTGAGTGGCTCAGTTGGTTGAGCTTCAGACTTTGGCTCAGGTCATGATCCCCCCCTGTTCAGGTTCGTGGGTTCGAGCCCCACGTTAGGTTCTATGCTGACAGCTCAGAGCCTGGAGCCCCACTTGTGCTCTGTCTCTCTGTCTCTGTCTCTCTCTCTCTCTCTCTCAAAATTAAATAATAAATAAAACATTATAAAAAAAGTTTTTTAAAGGAAATAACCCTAAAAGATATAATGAATCCAAAACAAGATACAGTTTAGCCCTTTCCGGTTCATGGAGCTTTGTAGGAAGCATGCCCTCCCATCCTTCAGTGTCTTCCCAGAGGCAGACACCATCTTTAATGTCCACTGCCCAGGCACCCTCCTAGACAGGATCCTCAAAGTCAGACCCCGAGTTCAAGCAAACAAGCACACCAGATGCTCCCCCTCCCACGGCCCCAGGCTGGGATCTCAAGCCTTGCTTTTTACCCAACTGATGGGTTTGAGATGTGATCTTGCTTTTTACCCTGGTGCTTTACTTTTCCACAATACAAGACACAACCACTCCAACAAACAGCAAATCCACACACACGGACACACAAACACGTCTGTGGAAAGGACACACTAACAAAAACGGGACAGTTTCAAAAAGGAGCTAATGAACACAAGTTAAGAAAGAAAGAAAGAAGCTAGAGGCACCCAGGTGGCTCGGCCGGTTAAGCATCCGACTTCAGGTCATGCTCTCGCAGTCTGTGGGTTCAAGCCCCCGCGTTGGGCTCTGTGCTGACGGCTCAGAGCCTGAAGCCTGCTTCGGATTCTGCGCCCCCTCTCTCTGCTCCTCCCCTGCCTGCGTTCTGTCTCTCTCTCTCAAAAATAAATAAACATTTTCCAAAAAATTAAAAGAAAGAAAGAAAATAAATATTTTTAAAAAACTGAAAGAAAGAAAGAAAGAAAGAAAGAAAGAAAGAAAGAAAGAAAGAAAATAAATATTTTTTTAAAAACTAAAAGAAAGACTGGGGCGCCTGGGTGGCGCAGTCGGTTAGGCGTCCAACTTCAGCCAGGTCAGGATCTCGCGGTCCGTGAGTTCGAGCCCCGCGTCGGGCTCTGGGCTGATGGCTCAGAGCCTGGAGCCTGTTTCAGATTCTGTGTCTCCCTCTCTCTCTGCCCCTCCCCCGTTCATGCTCTGTCTCTCTCTGTCCCAAAAATAAATAAACGTTGAAAAAAAATTTTTTTTTAACTAAAAGAAAGAAAGAAAATAAATATTTTTTAAAAAAACTAAAAGAAAGAAAGAAAATAAATATTTTTTAAAAAAACTAAAAGAAAGAAAGAAAGAAAATAAATATTTTTTAAAAAAACTAAAAGAAAGAAAGAAAGAAAGAAAAAAGAAAGAAGGAAAGGAAGGAAGAAAGGAAGAAGCTAGTACTGGAAGGCAAATGACTTTGATCTGGGAAATGTTAGATCTGAGGTGCCAAAACTATATATCCAGGTGGAGATGTATACAAGGTAGGAAAATGTTAAATGTGAGTTTATACGAGAAGTTTCCATCCTATAGACAGAGAAAAAAAAAAAAAAAGAAGAAGATCTGGGAATATATAGAAGAAAGTGTAGGAAGCGGGTGGATGTGAGAGGAAGTCAGACCCCCGGAAATGCCTCCATCAGAGTCGGGTGTCACAAGAGGAAAAAGGAGGAACTGGCAAGAGGGAGACACAAAAAGAAGGTAGTAAGATGAAAGAAGAGGCGGCATTCATGAAAGAGGAAGCGGGCCACAGTCAGAAATGCTTTATGATTAAGAAAAGCTGACTGGATTTAAATTTAAAAACACAGCCGCCTTTCGTTTATCCACGGGATACAGGTGTGCTGTTTCGAAGGGACACATGCACCCCCATGTTTATAGCAGCTCTATCAACAATAGCCAAAGTATGGAAAGAGCCCAAATGTCCATCGATGGACGAATGGATAAAGAAGATGTGGTACATATATACAATGGAGTATTACTCGGCAATCCAAAAGAATGAAATCTTGCCATTTGCAACTACGTGGATGGAACTGGAAGGTATTATGCTAAGTGAAATTAGTCAGAGAAAGACAAAAATCATACGACTTCACTCATATGAGGACTGTAAGAGACAAAACAGATGAACATAAGGGAAGAGAAACAAAAATAATATAAAAACAAGGAGGGGGACAAAACAGAAGAGACTCATAAACATGAAGAACAACTGAGGGTTGCTGGAGCGGTTGTGGGAGGGGGGATGGGCTAAATGGGTAAGGGGCACTAAGGAATCCACTCCTGAAATCATTGTTGCACTCTATGCTAACTAATTTGGATGTAAACTTTAAAAAATAAAAAATAAAATAAAAATAAATTAAAAAAAAAACACGGCTGCCTTTTGAGAGACAGGATTTAGTACAATGCTGAGGGCAAGTCAGAACAGGGGGCTACGGAATGCTCAGCATGAGGAAGGGGCATCCGTCCTTCCTTCCAGAGGACTGGCAGTGGAGGGAAGGAGACAGCACCCCACTGGGCGCTCCGTTAGCACAGGGACCCTGCCCGGTTGGGTCACTGGAACATCCTCAGCACTAAGACCAGTTCCTGGCATGTAAGAGGTACTCAATAAATATTTGTTTGTGGAATGCTGTGCTTATTCAATGAATGCTGCTGTTTGATTAAACAAATGAATTAGTGAATGAACACAGTAATGATATTCGAGGAAGCCTGAGACAACAGTCTTCACTTCTGTGAGTCAGGTATAAATGCCGGACCTAAAGGCTGGGAGCACAGCTCACCTCACTGTGCTTGGCATGGAGTGGAAAGTGGGGGATCTTGCCTGGCGTTTGCAGTTAGTCTTTTTGACGGTAATCTGAGGGAAAAGAGAATCTTTTGGGCCAGACACTGAGTTTGGGGAGGAAACCCTTGAGTGTCTGCAGAGTAGAAATCTCTCTCTGCCTTAACCATAAAGAGATACTGAAAGGAGCTCTTGGGAGGCGGGTTGTTAAGAAGGACACGTAGAGGACAGTGGAGAGTAAGGAATGAGGAATCCAGGCAAGTGCCTGCGAGGTTGTGAAAACCCTTTGGGAACAGAGGTCACCTATCTCAGGCTGCTACAGGTTCTTGTACTCTGTGTTAAATCCCTTTGTCATGTCCACGCTTAAAGTCTTTGTAAAGTTCCGATCTGGGTATGAGACCATAAAAGGATTCAGGCTACATGGGGGACAGGAGGATGGTCAGCGCTGTGGTCGCAGCAGGAGCAGTAATAAGAGTGGAAGAACCACAAGGATCCGTGATATGGGGTGACCTCCAAAGACACCCTGAAGGTTCAAGGATTTGTTTCCTTAGATGACACGGTATTATTCCCTTACAGGGAATATAGGAAAGAACTTTTTTTTTTTTCCTGTTGCTTCCATTTTGTTTTTGCTTGATTCTGACAAAGGAGAATTGAGCAGCTATTCAGTCTAAAGGGAGAAAACTGATGGAGAGCAACAGAAAGAAGGCAGGGTTGTAAGAACTGGTATAATGGAATTAAAGCCCTGTGGGAAAGAGGCCATGAGACCCAAAGTGTGGCTGGGAAGGTTCCTTTTTATAAAGTGATATACAGAAAGATTGAAGGGCACGGGGGGGCTCAGCTGGTTAAGTGTCCAACTCTTGGTTTCAGCTCAGGTCATGATTTCATGGTTCGTGAGTTTCAACCCAGCATCAGGCTCCATGCTGCCAATGTGTCTGGATTCTCTCTCTCCCTCTCTCTCTGCCCTCTCCCCGCTCGCATACAACTCACATGCGTGCTCCCTCTCTCTCACTCTCAAAATAAACAAATAAACTTAAAAAACAACAAAAGATCTAGAGTAAAGATATAAAACAGATGGAAGACACCTTGGGGGGCCCACCTCGAAGGCAGGGGACAGAGACAGCAGGGGCTTCCAGAACACAGGACGCTCTCACAGCTGCTGGAGAAAGGCCACCAGAGAACCCAGGGAGTAAGACGGTTTCTGCAATGTTGAGGGGCTACATCACTGGAATTTCCAGAAATTCTAATTAGCACGATTTAATGCTATTTACAGCAATATTGGGCAAACAGGAAAGGTTTTTTTTTTTTTTTTTTTTTGCAATTGGAGATGCAGTCCTACACTTGAGCCAAGTTCAGCTCACCTAATAGATCTGAATCATAATAATGGGATAAACACACCTCACGGCAGAATCATCTCACAATTTTAGAAAAGACAGGTTTTAATCAAAGGAATCGCAATTAATCCACCCTGCTTATTTTCCTTCAAATGCAGCCAAGTTGTACTGTTTCATACCAAGATCCTCAAGGTCTTCCAGATGGAAGAAATCTTAGAAATCATCAAGTCCAACCTCTCACTTATTATGACTTCATTTTTAGAAATCCATGGCGGAAAGGATCAGTGCACGCTGGTATCCATGTACTCCTTTACATTCGTCAGCCTCCTTTGGGGTACACCTGAGGCCACATAGCTGAGTTCTGGCCAATGGAACACTGGTGGACGGGATCTAAGTCACTCACTCCCAGGCCCGGCCCTACCCTGGATGGAGGAAGACCAGCCAACTTGCATTGTATCAAAATTTGCTTGACAAGTAGATAAACTTTCACTGTGGTCCTCACTGACATTTGTGGATTTGTCTGTTTCAACAGCAAGCATTAATTGATTCTCAAGCCTTCTTTGAATAACCTAGCAACTCAGAGAACTGCCAATCATGCTAGGGAAAGAAATGGAGATTATTATCGCCCACAGATCCAAAGGATTAAAAAAATAGAAGCAGTCATGAAATTCATTTTTATAATATAGTAGCATCCTGGTTATCTAAAGGTTATTATTTGAGACACAACCTACAAAAGTTAAGGCCCTACTCCCCTGAGAACCAGGAAATAAACAATAGAGATCTTAAAATAACCCAGCCTGAGAACTAAATAAAGCTTTAGAGGTTCACTCACCAGTCAGCCTTCTAGGCTGTATGTATTTATTCAAGTTATCTTGGAGTAAATAAATCAATCTTAGAAATCTGGTTTATCTCACATCAGATAAGAAATTGGATATTGGTCTGTTTCTGCTTTCTTTGTTTTGTTTTTTGAGATTCCACATATAAATGAAATCATATGGTATCTTGCTCTGTCTGACTTATTTCACTTAGCATAATACCTTCTAGGTTCTCCCATGTAGTCACAAAGGTCAAGATCTCATTCTTTTTATGGCTGAATAATATTCCACTGTGTGTGTGTGTGTGTGCGTGTGTGCGTGTGCATGTGTGTAACACATCCTCTTTATCCATTCATCTATTGATGGATACTTAGGTTGCTTCCATATCTTGGCTATTATAAATAATGCTGCAATAAACATAGGGGTACATATATCTTTTCTATTTAGGGTTTTCATTTTCTTTACCCGGTACTGGATCATATGTTAATTCTATTTTTACTTTTTTGAGGAACCTCTATACAGTGTTCACATTGGGTGCACCTATTTAAATTCCCACCCAGAGGGGAGGTGGATGGGGAGATGGGCAAAATGGGTGAAAGGGAATGGGAATACAGGCTTCTAACTACGGAGTGTAGGCGTCCTGGGGATAAAAGGTACCACATAGGGAATATCGTCAATGGTTTTGTAATAGTGTTGTAGAGCGTCAGATGGTGGCTACACTTGTGAACATAGCATAATGTATACAGTTTGTCAAATCACTTGTTGTTCACCTGAAACTAGTGTAACGTGTGTCAACTATACTTCAATAAGAAAGAAGTGAAGAGGGAAGGGAAGGGAAGGGAAGGGAAGGGAAGGGAAGGGAAGGGAAGGGAAGGGAAGGGAAGGGAAAAGGAAATTTGAAGCAATAAAGATGGTGCTAGAAGGGGCCAAATCACAACATTCTGAAGGTAAAGGAGAGATCAGAATCTCCAAAAAGCAAGGTATAGAGCCCCTATTTTATAACTGTGCCCCACTACTTCTCAGAGTTCTGAAGGAACTCAACTCACAGCTGATTTTTTTTTAAAAAATGACTTACTGTCCTCAACTAGCCTTTGTAAGCCTCTAAACGAAGGTAGGAAAACGTGTAAGAAAACTCTGGAAATGGTTACTCAATCAGTTTCAATGTCTAAGGGTAGGCACTGTATTTGAAAAGAAAAATTTTTTTGAGGAACCCTTTATTTCCCTAAGATGCCACACAGTGATGCTCGAAAATATGAGACACTGCCATTTGCATACTGTTTGGGAGTGAGTGGTTCCTCCCAAATCCATGTGGGAGCACATATCCTGCACAAAGGAAACTGGGATTCTTTAAGCAAAATCAGGATCCAAATATGTGAAGTAGAAAGGACCTTAGAGATCATACAGTGCAAGCCCCTGACAGCAAAGTTAGGTGCCCAGAAGGTGCCATTCATCTCTCTGTAGAGGAAGAACTGGAGTTCATGCCCCCTTGCTTTGGAGCCAGGATACAACCACCTACGTCACAATGTTCCTTCCCTGGATAGACTTAATCTTGACCTCCCTTCCCAGGCCTTCCTGGAATCCAGAGGTTGATCCAGAAGCATGACGCACTCACCTGCAAAAAGCAGTATCCAACTGGGGCATGCTCCGCAAGGGTGACGTTGTACACCTGCCTCCTGAAGATGGGCTCGTTGTCATTCACATCGTCCACGGTGATGCTCACCAGGCAGGTGGCAGAGAGTGGGGGTTCTCCGAGGTCCTGGGCTACCACTCTCAACTCTACTGCCTCCTGGACCTCTCGGTCCAGACTCCGGATGGTGCTGATCACGCCGCTTTCGGGATCAATAGTGAAGGACGGTCCGCACTCCGCTGCAGGCCACACACCTTCCGGGTTGCAGTGAACGGGAAGATGGACCAGTGCGTAGCGCAGCCGGGCGTGGTCGGTGCCAGCCTCGTCCGCATCGGAGGCGCTGACCCACACCACCGCCGTGCCGGGGGCCGCGGCCTCTGACACCGAGGCCAGGTAATGCTCCCGGCTGAAAAGAGGCGGCTGGTCGTTGAGGTCGGCGACCCGGAGCAGCAGCGTTTCCTCGGTGCTCAGCGGCGGGGAGCCCGCATCCGTGGCCACCAGTCGCAAATCATACAGGTCGCGGCTCTCACGGTCCAGGGGCCCCTCGACGCAAAGGAAAAATACCCCCGGGGAGCCACCAGAGCGCAGCGCGAAGGCTCCATCTCCGCCCTCCAAGGACAACGAGATGCTTCCGCTTCCGAAGCCCACGCCGGGTTCCCCGATGGCCTCCTCTTCCTGCTCGGGATCCCCGTCCGCGTCGGACACGGAGACTCGAGCCACGTAGTCGCCGAGGGCCGCGCCCTCGGAAACGCGCGCCGCCCCACCCTCGGTAAGGAAGAGCAGGTGAATGGCGGGCGGGTTGTCATTCACGTCCAGCACCGCGATGGACACGCGCACAGTGGCAACCTCGGGCTCGGCCCCTCCGTCGCGGGCCTCTACCACCAGCTGGTGCCAGGCCTGTGCCTCGCGGTCCAGCGGCCTCTGCACCCGCACCACGCCGCTCAGCTCCTCCACGGCGAAGTAGGCCGCATCGCCCAGTGGCCCGAGCGCCTGCCGGGCGCGGATGCTGTAGTACACGTGGCCATTGGGCCCCAGGTCACGGTCGGTGGCGCGAACGCGACAGACCTCGGCTCCCGGCCGAGCGTCCTCCCGCACGGCGGCGCGGTACTCGCTCTGCTCGAAGACCGGGGGGTTGTCGTTCTCATCCAGCACGCGCAGCTCCACACGCAGGTGGCCGGTGCGCCGCGGGCGGCCGCCGTCCCATGCCTCGATCTGCAACTCGTGCGCAGCCACCGCCTCCCGGTCCAAACGCCGCAGCAGCACCAGGTCCAGGGGCTCCAGGGGCGACGACGACGGTGGCGACGGCGGTGACCCGGGAGTTCCGTAGCGCAACTGGAAGAACGGTCCCGCGGGGTCCTCGGGAAGGGCGGACGGTTGCACCAAGGTGTAGCCCTGAGTGCTGAACAGGCCGGCGTCCGGGTCGTGGGCACCTGGCAGGCGGAAGGCGGTACCTGGAGGGCTGAGCTCGGAAACGTCGAGTTGCAGGGAGTCGCGGGGAAAGCTGGGGGAGTGATCGTTCACGTCGTTGACCAGGATTTCCACCTGCACCACGGCTCCCAGCAGCGTGGCGGCCACAAAGCTGTAGTGGTCCCGCTGCTCGCGGTCCAGGCACCGCGCCGTGCGGATGATGCCGGTGTCCGGATGCACGTGGAAGTCGTCCAACAGTGGTGAGTCATCGGAATCCTCGGATAGAAAGAAGCCGCCCGCCTCCTGCTGCTGTGCAGCGGGCAGCCCGGCGCGGATGTCTCCTACTAGAGTGTCCGGAGGAAGTCCTTCGTCCACAGAAAGGCTGAGGTTGAACACCTGGGCAGATGAGCCCGAAGCCGCCCAGAGCCACGCGTGCAAGAAGAGCCCGAGCAGGAAGCGCTGAGCCCCCGTGGCGCCGCCGCCGCCGCCCGGCAGCCCGCGGGGCGACCCTCTCCTCCCTGGCATCAGAAGGCGCCTCGTGGCCGGAGCCCCCCGCTGCCGGTGCCCTTTGCCCATCCTCCTCCCAGAAGGGCTCATTTCTCCGCCAGCTCCTGGGGAAGGCTCCCGGGTAACTGCCAGCTTGTGGAGGGCTGGCAGAAAAATCCAGGAGCCTCTTCAGTGTCTGGGCGAAAGAAAAAAGAAAAAAAAAAAAAAAAAAGACTTTGTTTGGCAAACCAACAGACCCAGGAGTTCCCGAGGTTCAGGCTGCAACTGGTGAAAACGTCCTCCGCCTGCCGCTCACGCAGACAGGGAAGCGCTAGCTGCCTCTGCCGCTGCAGCCACCTCCTCAGCCCCTGGATTGCTTTCAATGAGTCTCATCTCTTTTTCTCTCTCCTTTTATTCCTTTTACATCTGTTCCTTGTTCTGCTTGGCTTGTTGTTTCCCCCTGGTAAAGTCAGGTGCATTATTTCCCTTGCCAAAAAGGATGAAATTATTTAAAGCGCACACACAGAAGGAGAGGATGGGGGTCGGCCCGGAGAAGGGGGTGGAGTAAGGGCGGGGAGGCCGAGGGCGGGCGCGCAGCCCGAGCGAAGGAGGAAAGGAGGGAGGGGGAGGCGGCCCTGGCTGCGGCCGTGTCGGCGGCTCCGGGGGTGGCCTCTCCCCGCGGCGTCTCGGGGCGCCCAGGACCGCCCGGCTCCAGCTCCCACCCAGCCCCCGCCGCCCCCCCTCCCTTCTCCTCCCCGCCTGTGACGCGGCGCACACGAGGGCAAACTCCAACCTGCGAGTCGCCGCTCTGCAGCAGGGCGCGTTCTCGCCGGGGCCAGGGACCGAAGAGAGAGGAGCGAAGGAGGAAGGACGTGGAAATTCGGACCGGGAGGCGGGCGGGGGTCGCGCAGGCCGGCCGGCTGCCCCGGCTCTGCGTGCGAAGTGGCGATGGGTGGGGGGCGGCGAGAGGAGCAGCCCCTCCACGCCCTCCTCCCTCCATCCCCTGGACGGTTCCTTCGGCAGGCCTGACGCTTGGCTCAGGCTGAGCAGAGGGTGGGGGTTAGAATCACTTTGGGGAGCCAAACTTGTGTTCTCCATTTGGCGAGAGGGGCTCGTCCCCAGCGGAAGGACAGATGGAGTCAAAGGCCGACGCGCAGCTGGGGCCAGGATGACTGTAAAGGGGGGGGGGGGGGGGGGTGAAGGCGGAACTTGGAAAAACCTTCGCGAAACCCCGAGAAATCTGTGGCACACATGGCGCAAAGCACGCTTTATTATGCCGCGCTACTACTCAGCGACGCGCGAGCGTCTTGTCACTCCCCTCTGCCACCAAGAATGACAATAGATTCGGCTTGTGAACACTTTTTTATGCATTCAGCGCCATCACAACACTTCCAGGATGTTTTAGGATGCTGATTTATGGGCAGAAAGATGGGGTAGCTCAGGCCAGACCACCTTCCAGCACTTCACCATCGCCTCTGAGCAAGGAAGTTTGCAGCCAGGGCCACTGTTGACAACACTTCAAACTAGCTTCCGTCTGAGTGCAAGAAAAATGCCAATAAATCGCCAGTCGCAGGTTTCGCTGCAATTATCCGTAATGATAGGTAGAAATTGATAAATGGCCTCTAATAAAGAATGCCTGAGGAAGGACTCTCTGCCTTCTTGAGAATGGCTGGTCGTATTTAGCAAATGGTTTCTGCAATTTTGCATTTAAGCCGAAGGGAAGAATTAATTTCCTAGTTACCGTTACTCTCCTTTAAGGAGAACCAAGAGCTCTGCGTGGTGGTTCCTGCCAGCAACAGTAAAATGCCTTTTTAATATACGATGGAGTTATATATAACTGCTAATCTACACCATTATCACTACCTCTGACAAAATAATAATAAAACTATTTTATAGCAGATATGTTGCATGTAAATGGAGACATCATTAAAATAAATCCAGCTGCCTTTCACCAGTGAAGTCCCCTTACCAGTAAGGAGAATGGTTATGAGCCTTTAGTTTTCTTTCACCTCAACCTTTGCGATCTTGAACTGGTTCCTCGGCCTCCACTCTTACCCCCCATAAGTAACTCTCAGCCATGCCTCTGGATTGTTTTTTTTGTTTTGCTTTGTTTGTTTACAGGTTTTTTTTTTAATGTTTATTTTTGAGAGACAGAGAGAAGGAGGGAGGGACAGAGAGAGAGGAGAGAGAATCCCCGCAGGCTTCACCCCCACAGGCTTCACGCTGTCGGTGCAGAGCCCAATAAAGAGCTGGAACTTTCCAACTGTGAGGCCATTACCTGAACAGAAATCAAGAGTCGGATGTTTAACTGACTGAGCCACCCAGGCACCTGGATTGTTGTTTTTAAAGCTAATTCAAATCGTGTCTCCCCCTGCTTAGAACCTGCCAATATATTTCCATTATACTTGGATTATAATTGAGACTCCTTCCAACTGTACAAAACTAACATGGCCCTTCTCACCTTTCCCACCTCATCTCATACCTCCACTCCGGATCCACTTCTACTGCTTTTTTTTTTCTAATCTTGGTATTTGTTACAGACTGAATGTTTGTGTCTCCCTCAAAATTCTTATGTTATAGTCCTACCACCCAATGTGATGATATTAGGAGGTGGGGTCTTTGGGAGGAGACTAGGATTAGATGAGGTCATGGGAGTAATGTTATGAGAGTCATGAGAGAGCTTGCTGCTCTCAGTCGTCCGCCTTGTGAGGACATAAAAGCGAGCAGTCCACAACCAGGAAGAGGGCCCTCCCCAGAACCTGACCAGGCTGATACTCTGATCTCAGACTTCCAGCTTCCAGAACAGCGAGAAATAAATTTCTGCTATTTATGAGTCACCCAGTGTGTGGTACTTTCTTATAGCGGTGTGAACAGACCAAGACAGTACATTCAAATTGTTAGAAACTTTCTCTGCCTGGGAGTTATTCTTATGCTTTGTGAAGATTTGTCTCTTTCCCATTCAGGTCTTTTTTTTTTTTTTAACATTTATTTATTTTTGAGACAGAGAGAGACAGAGCATGAACAGGGGAGGGGCAGAGAGAGAGAGAGAGAGAGAGAGACACAGAATCAGTAGCAGGCTCCAGGCTCTGAGCCATCAGCCCAGAGCCTGACGCGGGGCTCAAACTCATGGACCGCGAGATGGTGACCTGAGCCGAAGTCGGATGCTCAACTGACTGAGCCACCCAGGCGCCCCCCATTCAGGTCTTAATTCAAATGTCAACTGTTTGGAATCCTCCATTGACCCCTCTACTCAATAGTTTCTCCACCATAAACCATATATCCTCATATTGTGTTTCAGTCACAGCACCTACCGGTATCTGACATTAGTTCGTTTTATAAATTTGCTTATTAGTTTACTGTGACCTCAACCTTCTTCATGAACTTTAAGCATGGCTTTCTCCCAGAACCCAGATCAGTACCTGACACATAAATGGGTCTCCATTAACTAAACATGTGTTAGAGGACTGCATGGATAGTTGGTTTAGCTGATGGATGGATAAGTCCATTTAAGGAGGTGTTGGAAGCCATAGTTCAGAATTAACTGATCATGAAATCCTTTATTGTGATGAATTCTATCTTCACAACTTACTCCTTCTAATCATTCCATGGGGCTTCTTGAACTAATTTTTGAACTTCAACTTATTTTGCAAAGTGTATCGTTACCAAATATTTACTTGAGTCTAAAAATAAAGGAAAAGCAGCTAGTCATTCTACATCTTTCACTGACATTCTTTGTAAACAGTGGTTTGGTTTAGAAACAAATGAAAATTCAGAAACTTCAAACATCTATTTTCCCATTAGTTTTTAGGCTTTATAATTCAAGCATATGCAGTTCAAGGTCTCCTGCCCACTTCACCATACACTTCATTGAATGCCCTGGGCAGCATTCTAGATTGAGAATTCAATTTGGTTGGGGGAGGGGGGGGGAGCATTTCTCACATAGGTAAAAAAAAAGTAACTTTATTCTAGCACAGAAGCCAATAGCCTGCAAGAAATAGGTCAAGGTCTGACTCTCTGGAGAGAAGCATCATGGTATAACTCGCGAGAGTTGGGTTTTGAAGCTGGGTGACCCTGGTTCTGCTCTATAATTGTAGGCAAATTATTTCAACCGTGTTAGGTCTCTTGTTAGTTTCCTGCTCTCTAAATTGAGGGTTATACTATCTCATTTACAGGATGTTATAAGTACTAAGTGAGCCAATGTATGGGCTAGCACACAGAAGGCATCAGCAAACATTATATTTTTTGCCCATGTTGTTTGTGTGATTAAATATTTTAGGGGTGAAGTGTTTGGGGGTTCTCTGTCATATCAAACTCTGGCTTCTTAGCCCCACTGAATGTGTGGAGAGGGAGATGACAACTTCCTAGTATCACAGACAGCAGCTATCATGGGCAGAAAAGCCCAGAGGTAAATCTTCACCCAGTGTTACATGGTTTGAGTAGTACAGATAGTTCATCATCAAAAAACATTTTCTCCCAGACTGTAGATAGTCCTTAATTTCATAATAGTTAATTTAAATGGTCTAAATAGTTACTAAGTGCTCAAAACAGTGTTCAACGCATCTCATATCAACCCTTTAGGGAAGGAATTATAATCATTATCCCATGTGAAAGATGAAGAAACTGAGGTTCAGGGGCATTGCAAGTAACTTGGCCAAAGTCGCATCGGTGTAAGTGGTAGAATCAGAATTTGAACCCAGACAGTCTTGCTTCGGTGTCCATGGTCTGTGGAGCTTTTCACTGGCCATTTATCTTCTCTGAGATTTTCTGCATAAGGCAAACTGTCTTGCTTCTAAACTGCAGAAGGAAGAACTCTGGACAGCATGTTTGTGTGAATGGTAGGATGACATAGGACAATAGCCACAAGAAGTCACTACTAGAGAATGCAATGAAGAGAAATTATTTAGAAAAGTTTCCTAAAGCCAAGTGAGGAGGAGGCTCCTATGAAATATGGAGGGTTTCTTCTCACCTCCTCTCCCAGAAGAAAGACCCTTCGAGCTTAAGAAGGACACCTTTCCAGCAGGGAGTAACCCTGCTATTTTTCATTTATATGTTATCTCTCTGAAAAGATGAGCTAAGAGTGTTTAGAACTCGTGATGGTTACATTTTATGTATCAACATGGCCAGACTATGGTGCCAAGCTTGACAGGTACTACCAAGTACTAGTCTAAATGCTGTTGCGAAGGTAATTTATAAATACAATCAACATCTACGATGAGTTGACTTTAAGTGAAGGAGATCGCACTTGATAATGTGGTGGCCCTCACATAACCAATTGAAGGTCTAAGAGCAAATGGAGGCTTCCCACAAAAGAAGGAACTGTGTTTCAAGACTGTAACATAGAAGTCCTGCCTGACTTTCCAGCCTGTTGGTCTACCCTACAAATTTTGGACTTACCAGTCCCCACAATCATGTGAGCCAATTACCATGTATAGATTGGATCTGTTTCAATCAATCAATCAATCAATCCGTGATTGATACAGAGCTTTATAAGAAGAGATGATTTAATGTCTAATATCATAGTCTGTTATATATATATATATATATATATATATATATATATATATATTACAGTATTAAAATCAGAATCCTGGACATGATGGGGATCTCGCCCAGATAGGTAATTACATGATAGGTAATCAAATCTACTTCCTTCCTTAGGATCTAAGTGTCCAAAAGAGATGATAATATTTTCCCTATTTTTCATTTTGAGAACAGATTGTGTACACATCCATTGTATTTTCTGAGCCCAACAGAATATGATTAAACTTTATAGAGTATTAGTCCCTATCTTTGATATCAACATATAGTTATTTCCTCTGACTCTTTGAAAAGACGTAGAAAAACTTTATCTCAAGATTTCATCATATAGTTGGAGAGAAATAGGACATGGCTTATCATTAAGTAGTTTTAGATATACTATACCCAATCGTATTTTTCCAATCCAGTAGAAGCTGAAATGTAAGGGTTACGTAGACAAAAATTCTTGCTACATTTGAAGATTATAATATAAGTAGGTCTGAGACAGAACCCCTAGCTAAAGTAATTCCTGCCTGATTCTGGCCAAGTCCCCCCCTCTCTCTCTTAAATTGCTTATTCTCCTTCCCAGTAATTGGTAAGGCAGACCAGCTTCTCCTCACTCCCTCCACCAGACTCCAGATGGCCTACAAAGGCCAATCAAACCTGCTCAAACACATAGCCTTTAAGATTTGGCTTCTCTGACTCTGTCTTTGGCACACACACATGCACACTCACACATACACCATCTTGCTTTCCCTGAAAGCTTTTCTTCAGATAAAATAATCCCAGCTCCTTATTTCCCCAACCCTTTAATCATTTTGTTTCTGTTCTCTGAACTCCTTCCAATTTCCCTATATATTGTATAATGTGGAAACCAAAACCACACACCATTTTCTAACAGGGTCTACGAGTTGCCAAATGTAGGGGGGCTCACTTACTTCTTCAATCAGAAATCAAAGCCAAGTCCAACAGGTTCTTAACAAGTGGACGTTGGAACAGGTGTGACGCCCTCATTCAATAAAGCAACACCTTCTGAGTAGATAATTATTCAGTGTGGAAAGGAAATCGACTTGCTTTCACTGAAAGGGATTTTTAGAATATTCATGTATTTGTATAAAACAGCATGAAGGATAAAGTTAGTGAGGAAAAAGATAAATAGCAGTTAATTCAGGCCATGTTTTTCTAGGTGTAATTGCTCTTTGTGTGAAGTAAAGGAAACTGATCTGCTTCCTGGGACAAAGCAAAGTTCACTGAAATACATATACATAATATATGTTATAATAATTCCAAGCAAGAGAAAGCAAAGGAAATACCCAGGACCCTGCCAATCCCACAAATATTCAGTGAGAAAAACACCTGGATTCTCCCCAAGCCACAGCTGTTCAGTTGGAAAATGCCTGGATCCCATTGAATCAAGGCAGTCAGGGAAAAGAGCCACATCCGGCCCTGTGTGTCTCCTCAGTACGACAGGCACACATGAATCCTATTTGATCAAGACATAGTTATTTTGGAAATAAATAGATCCTGCTGGATTCAAGTGCAGTTCGCGACTAGCACACACAGATGGGGATGTACTGGGTACAGATACTATCTACAAGAAACTCCTTCAATACACAGACATTTGGTAAGAAACCTTATGCCACAGATTTTTGGTCATGTCAATATCTCGCTTATTTTTCTCGGGAAACATATGTGGATCTGGCAGCACGGCTCCCCGATTAAGTTTGCCTGGATCACACAGGATCTGAATGTCTTGCCCTGATGTCTTAGGTCTAGCAGGGTGTGTATGTAAAGAGAAATGCAAAAGTGAATCAGTCAGCTCTGTTTTTCCTAGTGCGATCACAACAGCAGCATGATCACAATAGGAGTGTTCCAGGCCTTTTGTTCCTTTCTTTCTTTTTTTTTTAAATGTTTTTATTTATTTTTGCGACAGAGAGAGACAGAACATGAGCAGGGGAGGGCCAGAGAGAGAGGGAGACACAGAATCGGAAGCAGGCTCCAGGTTCTGAGCTGTCAGCACAGAGCCCGATGCGGGGCTCGAACCCACAGACTGTGAGATCATGAACCTGAGCCGAAGTCGGACGCTTAACCGACGAGCCACCCAGGCGCCCCGTTCCAGGCCCTTTGAATGCATGTGAATTGAGAAAAAAATCCTATCTCTCTATTATCACAATTTACACTATCTACCTATTTCCATCTTTTTTTGACATAAACTTCTTTTGTATCTAACACAACATTTTCACTACACTTTCCAAATAACTTCTCAGCAATTCATGACAAAAATATCCCTACTGACTCTGAAACTAACCTAAAAATTAGGCAGATATTTACAACAATTAAATAATCATTGTATTTATCTGCTTTAAGTCATGCAGACATTTCCTATAGCTATTATAACTTATGAGGATGATAGCAATGCTCCATCCTTTTAAAGATATTTTTATTTTGCAATCTAAGCTAATCCTAAAGAGAGAAACTGTGCTTTGAAAAATCACAGAATTGGAGTTTGAGTGCCCTAAAATCCTTAGGTCTTGGGAGAGTCTCTTCCACCCAATAATTTCTCCCATAAAACAGGATTGCCATACCTGGAGAGGCAATACTAGAAACTGCTTAATGAATTCAAGTGTCCCTCAGATTTCCTCTGATGATTGCCAATTTCTTGTTTCCCATAACTATTCGCATCCATTATAAAAAAAAAAAGAGAGAGAGAGAGAGAAAAACAGAGGAATGAAATTCCAGAAGCTCTTGGCCTGGCAAGATGCATTCAATTAATAAACCACAGTCTTGCAGGAAAGCAGGCCTAAATCCCATGGTCAACGATATCCTTTCTGACCACTGCACACTGAGTGTTTTAGACATCAAACTGAGCTCCAGGGTATCTACAGTAAGGAACATTACTGAATTTGCAGAAGCTTCTCCTTGAACACAGCTTCCTGTGTCTGCAAATGTATGTATTCTTTTCCTCTGCCTTCACAGGCTTGTATCTGTGACCCTTTATTTATAAATCCAGCTTCCGAGTTTCTGCCACGTGCTTTATATTCAAGATCTTTTTTGAAGGCCTTCAGCCTCTCAGGTATTTTTATCCCCAGCTCACCTACTTCACCTGTGGGCTTTATACACCATTCCTTCTTCCCTTTAAGCCCCAGCCTCTCCAATCCAGGCAGAAGGGAGAAGCTTAAATTAACAGCGATAAAAAATGCAGTATAGAGGACATGCTTTAAGGACCCAACTGGATAAAGACCTTCTGAGGCACAGATGAATATTAAATGCCAAGAAGCACTCACCAGCAAACAGAGAGGCATGCCGCCCGTGAGGGAAAAGGCAGGCCTGTACAAAGCTGCACGGTGGCCACAGCGGCCAACCCTTGAACTCTTCAGGTGTCAGAGTGAATGATTCCAGTATCTCGGCCCTTCCTCTGCAAGCATGTCACCAGCATCAATGCCGTAATCACAAATCAAGGTAATCTGAAGGATTATTTGCGACCTCATCTTCCCTTGCTCCTAGACCTGCATCATCACGGGAGGTAAAATAATCCTGCCCCTCAAAGATGTCCACATCCTAATCCCCAAAACCTGAGAATGTGTTACCTTACATGACAAAAAGGACTTTGCAGATGTGATCAAATTATGAATCTTGAGATGGATCTTTAATGGGTCCTTATAAGTGAAAGGAGAGTCAGAGTCAGAGAAGGAGATGGGGCAAGAGAAGGAAAGGTCGGTGTGAAAGGGCCATGAGGGAAAGAATCCAGTCAGCCTCTATTAGCTGGAAAAGGCAAGCAAATGTATTCTTCTCAGAGCACCCGGAAGGAACACAGCCCTGCCAATGCCTTGATTTTAGCCCAGCAAGACCTGTGTCAGACTTCCAACCTTCAAAATTGTAAAATAATACAGTTGTACTGTTTTAGGCCACTAAGTTTGCAGTAATTTGTTGCAGCAGCGATAAGAAACTAATATTTCCCTCGAAAGTACCAAGGTCAGCATGACTTCTTTCCAGCATTCTCCCTAGTGAATACCTTTGTTCCCAGAGCCTCTGTTGTCTCTCAGACACCTGAGTTCTCAGTTGCAAAGAAGGCGGAAGTTATCACAGTGTTGGTTTTGCTTCCAGCCAACAGCATCTCCAGGGATTAGTTCCAGCTAGAAATGTGGGCAGGTTCATTTCAGAGAACATTTCTTACAATGTCAAGATGATTTTTTCTTTGATTTAAATGAATTATCCAAAGTTTTATCTTTGTATAAAATGTTTACAAAAGTATATCTGCAGCAGAAAAGCAGTCCTGTTGAAGGTTTAAAGGAACACTGTGCAAATAAAACACAATCATGACGGCTAAAACCTTAACTAGATGTGCATTTGGGGTACAAGTGAGAGGTAGCCGCAATTTATCTGGAGAAGGTAAGAGTCTTCGGGAAAGGACACAAAGGTTACTTTTAAAGCAAAACACATGACCCCAAAGCCAGAAAATGGGGTTCTGGTTGCATTGTGGAGAGAAATAAATCCTGGCTGTGGAAACAATGTAAGTGTTATATAATGGGCCATGAAATCTACTCAGTGGGGAGTCACCACCCAAGAGGCAGGAAACTTGCTAATGCGCACACAAGGAATGTTTCTTTTCATCTCCTCATACTCAAATGTAAAGGCAGTAGTTTTCAAACTTTTCTGACCTACTATAAGAAATACATTTTATATCATATGCCAACACACACACACACACACACACACACACACACACAGACACTGTAACTGGAACAACAGTTTCATGACACCCTACTTACCCTTACAATGTGAGATGTTCTCTGATATTTCCTAATTTTTATTGTTATGGTTCATTATTTTTTTAAATGCTGGCCGGGGGGCGCCTGGGTGGCTCAGTCCATTAAGTGTCTGACTTGGGCTCAGGTCATGATCTCATGGTTCGTGGGTTTGAGTCCCAAGTCGGGCTCTGTACCGACAGCTCAGAGCCCGGAGCCTGCTTCAGATTCTGTGTCTCCCTCTCTCTCTGCCCCTCCCCTGCTTATGTGCGCACGCGCTCTCTCTCACTCTCTCTCTCTCTCTCTCAAAAATAAACATTCATTAAAATAAATGAATAAAATAAATAAAATAAAAACACACCTGCAACAGTACACATTATTGAGCACTAAAATCAGTATTTTCTTCCCAATTAGTACTAACAGTTTTTTTCATTATTACCTAGTAACTTTAAAATGAAATACTGGTTTGGAACTGACTACCTTGAAGGTCTTTTCCAACTTTATGATTTCATAGTTTTTCCTCAAAAGGAACATTATTTTATCCAAAGTTTCATTTTTTTTTAATAGAATGAAGCTGGGACTGACAACGTGGAACCTTCCCTCCAGTAAGTTTGTTTAATAAATAAATGTTTTTCTTCTTCTCTTTTCTTTTAATAAATGTGTTTTTTTTAAATAACTCTGATACTTCTTGTTTTTCAATGATTAATTCCCAATCAAAATCAGAAATTATTGAAAATATTGTCACAGTTTGGCCACATAGGCATTTAGTGTTTGTGAATTTTGATTTCAGGAATTAGGGAAGCAGAATCACTGGTAAGGGAGAAAGCATTGTGAGTCATTCCCTGAGAGAGTTTTGATTTATGATCCTAGCCACCATCACCTTGAAAATCCCCACCTCTCCCCATTGCTAAATTTGCTCAAGGCAGGTAATGCTAGAATCCTAAGACTCACAGAAAACCGCTCACCTTCACTTTGTTTTCAACAATTATGCTTCACAACACACATCTCAGATTCTTGCCTGTAAAATAGGAGTAACACTAAACTCTCAGGGCTGAGGAACAGCTAATAAACTATGCTAACCCTACAGAGATGCAAAACAATAGCAATCACTCATCAGTTTGCTAAGCGGTGACAGATTCCAATTTCCCATTTTCCAGAGACACTCTCCTTATTACCAAGCAAAATCGGACCAGTTAACTTGCCCAAGATCTATAGCTTGCTGTAGTGATCTCATCGGTCTGCGTCCCTGATGGGGACTCAAGCAGGTGGTGCGGAGAGCAGAGAGCTGACATATGGAGACATATTGCCTAAATAGGCTGATGCACCAGACCAGCTAATTTTCCTTCTATTTTGAGAAGAGCAATTATTTTAAATTGCCATATATCAAAATGACTTTGCACTTGCTCCAAAATACAGCGAGTCAATAAACTGTAATGTAAATGAGTGACTCCAGCTATTTTGATTCTTAAAAATTAAAGGAGAAAAAAAAAAAAAGGAGAAGCAGAGTCCATATTGCTTCATTTAGAATTGAAGCAGGATGACAATTCAAGGCTTTACAATATTACACTGGTATGTTTAATGCATACTATTTTAGAAGTCTTTTGCCTATACAGTATAGAAAACTACTTTGTAACTTTGTTTTTAAATCCCATCAAACTGTTGAGAGTTTTTGTTTTATGGGAAAAGACACGGTCTCTTTTATGGAAAGTGATAGAAGGATATAAGGACAAAAAAGGGCTAAAAAATAAACATTGGCCATTAAGACGCAGCTGGGAAGACACCAAGAAATCTTTTGCCTATGTCCCACATTTACTTGAAGTCAGCAAAATACCAGTTGTGAGCCAAGGAAAAAACTCACCTGCCAGCTCTGTCCAGAATCAGATTTAAGTGATTCAAACGCTCCATTAAAAATGGGGCTTATAAAGAGAAATGCATTCAGAATTCCAAATAAGGATTTTAAAGGAAAATTTTAATATCTATATTTAGACTTAGCAGCTCTGAAGGGACACAGGGTGTTGATTTATGAAGCTGAAAGAAATTATGAGCAGCTGGAACATTAAGGACACATTGTCAGAGGGGGGCTTTCATCTCTAATTTGGACTGAAGCTTCAGAATCTTCCAGAGCTATGATTTGGACTCATAAGATCTTAGAAGTCCTTATCTAGTCAATTAAAAAAAAATTTTTTATGTTTATTCAATTTTGAAAGACAGAGAGAGACAGAGCACAAGCAGGGGTGGGGCAGAGAGAGAGGGGGACACAGAATCCAAAGCAGGCTCCAGGCTCTGAGCTGTCAGCACAGAGCCCCACGCAGGGCTCGAACCCACGAACTGTGAGATCATGACCTAAGCCGAAGTCGGACGCTCAACCGACTCAGCCACCCAGGCGCCCCTTACCTAATCAATTTTAAAATGAAGGTGCTATACCCAACCTTTGGACTCTGTGATTGATAGATCAGTTGAAGACATAGCAGTTAAAGATCAATACAAAAGGTAGTTAAATTTTGTTAATGTTATAGTTTTCCTCTTTAGAGGTAACTTTTTATTTTTTTAATTATGATGAATGAGTTTTGAAATCAAAAGACATTTAAAAGAATAATTGAAAAAAAAAAAAGGAAGTCTGAAATCTCTTTATTAATTCCAGAAAGTCTGGCTATTAGACTACAAAGCTGTTCCCAAGGCAAAGCATCTAAATGAATATAAGCTTCCTCTTGTGGGCTGAGCTTGCAGACAATTGGCGTAAAACAATAAGAATAATGTCTGAGGGTAGAGAAATACATAATGATCTTCTATATTATTGAATGAATAAATTACTGAGTGGTAAATTATCATAGCCTCTTTTTCTTCAGATTTGGCTAAAAATTATTTTCCTCACTTCTTGCAGAGGGCTCCCATGTATGCTGAATCCATTCCTGTTTGCCTTTTGGTTTCTTCCAGTAATCTTTAAACCAACAAAAAGATGACCGTTTAAATCACTGAATTCTGTTTTGTTGTTTTTTGAGGATTTCTCTAACATGACTCTTT
This sequence comes from Prionailurus bengalensis, assembly GCF_016509475.1. NCBI lineage: Eukaryota > Metazoa > Chordata > Mammalia > Carnivora > Felidae > Prionailurus > Prionailurus bengalensis. Next base: position 73,401,762 of record NC_057344.1, on the reverse strand, counting down.
GTATAGACAAATAAGCCTGCTCTTTTGGGGGGATCCGATCATCCACTCCTCACACAAGAAAATTATTGGGGGGCTGCTGTGGTACCCCAAGGTGGGGAGACAGTCAGATTTTTCCAACTGGCATTCCAGAAACCAGACAGACCTATTAAGTAGAAGGTATGGAGCCCATGGGTGGCTCAGTAGGTTAAGCGGCCTACCCCTGATTTCGGCTCAGGTCACAATCTCACGGTTCATGAATTTGAGCCCCGAGTCAGTCTCCACATGCAGCGTCTGCTTGGGATTCTCTCTCTCCCTCTGCCTCTCTCTCTCAAAATAAATAAACAAACTTTATTTTTTTTAAAAAGTAGAAGGTAGTAGGAATTCAAGGAAGAATCTTGTAGGACAAAATCCTTTGCCTAGAAGAATCCACAATCTCGTCACGGAAGCAGACAAGCATTCAAAAAATGAATGACATTGCAAGATAAATGATGCTACACGAACGTGTACGAACAAGCTTGCGGAACTCAGAGAACAGCTTCACTTTCGTTCAGATCCAGTCTGGCTAAGAGAGTCCATCGCTCTAACCATCTCTTAGCGATGACCATAACATCCTTGGCCCTTGATCCATCTGAGGTTCCAGGCTCCTCCATAGCCTTCTCCTTCCGCACCCCCTTGGGGATTAATACAAGTGCTGTTTAGCTTTGCTTCGGTCTTCCTTGAGCTGTTAACTGCCTGCCACATCACACTGCATGTAATCCTCTATCACTCGGGATCACATCACTGCTTGCGTCCTTATCACTTTGTGAAGTTAACATCTTTATTTGGTTACCTGTTTACTATTTGCTTTTCCTCTAACACGTAAGATTCTTCTGCATTGTATTTGCTTTTCCACCCCCAGTGCCTGCAACAGTACTGAATAACTGTACGAAGGAATGCAGATTGACACCATTGCAAATCTATAGGTTCCAACCTCAGCTGGGTCCCCATAGCTCTTCAATGAAGCTTTTCATTAGAAGAACCACGCCCCTCCCTCCCTTCACTTCAGTTAATGATCTGGTCCTGGCCACACTCCAAAGGCAATGCTCCTATGAGGGCTTCAGGGGGTTTCTAACAGACACATTTAGGGCACTGTCTGGTACATAATCTTATTTGACCTCTCTGCTGCATTAGACAAGGTTGACCAGTCCCTCCTTCAAATGTCTCCTTGTGGCTTTCTGTCCTGGTTTTGTTTCCTCAAACCTACTGAGTCAAAATCTCCATGTGTATTTTTTTTTTTTTTAAAGTCATAGGTAATTCTGGTGCACAGACGGGGTTGACAACCACCTCCCCTGGCTTTCTTCTCTTCTCATTTTCTCGTCCAGGGATGGCTTTCAAACTTAGGTAGGGAGGGCACGCCTGGGTGGCTCAGTCAGTTGAGCATCTGTCTGACTCTTGGCTCTGGCTCAGGTCATTTATCTCGAGGTTCAGGAGATCAAGCCCCGCAATCTGGCTCTGCAAAGATATCGCGGGGCCTGCTTGGGATTCTCTCTTCCTCTCTCTCTGCTCCTCCCCTGCACTCACTCTCTCTGTCTCTCACACACACAAATAAATAAATATAAATAAATAAATAAATAAATAAATAACATTAAAACAATATCCTAGATAGGGAGGACGTAAAGGTGACTGTCAGGATGGAAGGGGCTGGGGGGATTAGACAATTTGCCTTAAAAACGCTTTTGTATGCCAAACACATCATTTTTACTTAGATGACACGTTTTCAGAATGCTACAAATAGAAAATTGTAATCTAGAGGCCCTTGTACCCAATTTACATAAAAGCAATTACTGGAAAATACATGTATTCATGATTTACATAAAATTCAGAAAGTATTAGTTGCCATATAGAGAATATTGTTATTACCATGATGATTATTATTTGGGTGATAAACTGTCCCTCATTCTTGACACTCCCTTCACTTTCCCACTCGTGTGGTATCAGCCTTCTACCTAGACCCTGTGATGTCCCAAACTATAACTTTACGATCACACACTGTCCCAAGGACTTTAGGATAACTACTAAAGGTGTCACGGATACATAATGGGATTGCCAAAAGGAGAAGAAAAAAAAGAAAGGAACAGAAGAAATATGACTGAGAATTTCCCTCAAATTAATTTTGGACCCCAAACCTCAGCTACGGGAAGCTCAGAGAATATCCAGCAGCATAAATGACGAAAGAACTATGTCTAGGCATGTCATTTTCAAACTACAGAAAATCAAAGTTAGGAAAAAACTCCTGAAAGAAGCAAGAGAGACTGAGAGAGCTAGAGCGAAAAAGGGGAGATAGGCTAGTATGGGAAAGGAGAAAAGATAAGAGGGAAGAGGAGGAGAAATGGGGTAATGTCATGGCTGGAAAGAGAGATGGCCACAGACAGAAGAGATGGAATAAGGAGGTGGGAAAGAGGAAGACTAAGGGAGAGGGAGTTTAAAATGCCCTGACAAAGAAGGCACAGTGGCAAAGTCAAACCATATGGTTTTTAATGCCTTATCTCCTCCATGGCTCCTTGAGGTTCAGGGATTAATTTTTTCTCTTCAACGCCTGGTTTTGTGGTTGGCATATTATAGGTATTCAATCACTATGTGATGAATCAGTAGATGTTGGGAGATTGAGCTGGCTTTCTTACTGTTTCCTGAACATGTCAAGCACCCTCCTTGTCTTGTCATGCTCTCCCTCAGAGATCTACTTGGCTCACTCCCTCACCTCTTAAAAAAAATCACACTCTGTTTCTTCCCCCAAAATGAATTCCTCATTCTCAACTGATGACTGACTAGTCTCCTCCAGATGATATTATACAGACACCAGGCACCTCAATCCCCAGGTACCATTTTCTCTCTCTTACATATCTCATTTAGTTATAATGATGTGACTATCTACCCACTCAACTAATTTAGGAATCTCTCTCTCTCTCTCTTTCAAGGCTCCAAATAATCACTGAGTCCTATTGACTACATTTTTAAATATTGTTCAAATGTCTCCTCCACCTCTCTGACATTATTTTCATCTAGATAATTATGTCTTATTTAAATGATCGTACTGCTTTCTGACTAGCTAGTCTGCCTGCAGTACCTAATTATTCTCTCTCCCCTCCATTGGCAACCTATGAAATACCACCACAGTTATCTTTCCAAAGCAGAACCTGATTATTCCTACCCCTCCCCTTATTTAAAAACCCTTCAAATAATATAAAAACAGAGAGGGGGACAAAACAGAAGAGACTCATAAATATGGAGAAGAAACTGAGGGTTGCTGGAGGGGTCGTGGGAGGGGCGATGGGCTAAATGGGTAAGGGACGTTAAGGAATCTACTCCTGAAATCATTGTTTCACTATATGCTAACTAATTTGGATGTAAATTTTAAAAAATAAAATTTGAAAACCCTTCAGTGCCTCCTCAGTGAGGACCAGAATCAAATCTCCTTAGTTCAGGATGCAGTGCCCTTCATTATCAAATCCCAGCTTACTTCCCAACCTCATCACCTTTCTTTCCTCTTAAGGCCTCTACCAACTCTAATCTTTTGAGAGTTCCAGAAAAGGTCACTAAATTGTAAACATCCAAATATATACAAGACCTAGGCACAAGCTCACTCCTCCAGAAATGCAAATTCCTGAGCATCGGTTTGTTTTTCTTTGCTAGTTGGTTTTATTTTACATGCTAAGGTTCTTCCACATCATTTATTCTGACTTCCCTACAGCAATTCTGCCCAATACCATTTTAAGGAAAATTATTACAGCAGCAAAGCTCAGAAACACTGCCATCTTGTGATCGCAAGAGAGGGTGAAAAGCAAAGTGATCTTCCCTTTATAATTTATATATAAATACATGAATAAACACAAAAGCAACTAAGGATTGGAGAAATTCTCCTAATATTCCCTTTTCCAAGTCTTAAAATGAACAGCCACTCAATTGCCACTAGCAACCCTAATAATTTAGAGTTTTGTAATCAAAACTTTGTTTTCAATGTCTCTACTTTTAGCGACTCTTTTGTAGAGAGTTCTATTGATTTCCCTTAACCAGATTATTTGAGGATATCAAAGAACACATTTATTTAGGTGCCATTTGTAGGTTTAGGTCTCTTACTTGTTCAGAGAACTTTTTAAAGTCATTTGAGAAGCTAGTATGAGCTCCAGACTGTGGCTATCAGTTCTACATGGGCAGTAATATATTGACTCTATTTGCCAATATAAATGCAAAGCAAGACATGTAAAATGTCCTAGAGAACTAGTTGCTGAAAAAATAAGTGAATAACTAAGTGGAGAGCAGGTATGGTGACAACTTCAAAAGTGGAGGCACATGTTCTCTAATATTTTTTTAAAGCAGTTACTTTACTTGGAAATTTCAAGTCCATGTTGAAACGATGACATATTATATAATCTTGCTTAGCCAAGAGCCAGCGACACCTGGAAACATGCTACTTTTAAGGGGAGGTTGAAAAAATTAATAAAGGTGCAGAGAGGTGAAGTGACCAATTCAATAGCACACCAAAAATAGATTTAAAGCCATCGCTCAAGGGCATTGAAAAGAGCAAGTAGGTGTGAATGGCCATAAGGTAGATAAATGGAAACCTTAGAAATTCACAAATTTTTTGATATAGCTTCAAACAAAACTGCTTTGTTACGCTCTTGTCTTTCCTTGTGTGACTCTATTTCTCAGCTATTATTTCACTGCATGTACTAGCTTATTTTTTTTTTAAGCCTGTTCTAGGAATGATTTTTTTCAAATGACTTAGAACTGGATTTCTTATAAGAAGCCTGGTAGCCACGGGGGCCTGTTGTACTTAGGAATAAACTCAACTGTTTTGAAAAGTCATCGGTCATTCTAAAGCTCATTTGTATCATGTAACATCATAGAATAAATGCTTTATAAATAATTTGTTTTTCACAGAGTCAATAACTAATTACCAGTTCGTGCCCTATAAATAAATCAATATTGAAAAGTAAGTCTAAGTAGATTCATCATGGAAACGATTGGCTGACTGACCGGACAGCAAACTCTGGGATGGCTACTTGGCTTAGTTGCTTTCTTTATGGTTTTTTTTTTTTTTTTTAAACCACCTCCCACACCTCCATCATTACAATGATAAAGTGTGAAAATGGAAAATGTGAGGCAAGGGTAGTCAAAGATGTGAATTTAAAAATCACTGATCCTAGAAACTGTTTGTATCTTTTAAGTTGTGAAGACAAAGCAGGTTCTGTGACACAATAGAATTCACACTCACGGCAATAAGCCAAAAAGACATTTGAAGACTAAAATCATGGCATTGATCCTGCCAGGAGCTCCACTAGTCTAAGTGCTTGAGACAATTTAACCTTTTCTCTGAAACTCAATTTTCTTTCTTACTCTCCTTCAAAGATTTTTACCATTTAAAAAAAAGGCGGGGTGGTGCCTGGACAGCTCAGTCCCACTCTTGATTTCAGCTCAGGTCGTGGTCTCACGATTCCTCAGTTCGAGCCCCTCATTGGGCTATGTGCTGACAGCACAGAGCCTGCTTGCGATTCTGTCTCTGTCTCTCTCTGCCCCTCCTTGATCACTCTCTATCTCTCTCTCTCTCAAAATAAATAAGTAAACATTTTTTTTAATTAAGTTTTCAAGACAAAGGGACCTTCTTTGGCCACATGAGGACTATGACCAGGCTAATGGCAAATGCCAGAGAAAATTCAGTCCTTCCTTCCCTCCCAGTCTCCCCAAACCCCACCTGTGTCTGTTCCATTTAGATAAGTTGTCTGTGCTGTTTTTGACTTGCCTGTACACACAGTGCAATTCTGGCTGGTCCAGGGATTCTAGGATAATTAATTCTTTTTTTTTTTAATTTTTTTTTGATGTTTATTTATTTTTGACAGAGAGAGAAAGACAGAGCATGAGTGGGGGAGGGACAGAGAGAGAGAGGGAGACACAGAATCCGAAGCAGGCTCCAGGCTCTGAGCTGTCAGCACAGAGCCCAACGCAGGGCTCGAACTCACAGATGGCGAGATCATGACCTGAGCCGAACGCTCAACCAACTGAGCCACCCAGACGCCCCTAGGATAGTCTGTTCTTACTAAAACACCTCCAACTTGGGTGCAGCAAAACTGAGATTTTTATGACTACTGAGCGCTAGACAAAATGCAAGTATTTGTTGCCTGTAGAATTGAGAACCAAAATAAACTATCCTGGGACACAAATAAATAGGAGACCACAAAGCCAAAAATATCAAAATGACCTAGTTCCAGGACTTTAGTGATGCTCTGCCCAGATAAAGGGCCTGGGGGTCAAGAGCACCTACAAGACAAAGCTATTGGAGCCCGTGTTCCCTAACTGGGTTTTTCAATTCTTATCATACAATTTTTTTTACCACACTTATTGAGGTATACTTGACAAATAAAAATGTATATACTTAAGTGTACCACTTGATATTTTGGTATGCATATACATTGTGAGATAAATAAGCCGTTTAACATAATCATCACCTTATGTGGTTACCATTTTCTTTCGTGTGTGTGTGTGTGTGTGTGTGTTTGAGTGTGGTTGAGAATACGTAAAAGCTACCCACTTAGCTAATTTCATTACATAATAGAGTCTTGTTAACTATAGTTATAACACTATACATTAAATCATCAGAAGTTATTTATCTTGCATAACTGAAACTTTGTACACTTTGACCAATACCTCCCCATTTCTCCCTATCCCCAAGCCCCTTGCAACCACCATTTTACCCTCTGTTTTTATGACTCTATTTTAGGTTCTACATCTAAATAAGATTATTCAGTGTTGGCCTCACTTAGCATAATGAATATAGTACATACATGTCTTTATACATTCATCCATCGACAGACATCGAGGTTGTTTCAAAATCTTTGTGCTTGTGAATAACGCTGTGATGAACATGGGAGTGCAGCAGTTTCAAGATGCTGAATATACGTCCTTGAGAGATATATCCACAAGTGGGGGCGCCTGGGTGGCTGAGTGGGTTAAGTGTCCAACTTCAGCTCAGGTCGTGATCTCTCAGTCCATGAGTTCCAGCCCGCATTGGGCTCTGTGCTGACAGCTGAGAGCCTGGAGCCTGCTTCAGATTCTGTGTTCTCCCTCGCTCTCTGCCCCTCCCCCACTTATGCTCTGTCTCTCTCAAAAATAAATAGACATTAAAAACAATTTTTTAATTAAAACATTTTTTAATTAAAAAAAAAAAGAAATATATCCAGAAGTGGGATTGCTGGATCATCATGTATTTCTTTTTTAAAATTTTGGGAAACCTTCATACTGTTTTCCATAATGGATATACCAATTTACATTCCCACCAACAGTGCAGGAGGATTCCCTTTTCTCCCAGTCCTCAACACTTGTTATCTTTTGTCTTTTTGATAATAGCCATTCTAATAGGTGTGACACCTCATTGTGGCTTTGATTTGTATTTTTTGATGATTACTGAGGTTGACTACCTTCTCATATTCGTGTTGACCATTTGTACGACTTCTTTTGAAGAAGGTCTTTTGCCCATCTGATGGAAAATAATCAGATTATTTGTGTATCTTCTTGTTATTGAGTTGTATTAGCTCCTTATATATTTTGGACATTAACCTCTTACCAGACATATTCTTTGCAAATATTTTCTACCACTCTGAAGTTTGCCTTTTTTACTCTGTTGACTGTTTCCTTTCTTGTGACAAAGCTTTTTAATTTGATGAAACTCTGCCTAGTTTTGCTTTTGTTGCCTGAGATTTTGGTGTCAACTCCAAAAATCATTGCCCAAACCACCAACATCAAGACACTTTTTCCCTACATTTTTTTTTTTTTTAGTGTTTTTAAAGTTTCAGATCTTAGGAGCACAAGATGTTCACCTAAAATGCTAATTTTTCACATTTAGCCAATTGTTATACAGATAAAATTCCCGGCACAGCTTCCATACAACCCCAAGATGAAGTGGTGAAACCTTAACCCCCTGAGTGGCAAACTATGTAACTAATCACATTTTTATATACACACAAAGTAGACTTTCAGATATTTTCTTCTTCTTTTTTTTTTTCAGTTTTAGAGAGAGAGTGCATGTGCACAAGTGAGTAGTAGAGAGGGGCAGAAGGAGAGAGAGAGAGAGAGAGAGAGAGAGAGAGAAAATCTTAATCAGGCTCGATGCTCAGTGTTGAGCCAGTTGCAGTGCTCGATCCCATGACCTTGGGATCATGACCTGAGCCAAAACCAAGAGTCAGATGCTCAACCAACTAAGCCACCCGGGCGTCCCTCAAATATTTTCATAAATATTTAAAGTCACGTAATATGAGATATTGAAAAAACTTCCAAAGAGCCTTTGATTTTTTTAAACTATACACCACATTTATTTTTCCAAAGAACTTCCAAACGACCTCCTTGCTACAAAATAACAAACAAAAACATTAATAATATAGAGGTAGGAGTAATTTTTGAGGTTAAATTGTCATCTTAGTAGGCATCAAACCCTAGCTGAATTGCTTTGTGTATAATAAAAGATATTCTTATGCCCTGAAATAGATCATGAGATACTTGGGTGACAAACAGCCTTTTAATTTCAATGACACCTAGAGCCTCCCAGGATCTACTCTCTGTTCTCTGCCTTCTTTTATTTCCATGTTTCGGTTCTGTACTGAAAAGCAGCCACTTCCACATCCTTGATCAGACACTAACAGCAGACTAGACATGGTAACTATAGTTCTCTCCCTCATATGCTGTTAACATGCAGTTAATTAACATTATTCAGATCTCAGAGTTATCATTTTCTGCCAACTGATGGGAAAGTATTTCCTGGAAGTATCTCTTTATGTGAGCATAGAGGAGATATGGTCTCGAGTCTGTAAAATGGATTTGACAAGTCCAACTGTCTGACGTCAGCACAGTATAATAAAGCACCACCATAGGGCTGCTTTCCCGGCCCCGACAAACGCACAACCATAATATAACACCTTTTCACTAGAATGCTAAAGTTTTCTAGTTTACCTGTAGGAAATCCGGCACCATCACTTGGGAAATGCTATTGGTCATGCACAAAGCACAAGCCAGTGGTCTCTGTAGTAGTTACCCCTGTGTGTTGGGTACAGTTGTCTCTCTAAAACTCCAAGAAAGGCACTTCATTCCAACACATCAGATTCTCTCTTGCACATCCATTTTCACATTTACAAATCTCCCACAAAGCAGACAGTTTGCAGAGACCATGTGGGTAGAAAGACATTTTGTCTTATTTTTTAAAAGTCTTTTGCAAAACTGTGATATGCAGATTAATAATTTATCCAACCAAATAATGTCAAAAGATGGGGTAAATCTTCCAGATAATATTGCTGGCTGGATTTCACATGAAATACCCTTTTCTATTTTGAATATATTCTTGGCATTTATATGATAAATTAAATACTTATAATTTTTTTTAACGTTTATTTATTTTTGAGAGACAGAGAGAGACAGAGTGTGAGCAGGGGAGGGGCAGAGAGAGAGAGAGGGAGGGAGACACAGAATCCGAAGCACGCTCCAGGCTCCGAGCTGTCAGCACAAAGCCTGACGCGGGGCTCAAACCCACGAACCCTGAGATCATGACGTGGCCATCAATGGGTCAATGGATAAAGATGATGTCGTTTATATACACAATGGAATACTACTTAGTCATTAAAAAAAGAATGAAATACTGCCATTTGCAACAACATGGATGGACCTTGAGGGTATTATGCTAAGTGAAATAAGTGAGACAGAGAAAGACAAATACCATATGATTTCACTTACATGTGGAATCTGAAAAACACAACAAATTGACAAACAAAACAAAATGCATAGATTGAAAGAACAGCTTGGTGGTTACCAGAGGAGAGGGAGGTTGGGGGATGAACAAAATGGGGGAAAGGGGTCAAGAGGTACAAACTTCCAAGTACGAAATAAATAAGCCATGGGGACATAATCTAGCGCATGGAGAACATAGTAATATTGTATATTGAAAAGTTCCTAAGAGAGTAAATCTTAAAAGTCCTCATCACAAGAACAACATTTCCTGTAACTTTGGGGACAGAGGGTAACTTGGAATTATCACGGTGATCATTTGCAGTGTATAAATAGCAAATCATTATTTTGCATACCTGAAACCAATATAATGTTATATGTCAATTATACCTCAATAAACAAATAAACAAACATCCCAGACTGAATTTTCTAAGCTCTCACTTTTTATTTCCACATATTTTCTTGCCTCCTGGGGCCAGTTCTTGTCGTTTTCAATGTGTTGATTCCTAGTAGACCTGTCTCTTAAGAGATTCTAGATGAAGTCTTACTTGACTATGATAGGTGATTATTTTGTACTTGCTTGTACCTACCAAGGTATCTACAAATCTCCACAATTACGGCAATCCTGATAGCTCACGATTTCACCCCTAATAAGTAGAAGAGTCTTCTTTCATAATTAGAGAACACAAACTTGGAGATGTGAGTGCTAGTGATTGACAGGCGAACTCTCTAGTGGCCCTTGGTGACATCTTCTCATGAGCAGGATTCAGAATGTGTGGTGAATAAAATTGAAGAGAGCTACAGATCACACACTGCAGGAGATAGAGCTGCAGATTAAAAAGAGCTAATGAATTGTATTTATGAGTAAATATCTATACTCACGAGTGGTTTTAGTGGCAACTCAAATATTTTCAAGAACCAGCAAATAATATCAATGTGTGAATCGGTCGAGTGTAAGATAGTAGGGAATGGAAGAAACCAGTAGTGCATATCCCTGTTAATAATACAGACACCTTTAGACATATTGCAGGCTCAGGCAAGCACATATATGCAGGTCAAATACGGCCTCTAGATCATTAGAATGAACTGTACTGGAAAAGCCCACAGTTCTCTCTTTTGTTCTCTCAAATTTTTTGACATTTATTTATTATTTTTTGAGAGAGACAGAGTGTGAGTGAGGAAGGGGCAAAGAGAGAGGGAGACACAGAATCCAAAGCATGCTCCAGGCTCCTGGCTGTGAGCACAGAGCCCATGAACTGTGAGATCATGACCTGAGCCGAAGTTGGATCCTTAACCGACAGAGCCCCCCAGGCACCCCCAAACCCATAGTTGTCTTTGTATTACTCATACAAAACACTCACTCCTGGTCACCAAACGGGTGGGGGTTTTCCACCAACAACAAACCATTCTCTAGCATCCCAGCAGTGTCCTACAATATAGCTCATTCTGACGCTACCTGGAGATGGCGTCAGATCCCACAAGTTAAGTCCCGCAAGACGGTCCCCTCCTCACTTCAGATGCTGATCACAGGTCCAGGTTGTCATCTGTGCTTCTGACCAAATGGCTATAAATCGGAGGTTCTCAGGACACTTTCTTTGGGTTCAGTTAATTTGCCAGAGCGGCTCACAGAACTCAGGGAAACACTTATCTATGTTTACCAGTTTATTAAAGCATGTGATACAGGATACAGATGAACAGCCAGATGAAGAGAGAGTAGGGTCTGGGAGAGTCCCAAGCACGGGCGCTTCTGTCCCTGTGGAGTTGAAGTGCATCTTCCTCTAGGGGTATAGATGTGTACGCCCACCTGAAAGCTCTCAGAACCCTGTATTTTGGGATTTTTATGGAAGCTTTATCACACAGCCATAATGGACCATTAACTCCACTTCCAGTCTCTCTATCCTCTCTGGAGAAGGGGGGTGGGTTGTTGAAAGTTCCAAGTTTCTAATCATGGCTTGGTCTTTCTGGTGACCAGAAGCCATCCAGGAGCCATCCAGGGGTCACCACATTAACACAAAAGATGCTCCTAGTGCCCTTGTTACTTGAGAAATAACAAGGGTTTTTTGGAATTCTGTATCAGGAATCAGTGGTAGAAATATATATATTATTTCTAATATTATCTCATATTAAAAGTTTCTTTTTAGGGGCATCTTGGTGGCTCAGTTTGTTAGGTGTCCGACTCTTGATTTCAGCTCGGGTCATGATATGACAGTTCGTGAGTTTGAGCCCTGCATCTGGCTCTGGCCCTGGCTCCAGCGCTTGGAATTCCTGGAATTCAACACAACTTGCTCATGGGGTCCTCTCTCCCTCTCTTTCTGCTGGTCCCCTGCTTGTATGCATGCATTCTCTCTCTCTCTCTCTCTCTCTCTCTCTCAAAATAAATAAACACTTAAAAATCATTTTAAAGGTTTCATTTCTAGGGGCTCCTGGGTGGTTCAGTTGGTTAAGCGTCCAACTTCAGTTCAAGTCATGATCTCGTAGTTTGTGGGTTCAAGCCCCACGTCAGGCTCTGTGCTGACAGCTCAGAGTCTAAAGCCTGCTTCGGATTCTGTCTCTCTCTCCCTCTCTCTTTCAAAAGTAAATAAACATTAAAAAAAGTTTTTTTTTAAGAAGCTTCATTTTTAGACTATCTTCATCTGGTTCTTTTTTCATATTAGGGTAATGTAACTCCAAAAAATTGAGTAGCTTTCTCTCTCTCTCTCTCTCTCTCTCTCTCTCCATATCTCTATATCTCTATATCTATATCTATATGTAGGGGGGGGGGTGGAGCAGAGAGGTAGAGAGAGAGGAAGAAGCAGAATCTGAAGCAGGCTCCAGGCTGTCGGCACAGAGCCCCACACGGGGCTCAAACCAGGATCATGACCTGAGCCAAAGTCAGAGGATGAACTGACTGAGCCACCCAGGTGCCCCAAGTGGCTTTCTCTTTTTAATTGCTCTAATACAGTCTTAGCTAGGAAGTTATCTTTTCTTTCAAATTATGAAAGAGTGCATGGTTAACACCACGTGATGAAAATGCTTTAAGGGGCACCTGGGTGGCTCAGTCAGTTAAGTGCCCTACTTCAGCTTAGGTCATGATCTCACAGCTCATGGGTTCGAGCCCCACGTTGGGCTCTTTGCTGACAGCTCAGAGCCTGGAGCCTGCTTCAGATTCTATGTCTCCCTCTCTCTCTGCCCCTCCCCTGTGCTCTCTCTCTCTCTCTCAAAAATAAATAAACATTAAAAAAAATTTTTTAAGAAAATGCTTTAATAATTTTTAAAAATGTTTCAATAACATTTTAAGTTGTCCCTAGTCTGGGAGATACTCACGACACTCAGGGAGGAAGAAGAGTGTGGTGGTTCTGGGTAAGGGCCCCAGAGTCAGATGGTAGGGGTTCACATCCTCTCCTCTGGTTCCCAGCTGGACCACCTGGTCAACTTTCCCATGCTTCCCTAAGACTCAGCTTCCTCATCAGTAGAGTAGGATGGGGATAGTGCCTACTTCACAGAATAGATCTGAGGACTACGTGAGACAGGCAAAGAAATGTATCATAACAGTGCCTGGCAAGTGACAAAAGCTCAACGTGTGATGGATATCACCGTCATCATCATGACAGCCTTACATGTGACCTAGCAACTGACTTACAGTGTTCATTCCCAGTGATTCCTCAAAGCTTCCATTTCAATCAATGGCATTCACTGTTTCTGGGAGGAGGCTGGGTAAGACCTAGAACAAGACACCATTAAAGTGCTAAATTAATTCTTGTAAATCTATTACGGGAATAACAAACTAGAAAGCCATGCATTCGTTTGCAAGAGTCTGGCTTTGTTAAGAGAGACAAGGATTTGTGTTTCCAAAGGCCCAGAGAGTGGAGCTCTGGGGACATTGAGGTCACTCTGTAAACCACACTGAAAGGCGGCCTGTACAATGTTGTGCACGGTTTCCCTCTGCACAGAAATGGGAGGGCAGCCCTCTCTGCACTGGAGGGACAAGGGTTGCAAAGATGAGAAAAAGCAACAAAATGGCTGCTCTGTGTCCCCACCACACCCCATACCTTGTCATCAGCATCTCAATCTCAGAAAGAAGCAGTACTAAAGCCCCAAATATATTTAGGTACCCAAAAGCACAGGGGGCCCATTCCTCAGTTCCTCTTTAGAGCTGTAGGAGACAACAGCTTCGCAGGGGACCCTGAGACAATTTGAGCCACAAGAGAGAAAAAGAGCTGTGTCCCAGAGCTCCAGTATGGGAGGGAAGCTGCATACGTGTGTGTGCGTGTGTGTGTGTGTGTGTGTGTGTGTGAAGCGGGAGGGCCCAGAAAGATTCTACTCGAATAAGTTTAAATCCTGACCTGACTATATTTCAAACCAGAAATGATTGAGTTTTGTTGGATTCTCAAGATTACTTTTTTCTACTACTAGGCAGAAATCTGCGTGTGAGGACTAAGTTGATTCGCATAAAAATAGTTACCAAACTGAGTCTTATTTGAAGACTGTTTATCATTCTTCTTCTTTGATCACTATTTGTCAGTTGATTTCCAGGGAGATGATTTTTCTCCTTCTTTTCACTCTGCTCTGGATTTCTGGCTTCCAGCGCTGGATATTAAGGAAGCAAAATCATGAACCTACCACTTTCAGTCTCTCAACCAGGTCTGTGCTTCTGTTTACTCTCTGCCATGGTCTCCTCCCTGAGTGTTGCAGCCATGTGGAAAGAGAGGAGTGTTTTAAACCTCCACTAGTGCTATGAATCGATTCTTGCTCGAATTCTAATATACATTTGGTTCACCGTGGGCAGAAATACGGGTGCTGTATCATTTGCTGAGCAGGTCCATAAATACCCTCCCTGTTGGCCATGCTGTTCAATCATGTCGTGGCCAGTGTCTTTTGGGCACATAAACTCAGAGTCCTTACGTTTTGCCATTTCTTAATAATCCACACCTCATATATACTAGGTCAGAGTTCCAGAGATTTCTTGGTTTTCCTTCTACTATTTCATTTCTCAGTCTGACATACACTTTCTCAAATTAAAAGATTTCTAGAGATTTATATGTGAAAGAGTATTTTTTTTTTTTTTTTTGCAGGAAGAATTTTCAATTGTTTTTTTTTTTTTATTTTTTTTTCAAAGTTTATTTATTTTTGGGACAGAGAGAGACAGAGCATGAATGGGGGAGGGGCACAGAGAGAGGGAGACACAGAATCGGAAACAGGTTCCAGGCTCGGAGCCATCAGCCCAGAGCCCGACGCGGGGCTCGAACTCACGGACCGCGAGATCGTGACCTGGCTGAAGTCGGACGCTTAACCGACTGCGCCACCCAGGCGCCCCGGAAGAATTTTCAATTGTATAGAAAAGGAAAGATCACCCTCCAACTGATTTTTGGTAGCACAAATTTTTGTAAGTGTGGGCTTAATCATGAAAGCCCTGGAATGAAAATGAAAACTTCCGTGTGAAAAATCTCTTTGACCAATGACATAGAGATTCAGCTCTTATCCATTACAGCACGAGCAGAAGCCTCTCCATGCAAAATGAACAGTGTTGTCAAAACAGGGAGCGTCCATTTTGGACATGCACATATTGGCTGTGGTGGGCATCCCCCCACCCTGGCCATGTGGGAGTTAAGGCTCAGGCTGGGGGATTTGTGCTTGAGGTGGCCGGTGCTAGGTATTTCACTGATCAGTCTTGATGTCCAGTATCCTCAGGTGTCAGAGCAGGTAGAATCAGAATACAAGATCGCTGCTCCCCCCCCCCCCCAGCTTCATCTTCTCTCCTAAGGCTTTAAATTGTTTCATCGGATGTGGCACCAAAAGAGCGGATTAAGGTTGTGTATAAGGAGGAAAAAGAAAAAGAGAAGATGAAGAAATCCAAGAGAAAGAAAAACCAATTTGTCTTGAAATCCTTGTTCATTCCCA
Organism: Prionailurus bengalensis; assembly: GCF_016509475.1. Taxonomy (NCBI): domain Eukaryota; kingdom Metazoa; phylum Chordata; class Mammalia; order Carnivora; family Felidae; genus Prionailurus; species Prionailurus bengalensis. The sequence goes on along the minus strand of NC_057344.1, from coordinate 73,386,168 downwards.
AGCATGAACGTCTGCACGACCTCACATGCTGGCCAAATAGCAGGATCCCAAAATAGGAACCAAAAAGAATCACTTGTGAGGTTCTCAGACTATCCTGTATTGAGTTAACCTGAGGTGAGGTGTGTTACTTGTGGCCTGCTCTTCCTCCTGCTGCTATAAACTTTTAGATTTAAATCTGCAGAAAACGTCAATGTCTTGATTGCAAAAAAAGTACCTGTCCATTCACGGTCTCCATGTCGGTAACCCTTAGTTACATTCATTACATAACTTAGCAGTTATCAAAATTACTTTTCCAGCTACAGAAAAGCACCAGTATCTTATATAGAAGTATGGTGAGAAAAATCTAAAAATGGAGGTAAAGCGCCGGGAGGCAATCTCAGGTCTCCTTACCCAGCCCAGCCATTCCTAACTGAAGTTTCTCCATCCGCAGCCTTCATGCTGACAATCTGCAGAAGGGCCCTGAACCCTGCAATGGGGAAAATGTTCTAAGTTCGAGCTTTCCAATATGGTAGCCATTACCACATGTGGCTGTGGAGCCCTTGAAATAGAACATGTGTGAATGAGAAACTGACACTTCATTTCATTTAAATTAATTACAATTTAAAATTAAGTAACCATAGGAGGCTAGTGGTTACCGGTCTGGACTGGGCCACTTTCAAAGATTTCCAAGACTTGCTTATAAAAATGCCTCTCTCACAGAAAGGGCAAAGCTCCAAGAGGCTGGGAAAGGAAGAGGCCCCCACACCGGGAATAGGCATAAGGTAGGACACTACATTTGACCTTGGTGGTGACCCCGTTTGCAGCCTCTAAGGATCCCAGAGGCTGACACTGGGAGAATGGAAATGGGCTAAGATACCCTTCCAAGCCCATGAGAATTCTACCCTATTCATTGTGTGTAATTGTAGTTTCTCTCTTCCTCCAGACATTTTTCTCATTTGGAGAAGTGTTGGTTGCTAGGAGACCGAATTGCCTTTTCAAGTAGAGTATTTTAGAGAGAAACAATTCACATGATTTTCTTCTTTAGTAAAATTAAAATTTGTGAAATGTTTGCAATGCACAGTGACAAAGTCGAGCTTTTTCATGTCTTTGTATATTTGTTTTAGCAATCAGACAACCTTTCATTTACTTTTCCCACTGCTTTGCACTGCAAGAAAGAAAACAAAAACTGGCTGCTCTTTCTGCAGACTTTCTTAAGAAAGAATAACATTCCCAGACCTTTTCCCAGGGATGCAGAGGTGATATACATCTTGGGTCCCTCCCAAGGGAGCTGTGAGTGAGAATCAAAAATAATAACACTTCTAATGGAAACGGAAATTCGAAAGCACCATCCACCAGAAATATATTAGTCTGCACTCAGTGGCTCACAGTTTTATCTGACTACTTGTTAGCATGATTTTCATAATTTATCTTTATATTTTTTTTCTACTGAAGTCTAGATGACACACAATGTTACATTTGCCTCAGGTGTACAACATGGTGATTCAACAGCTCTATAAATTATGCTATTTCCATAAATTTATAAAATCGGCCAGTCTGAACACATCATTTAATAAATGAAGAAAGCACAACTTGGAGAAATGACTATGGTCTCCCAGGCTTCTAAGATCTATGCAAAGAGTCGATTATACCACAGTGATTTCTCAGGGCAGGTGAAAAAAACATTTTTCAAGTCTTCAGACTGACTTTTATAGTCACTCTCAACAATATTTGAATCCCAAAAAGAGAAATGTGTGATGAAACGAGATTCCCTATATAATTGAACTAATACAATACCTGGTGCATAATAGGTGCTCATTAAAGAGTAGCTATTAAACAAGAATGATAGGATAATAACTTAGCTAGTAAGAACCTTTTCTTTCAAATTCCTTGGCCCCTGCTTTAAAAATCCAGAAGCAGTAATTTTTTTTACCCAGCGACAGAATTCTGTGTTGTTTGAGAAGTTTGACAGCATTAAATGACAGTCTGAAGCTATAAAGTTTTTTTTTTTTTTTTTTTTATTCTGAAGAGAGAGAGAGAGCTCACACATGAGTTGGGGAGGGAGAGAGAGAGAGAGAGAGAGAGAGAGAGAGAGAGAGAATCCCAAGCAGGCTCAGCATTGTCAGTGCAGAGCCCCACGTGGGGCTCGAATTCAGGAACCCTGAGATCATGACCTGAGCCCAAATCAAGAGGTGGATGCTTAACCGACTGAGTCACTTTGGTGCCCCACGAGTCTGAAGCTAAAAAGGTCTTCCTCCCTTTTCATGTATCTGAGCAACAGTGTTCATCAAAGGGTGAATAGGGATGTTGATTTTACAAAGGAAGATTTTATGGTGTAGAAATGATGTAGTTGAAAGAAGCTATTTGATAATTATACAGGATGCCATATTTTTCCAGGTTACCTATGACTCTCGAGGGGCCCAAAGGCCTTAGAAGATGTCAGAACATCCTGGCGGGCCTCTTCCTCAAAGGAACTAGTACAAAGCAGGTGCTTAGATACAGACAAGCTCCAAAGGATAACTGGCCTACAAACAGCATCCTGCAAACACAGGTTAGCCAAATGCATGCTGCCCTGTGTCCTCTCCAGACCTATCCTGAGGTTCTCAAGCCTGGCTGCACACTGCAGCCTCCACGTGAGCTTCTTAAAATACCCAGCCTCTCCCCAGGCCAATGGGAGCCTATCTCTGGGAGATGAGGCAGGTTAATGAAGTTTTAAAAGCTCCCAATGGGAGGCTATCTCTGGGAGATGAGGCAGGTCAATGCAGTTTTAAAAGCTCCCCCGGGGTGACTTTAAGGAGAGCCAGCGTTAAGAACAAGGGCCTTAAGCTTGAAGATTTCAGGCTTCTCTGACTTCAAACAAGCTTCCAGATCCACAGCCCCACTCTGCCCCCAGCTTAAAGAACTGGGAGATCAAAGTTCCTCCACACCATGGAACAAGAGATTGTCACCATAAGATCTGCACAGTCTCCTGCCTGAATTTTATGCCTCCATTCCTCCCGACTCCCTGTCTGTCTCCCTCCCCTCCCCCACTCTGCTCTTTCTCTTTCTCCTTTGCTCACACCTGTCTCTCCTGTTCTCTGTCTCTCCTCTTAGCCTCTCAGTTCTGCTCTGAGAAATCTTCCCCCTCAATATCCTCTTCAGTCCTCCTTTCTCTTCCTTTTCCCACTGTCTGCAAGTTTATCTCAGGAATCTACCTTTCTTTTATTATACTTCCTGATACCTTTTTTGTTCCATTTGTTAGTGGAACCAAAGCTTGGGGGGACAAAAAGGGCAACTGTGAAAATATTGAAAAGACACAGGTTCGAAAAGAATCAATGCCACTGATTGCAAAAACCTTTGAAAGTAGCCACAAGTGCCATCTTCCCCTAATTAGATAAAGAATCTCTTTATCCTCCCCTAATTAGACTGCCCTCTCTTTAAGCACCAGCATTCAAAACAACACACTTTTGTTTTCGACATAGTTTAAATGCTCTTCTCTTTTAATTAAGGGTATTGCAACATCACTATGATATTTTTCATTGCTTTCCATGTTCATTTCTCGGCTTCCCTGGCTGGATGCCCACAATCCCTGGGGTGATAGATGGGGAGATTGAGAAATTGTAGGCATTAAGGAAGAACTGCGTGACGTCATCAAGATGAGAGTACAGTAAAACCTTGGACTGCAAGTCCCTTGTTCTGCGAGGGTTCTGCAAGAGGGACAAACATTTCTAATACATTTTCACTTGGTAAATGAGCGATGTCTGGCAGTATGAGTAGTACGGGATGCCCAATGTCACATGATCACAACTGAGTCAATGGTTCTTGAGATTTGCTTTGATATACAAGTGCTTTGGATTACAAGCAGGTTTCTGGAACAAATGATGCTAGCAAACTGAAGGTTTAATTTAAGCCCATTAGTAATTATACGATTAATTTCCACTCGACATCCCTTGGCCTCTTTTAGGGACCTGGTACCTAGCCCATTTTAGGGAACTGCTCATAAATTTGTCTAGCTTTATGAAGGGTAAAATGCATACTGAAAGGCATTGGTTTCTGTGTTTTCCTATCAAAAATAATCAACGTATTTCTGAAATGTTCAGTCAGCAGTTGTTTGGGCCCATCTCTGCCTCTGCTTCCCTCAGTCCCTCAGGCTAGATATCCGCCTCCCCCACCTCGCCCCCCTACCTCCTCCCTGGCCCCACCAATCCTCCTCAGTTTGTCCCAAGAGGAGGCTTCTGAGGCTGAAGTTCACAGTCTGCCCTGGTTTTTGCCATCTCTATTTCTGCCTTTAGTTATCTCACCTAAACCTACAAGGAGTGGCTTAAAACTAACCTACATAAGAACTTAACTCCTTGAGATTAATACAATTGTGTGTAGAAAGGAATTCAATATACCAGAACTTTTTGTTTGTTTGTTTTTAATCAAAGAGATGGGGAGGAGTAATTAAACAATTACTTAATCTGCTTTTGCTCACAAACCTGGGAACTTAAATACAGGAATGCCAATATTTTTTTGGGAAAATGCTTCCCGACTTCCAAATAGCCAATCTACAGCAAATGTATGGCATGTAATCAGCATACAATGGTTACTCAATAAATAGTTGCTACTCTGTGATGCATGAACTGAGCCTGCCTAAGGTAATAGGAATTCAAGTGTGCTGTTTCTATGTGCTTTGTCCTGAAAAGCCATCTCAGCCTGTGGGATCCTTAAATCAGCCTAAGATTACTGGCAGAATGAACACTGAAGGAGGTGGGCACGAAAGAAGCCAAAGGAAAAGGACCACACTGGGAAGTGGATGGGTTTCAACACGTTCCACCTACAAGGTGTGGTCATTTCCTGCCACTGTAGATCTGTGCCTACAGATCCTTGTTGCTGTCTCAGGGATGCACCCGAAACTAATAATAACTCCATTCCCTCTAGGAAACCAAAGGTAAAAGAGAACAAAGAAAGCAAGATTCAATGTGCAAAGGATCAAAAGTTTAAGAAATAATCGGGGCACCTGGGTGGCTCAGTCGGTTGAGAGTCCAACTTCAGCTCAGGTCATGATCTCATTGTCCGTGAGTTCAAGCCCCACGTCGGGCTCTGCGCTGACAGCTCAGAGCCTGGAGCCTCTTTCAGATTCTGTGTCTCCCTCTCTCTCTGCCCCTCCCCGACTCATGCTCTCTCTCTCTCTCTCTCTGTCAAAAATAAATAAACATTAAAAAAAAATTTTTTTTTAATTTTTAAAGTTTAAGAAATAATAATCTTTAGTGACACTTGGGTGGCTCAGTCAGTTAAGCATTGAACTCTTGATTTCAGCTCAGGTCAGGATCTCACGGACCTGAGATCAGGCTCATTGGGCTGAGCCTATTTGGGATTCTCTCTCTCTCTCTCTCTCTGCCCCTCCCCTGCATGTACCCCCATGTGCACGCACTCTCTCAAAATAAATAAATAAACATTAAAAAAAGAAATAATAATCTTTAAACAAGTTAAAAATGGATGAAAAATTAACAAAAAGGATGTAAAAAGCCAAAGTAATGTCAAAACAGCTCAAAGATGACTAAAAGAACACAGTTTTAAATAATTCAGATAGGAGGTACCTGGGTGGGTCAGTTAATTAAGCATTTGACCCTTGATCTCAGCTCAGGTCTTGATCTCAGGGTCTTGAGTTTAAGCCTGCATTGGGCTCCAACCTGGGCATGAAGCCTACTTATTAATAAATAAATAAATAAATAAATAAATCAGATTACACTTAAAAATTTTATAAAGAATATGTGGTGTGGTGAAAGCAACAAACATTTATTGAATACCTAAAAATTTTAAAAGAAAAAGTATTTTCTTTAAATTCCAACTCTGCTAATGGGCACTTTGCCAGAAGAAGCCTATCATTATAAATATTGAATTCTAAATGCTTACTTCACCAGAATACATTAAGGAAGCACTATTAGCAAGCCTGCTAGATCATGAAAATTCTCTCCCTGTAACTAAATTTTCATAATGCTAATTAAAATAATTTTCTGCCTTTCTACATGCATGACCTTACACACACATCCGCAGGGAGACATAGGCAAACACTAAGTGACTATCTTGTCAACAATGCATGAATTCTAAATCCCCAAAGACCAATGCACACAACAATTTCATATTGCTTTTCAAGATAGCAGAAAGACGAAAATAAGTCTTGCTCACACGTATAAATTTTCTATGCAGGCATTATTCCCCGGTTATTCAGAGCTGCATTGTTAACGCTGTTTAATTTTCATAGCCTGTTCAGCTCTGAATCCTACTTGCAGAATGTGTGCTCAGTTCTTGCGATTTCATGCTTGACTTGTCCAAACACCTGGGAGAAATTTTTATTTGGATTTGCGTTCAGATTTAAAAAAAAGTCATTAATTTGGGAATAACTAATATCTGAAAGCACAACCGAATCAATCTTCTCCCCTTCATATCACCCAGGAAAATCAAGATTAGCAAGAATGAATGTGCTTTCCAAGCCTCGGTGTTTGTCAATATTTCCTTAGGATCAAGAAGGCTTTGTCTTGTATTTTTGCATATACATAAGTATAACCGAAAAGCACAAACACATATTCTACTTTTGCATGAAGTTTCAGGCTTCTTATACATTTAAAAAATATTCCCTTATCTATCTATCTATCTATCTATCTATCTATCTATCTATTTACGGTTTGATAGAATCCATTTCTACTAAAGGAGCTAGTCTGGGCAGGATAACATCAAATATGCTTTTAATGGTCATTAAATGAGGTCACAATAGTGAAGATATCAAAGAAGATCCAATTCCTGGAACGATATAGAAAAAAATGAAACTAAAATTGAAGTGTCTCTTTCATGGATTTAGTGAAAATTCACTTTGAGAAATTGACAAATTTCACTAAGGGGTGGTTGCTAGGATACTCTGCAAAATCTATTAAAGTAAGCTGTTTTCTTTCAAGGGTTGGGCAAGGTTATCCATTATTTCATGGATATATTATATATATATATATATATATATAATATCCATTATTTCAAAATGACTTTGAAACTCATAATGTGTGCTTTATTAGGTTTTATCTATGTGAATAAAACAGGTGAATGAATGGCCCTTAAAGGAAGGGGAAAAAAATTATTGTCAAATTTCTAAAATGTCATTAGACATTTTCATATGACTTATTTTAAAAGTAGACATGTCACAAAAGGTTCACGTTCTCACTCCTGAAGGGAAGAAGCAAAAATTAAAGGCCAAATGGACAATGAAAAATTCTTTGGGGGTAGTTAAAGGCCTACTACTGAAGGGAGCAAAAGAGGGAGTTCATGTTAATAATAGACCTATTATTTGCCAGGTATCATCATAAAAGTCCTTTTTCTCTGGAACTGAAAGTCACACAGGTGCTTCAAACGTTTCACTTTTTGAATTTCTGCCAATTAACCAGTAAAAATATTGGAAGCACTTCTATAGGAATGTTTAGATCTAGTTAAGAGGAAGGCAGGCTGGGAGAAAAAAGATGAACCTGTTGGTGAACATGGCGAGTTCCTAGTCACAAGGGCACAGGGTGAATGCTCTTTAATATTCATATCTCTGGAAAATTCATTGACCTGGCTGTTCTCCTTTTCTCCTTTATAAACTGGACAGCAATTCTGAAGTAGAGATTACTTTTGTGCCACCATTAATGAAAACTCTGATATCAATACTACCCAAGGTGATCCAGATATTTCAAATCCCAGTGATGTTCCTTTGTTTTTTTGTTTTGTTTTGTTTTTTATTTTTTGTTTTGCAGCAATACAAAAACTCATCGTAAGATTCATACAGAATCTAAAGGAATCCCAATGGCCAAACAATCTTGAAAAAGAACAACAGAGTTGAAAGTCTCGCACTTCCTAATTTTCAAAAATTACTACAAAGCTGCAGGAATCAAAACAATGTGGTACTGGCATAAGAAATACATCAATGAGATAGTATATAGAGAACAGAAATAAACCCTCATATACATGGTCAAATGATTTTCAACAAGGATGTCAAAACAATTAAATAGGAAAAGATAGTCTCTTCACAAATGATGCTAGGAAAACTGGGTATCCAAATGCACAAGAATGAAATTGGACTCTCGTCTTATACCATTTACAAAACTAAATTCAAAATGGATTAAAGACTTGAATGTAAGAACTAAAACTATAACTCTTTCAGAAGAAAGGAGAAGGGAAAGCTTCCTGACATTGGATTTGGCGATGATTTCTTGGATGCGACACCAAAAACACAGGCGACAAAAGTGAAAATAGATAAATTGGATTATATAAAAATTTATTTTTTTAATGTTTTTATTAATTTTTGAGACAGAGAAAGATGGAGCATGAGCAGGAGAGGGGCAGAGAGAGAGGGAGACACAGAATCTGAAGCAGGCTCCAGGCTCCAAGCTATCAGCACAGAGCCCGACACGGGGCTCGAACTCACAGACTGTGAGATCATGACCTGTGCTGAAGTCAGACGCTTAACCAACTGAGCCACCCAGGCACTCCAACATCAAAATTTAAAACTTAGTGTGTCAAAGGACACAATCAACAGAATAAAAAGGTTGTGGAATGGGAAAAAATATTTGTGAATCATATATATAATAAAGGGTTAATATCAAGAATATATAAAGAACTTTTAAAACTCAACAAGAAAAGTATTAACAATCCTATTTAAAAATGAGCAAAGCACTTGAACAGACTTTTCTCTAAAGACGATATACAAATAGCCGACAAGCACAGGAAAAGATGCTCGACCTCACTGATAATTAGGGAAATGCAAATTAAAACCACAATGATATACCATCTCATGCTCATTAGAATAGCTACTATATTTTTAAAAATAAAACAAACAAACAAAAACAGAAAAGAAGCGTTGGCAAGGATGTGGAGAAATCGCAGCGTTTGTGCACCATTGGCGGGAGTGTTAAATGGCCCCTTTGGAAACAGCATGGCAGTTCCTCTAAAAACTAAAGGTAGGATTACCATGTGATCCAGCAAGTCACCTGCTGGGTATATACCCAAGAGAACTGAAAGCGAGATCTCAAAGAGCTATTTGTACACCCATGTTCATCGCAGCAGTATTCACAACAACCCGAAATGGAAGCAACCCAAGTGTCTAAGCATCCATTGATAGATGAATGGATAAACAAAATGTGCCATATACATACTGTTAAAGGAAAATGCAAAATGAAGGTCAAACTTGAAAACTCCCTAGCAGACATTTGAGCCATATAAGTGAAACGTATTTTAGCTTATTCTGCAAAACAAGCAAAATTTAACTTGGGTCACTTCTTACAAATACCTCTGAAAACCATAAAGAAAACTCAAGCTGTTCACAAAAATTGGCATGAAGTAATGAGTTTTAACCAATCTTCTATCACTAGGATAACTCTAATGCTATAACCAATCATTAAAAAGAAAGGAATAATTGTAGTGACTCATGACATTTTCACTGTATAAAGTCTTATAACAATATACCTGGGAGCCTCATTCCACTGTTGATTTGAGACCTCCTAGTTTGCAAACTGTTCCTTCATAAACAATAAGCTTTTAGTAAACACTATTTTATTTATTGGATGGTTTTAATTTTGCTGTTTCAGTATTTTTGACTACACAATGGAATATTATTGAGCCTTAAAAAGGAAGGAAGTTCTGACATATGCTATAACATGAATAAACCTTGAGAACATTCTGCTAAGTGAAATAACCCAGATATAAACAAATACTGTAATATGCCATGTATATGAGGTATCTAGAGTATACCTTTAGAGTATATTAATTCTAAATAATTATAAGTATATTAGTATAAGTATATTAGTATATAAGTATACTAAGTAATTAAGTATATAAGTATATAAGTATACTAAGTATATAAGTATATAAGTATATATATATAAGTATATATATAAGTATATATATAAGTATATAAGTATACTAAGTAATTAGTAAGTATATTAATTCTAAGTAATATATAATAATAATAATAGAGTATATTAAATTCATAGAGACAGAAAGTAGAAAGCTGGTTTTTCAGGAAGTGGAGAGAAAAAGGAATGAGGAGTCATTATTTAACTGTTTAAAAGTTTGAGTTTTGTTGGGACACCTGGGTGGTTCAGTCAGTTAAGCATCTGACTTCTGGTCAGGTCATGATCTCACGGTTTGGGAGTTCGAGCCCCGCAATGGGCTCTATGCTGACAGCTTGGAGCCTGTTTCAGATTCTGTGTCTTCCTCTGTCTCTCTCTGCTCCTCCCCTGTTCACATTGTGTCTCTCTCAAAAATAAACATTAAAAACAATTCAAAGAAAGAGTTTGAGTTTTGCAAGATGAAAAGAGTTCTGGAATTCGGTTGCACTGTGTGAGTGAGTGTACTTCATGCCGTGGCCAGGTACACTTAAAAATGGTTAAGATGGTAAATTTTATGCAATGTGTATTTTACCACAACTAAAAGGAATTAAAATAACTGAAAATTCTTTTGGAAGTAGGGATGTTAGGGACAAGAGATCTCAACCATTGAAAACAAACATAAAACACTGTACTAAAAACTCCAAGGAGAGCAAAATATTGGGCACACCCCCTTGAACAGTATGATCCTGATCCACGCGAGCTAAAACAAGTCTAGCATGATGAAGTCTTTACAGATAGCACATGGTTATCGGGTATCACCAATAAGAATTGATTTTAATCCAAGAACAAGAAGTGGTGAGCCTGGACTCTCAACTATTTTCCCAACTTGCTTACTTTTCAAACAGAATCACACATATTACACTGACCTAACATATAAAAATTAAACCATACTATACATTTAAAATTTGTTACTTGAAAAAAGAGCAACTTAGAAAGAGGATGAGAACCAGAACTGGAGAGTGAAGGAAAGGGAGTTTCAGGAGACTTTATCTGCCAGGTCCTGGGAGGACCTAAGACACTGAGAATAAAGGAAAGGTTACAGCAGAGGATATAGAGAGGGACCAAACTTTTGCGAGTGTTTGAAACATAAAAATAACATTTTTCGCTTTGTGAGAAGAATATTTCTGAAATTTCTCTTTATGATTGCATAAAGTTGGGCTGGGATTTTTAACGGATAAAGCTGGCGTCAGCCTTTGATTTGGATATTATCACCTATATATGTGTTTCTGTCCTTAATAAAGTAGTAGGTGTCTATTTCAAGAGATAGCAAAGATCGCATATTTATTGGTTAGCATGACCAAATCAGAAGAATGTTGTGGTTGATTGATAAAGTAATCAAGCAAAGAGAAGATAGCTATCTATTTACCAGCCTGGTCTTTCATGAAAGGTCAGATGAAATGAGGATTCTGTAGGGATGGGCTGGAGCTGGGGAAGGGAGCAGCCTCCCGGTGCAAACACTGATCATAGACGTGGCCTCTGTAGAAAGCTTTACACCAATCCTATCAGGAGAATTCCCAGCTCTACAACTCCAACTCTCCCCAGGGCTGGAAGAATGGGGAACCATGCAGCATATTTGAGAATCAACATAAATCATGAATCGTATTTTATCCTGAGAACACTTATGTCCACTAGTCCCTTCTACCCTGTGGCTGGGGCATAGGACAAGGGTAAAAAAATGTGGCAGGTGGTATTTATATTTTACTTTATTTATCAAAAACCCTATAAATGGCACTCATCCTTTTTCATATATCATTGTCCATGAGTATAGACGTCGGAGACCTAAAATCAGCTGTCCGTGAATTCGTGAAATTAAACTAGAGTAAATTTTGCAAGTCAAAACCAAGTCTCACTTGCAAAGTATTTAACAGAAAGTATTTAAAGGAATATCTCACCATTTTTCAGCCCTGATTCAAGCCAATTTATGGAATAACACTAAAGTATTCACTCTCCTCCATACATATTTATTAATGTGATTTATTATTTAAAAAAATTGGTTTAAGTCTCAGTACTGAGCAATTCCAGTCTAAATGTGAAAGGCTTCTGCATTCGGACAAGTTGGTGGGTTCCACAATGAAATGACAATGTATGCATTCAAGTTTAAGTTTAGAATCCAATATATAAAACTAAATTGTGGTAAAATTCTTGAAGAATTTTCCCCTTGATATGAATTTCTAACCCATGCACCTCACTCTCCTGTTACTATACTTGATAAAATAGATTTTTACTGGCTAGAATGGACTGATAGCTGGAAGGTTCCATCATTTAAGAAATTAAAGATTCTTCAAGAGCTCCTGGGTGGCTCAGTCAATTGAGCATTCAACTCTTGATTTCACCTCAGTTCATGATCCCCTGGTCATGGGATCCAACCGCCAGCAGGCTCTGTGCTGAGCATGGGGCCTGCTTAAGATTCTCTCTCCGGGCACCTGGGTGGCTCAGTCGGTTAGACATCAGCCTCCAGCTCAGGTCATAATCTCGCCATCTGTGAGTTCGGGCCCTGAGTTGGGCTCTGCGTTGACAGCTCAGAGCCTGGAGCCTGCTTCAGATTCTGTGTCTCCCTCTCTCTCTGCCCCTCCCCTACTCACGCTCCCTCTCTGTCTCTGAAAAATAAATAAACCTTAAAAAAAAAAAAAAAAAGATTACCTCTCTCTCTCTCCCTCTGTCCCTCTCCCCTGCTCATCCATCTGTCTTTCTCTCTAAAATAACTAACTAACTAAATAAATAAATAAATACCTTGGTCAAATGAACTAGCAATATTACAAAATAATAAAATTTGAAATCAAATCTATGGCACATTTGGAAATCAAGTATAACTTGTTTCACCCACACTAATAATTCCTATACACGAGGATAATCATATTTGTTATGCTACCGCCAAAGCTTAATGATTTTTAAAAATTCAGCAACAGGGGGCGCCTGGGTGGCGCAGTCGGTTAAGCGTCCGACTTCAGCCAGGTCACGATCTCGCGGTCCGTGAGTTCGAGCCCCACGTCAGGCTCTGGGCTGATGGCTCAGAGCCTGGAGCCTGTTTCCGATTCTGTGTCTCCCTCTCTCTCTGCCCCTCCCCCATTCATGTTCTGTCTCTCTCTGTCCCAAAAATAAATAAACGTTGAAAAAAAAAATTCAGCAACATTTTTAGATAAATATGTACATATATATATTGTGCATTTAGTTCCAGAGGTTTCCAATTGAAACAACTAAAACAAAAAGAAACAGAAAAAAATGTGCATCTGTGCTGAAAGGGAGGACAGCATGTTAATAATTGTTTGATGAATGAATGAATGAATGAATGAGTCATGCAAAGATGTAATATCTTGTAAAAATTAGGTAGTAGAGAACCTGGGACAGCTAAGACCCAGCAATAAAACAGAGTTACTTTCATCACATCTGGAGTACATGCCTACAAGCTATTTCCTCCAGTATTTTTAACCTGTGTTGATAACAGATGAATGTCAAATTTGTCAACCCCTGGTGGTGAACAAAGCAGGGGGGCGGGGATGGCATTCTGATTGCAGTGAAAGTGAACTCTGGTACTTTCTCCAGGTCACAGACTCATGTCTGGAATCTTTTTCTTTTTTTTTCTTCACCAATATCTCAATCATATTGGTACTTGACACTTTTTACCTCACCCTGCTTCCCGTATTTTGCTCTGGTCTCCCCACCATCTCACAGATACTCTCCACATTTTGCTCTCGCAACATTCCCAATGTAAAGGATTGGCTGTAATACATCTCCACTTTCGTACCTTAAGAGAATAAAAAGAAACATTCTACAAGTAATTCCTTCTGGAAAACAATAATTTCATTCACTTTTAACGCCACCGAAGGCACTGGAAGCAGTGTGATCACAAATACTTTCTAAAAGGATAGCAGATAGGCAAGGCTCTGTCTTCAAAGAGCTGGTTTTCATTCATAAAATAATCTGTTACAGGTTGATAATGTCATACTTACTTTTGGGCAAGATCTACTGCATTCATGGGTTCTTCTTTTGAGAATTTTCTCTTAAAAAACGCATGCTCTCTACAAGACAATACTTCTTAGGACGTTTGATGAGCATTTTTCTTTTGTTAGTATTTTAAAAAAACAAACAGAAATCACACCAATTGTGATTTGCTTGAACAACTTTTTTTTTCATGTAATCACAGTGTTTGAAGACATTCTGGTAGCAAGATAGTATCATAAATATTAATCCTTGTGTTTTTCTCTCTCCTAGTTCCTTATCTTTCCACTCATCAGCCAGAAGCAGTCATATTTCCCAGGGGAGAATTAACATTGTTAGAGCAGAAATTCAAAGAGAAAGAAAAAAAAAACTGTTTATAGTATTATTATTATTTTTTTGACTCCCAAATTAGGATTTTAAGATTTAAAAAAGAAGCACCAAGGGAAACAGAGCAGAGAGTTTCATCTTTTCAAGAGGAAAGAGTCAGCCAAATGCCAGCTCCAGCCCCTGGCAGCATCAGGAAGGAACCATCCCTTGCCATTCGTGTGAGCTCATCACCTTGCCCCTGGCAGCGAAGCTACAAATTCCTCTCACTGTTGCCTGCACCCTGACCATTGGTCATTCAACAAAAGACCATTTCCTCTCCCTCTCCCTCTCCCTGCCCTGAGACTTTGATAAGTCTCCATCTGAATTGTCCCAGATGGGGACCCACTTCTCTTGGTGTTAAAATTCTATATATGGCTACGTGTAACAGAAAAGTCAAAGTAACAGTAGCTTAAGGAAGACAGAAGTTTATTTTTCTATCACCTTATAGAAGTCTAGAGGATATCAGTCCAGGGCTGGGAGAGCAGCCTTGTGACCAGAAGGACCTCAGGCTTCTGTATTTCTGGGGCATTATCCCAGCTTTGGTTACCATTTTCAAGGTCACCTCTTATCCAAGATAGAGGCTGGAATTCCAGCTATCACACTTGATCACTGACAAGAGAAGGAGTGAAAATTCCACACTTCCCAACTGAGGCAACATTTTGCAACCAACCTTTCTGGAAGTCCCACACAACATTTCTGATTAAATCTCACCGGCCAGGACTTTTCCACATGGCCACTCACAACTGCAAAACACATCTGAGACATGTAGCATTTCAAGTGGATGCATTGCCCCCTCCCCCTAAAATATAAGAGTTCTCTTACTCTTGAAGAAGAGAGGGATATTGGATATTAAGTTACAGTCTTTACCATATGCTTTCCAAAAAAAAAAAACAAAAAGGAATGAAAAAATCTTGGGTCTTTGAACGGGAGCTGGTGTGGAATTGAATGTACAGGCACATACTTGGTAGGAGGCTGGATAGTGAGGAAAATTCACCCTTGTTTGATTATAAATAACTAAGTACATGAAGTTCCATTAATATTTTTAAATTAAGAAATTAAACAGCAATTAACAAAGTAAAATATATCAAGTATATTATATATATATACGTATGTATACATATACACACACATATATATATAATATGTTTTACACATCTAGAAAGAAAAGCTGTGGAAGAAGAAAAACACGTGGCACGGGAAGGTATTGAAAACACATCTGCAAATAGCATAGACGCCCCATTTAAGACTGTGGATGGTGTTCAGGGATGTCTTGATTTGAACCTAAAGAAAGGAGCTAATTTGCCAATGGCCTTAGGAGAGATCAATGTCCTAGGGCCTAGAACTAATTTAGCAGCTCTAGCTGGAAGCAGGAGTAAAGAACCTGCAACATTTTTAAGCAATTATGAAAGACTTAGTCAGCAGCAGCTAAGAATGCTAGAAATCACCGTGTCCAGGGAAACTGTAATTAACACTTATAGACCGTTTCCTATTTGCCCAGCCCTGTTATGACCACTTTACCCTCACAGGCACAACCCTATGGGGCTGGTACTATTTTTATGAGGGAGGAAACCAAAAAACAGCAAAGTTGCCGATGGGCATGTGGCACGGTGAGTTCTGTGGCAGCACATTCACACCAGAGTGTGCAGTTCTAGAGGCTGGGCTCTGAAACATTACCCTCTCCTCCTCCTGAGGGGCAGCCACGTGGTCAGAAGACAAGATAATATATGAGAGAATCATCGGGAGAGTGCTGATAGTGGAAAAACTGAAATGTCTGAAAATGCTAAAGAAATTATAAGCATTGTTTTACAAATGATGTCAGAGACACCCACCAAGTAATTGCTCTTCTCAGTGGTGGGTCACTTTTATTCCAGTTTCAGAAATTTCCAGTTGCTATTTTTTATCACCACAAATGGTGGCTATAAAGAAAGGCTGCATGAAAAGCAGTCAGTCCTTGCCTTTTGTACATTTAATATATAATGAAGCCGCAGGGAAAAGATGTTTATCCCCAGGGGGGTCTTTTCTCCTCAGTGTCAAGTCACAGAGAACAGTTTTGTATCCAGATAAATGAAATGCTTAAACCGCTGGCCTTCATGAAGACCACCCTCACCTATCTGAATTTCGGAATCAAGACAGAAATTAGACAATTGTAACACAAAATGTATTTATCATAGTGTTTCAAGACTTCAGAGTTAACTTCTTCAGAAATGTACACTCGATGGAAGATGATATTGGACGTAAAAATCTTAAGCAATTTTGAATCATTGTAGGATCTTTAAACCACAAGTTATACCAAAAAGGGGCAGCAGAGGGTGGAATTAGTTCAAAGAGAATTGTCCGGATGGCCACTTCTTGAAAAACTGAGGTGTACAACTGCTGTGAGATTAGAACTCACACTTTCTAATTTCAGCTTAATGCCATCAAAGTGTCTCCTGAATCTGTGAGTTTGCCAAGTGGTAACTGTTAATTACATTTTTAAATTTATAAAAGTATAAATTATCCTCATTAAAATTACTTCCAATCCCCCATTGTTTAATAATTCATTCAATGGTTTACTTTCATTACAAAAGTAAAAAAAAAAAAATATCAGATCAGATCACTGGAAGGTGATTCACCCAATTTCCCAATTACTTGGAATATTTGACTTCAGTTATTTAACAAAACATATTGAGTACCTACTATGTTCCAGACACTGCTCCAAGTGCTGGCAATACATTGATGAATAATATATCCCTGCTATTAGGAGCTTTTTTTTTTTTAATTTTTTTTAACGTTTATTTATTTTTGGGACAGAGAGAGACAGAGCATGAACGGGGGAGGGGCAGAGAGCGAGGGAGACACAGAATCGGAAACAGGCTCCAGGCTCTGAGCCATCAGCCCAGAGCCCGACGCGGGGCTCGAACCCGCGGACCGCGAGATCGTGACCTGGCTGAAGTCGGACGCTTAACCGACTGCGCCACCCAGGCACCCCTAGAAGCTTTTTTTTTTAATTAAATTTTTTTTTTTTTGAGAGAGAGAGCATAAGTGGGAGAAGGGCAGAGAGAGAGGGGGACAGAGGATCCAAAGAGGGCTCTGCACTGACAGACTGATGGCACAGAGCCCAATGTGGGGCTCAAACTCACAAACCATGAGATCATGACCTGAGCTGAAGTCAGATGCTCAAACAACTGAGCCACCCAGGTTAGAAGTTTATATTCTATTGGGGGAAATAGACAATTTGAAATGAATAAGTTTATATTAAAAATGAAAACCAAGAAGAATAAAGCAGAGATATAGGATGGATAGGGAACATTAGGTGGTTTTAATGGGAGAGACGTCTGGGTTGCTTAGTTGGTTGAGCATCCAACTTTGGCTCAGTCATGATCTTGCAGTTCATGAGTTCGAGCCCTGCGTCAGGCTCTGTGTTGACAGCCCAGAGCCTGGAACCTGCTTTGGATTCTGTGTCTCCCTCTCTCTCTGTCTCTCCCCTGCTCATGCTCATGGTCTGTCTTTCTATATAAATATATCTAAAATAAGTAAACATTAAAAAGAATTTTTTTAAAAAATGGGAGAGTCACAAGTTTAAAATAGGTAGAAAGCACACCCACTCCCCCCATTGCAAGGCAGGGGAATTCAGTAAACTTCAGTTTTTACCAAATTAAACCATGATGTATGGATCTTAACTATCAATATTTGCATTTGATACAGTAACATAATTAGGTAACCAAATGCCAATATGCATTTCAAAACCAGTTTGTATTTTATGTATAAAAGAATTGAAAACAAACAAACAAGCAGAAAACTTTGCATACCCTACTTCACCAAAGTGTGTGAGGATGACCCAAGGTCTTTTTCAAGGACCCAAACACAAATGTGAGCATGAGATGTTTTTGTCTTTCCTAAAATGAAAGCGATCCATTCACATCTGGCAACAAACTGCACACAGCAGAAGTCTAGATGTGTCAAAGAAAAACTTTGCAGTGTTTGACATTTCTACAAGTAGACCAGAAAAAATAAATGAAACTGCAAAGTTGAGAGAGAAGTCTTGGCATTCCATTAAATGGTAGGCACGCATCCAATTTAGGAAGGGTTGCTAAGGATCCATTGGTTTTTGTGAGAAAATGGAGATTTAAAAATTCTTGGTAACTATTATTGTCCCAGTGCCATCAGCCATGACTATAACACAGTAAGCCATCAAAGAATGCTTGTTGATGAATGTAATAAAAAAAATTTTTTTTTTGCTCTCACTGTGAGGAATCCTGAGATGGGCAATAACTAGAATACTGTCAATTCAACAAAGCAATGATATACTTAGTGAAATATAAATATACTTGGTGTGTATAAGACATAAATACTACATATTACATTATATTGTATTGTATTGTATTATATTATATCATATCATATTATATTATATTATATTATATTAGACATGGATATACACACTTAGTATACATATACTTATATAGTTAGTATAAAAGTATACTTAGCGTGTATATCCATGTCTTATGCTTAGAGTAAGTGTAAGTATACTCAGTATAAGACATGGATATGCATTGAAGGATATGCATTGAAGGTTATGCCTTTCAAGATAATAAGAATGTTCCTTTGCTAAGATTCCAAGCCATTGGAAAGGAAAGTGTGGTCGAGAAATCTAGAGCTCAGATTTGCCTTTTGCCCTCCACCCTTCTCATCCATTCATTTCCACCACTAATTTATCTCTCTCTACCTCAAAATGCAGACATTCAGGAGAAAGCATTTTTAATTTGGTGCCATGTTATGGATTTCTTAAAAGGTATTCTCTGCCAAATTTCATACAAATATTAAAAGGTGGAGTGCCTGGGTGGCTCAGTCATTTAAGCATTCGACTCTTGGTTTCGGCTCAGAACACGATCTCACGGTTTTTGAGTTCGAGCACCACTTCGGGCTCTGTGCTGACAGTGTAGATCCTGCTTGGGATTCTCTCTCTCCCTCTCTCTGCCCTTCGGCCCCGCTCACTTGCTGTCTCTGAAAATAAATTTTTTTAAAAGCCAAAAAAACCCCACACCACAAATATTAAAAGGCAACAAGCATGCTTGTTCCTGATAAACAATAATACCCAAAGTCTAATCTTAACATTTTTCACAATAGTTTGGGGAGATTTAAGCTATCTCATAACTCTGGATATTGGCATAATCCTGGCAGTAACTCGTGAAGCAGGTGATCAAAAGCGAGCGCTGGAAACCTTTTCTATTTATCTACGTCTAGAGAGACTACAACCCCCGAATGGCTCAATGAGGTCAGTGTGGTTGGGGGGGGGGTGATAAAAACACAAAAATATCATTCAAACCAGAACCTGCTCCAAACACAATATGAAGGCAATGGGGTTATAAGAAACAAGATGACCAAGGAACCCATCATACCCTTTTGTACTCATGTTACTTCCCATATTAGCCAACCACTTATGCTGAAAATGACAACTCATGGCAGGAAAGGGAAAG
Source organism: Prionailurus bengalensis (assembly GCF_016509475.1). Lineage (NCBI taxonomy): Eukaryota > Metazoa > Chordata > Mammalia > Carnivora > Felidae > Prionailurus > Prionailurus bengalensis. Next base: position 73,366,568 of record NC_057344.1, on the reverse strand, counting down.
GCTGGGCAATCCATACTTCCTCTCCCTTTCAGTTCTTCCTCATTGATCAGTACACCAAAGACAGAGTGTTGGTAAGATGTGCATGTAGTAAGAAATGGAATAGAACAATTGAGTTAGTTCTGTGCTGCATTTCCGCTGATCTGGTAAGAACAGACCATATATACATGTCTGACTTAGGAACTACAAATGCAATTTTGATGATTTTTCATGTGAGTTAAATGCTCATATGTTTTCATTGAAAATGGGGATTGTAAAATCTGAAGATGAGAGCTAAAATTCACATTAAGTTTTTTAATGTTTTACTTAGAATGACATTAAGTAGCAAATTTTCAAAAACACTACACACAAAGAGGAAAGAACAAAGCTTTATATTTTAGTACCTATTATTAATGGAACCTTCTCATTTTTAAACAGCAGGCTCTGCATTTTTGTTTTGCATGTTGGTCCTGCAAATTATGTAGCTGACTCTCATTTTGAAGATTATGATTTAATACATGTAAAATCACCTGGAATAATGCCAAGCAGATAGCAAGTGTATTATGTTTGCTTTTACCATCATTATCATTATTAAAAGACGCAGACATTGAGATGATTTCTTTTGAAGAAGACCAAATTCATCCATATGTTGCTTAAAAAGATATTATTTGGAACAAAATGTTTAAAGAGGGTTTAAGTAAAAATATTTCCTGGTTATTTGTATTTCTTGAATGGTAATTTTGATACAGTATAATATCCCTTTTATGTAACTTTAAGCATTTGCCCATTTTCTAGAAATCTTCTATTTATTTTTACCATTACGCTTCTTAACTTCTAACTCCTGTTAGGCAAACATCCCTGCTCTGTATCATTTGTAATACAGAAATGTTGGATTACATGGCTCAAATGGCTAACAACTGGAAATTTAATTTGCTTAGCAATTAAGTGTCCTAAAATACCTTGTGATCTTTCTTCTAAATACCTTAGCTATGCTCAAGCAAATATTTTTTTTTAATTTTTTTAACGTTTATTTTTTTGAGACAGAGAGAGACAGAGCATGAACGGGGAGGGTCAGAGAGAGAGGGAGACACAGAATGTGAAACAGGCTCCAGGCTCCGAGCTGTCGGCACAGAGCCCAACACGGGGCTCGAACTAACGGACCGTGAGATCATGACCTGAGCCGAAGTCTGACGCTCAACCAACTGAGCCACCCAGAGGCCCTTCAAGCAATTTCATAATAAATGGTTCCTGAATGTAGAAAAGTTTATCCACCAGAGTGTTCATTAATTGATGGATGGCGAAGTATATTGGTTCACTACCTTTTTGGGAGCTTCCCAGGTGTAACCTGAAACTGCCCTGCCCCCATGCAGAGGGCAGGGAGGGACAGAAGGAAGAGGAAGACCAGTCCAGATTGGTAGCTGGCAGGTTTAATAAACGAGGGAACTTCCTTATGAGGCTTATCTTGGGTGACCACAAGATGCGTAAACCTCGAAAACATTGTCCTCAGTGAAAGAAGCCAGTCTCAAAAGACCTCATACTAAATGATTTTATTTATATAAAGTATCCACATTAGGTACATTTACAGAGTCAGAAAGTTGAGTAGTGGTTGTCTGGGGATGAGGAGTTGGGGGAAAAATGAGGAAGGTCATAAACATGTTCTAGAATTAATTATAGTGATGGTTACACAACTCTGTGAATATATTAAAAACCACTGAATTGTATATTTTAAGTTAGTGAACTATATGCTATGCAAATTTTATCTCAATAAGGCTGTTTTTAAAAAGTTAATTCACCAAGAGAAGGTCCATATTAATTTTTCCCAATCCTATACCTCATCATGCATAATCATTATAAAAATATTATCTGTCAGAATATCATCAGTACACAAACAGAATAGAATTGAAATAAATTTGATATTTTTAAGAAAAGAGAATTCCAGAAGAAGCCCTACTATTTCCTGAAATGTTTCAAATGTTTTCTGTAACTGTCAGACACTTAGGATTTTCCAAAAAATGTTCCTATTGTTAGACACGAAAGATGTTCCACATAATCTGTTTTTGGGGAGGGAGAGAATCTTTCCACTGTTGTAACTTAACTCATTTATAAACTTTATAGAGCAGAAATAACTGAACCCAAAGGAATTAAGATAACAAAAGCAAGCTAAATTGTTGAAGGCTTTGGTGCAATTTGGTTGTACACATAAAGATGATGAGGGGTGATCTATATATGTTGATTTGGTAATTATATTGCCAGCTATTATCTTTAAAAATTTTTTTTAATGTTTATATATTTTTTGAGAGAGAGAGACAGAGTGTGAGCAGGGGAGGGGCAGAGAGAGAGAGGGAGACACAGAATCCCAAGCAGGCTCCAGGCTCCGAGCTGTCAGCACAGAGCCCGAAGCGGGGCTTGAACTCACAAACTGTGAGATCATGACCTGAGCTGAAGTCAGGTGTTTAACTGACTGAGCCACCCAGGGGACCCATATTGACAGCTATTATCTTATAGAAATATTCATTATGCACTCTAAGATCAAAGGTATTCATTCTAGCATGGTCAGTAATAGCAAGTTAAAAAAAGGAAAATTAAATTTCTTCAAGTGGAATATTTAAATTAGTAATGGCACACTCACACTATAGAATACAGTATCATTGAAAACAATGAAGTAATGTACAGATCTGGGTTGGAGGAGAGATCCTTAAGTGTACTGGTGAAGAAAACAAAGCAAATCTCAAGGTATATGGTATGACACCATTTATAGATATCATGCCTGTCTTGCTCCATTTGGGTAACTAGAGACTGAGTTGCTTAAAGAGCAAACTTTTATTTCTCACAGTTCTGAAGACTGGGAAGCCCCAAATCAAGTGGTGTCTGGGGAGGGCCTGCTTCCTGGTTTGTAGGTGACCATCTTATTGCTGTATGCTCACCAGAAAGTTCTCTAGGGGCTTTTTTTTTTTTTTTTTTTTAGGATACTAATCCATTTCATGAGAGCTCCGCCTTCAGGACCTAATTACCTCCCAAAGACCCCACCTCTTAATACCATCACTATGGGATTAGGAATTCAACATATGAATTTGGGGGAGGACACACACATTCAATGCATAACATTCTGCCTAAATATGTTACTAAGAAAGCCTGAATATATAGGTGCGCTTGCACGCACACACGCGAGAATAGGAAAAATAGTCCCATCAAATTGCAGTGCAATATAATTGCAGTGCAATATAATGTGCATTGTCAGAGTTTTCATGAAATAACTTTAGCAATTCGGGTTTACCTCAATAGCTTGTGAGTGTAGTATTAATATAATTTGATGAACCAAATATTTTTGGGATTAGGGTGTATTTTGTGTTTAGGAAAGAAAAATGTGTTACTGTTTTTCAAAATACAAGAAAAAGAAAATTTGACAAAATTAGTTTTGACTGGAGTAAGCAGAATGAAACGATGATTTACAGAAGGTGCCATAAAGATTGCCCATGGTAGATATCTCTGAGTGTTTATAAATAGGGGTTCTACAAGGTTAAGACCCAGCGCCCTGTACTTTCTGAGAAGTCTCATCCATTAACATGGCCCTGAAGGCGCTTGGTCTAGATCTAACTTTTTCTTTGGTGCTAGTATCCTTCAGTGGTTCCCCAGTACCCATGCATTCATTGGCAGAATAAAAGCCAAATTCTTAGCTCGATCAAGGCCCTCCTCCAACAAGGTGCTATTCCCACGTGACCAAACTCTCCCCATCATCTTTTCTACTCAGCAGCACCAAACCGTGGCTACTCTCAGAACACAGTACACACTTTCTCACCTTTAGTTTCCCTCTCACTGTGCATCTGGGCATGTCTGTTTCCCCTTCTTTCATGCAAATCTCATTCGAATGTTTCTGTAAAGCTTCTTCAAAGCTCCATCCTCACCCCTCACCCTAGTCAAAATGAGCAGTCTTTCTTCTTTTTTTTTTTTTTGTTTATTTTTTTTTTATTTGTTTATTTTGAGAGAGAGAGAGAGAGAGCGTGAGCAGGGGAGGGGCAGAGAGAGAGAGAGAGAGAGAGAGAAAATCCCAAGCAGGCTCTGCGCTATCAGCTTGGAGTCTGGTGCGGGGCTCAAACCCACAAACCTTGAGATCGTGACCTGAATCGAAGTCAAGAGTGGGACACCCAATCCACTGAGCCACCTAGGTGCCCCTCCTATGGCGTTTCTGAGTGGACCTTTCATGTGGTACTTGTTTTATGACATTTCACATTCCCCTTATCACTGATATTTTTCCCCACCAAAATGAAGCACCCAAAATGTTTGAGCACCAAAATAGGCAACCAAAGCATGTGTACAAAGAAATTACCCAGGATGCGTCTTCATATCTGTAAATATCTTAAGCCAAAATTATATATCATTCATATCAGAAATTGCTGGTTATTTACTTACTGTCAAGTCAGCTCCAGACCCATCCTTCTGTCCTCTACTCTATAAAGCTGTGTGACTGTGGGTCAAGAAACCATTTCCTAGGCTTTTTGTCAACTGGCTTCTAGTTATATTCTGCTAACAGGACGCACCATTGGCAAATCACAAGGCGGGCCGATGGGAGAAGCCAGTGTTTGTTCTCTCCCCTTCTCTCTCCCCTTCTTTCTTATAGAGGTGCTCCTGGGGGCTATGTCCATTCCAAGTAAGGTTGCCAGACTCAGCAAATAAATACAGGACACCCAGCTAAATTTGAATTTAAGGTAAGCAATGAATAATTTTTATACTATAGGTAATAACGTTTGAACATACTTATACTAAAAAGTCATTTGTTGTTTACCTGAAATTCACATTTGTGCTGTATTTTATCTGGCATCGCTAATTACAAGGTCTCAGCATTTTAATGATCTTCTCTTATGCTAGTTTCCACTGGATAGTGCCCATTTCTGAGTCTTTGAGGATCCTGCTCTATAAATTAGGTTGCTTTTTTACTTCTCTTGTTGATGGCTTAGGATTCAGCTTTCTCCAGTGTGTTGATTACCACTTGTCCAGATGGCTTCTTTTTTCTTTTCTAAGTTTTTTATTAAATTCTAGTTAGTGAGCATACAGTACAATATTAGTTTCAGGTACACTTGTTTCCAAATTTTGTTTCTCCTTTTTCTCTTTGCTTATTCCTGTCCTTGTGGTTTTATGACTAAAACAAAAACTACCATCATTTTAATGAGGTTTTGAGGAGAAGCAAATTGGATGTAGATGTTCAATCAACCACCTTTAAAGAAACCTATATACTTATTTAATATGTTCTTGCAAATTTTTCTTTCTATTTTGGCCATTTTTCTACATTAGCATGTTAAAAAAAAATTTTTAATGGCAGCATATTATTTCCTGTGCCACAGTATGCATGCACTCTAACTTACTACTAAACTAATTTTTATTAAATGAATTATAAATTATTGTCAGCGTTTGAGAACTGGGAGATAAAGACTAGCTTTTATTCCATGAATACGTCTGTACATGGAACAGTGATGTATCGGTGAGGAAATAACTAATAGATATGATTAGCTGGGTGATATTTTCCATTTTGACTTCAAGTAGTGACTGTTTCCAATGAAATGAAAGGTGAAGGACTCACTTTACCCTCTACTTTCTACTCCTTCATACTTTGTTTTCCTTCGAGATCTATATTAAGAAGATTTTTTATTAAGATGATGCTATATATTCTGAACATTTCCCCCCAATATTCTGTGGCTATCTTTCTATGTCAACTAAATGTCTACTATATTCTTTGCAAGAGAAGCATATTATTTATTCTTACTGAAAAACATGTATTAACCAGTCCTCTATTCATGGGCAGATGCTTTTATACCAAAAGATGTACATTAAAAGGGTCTATCATCTACCCAAGACCCTATCCCATTTCAAACAGGTATCAGTGTTGTTTCTTGTATGTCCTTCAACATGTATTGATGCAATGGCATTTATATTAGTAAATTACACATTTAGATGAGTGGTAAATAATGTTACACATTGACTAGTACACAGCTTTTTTATTCCAATATAATACTGAGATATTTCCATATCAGAGCCCATACTGAATTTCCACATGAAACCATATCTGTTTCTGAGCTGTCTATTCTGTTCTGACTTAATTTTTTATTTCTGCAATAAACAACTCTGATGTAATTATATGCATTTTATAACTGGTAGAATGGACACACCCACCTCTTACGATTCTGCTCTTTCAAAAATTTCTAACACATTTTGTTATCTTTTATCACATAAACTTGATCATCGATTTGTAAAGTTCTTCCCACAAAAGTCACTAAAAGTCTGATTGGGATCATAGTAAACTTACACATTAATTTTTATAGAAATGGCATATTTAAAATTTTGTGGGTTTTTTTCTTCCAGGGGCACAGTGTGTCTTTCCATGTATTAAGATTCTCAATAGGGTTTTATAGTTTTTTGTTTATTTATATAGTTTCTACATTTTCTGTTTATGGTATAGGTTGTGTTCATGGTGGAAGGTGATTGGTTTTTAGACGATATAAAACAGCTCACTGCTGTTTTTAAGATAAACTATTAATTTTCACATGTAATATTTTTCTTGTGTGGCATTATTTTACAGGGCACTTTCGTTTTAACAGTTTTTCTGTTGCTTGCTTTGTATGCTTTACCTATAAATCATTATCATTTGACTTTCCTTATTTCTTATTTTTTTCTTATCCCATTAGTTCAATTAGTTCCCAGAACCACACTGAATTTTTAAAATCGAGTGCAGACATTCTTTTATTTTTCCTGACTTTATTTATTCCTGTGCCTGTCTCTATGCTCCACTGTGAAAAATGATTTAGTGCTCCTTCCTAATAATTACTCTTCAAGGAATTATTGACATCTCTCCCCCACTCTTTCTCGCAGAAGTTTGGCTGACATTTTTCTTGAATTTTGTCAAACGATCTTTCTGCATGTTATTAGCGCGATGATCTTATTCATCCGAAGAAATCAAATGCTCATTTAACAACTGTTGCATTGCTGAAAATGGAATCATAGGTCAAAGTCCTTATTTTTTCCTATTTCTTTCCAGGCAAATAATCCTGAAGTTTCCACATCTCTTGCTTCCTTTTCATACAGAAGTCAAGATTTCACTGACACTGTGAGAGTCTGGCCTTAGAGCCCACAGACTACAGAGAACAGCCACCAAAGCCCCAGCTATCCCTGAGGTATGAGGCTCGGTCTGTAGTGAGGAACAGTGAGGCTCCCAGCACGGCTGGTGCTTTTTTAACTCAGTCAGTCCTTATTTTTGGTGGGTATCTATTATTCAAAACCTTCTCATGATAAAGAGTGTCTTATTAAAATTATCTTGCCCATAGGGGTGCCTGGGTGGCTCAGTTGGTTAAGCGTCTGACTTCGGCTCAGGTCGTGATCTCACAGTTCATGGGTTCAAGCCCTGCATCAGGCTCTGTGCTGACAGCTCAGAGCCTGGAGCCTGCTTCTGATTCTGTGTCTCCCTTTCTCTCTGCCCCTCCCCCACTTGTGCTTTGTCTCTCTCTCTCTCCCTCTCTCTCTCTCAAAAATAAATAAACATAAAAAAATTTTTTTTAATTATCTTGCTTGTCCAGGTTAACAGAAACCATTTTTTTTTTTGAAAGTTTATTTTTTAAGTAATCTTTGCACCCAAGGTGGGGCTCAAACTCACAACTCCTGAGACCAGGAGTCACATGCTCTTCCAACGGACCCAGCCAGGCATCCCTAACAGAAACCAAGTTGTTCAAGTATGTGCCTATAGTGTGTGCCCGCATAAAAATGATCATTTTCAAGGTCTGAACCAACTGTAGACTCAAAGAATTTCCCAGTTTCCTAGATTACATTCTCCAGTTGCAGTTGCCAGGCCAACTCTATTAAAAGGTCAAGCCTGTTTTCTTCTCACAGAGACAGAAGTAGCCGAAGTAACAGAAGCCCAGTTCGAATTCCAGTCCAGCTTATCTAGTGACAATGTTAGCGGGTTCATACATTCCCCACTTATCTATCTGCCTAAATACTCCCCATCCTTCAAAGTACAGTCCAAGACTGAGTTCCTTCACAAACATTGCCTTTCTAGATACGCTATCCTCCCCAACCCCCCAAACACTCCCAGGATATAACATCCATTTAACACTTTATTTATGATTCTGGTTGAAAGAAATCTCTTATATTCTTATTCAGTCCTTACATAAACATTTATTATTGTCATCCATGATTATAATTCAGCTTGGAAAGTAGATATCACACACTATAATTCTGGTATCTTCTACAACACCTTCTAAGTGTATATGAACTAAAAAAAAAAAAAATTGTTCAGCAAATATACAGGTCTCCTCAAATCAGTAATTTTCTCTCTTCCTAAAATCTCCCAAATCTCCAAATCCTTGAAGACATTACTAATTTATAAGAATTCACGTAGAAGATATTAATCTAAAAATATGCATTTCCTTAACCTCAAAGTAAATTTAGGCAGATGATTGATTGATAAACAGTAGACAGGTAGTGACATAGATATATAGATTTAAAAATATATGTGTTAAACACTGAATAGCTGGAAAAGGTATATGGACTGAAGCCATTGTTAGAACCAAGGCTACTTTTGGCTAGGAATGCTGTCAGTTCAGGAGAAACATAAATATTTGCTTTACTCTTCCCCTAAAGTGCCCTTTAAATCAATGGAAAGGCAACCCTTCTGGGAATTAATGAGAAATTATAAGAGCGCCACTTGCTAGCAAGAGATTAACACACACACACACCCTGGATTCTCACACTGGCTCCCCTGTTAATCATGCTTTGAGCCTATTAAAGCTGATTCTGCAACTGTAAAATGGGAGTCTTGGTCCAACTTACTTCTCAAAAGTCTTGGGGAATCGTATGCAATCGTGAACAAGACAGCTGTGTGTAAAATGTAAACATGCAAGGCATCATTAACATAAGACTCACTTTACCAGATCCACTTTTCTTCTTGAGCCTAGTCCAGTAATCACACACCTTTCAACATTTTTCCATTGTAAACGATGCATACACATACAAGCACATTTATGGCACAAATTCTTAGAACTAGAATTTCTGGGTTAAAAATCATATTCATTTGTAATTTTAAAAAGTATTGCTAATACAAAGTTCTCAATATGAATTTTCTGGGACAGCAAAATAGAAAATTAATTCCTACACTGCCTATACGTATATTATTACCTCTTTTTTTTTTTTTTAACTTTGACAGTCCTATTGGTGAAAACTGTACCTTTTATTGTATTTTTAAATTTGGATTTAAGTAAGATTGAGCATGTTATGCTAGGCTATCTTGACCATACACATAATTATCATTTGTTTTTGGGTCTATTTCTGGACTGTGCTCCATTTCATTGATCATGTATCCATACCAGACTAGTTCCCTCCCTCATTTTTTGTTCTTTCAGGATTATCTTAGGTGTCATTGCTTTTAAATTTTTCTATAAGAACTAAGAATCAGCTTTTATTCTATAATAGATAAAAAAATACTATGTGCAGTTTTACTGGGATTGAGCTAATTTACTAGAATTTAAAGGGAAATGACATCCTGAAGTTTCTTACCCAAGACCATAATATGCCTTTCATTTAATCAAGGCTTCTTTTCCATCCCTAAGGAGGATTTTCAAAATTTCTTCATACAGGACTTACATATTTCTTTTTAATTTTACTCCATCTTTTTGTCATTTTATGAGAGTTTTTTCTTTCCATTAGATTTTACTGCTTACTGATTTGAGTATCAGGGTTTTTTAAAAATGTTTATTTATTTATTATTTATTTATAATATGTTTATTTTTGAGGGGCAGAGAGAGACATAGAGCAAGTGGGGGAGGGGCAGAGAAAGAGGGAGACACAGAATCTGAAACAGGCTCCAGCCTCTGAGCTGTCAGCACACAGCCCAATGAAGGGCTCGAACTCACGAACTGTGAGATCATGACCTGAGCCGAAGTCCAATGCTTAACCGACTGAGCACCCAGGCGCCCCATGAGTATCAGGTTACTTACTGAATAGGCTTTACTGAATAGGCTATTGCTTTTAATAGTTTTCAATCAGTTCTCTTAGATTTTCCAGGTGCATAATCAAATTATCTGCAATGATTTTATTTCCCTACTTTCCAATTATTATACCTCTACCTCTACCTTTTTTTTTTTTTTTTAAAGAGAGAGAGCAAGCATGAGTGGGGAAGAGAGGCAGAGGGAAAGAGAGATAGAGAGATAGGGATAGAGAGAGAGAGAGAGAGAGACCTAGAGAATCTTAAGCAGACTCCTCGCTCAGCATGGAGCCTGACATAGGGCTCCACCTCATGACCCTGGGATCACAACCTGAGCCACAATTAAGTCAGTAGTTCAACTGACTGAGCCACACAGATGCCTCAATATACCTCTATATCTTCTAAAAAAAACTTCCAGAAAAGCTAGAAAACTCCAGACAAGTCTTAAAAACCTAATAGTGATGTGGATGGATATCCCTGCCTTGTTTTCGACATTAACAGGAATATTTCTATTAACAACTCATTATAGGGTAATTAAGTTTTTGAAATATCCATCTGTTCCTATGTTAGTAGGTCTTGTTTTTAATTAATGAAGTATGGATTTCAAATCATATTGAAATACCCCTTTACCATCTATGAAGACGCTCATTTTTCTCCTCATATAAACCAATATGATGAATTATACTATTTCCTAATAATGAAATTTCCTGGCACTCTTGGAATAAACTTCACTTAGGTAAGTGCTGTTTGACTCTTTTATTAGCCTTTAATAATGATTTTTCCATCAGTATTCACAAGCAAGATGAAATCATTTCCTTTACTTGTGCATCACTGGATTTGGATATCTTTGAAATACATTTTAAAACACATAAAATCTTTTCCTTATCTAGATCCTATAAAATTTATAGTGCATTGAAATTAGAATTCCACTTTGAAGCTTAATGCACTTAAGTGATATGTGCAAGTGGTAATGGTAAGGATTAATTCCTTGACAAACTATTTCATCTACAAGAATTTAAGTTTTCTGTATCTTCTGGAATCTGCCATAAAATATATTTTTCTTTAAAATTAACCATTTTATTTGGCTATTCAAATAATGGCATGGATGGGGCACCTGGGTGGCTCAGTGGATTAAGCATCTGACTCTTGATTTCAGCTCAGGTGTGATCTCACAATTCGTGAGCTCAAGTCCCACATCCAGCTCTGCACTGACCGCATGGAGCCTACCTGGGATTCTCTACCTTTCCCACTCTCTCAAAATAAATAAACTTAAAAAAAACATATAATGGCATGGAATTGAACAGAATTGTCTCCCTCACCCCTTTATCTATTTATTTTTTTAGGACATTTATGATTCTTGTGTTTCTTGATTGCTTTATCTAAATAATTGCATCTACTTTATTTTTGTGCCAAAAAAAAAAAAAAATCGACATTCAGGCTAACTTTGTGTATCTTTTTTTCATTGCTTTATCTCCTACCAACTCCTTCATACTACTTAAGTTTCTTCCATTTCCCTAAGAACAGTTGAACACATTTACTTTCACTATGTTTGGACTGGAATCAGTTGAGAATGGCAAGTGAGAGATCATGAAGTTACGACAACTCAAGGAGTTTGGCTATACAAGGGAATAGAGAAATAGGTGAGACTTAGGAGGGAACATTAGGTCTAGTAACAACGGTGTATTCAGAGTTGTTTTTTAGGTGGGTAGAGTTCATCCTTTGCAACAGGAGGCAGAAGGGATTAACTACAGAAAGGTGTGTGTCATCATTGTTATTGGCCCACTTGAGGTAAGAGGTCATAAATGAAACATGAGTCCAGGTAGCAAAGCTGTTTTCCTGTAGGAAGTTCTGCAGCTTGGGTATACACAAGACATAGGCAAGGTAAGAGACTTGAACTTACCCTGGGTTGGGGTTCCGTCAAGTGGGTAAAAAAAAGAGCAAATGCATTAATTCTGCCTGAAATCTCATGGGGGTCATAACACATATGGTGAATGAACTCTTTCCAAGAGGATCCGAGACATCATAATACAAGATAGCATGAAGGGAGATGGATTTTGTAAATGCTATTCAGAATTTGGTACTTGTCTAATAAGTAACAGTTGAAGCTTTGCTAGGCAGAAAAGAAGCTAGCTCACCTCCCTGTGCTAGCTGTGGTTTCTGGTCGGCCTTTAGGAATGTGACCCTCCTCACCTCTATTTTTCTTGTGCTAGAAGATATATGAGAATCTCTCAGGGATGCAAGTGTAGTGGATTTCTTTATTTAAGTTTACAAAATACATGCTTATAGAAAATTAAAACATTATAGAAATATATAAAGCCAATCATGAAAGTTCTCCCACAATTTCACTCCCTCACAAAGCCACTGACAACAATGTGGTATTACTTTTCCATTATTTTTTATAGCATTATCAAGTTATCCTACAAAAAAAAAAGCTTCCACAACTTTTTTTTTTTTTTTTTTTACATAAAAGTTTGGACATCTTATTGTTAATCCAGAGACATCCCTCACTCTTAATGAATAGAAATAAATTGCATGACGGTACCATAATCTATTACACCAGTCCCTTACTGGTAGGACCTCTGAGCTAGTTTTAATTATTAAACAACAAAGGTGCAATAAACCTGCTTGTGTACACTTGTCAGATTATTCCTATTAGGCAGTTTCCTAGTAATTTCATTTTTAATGAAGAGTTTAGCGAAATGGTTTGAGCATTTTCAATATACTCTGAAACCCCCCCCCAAAGGTTATAAAATTATACTCCCACCTATAGCATGCAAGATGGGATATGTATAATTCAGAAATACTTGTTCAAAATTATGGTGCAATATTTTTGATTTGAAAAAAATTTAATTGTTCTTGTAACTGTGTTTTCTAACTATGGAAAGTGAAGTTGGACTCATTTTCTTGACTGATGGGGACTCAGGATCCTAAGGGCAAGGATCAGAAAACTCATTTACAAGGCATAGGTATCAGAAACTTAAGTAACCCTTATGCAGAAAGTCTTCAAAGAAGACTACAGGGCTTGCCACAGCTTCAAATACCTCCACTGGTATCTTGCTATTTCTCCGGGATTTGATACCTATCTTGGTATTCCACTGCTTCTGGAATACAATCAAACTGCAAACATGCACATTCTCCAGCACCAACCAGCTGTTCTCATTACTCAACTGCAGCAGACAGCTCTTTGCTCCTAGAACACGTCAGAGTTTCCCACGTCTGGTTTCATTCACTTTATGCCTCATCTTAGAAAACTGTTTTCCCTCTGTGCCGTCTCAAGGCTCAGCTCAAATACCCCTGACTCTATGAAGTCTTCCACATGCTCTCTGGGAAAAATTACTGGCTCTTCCCTCTGTGCTACTCCAGCTTTTTGCCTGCCTCTCCCTTACTGCATTTCTGTAACATAAACTAGAGTCTTGGAGGCCAGATACAACTTGCTTGTCTATTTCCTGAACAGTATCCAGTGCAGAGCTTTGCAGAGCATACACTCAAAAACTGTGGAATAAACATACATAAATTATAGTAAGACTTCAAATCCTTTAATCCCAAATTATTAGTCACAGATACTAGTTCTTAAAGGACTAAAAAAAAAAAAAAAAAAAGAAAAAGAAAAGAAAAAAACACACACAAAAACACAACTGCTCCCCTCAAAACATATCCTTATTATAGTAAGCAGTTTGGTTAAGTTTTTTTAAAAAGTGTCTTTTAAAAAACTGACAAATATTCTATCTTTAGAATAGTTGTGTTCAATGAACCTGCGTATGCTTGATATCTGCATTTTCTTAGGATCTCAAATTATTTATTTTAGAAAATAACACGGGGGGGGGGGGGAGCAGTTTATTATAAAATACGAAGCAGGAATGATTTAAGCATGTGAGTTTCTGCATTCCTAGCCAGAGCACAAAATGACTGGATATCCTCATCAACACCAAGCTTTTTTTTTTTTTTTTAAAAGGGTGTGTGTGGGGGGGGGAACCACCATGAAGAGAATGTTACATTAAAATCTCTTTCTCTTGATAATTTCTGGCTTCCAGCTGACTGGATGAGTTTCTTCTGTCTGAAAACAGAAAATTAAATAAAACCAAATATTGTTAGTTTTTTAATTAATAACTCCCTAACAAAAACAAGGCCATCAATTCTAAATTACATTAGTTGGCATTACGTATTTAGCAGTTCTTTAACAATTTCAGAAACAGTTGATAAGGGAGGGAGGCAAACCACAAGAGACTCTTAAATACAGAGAACAAACTGTGGGTGGACAGGGGAGTGGGGGCGAGGAGAAAATGGGTGACGGGCACTGAGGAGGGCACTTGTTGGGATGACCACTGGGTGTTGTATGAAAGCCAATTTGACAATACATTATATTAAAAAAAAAAAAAGAAATAGTTGACAAATTTTTGACATTATCTGAATCTAATAAAGGACGACTGGTTCACTACAAATTCAGTTCATGGTTTTTCATCTCAAATAAAATTGCTATTTAGGTATTCTGGTAATACCAAAGCTTATGATTTTAGAATTTATCTGCATAGAAATTTATTTATTTGTGGTTATTCTTTTTTTTTTTTTAATGTTTATTTATTTTGAAGGAGAGAGAGAGAGAGAGAGAGCATGAGCAGAGGGGGAGACACAATCAGAAGCAGGCTCCAGACTTTGAGCTATCAGCATAGAGCCCAACGAGGGGCTCGAACTCACGAACTGTGAGATCATGACCTGAGCCGAAGTCATATACTTAACGGAATGAGCAACCCAGGAGCCCCAACATGTGGTTATTGTGGATGCAAGATTTCCCAAGTATAGTAAATAAGGATAATTCACTGGCATCAATGAAACCAATACAGAAATCTATGAACACTCACTACTCAAGATGACAAATTCTTTAATACTATGAAGATTATTTTCCCTTCTGATAATTTCAATACCTTTAAAATGAAAAAGCACTTGCTAAATTGGTATGATTTCTTTTACTTTAAAATATATGTGAAATAGAGAACTTACCGCTGTATCATCCTCTTTATACACTTTAATGGTTTTATCAGCTTCAGCGGTTAGTAACCGACTTTCAGACTGATCAAAAGCACAAGCAAATATTCCTGATTCACTATCCAAAGAGCCAGGCTGCACAGCTGCATGAACTCTCTGGAAATTATAGCCAGTTCTCCAGTCCCAAAGATGCATAGTGCCATTGTCAGCTTAAAGGAAAAAAAAATCTAATTAAACTTGATGTCCTATCAACAATTCAGCTTGACAAACATTTAAGTACCATCCGTAGGTCAAGTACTGTGACAATAAAGATTAAATAGTTATAAAGATATGTAAGACATAGGCACTGAAGCTTCTCTTAATACTGGTTCGTCTATTTTTTCAGCGTTTATTTATTTTTGGGACAGAGAGAGACAGAGCATGAACGGGGGAGGGGCAGAGAGAGAGGGAGACACAGAATCAGAAACAGGCTCCAGGCTCCGAGCCATCAGCCCAGAGCCTGACGCGGGGCTCGAACTCACGGACCGCGAGATCGTGACCTGGCTGAAGTCGGACGCTTAACCGACTGCGCCACCCAGGCGCCCCTGGTTCGTCTATTTTTATGTGTGAATTCAGAATTTAGTATAGAGCTCAAAAAGCACCACAAAACAATATCTAATTCCAGAATACACAACCAAACTTCAGGTGGTTCCCAGCATGAATTCCTTAGATTTATCATGTGGGAACTCAAAGATGGTTAAACTATGAAATATGCTACAGGTATTACAAATATGCATGAACACACATATGAACATCCAAATACACAGTAATTGGGCAAGTTCTGTTATAATACTTAGGTGGGATGGCTTAGAAATTTTATAAACGTTTACTCATTTACCAAAAGAAAAAAAATGAGACTAAAACACATTTATCTCTAAAATCTTAATTTACCTCCAGAAACAAGCACTCCATCAGAATTTACTGTCAGTGTGTTAATAATAGCATTATGACCAGAAAGATTTTGAATAAAACTTCCATCAGGGAATTTCCACTGTTTTATGTTATCTGGAGACCCAGATGCAAATGTGTAACTGAAACAAGATTACAAAGAATTAGTGACAAAGTAAACAAAGTTAAATAAAATGGTGAGTTCAAAAAAGCTTGTTAGGGCTGTATTCTCTACATGTGCATTTATGGGTCCACGTAGCTTTAGCAAAATATTATTGTCATACCAAGAGGTAAAAATATGAAGATAATCTGTTCCAAGTCAAATCAGATCTTCAAAATAAATATTTAAGTCAAATCAGATCTTCAAAATAAATAAAAATCCAAGATTAATGTTTTATTCTCATTTCCCCAATGCTCTACACTGAGTTAAAGCAACAAATGTACAAAACCTTAAATTCACATTAAGGGCAAGGGGTTATGAAACTATTCTGGATAGAGAGCAAGAGAAGGAGAGAGGGGAAAACAGGAAGAAAGGAAAAGAAGGAAAGAAACAGAGAAAGAAAGAGAAAAGGAAGTGGGGGGAAAAAAAGACAGTGAGTGAGGAAGACAGAAAAAGTGAGGGAGGGAGGAAATAATGGGTACAGAAGATATCAATGTGACCAGAAAAGTGTCAAGGTGATGTGATATAATAAACAGGCTGTGGTAATATGCTCACCTCTATGGATAACCTGATTATGAGGTCACGGCTCCTACTATTTTTTTCTATGTATATTAACTTAAAAATTAAACTACTCTATGTATGTCTCAATGCCCAGTAACATTTCTATCAAAACATTAAATCCATCTTCTATTAGCCTCTACTTTGACACGCAGATTTTAGCAATGATTTATTCATATTGTCTCGTTTGACACTATCCTTGCTCACCATGTAGAAAATTTTCCTTATCACATATAGGTCATGAAGCAAAATACGACATAGGGAAAATAAAAGAAATGCATGCTTGTAAGTGGCACAGGCCTGGAAATGACAGCTAAATAACTACAGAAATAGTACCAGTGTTGGTCTTTCCATACTTATACTAAATATTGAAAAAAGAGAAGTGAATTAGGAAAATACACTTACTGTTTAGGATGTAAAACCACAGCCCTGACGGATTTTTTGTGATTTGTTAATGTGACTCTTGTTTTTCCAGCCACCAAATCCCATAATCGTATTGTAGTATCATGGCTTCCTATAATAAAAACACACACACCCTCAAAATTCGATCAGAAAAAATAACGCAAAAATTAAACACAACAAAATATGAAGGAGTCTTGCATAGATACATATAGACTAAGTGAAAGTCCTATCAACTCTTGGCTAATTACTTTACAGTTCTAATTTTTAGGTTGGTTTTAAATTTAATTCTTAAAAAAGGCAATAAATGCTTGATGCACTCTCAACAGCTAGAACAAATGCGAGTAACAAAGCAAATACATGATGTTACTCCTCATGGAGGGGAAGAAAAAACTTGTAGTTAATAAAATACATCAAGTGAATGAATTACTTTCTAGTCTTAAAGATCTAATATTTTTTTTTAATTTATTTTTATTTTTTGAGAGAGTGTGCATGTGTACAAGCAAGGGAGGGGCAGAGGAGAGGGAGGGAGGAGGGGGGAGAGAGAGAGAGAGAGAGAGAGAGAGAGAGAGAGAGAAAATCTTAAGCAGACACCACGCTCAGCATGGAACCAAACACGGGGCTCAATCTCACAACTGTGAGAGAATGACCGGGCCGAAATCAAGAGTCCGACGCTTAACCAAGTGAGCCACCCAGGCACCCCAAGTAAAGATGTATTATTAATCTTACTGTAAGTAAAACAAGACTCAAACCAGCTCTAAAAGTAATTGGTCTCAGGGTATTTCACCTAATTTCAACTTCTTAGACCAGTAATTTTGATACTATGAAACAATGTCTAATTGTATCTAACAGAAGCATTTCTAATCAAACATTACATGATACTGAGATGTGATATATTCTGATATGTACACAGTTTGAGATAAAAACAATCAAATGAAAAATTACCAAATTTCAAATGCACACCCAATGTGTCTACAATACAAAGCAAGAGTCATAGTGAATAGGAAAAGTATATGCATAATCATAATGCATTCTGATTAAATACACTATAAACTCAAAAGCTATCAGTCATACCAGTAATAATTTGTGGTTCTGCAGCTTGACACCTCACTGTAGCAACTGCATTTGTGTGTCCAGATAATGTGTGCACACTGGCTTTAGTTCTCACATCCCAAATCTATAAAAACACAACAGACATACTGTCAGAACAGGTATTCATATCTCAGGCAGATAACTGGATCAATTCAAGGCTGGGAATTTACTAGGCAACCGTGCCTGAATATAATGAAAAACTGTTTAAAAGAAAGATAATGATCTATAAGCTGGCTGGGGAATGCAGACAGAAGGCAGATGATGGGAACAACAACAACAACAAAAACCTGAAAGATTAGGGTACCCAAAGTGTAAGAATGGGTATAATGAGACTATTGAAGGAAACAGCTCATGGAAAATAGTTGTAGTGATGGGAAGGGAACGTGCAAGTGTCACATTTCAGAGGCAGGGCACTCCCAATAATAAACACGATGAGGCCACAGAACTGAAAACGAAGGTGAAAAAACACAGAAGTCAAGAAACTCAGGGGCTAGGCTACCGACAGGTCAAGGCAACTATCTTCAATTCTCTTAAATCACATGTGACTCCATTACCAAACATGCATACTGTAAGATGCAATATATTTACAAATAAACACAAGGGTCTACTCCATTTACCCGTGCAGTTGAATCTCGACTACAGGTTACCAGCACATCAATTGTTGGGTGCAAATCCAAACCATACACTGCACTCAGATGTCCATGATAGTGCCTTATAACCTGAAAATAAAGCAGGAAAGTGAAAATCTCTATAATTAGAAAGAAAAACAGTGGTTCATAATGTTTTAAATCCTCAACTACAAGCTTACCTTATTATATTCAAGATCCCAGCATTTGACTTGTTTGTCTTCTCCACAGGAGAACAGGTAAGGGCTCCGTGTGCTTACTATCACACCACGCACTGTACTAATGTGCCCAGTTAATGACAGTTTTAATTTGCCACTAGCCAAGTCCCAGATCTGCAATCAAAGAATATTTAATTTTTTTCTTTTGGATTATTCCAAAGCAAATTTTTAGAATCTTGATATTAAAAGTAAGTCTTCAAAAACAATCTCCCACCAATCTTCCTTGTTAAGCAGGGAAAAAATAGAATAAAAAAAGCACGTTCAAACTAGGAAAGTATTTGCAATAAGTGACAAAATCTTAGTATATATAAAAGGATATCATAGATAACGAAAGTATGAATAACATTAAATTAGCCAAGGATGGCAACAACTTAAAAAAAAAAAAACAACCCTATGGAAACAAACTAAATGTCCATCAATGGATGAGTGGATAAAAAAAAAATGTATTGTGTATCTGTATGTACACACAAAAACACACACAATGAACTATCATTCAGCCATGAAAAAGAATGAAATCTTGCCATTTATGACAACATGGATGAACCTTGGGTGAATTATGCTATGTGAAATAAGTCAGACAAAGATACTATGTGATTTTACTGGCATATACACTCTAAAAACAAACATTAACAAACAAACAAAGCTCAGAGATAAAGAGAATAGATCAGTAGTTGCCAGAGGTGGGGTGGGGAGTAGGCAAAATGGATAGAGTCAAGGTACAAACTTCCAGTTATAAAGTAGATAAGTCATGGGGATATAATGTTCAGCATGGTGACTGTCATTTATTAATACTGCACCGCATATTTAAAAGTTGTTAAAAAAGAGTAGATCTCAAAAATTCTCTCTAAAAGGAAAAAACAATCTGTAACTATGTATGGTGACAGATGTTAACTAGATTTATTGTGGTATTCATTTCACAATGTATATAAATACTGAATCATTACGTTGTGTACCTAAAACTAATATAATGTTGTATGTCAACTATACCTCAATAAATAAATATATATGTATGTTGAAAAAACCTAAAAGCAGCTTTATTAGGTATCAAAAAGTTCAAACCCACCAGAAATTTTTTTATGTACAGTTTTCAAAAGATTAGATACCCATTTCTGCTTAACATTTAGTAGGTATTTTTAAAAATACACAATCAGTGTGCTGAAAAGGATTCTCTCATACACTGCAAGTATCAATTAGTCCATTTTGGAAAATAAGCTGTACTCTGAGTGTCAACCTCAAAAACATTTAACCCATTAATTCCATTTCTGGGAATCTATAGTAACAAAGTAATTTAAAATACAGCAAAAAGCTTTAGGCTCAACGATTAATTACGGCATTACTTGTGATGGTGAAAATCAAGAAACTAAAAAGTTTAATGTCTAACAACAGGAAAACAGTATAGAATACCTAAGTGATATATCCTTTTCTCACAGAAACATGCCTCTGATATAATATTGAGTGGGAAAAAAAACCAGAGTACAAAATTATACATCAAGCATGACTTTTTTTTTTTTAATTTTTTTTTTCAACGTTTATTTATTTTTGGGACAGAGAGAGACAGAGCATGAGCGGGGGAGGGGCAGAGAGAGAGGGAGACACAGAATCAGAAACAGGCTCCAGGCTCCGAGCCATCAGCCCAGAGCCTGACGCGGGGCTCGAACTCACGGACCACGAGATCGTGACCTGGCTGAAGTCAGACGCTTAACCGACTGTGCCACCCAGGCGCCCAAGCATGACTTCTTAAAGATACACATTTAAAAGGGCATCTGGGGGGGGGCGCCTGGGTGGCTCAGTCGGTTGGGCGTCCGACTTCGGCTCAGGTCATGATCTCGCGCGTCGGGCTCTGTGCTGACAGCTCAGAGACTGGAGCCTGTTTCCAATTCTGTGTCTCACTTTCTCTCTCTGACCCTCCCCCGTTCATGCTCTGTCTCTCTCTGTCTCAAAAATAAACGTTTAAAAAAAATAATAAAAAATAAAAGAATAAAAAAAATAAAATAAAAGGGCATCTGGGTAGCTCAGTTAAGCACCCGGCTCTCGATTTTAGCTCAGGTCATTGAGATCAAGCCCCGTGTTGGGCTCTGCACAGGTAGCACAGAGTTTGCTTGGGTTTCTCTCTCTCCCTCTGCCCTTCCCCTGCTCTCATGCCCATGTGCACACACTCTCTCTCTCAACCTCAAAATAAACAAAATACGCACTTACACACACAGGAAAAGAGCTCAGAAGTAAATATAATGACACATATGCACAGAAATAAATACTAAACAGAAATTCATGTTCAAATTATTTGACAGTGTTAGGATTATGTATGGGTCTGTATTCTTTTATATTTTTCTATATTTTCCACATTTTTTAATAAATAAGCATACTTTAATTTTGTAACCAGAAGAGAAAAAAGGTAAAAATCAAGGAATTAGTGGTAGGTAGTCAGTATGTACTGTTTGCAAAACTTGTTACTTAAATATCATTTCTCAAACATATTTATTCAGAACAGTGAATTGATAAATATAGTAACTTTTACCCCAAACTCAGGTCTAAGAAATCACAGAAAGTACAACAGAAATCTCCACCCAGGAAAATAAAAGATAAAATTTATATAGCAAATACAAAGTCCTATTTTTTTTTTCTTCCTTCTTCATTACCTTTATAGTTCTGTCAGCAGATCCAGTTACAAACCACTGGTTTCCAGGTTCTACAGCAATACAGCGAACCCAGCCAAGATGTCCACTGATCACCTGCATAAAACAAAAGGTAGAATGGGCAGACTCGTTACACATAAAAGTTTATTCAATTTCAACTCATTGCACATAAGTTTGAATAGCCCGTCCTCACATCTTCAAATAAGTTTGTAAAATTATTTGACAGATTTTACAATTTATCTTCAGTAAATGAATACACAAATTGATATATCTATACAATGAAATGTTACTCAGCAAAGAGGAATCTATTAATAGACACAACAACTTGGATGACTCTCAAAGACATTAAGCTGAGTGAAGGAAGTCGGTCTCAAAAGGTGCATACCATGTAATTCCATTATTTAACAAAATTGAAAAGGCACAACTATAATATAGAAAACAGACGAACAGTCACCATGGGTAGGAAAGGATATGACTGTAAAATAATAGCATAGGAGTGTTTTTTGAGTTGCTGGAACTTCTATATACAGACTAGGTGATTACCCAAATTTATGTATCTAATAAAATTTATTAGGTCTGTACACGAAAAGAAAGGCTATGTTAGTGTACAATTAAAATACCAAATTTAGCACATATAGTAAATTAAGTGCAGTTACAGTTTTTCTGCTATATATACTTCATTTTAGATCTGGTACATTTTGAATCATTTAATTTACTATAATTGAAAAAAGATCATCAATAGAGCCAAAGAAACAATGTCATATGCTGTTCTTCCTCCTAGCCTTCACACTAAACACTTTAAACACTTAGAAAATTTATTTCATCTGTTCTCTACACCTAATAGCTTTCTGTCAACATTTTATACTGTATTTTATAGGAAATACATACATGGCTTTTACTTAAAGAAGTCTTCCTAAGATCTATCTTTCAAGATTGGGGCCTAACCCTTCCCTCATCTGGTCTCAGACCACTTTACCAGTGCTCATATTCACTCCTTTTCCTCCTTATTCCACTCCTTCAGCTCTTGCAACTGGAAAGCAATCATCGTTTCTGTAATGGCATGATATACAGATTCACTCACCCTGTACAGTTTCCATGGTGGGTGCCACTGGGGTTTGGGCATTGTAGGGGCTTTTTTAGCCATCAGTGCAGAGTTCTTGGCATTGCCAGCCTCCATAACAGCCTAGACATAGAACAGATTACATTATTGTTAAAGACATACCTAACATTTCATGTTAAATCAAAAATGAAAAATTTTAAAAGGGGATTTATGAGGCTTTTTACCCCCTTTGATGAAAAGACAGCTAAAATGTTTGCATAACCAGAAAATGTCTGCACACCTAAGACTTCTAATCAGAATTATATTTTCTGTATGTTAATTTTAAAAATCAATTAAAAAATCTCAGAGGCAAAACATTAGAGTTAAGAGCACATATCACCAAGCATGGGTTCATGAACCCAGCTCTGCCAATTATTAGCTGACTGGACTTTGGGTAAAAATTACATAACCTCTATGCCTGCTTTGTAAAGTGGAAATAACAGTGCCTATTTCATACAGTTACTACAAAGACATTATTACTACTCTGTAAATGCTCTATATAAGCTCCTACCATTATTTGAGTGATTGCAAGTGGATTAATGTCTCCGCCTGTCATTGTTGTATTTTAACATTATTGATTTAATATTGCAAAGGAGAAACTACCTTCCAAAAATACTTAATTAACATTTTAAAAGGTACTCTAGGCACGCCTGGGTGGCTCAGCTGGTTAAGCGTCCGACTTCGGCTCAGGTCATGATCTCATGGTTTGTGGGTTTGAGCCCCACGTCGGGCTCTGTGCCGTGCTGACAGCTCAGAGCCTGGAGCCTGCTTCAGATTCTGTGTCTCCCTCTCTTTCTGCCCCTCTCCTGCTCGTGCTCTGTCTGTCTCTCTCTCTCAGAAATAAACACTAAAAACTAACTAAATAAATATAAGGTATTTTAGCTGATGTACCATCTACTATTAGCATCCATCCATGCATCCAAAACATACTTAAGCCATAAAGTTCCTGCCCTCAAGAAGCTTACATTACCTCCTCCTAAGGAGGCAGAAAGCCTAAGCAGAGATCTGTGAATGGAGGCAAAAGAAATGTGGTGGGAAGACCACAGATTAATTCATTTCATAAAGCCAAATAACTGCATAATAAATTAAGGAATCAAAGCCTGCAGTTATTCAAGTGATAGCATAATAAAACAAACTAGGTATTTTCAGTTATTCTTTTTATAACTACTTTCACCAATTTAGCTACCATTTACTTACACATAAACTTATGTATTTCTAAATGCTCATTTATAACATACAAGTTCTACAGCCTATGAATATTACATTACTAACAGCACTAAACTGTGTCAGCCAACTAAGGGTTTAACAAAAAAGAGATTTTCATATTTAAACCATATTAACACAAGTTTTAGAATAGTATTCCTTGCACTTTTAATAGTGGATAATAAAGGGCAACATCACATTATATACATCAAAATAAGCATTACGTACAATGTGTAAAAGACACAGAATAACAAAATGTTAAATTCTAAAAAATATATCAATTCACTAGCAACTTAAATTTTAGGGCCATGAAATACTAACAACTAGCTCAGTCAGCCATTATTTACTTTAGTAATTCCAAGGCAAATTTTCATTTATTTAGTATTTAACTGAAGACTCTTGCAATAAAGGAAAATAAGGCAACAAGTTCCAAAAATTAGAAACCTGCAGCATGATTTGACACAGAGAAACTTACTGAAGTCATCCCGGCAGGCTGTGAACGGTCAGCGGCCGCTGGATGTCGGTATTCACCTCCAGCAGGTGCATTACGATTTGCGTCAACCCTGAAGCAAAGGAAATAGCACATTCTAAGCAATTAATTGTCACGTCATGTGCTCTGCAGAACCAACTCTTCAAATTTTTGTAAGCAATGATAAAGGAAAACGTCACATAATACGTAATTATAAAGAAACCTTAAAATGAGAAAAACAGAAACAATGAATTATGTTTTCAAAATCTCTATAATTAGAAGCATAATACTTCATACCTGGTCTGAGAAGAAGGTAATGCCACAGCTAAGGATTGAGCGGCTGATTCACTTGGCATTCTTTGGATCTTAGTATCTGCAGTCAAAGCAACCCCTGTTTAAAGAAAAACATCAATTGCTTTCAGTAGCTATCTTTGATTTCATTTAGATAGGTTTAAAATAAAATACTGGAAGCAAACATGGGGTATCTCCAGGTGGTGATACTATAAAAATTTCCATTATGTTTTGTGAGTCTTTTATTTCTAACTTTTTAATAATAAATGTAACTTGAAATCACATAACTCAAATTTGATTTAATCACAGGCAGCTTGGTATTAACATACCCAAGACAGTAAAGACAATTTCTATTATTTTGGGGTATTACCTTCAGATATAAAAATTAAGCAGCCCCCAAATACTAACCGAATATTTCCAAGAGTAAATGTAAATTACTAAACAAGAAGTACTAATCTGTCTGGGCTTTCATTATGGTAAATCCTGTCTTCTAAAATTACTAAAACTAGGGGCGCCTGGGTGGCTCAGTCAGTTAAGCATCCGACTTTGGCTCAGGTCATGATCTCATGGTCCGTGAGTTCGAGCCCCACGTTGGGCTCTGTGCTGACAGCTCACAGCCTGGAGCCCGTTTCAGGTTCTGTGTCTCCCTCTCTCTCTGCCCCTCCCCTGTTCATGCTCTGTCTCTCTCTGTCTCAAAAATAAATAAATGTTAAAAAAAAAAATTTTTTTTTTAATAAAATTACTAAAACTAGATATACTAAGCTTTCTGTCCTCCACCCCAATATACTAGCCACTCCATCTGTGTGCCAATTTTCTACACACACAGACATCTAGTAGACACTTTTATCACACCTGATTCTACACTAACACTTCAATCACTTTTATAAGTTTAATGATAATAACATGTCTGTTTAAACCTCCATATAAGCATGTTTTAGCTTGGAGCAGTGTTACTGTCTTTGAATTCCTAGCACAGTGCCTGAAATAAATTTAGGTGCTTAGAAATGTTTGCTCAATGAATGTATCTGATACTGAGTATTAGTTTACTATCATCTAAAAGCTATGCCTAGGGGCGCCTGGGTGGCGCAGTCGGTTAAGCATCCGACTTCAGCCAGGTCACTATCTCGCGGTCCGCGGGTTCGAGCCCTGCGTCGGGCTCTGGGCTGATGGCTCAGAGCCTGGAGCCTGTTTCCGATTCTGTGTCTCCCTCTCTCTCTGCCCCTCCCTCGTTCATGCTCTGTCTCTCTCTGTCCCAAAAATAAATAAACGTTGAAAAAAAAAATAAAAAAAAATAAAATTAAAAAAAAATAAAATAAAATAAAAGCTATGCCTAAATAAATAAATAAATAAATGCTATGCTTGGATGCCTGTCTGCTAAGTTTATCTTGTATTTTATAGGCAATAGGAATCATATTATTGGTTCATTCAAAGAAATGACTACAAGATATTTTCAATATAAAATAGCTCACTTACCAGGTCCTGGTGGATATGGATGTGTACCTGTCACCAAATACTCAACTTCTTGTCCTTAAAAAAAGGAGAAAAATCATTATGATCATTGGCAAATTTATCATATGTACAAGTATCATCTCTTTTAATAAGTGTTAAATTATCAACTGAATTTCTCAAATTTTCCCAACTAAACCCAAATGTCAGATATAAGATAAATTGATCATTTTTGTTTTGGCTTCTGAAGACCATGGACACAGCTATTTCTTTTGACCTTTTGTTAATATGATGTCAAGAAAGCTTGTACAATTCTAATGGTATATAGAGAGATTGTTCGGTCAAGTAAAAATCAACTGTGGTTTTTCTTCCAAGCAAATGATTTCTCAGTGGAATGTTAGATTATTTTTATGCATTAGAATGCCAGTGCTTAGTATCATCTTTCTGAATTACAGCCAAGATACACAGATGGTCTCCCCATGGGTTAGAAATATTTCCTTTAGTCTCCACTGTGACCTTCTCTATATCCTAATAATTTCTGCGATTATGATTCTACCACTTTTTTATTTCCTATTAAGAAAAAACCTACCAACCAATAATCTCAACTCACTACTCCAATGAGGAAATCAAGACTTCCATTATAATACTGGTACACTAGTTCAATAGGGTTTGGCTCTAGTCAGTCCTTCCAGAACAGGCACTAGAACATTTCATTTTTCTATTTTTAAAAATTACATTTCTACTTTTAAAAAGAATCACATTTCTGATAATGCCACACTTACCTTGATTGGCAGGATATTGTTTATGACCATAGGAATCCGATGCATTCTGAGGACATTTCTCTTTAAAATTTTCTTTTGAAGTAGGCATATGCAACACAGGACCATACTCATTACGCAGCTTGATTGCCATTTTCCGTTTGTGACTATTTAAAAATTATGAACATAATAATGTATCTTGAGTACTTTAAAAATATGAACCAAAGTAAATATATTCATAGATAGCCGAGAAACACAAGTACTTAAATAGCTTAGGTTTGCCTAATCATGTAGAAAAAATTTCTATGAAGTTTTTAAAGTAGTATTTTGAAAAGCTCAAAACTTCCAAGTGCATTTCCACACTTTTGTTCATAATCCACCACATAGCATCCATTAAGTCTAAGTAACATTTTAGGTTGTTAACCAATAAATACAAAACCTTTCATGATAAGTTATCAAGGGTCCGGTTTAAAAATACATAGAAACTAATATATCCTTTTAAAAACCTAAAAGTCAATATATTTTCCTTCAAATGTGTAAGTATAAAAATATAGCAAAAGCTTCTATCATAACCTTTACTGGATGTATCTAAAAAGAGTAATTAGAACTAATCGAAGTACGTAATTAGTTCAGTATTTTTTAAAGAAATGCACTTATATAAATTTTAAGAATAGCTCACTTTATAAATTAAATATAAATGCTTGTTTTAGGAATTAAGTAGATTTTAAAAGAAGGGTAAAGGACAAAGAAGGAACACTGCACATAATGCAATCCCAGACTGGAGCTGGAGATGTAGAACCAAAAATATGCCACCACTCAAAAATCTTCATCATACTAACGAGAAAAGATGGGAGTAGAGGTACTGGCCAGGTACAATTTCAGCTCAGCAAGGCTCTGAGAGCAGCGGGAAGCTGAAAGCACATACAAAGTGATTGATTATAAGATATAACACCTAAAAGGGACTCTCCTAATTACTGGGTATTTATAAATGCAATTAATTAATGGGATTTTTACTGTAAAAGACAAGGCCAAAAAAAAGTTAAATCAGCTTAAATCATGCCCAAACACCATTCATTATTGAATAGATATCCTATGAGTGTTAGTATCACTCACTAATCTTTAAAGGTCCCCCTCTCCCTGCTCTCTTCCCCCAGTTATTAAGTAGTTAAACTATTCTAGCAACTGAAAAGGAACAATACCTACCTCTCTTCATCCAAAGGCACAGGTTTTCCATTATCAGCTACAAACATGTCATGGGTTCTCTTCAATGACCTGAACACAAGTGTGTGCACAGAATGTTTCTGTACCTCCTAGAAAGAAAGATTATAATCACATATCCATCTGCAAATTACACATATCATAACCTAAATTAAATTCAAATTAGTTATACACTTTACAAGTTTAAATATGTAAACTGCTTTCTACCACTCACCATGGCTATTTGTAGCAAGCTATAGGAGTCAAGTT
Source organism: Prionailurus bengalensis (assembly GCF_016509475.1). Lineage (NCBI taxonomy): Eukaryota > Metazoa > Chordata > Mammalia > Carnivora > Felidae > Prionailurus > Prionailurus bengalensis. Next base: position 73,338,305 of record NC_057344.1, on the reverse strand, counting down.
TAGAAGAAGAGGAAGCTCTTCATTGGCCAGAGACCCACCCATACCAACTAGTGATGCCTGAGCTTGGTCATTTATTCAGTAAATATCTACTGAACTCCTGCTATGTGTCTGGCAGGTTCTGTGCTAGACGCTAACAAAAGAATGATGAAAAGACAGTCATGGTCCAGGTGCTCAAGAGAAAACAGATAAAAATAAGCAACACATTTTGGTAAGTGCTATGAAGGAAACAAGCAAGGGCATGAGACACAGAAAGAACTTAGGATAGTTATGAAAAATCTCTCTGAAAAGTTACAGAGAGGGAGGGAGGCAAACCATAAGAGACTCTTGGATATTGAGAACAAACTGAGGGTTGATGGAGAGTGGGGGAGAGGGCAAAGAGGGCATTGAGGAGGGCACTTGTTGGGATGAGCGGTGGGTGTTGTATGGAAACCAATCTGTCAATAAATTATATTTTTAAAAAATCCTCTCTGAGATGTCAGTTAAGTAGAGAGTTAGCTCTGTGCAGAAGAGTTAAGAACAATTCAGTAAAGAGAAAATGCCATGTACACAGCAGTTCAGTATCTGCAATGATGCCAGGAGCCGCAAGAGTTGTATATGCTCAGTAGGAAGGTGGGCTGTGATACCGAGATGAGGTTCCAAGGGTAGGCAAGGTCCAGATCAGGATAAGGGTTCTTTGAAGATTATTCCAACAGTCTGCATTTTTGCTCTAGTAACATCGGGCCAGTAAAGGATTTTAAGCAGAAAAAGCATGATCAACTTACGTTTTAAACAGATCAATTTACGGAGGGAGGAGGGTGTAACAAAAATGGAAGCAAGGACACCAGCAAAGAGCTAATGCTCTTGTCCGGATGAAAGATGGTGTTGGTTTGAATTAAAGTGAACGCAGTGGACACGGACAAGGGTCAAGAAATATTTCTGAGATAAGACGGACAAGGCTGTCTAACAGAATGGTTGTTCAAGACAGGGAAAGATGCAAAACTTCAAAATGGCAGGTTTTCCTGGGGAAGAGCTGATGGAAAGCACTAAGTGAACACCAGAGAATACTGCCAATCTTTTAGGACACACAACCACGAACTCTATTCTGCAGATGGGGAGTATCAGCGGTCCAGAAGCACCGCCTCCGGGGACACTGCCGAGCTCAAAGGCTCAAGAGTAAAAAGGCAGTAAGAATTCTCTCCGGCTTCATGCCTGAGGGTAACCTCCAACTAATGCTGCCATCCGGCTTCCCTCTATCCCTGAACACCTTAAGAAGAGACTACCCGGCCTCAGCCAGAGAGCCTCCTTTCGCAGCCTCTACCCTCTCCAAACTCCGAACACCTTTGGTCCCTCACGCCTGACGCCGAAGAAAAACATTCCAGAAGCGAACGACCCCTCAGCGCCCAAGTGCCACTTTACCTCGACCATGATGCCGCTGGGTGACCCGCCGCTCCAGCAGACAAGAAACGCTAGCCTGCAACACAGAAACCGCCGCCACAACTGTGCAGTCCCTTCCGGAATCCGGCGCCCTGGCGCCGGATCTGACGCAGTCCGCGCACGCGTGCTGGTGGCCCGCCGGCCTTGTGGGATCGAGGGGGCGGGTCTTTTTCTTCGGGGACGTAGTGTCGGGCCTGAATTGGCAGGTTCTTGGTACCGCGTACCTAAGGGTCTCGTTCACCTTCTTGGAGAAAGCTTGAAATAACGTTCTCTGCCTTATTCTGTGACTTAAATATTTTGGTTTGGGGTGTGGCTGTTTGCGTTGTATTTCCCGGAAGCTTAATCCTTTTTCTCAGCGAATCTAAGTAACCAGCTGTGGGGAGGATCTGGAGAGAGCAAACCTCGGTCAGCGCTAAAACTCTTTGGGGGTCGCCCCCGCAATTTATGTCGCCTGCTTCCGCTGCTTGGCTAATTTTGTCTGGAAGCATTCAGACGCCTTTGTAGCCTTAACTCCGAAAAGCAATCCCACTTACACTGTCCAGTGAACAGTTGTTGAGTCAATATTGCGGAATTGTTTCAATTTGAGAAATTTTGCAAAAGATTTTTAACATACGGCAAAACGCCAAACTTACTTTACGCTGCATACATGTTGTTTAATCTCTCAAAACTGCATAATTCTTGGCTATTTCCTAGTTGTCTGCTAATTAATGTGGCATCAACAATGCTGGGGTACAGCTTTCAAAGCTGGTGGAAAAAAGGATGCAATGGAAGACTTGAGCCACTTTTATTTATACACAGCCTGGTGCCCAAGTATTGAGATTTTGTTTTTTCACCCAGGTAAAATGCAATTTTCGATTAATCCTGCCCAATTACTTTTCTGCGTAAAAAGAAACCTTGATGGAGGTAGACATTTGTAAACTTGAATAGACCAGTCTTTCACTGGTCCTGCTTGCTCCTTAACCTACCCAGTTCCACTGATCTTGTCCCCAAAGCACCCCGCATATGCTTTTGAGAGGGGAAAAAATAATCTTATAAAAAGTATAGCGATGTGAAATGATAATCTCACTAGAAATTCACTGATTAAAAAAAGAAACTGATTTTTTTATTCACTAAAAACATTAAGATCATGTTCCTGCTTGAAAATAAAGTCATCTTTGAATTTGAGTAGCAGTTTGGCCTATGAACTGATCTTCTGTAACAGTGTCCACTAGTGGTAGGCCTTGCAAAGAAGTATATATGTACTTGGGAAGCTATATCAGATTATAACTTCCCTATAGGTGGCAATAGATATACAAAAGAGTATGATTTTAAAATGCAGTAAAATTATAGAGATACAAACAAGATTCTAATATAACTATGGCAATATAATAACTGTCTAGTTGGGTCTATTAACATGTTAATCATCCTAGAAAATTTTTATAAGCCCAAGGTCTTAAAAATATTGTAATAATTGAGGTAAATTGCACTAGATTATTCTCCTTTTAAAAGGCTCTCTTGAATCTATAGAATTATATTATCCACTTAAAAGTTTTAGGTAGATAAATAGAGCCCGGTGACCCCCTTATGTAGCTCATGGATCTATGAATTACGTATGTTATATATAAATTTTATATTTATATAAAACCTGATTTTTTTTTCTGGTGAAAGGTCTATAGATTTCTTTGGATTCATAAAAGGATTTAAAACCCATGAAAGGTTAAGAATCTGTCCTGGTGGACACCCAGAGATGCCTTATTTGAGCAGTAGGGGTCACTGCTGCTCTTCATAATGATAGCATTTTTCCCTAATAAGAATTTTCCCTTATCTTTATAAGGATAGAAGGATTTACCACCTAAATTATTGTGAGTGATTTATTAATGTAAATATGAAGTCTTTGTAAAACCAATAGTACAGATTTTAAGGAAGGCCTCTCTTTACTAACTGATCTTTTTTTTTTTTTCTTAAACTCACCAATATACAAGATACCTTTATTCTCTTTCAAATACTGTGTCCTTTGCCCTTGAGTAAGTGATAGGAGGTCACACAAATATGGATTCCAGTGTCATTTTCATCATATTTTTCACTGGAAGTGTTTTCTGGTTTTTATACTCCTAAAAAGATGGATAGTATTTCTTCTTGCTTCTCTCAGTTTAGAAGGTTAAATATGTAATCTCTCTTTCAGACACTACTTTCTTTCCATGCAATATTCTTTAGCCTTGTTTGACTCAAAATGTCCTTTGCCCCATGAATTTCAGATGTGTAATTCTTCACTAATTCAAAAGGCAGGAATGGTGGAAATTATCATGTGTTTTTGAATTTCTAACATCAGAACCAATTAAAAAGAATACTTGGACATTTCTTCAGGAGTTTGATCTTTGTTTATTGCAATGCTAAGAATGAGCCCAAATGCCAAGGTAGTGTTAGCAAGTGATTTCTGGTAACAGAGTTAAGAGGAAAGCTTCTGGGACCACAGGAGACAGGGAGCTATTCTTCCAGTTAATGCCTGGAAAGGCCTGGGACATAATGAAGCTGCACTGTCAGTTAGAAATATCTTAGTGAGGTATGTGTGCATGTGACAGAGAGAGAGAGAGAGAGAGAGAGAGAGAAGGGAAGTGTTACTTATCACAATTTCTCCTTCTACTTTGTGAAGTCCCAGCCCATGTCACAAAAACAAGTGTCAAATTAAACATGATAATGACTCATAATTTACTTTTTTGTGTGTTTCTATTTTGCAAAAATGTGTCAGTGTTTATGCTGACACAGAAAAAACAGCAATGTGACATTTCCAGTTTTCTTAGCTGAGTTCATATACTACCATGTTTGATGGTAATATTTGTTTAATTATCTGTGTTCCCCAATAGACGTATGGGGTGAGTATAGTGTGATATCCACATCACACACCCAGTATCTGGATAACTTGCAATTGGTAGGCCTTCAAAATTTGTTGAAAGATTGAATAAGTGAGGTGTTAAGATTTAGACACTTACATGTGGGGATGGAAGGCACTGAGACCTTAATTTTGATGTGAGTTGCAGGTATTGAGTCTGTATTACGTGCTCACTACTGAAAAAATTCTACTATTACAACAACAATTAATTTAATCTTAGCCCTCTTTTGTGTGTAAGGCAGAGAATTGCTTGTGTCAGGACAGTCTGTATTTCTGTTCATTGTAAATTTTATGAAAATGAATTATTCTCCAATATATTTAGGTAAGTTAATGCCACATTTTATCCAGGTTATATAAAAGTTATTTCTGACATTAAATTACAAGATGCTCTTTGAGGGCCGCCTGGGTGGCTCGGTCAGTTAAGCACCCAGTTCTTGGTTTCAATTCAGGTCATGATTTCATGGTTTGTGAGTTCCAGCACTGTGTCAGGTTCTGCAGTGACAGTATGGAGACTGCTTGGGATTCTCTGTCTCCCTCTCTCTCACTACCCCTCCCCTGCTCTTCTTCTCTCCCTCAATTGGAAAAACTATTAGAAAAATAAGAGAATTCAGTAAGAGAGCTGAGTACAAAACAATATTTAAAACTCAATAGCTTCCAGGGCGCCTGGCTGGCTCAGTCGGTAGAGCATGTGACTCATGATCTCAGGGTAAGTTTGAGTCCCACGTTGGGTGTGGAAATTACTTAAAAAAAAATCTTAATGGAAAAAATCAGCATCTTTCATATATGCAGTTAAAAAATATAATGGGAGAAATGATCTTATATATGACAGCAATAAATGCAAAATGTTTAAGACCTAGGAAAATATTTAAGGGACACATCCCTCCAAAAAGACTTGAACCGATGAAAATGCACAGTTATTCTTGGATTGGAAAAGTCAAAATCATAAATGTCTGTTATGCCATTAATCTAATCCTGAGCACATTTTATTGAAAATATTTTTAATTCAAGAAATAGTTATTAAATAGTGAAATATTTTTAAATGAATGTTCCTAAAATACTCTGAAATAAAATAAAAACTTTTATTTTCTACAGATTTTATTGCTGGTACTATACACTTAAAGTATAAAAACCTTTAGTGATTTATTGCATTGTTTGAAAACACAGCTTTTCCTTCTAATGTGAAATTTATGCTTAAAAAACAGTCTGATTTCTAAAAATTTGCTCTTAAGTTTCCCTTAACTTGGGATTAGCTCAGCAAACTCCAGGAGCCATCTCAGCCTAACTTACCAAAAGGTAACAGGGGAGTGGGTACTGTTAGAAGGACATCAGGTGTCTCACACATTTGACAGAATAATCAAATGAGCAAGTTTAGAGGTTTTGGTCACGTCTGCTGCCAACGTTGGCAGGCCTTCTCTTTCCAGAATGCTGCTATGAATGTGACACCAGGTCAGTCAACCTGATTCTTTGCTTATTTCCTCTGAAAATATTACATTGGAGGAGAGAAGCTGATAGGGCTAGCTCAGGGAAGGAGTCCACCACCAGCTCAACCATCTGTGGCTGGGGGATCAGAGCATCACTATACTATAAGGACCACTGGAGCCCTATGTTTTAAGGGTCATTCCAGGAGAAGGGAGCATCAGTCTAACAGGTGTCCGTTACAGCCTTGTGGTTTTGAGTCTAAATGTGACAGGAGCAGAAGAGCATCTCCGTCTTTTCTCTAGCTTTTCTTATTGGCACTGTGTTAAAGAAGAAAATGTTCTGTTTTCGCCTCTTGCCATGCTCTTTATCAGCTTCCATCAGAAAAGCAAACTGACTTCTTCCAAGTCAATAGAAAGACTCTCCATAAGACACAGAGCTAGCCCCTACGCTTCTTCCCTGCAATGTGCTTTCCCATTGCAAATGGCTGACCAATTACAACTGTCATTGGCATACTGGTCTCAAGCTTGCCCATCAAAGCTCTGGTCTAAGTTAACCTCCAGCTCTTGTTTATTAATTTCTTCTTGAATAGTGGTTCTCAAACTGTAGTTCAGGATAAGAAAAGAAAAATACAGAGACTAACAGCGATTTGGTATAGTTTCTCAAATGCCATGCCTATTTAGACAAAGGTAATCAGTATCTCCTTTCATTCATTTAATCATTTGTTCATTCATACATTCATAAATTTGTTCCACAGTTATTTATAAAGTACCTACCATGTGCGAGCTGTGCGATATAAACCATACAGTCATTCAAACAACAGGTTTCAAACCAAGAAGACTTTTCCTTTCGAATCCCTTTTCCCTCTGAAGGAGGTTAGGTCCCTAAGTTACAATTCCCCAAACCTCATCTTACCCTGACTTAGGTTCAGTACATGTTATTACAAGTAGTTCTCATTTTCTGTCTTCGACTGTAGACATAAAGCTTCATGATTAGAGGGCATTTGTCTATCTCATCCACCAAAATATCCTTGCCCCCCAGAAAACTACTTGCTGCACAGTAGGTGCTCTATAAATATTTGATAAACACAAATTGCCTGTGTTCTGTAGATGGGGCCTGACATGAATTGGAAAGGTATCAACGACAAGTATTTTGACAATCAGTGTCCACAAGTCAGCCCTTCATGCCAGAGAGCTGCTTGCTGGGCAGGACAGATTATCTGTATTCTCTGTCACTGATTTACTCTCCTTGACTTATGTAATGGTATCAGCTAATAGGAAGAACACAGTACTATTGACCTGAAAATATAACTGAACAAATTGTACTCCCTTCCTCTTCCACCAATGGCATCAACACTCTTAAAACTTTAAGTATTTTTATAAGCAGAATGTCTGCAAAACTATTTCTTCTCTTTGAAAATATGGTAATTTACTTTGTAATATCAGGCACTTTAGAGTGTTAGAGTAACTGTACATAACTCAATAGGAAAAATATCTAACAAGAACTAGAATTTTAAAAACTCTCATAGTTATTATCACTGCATTTGTCATACCTCTCATACCAACATGAATATCCACATCCACACCCATACTTGAGGGTGAAAATAAAGACTAAGTGTGAGTGTGCTAGTCTGAGACCTTATAGTCCCGAGACAATGAGCCGGCCAAAACAAGAACAAACCAACCAAAAAAGCTACTGGTAAATTCTTTATAATGTTTATAGTTCGTTGGGCCATGTAGTATAATGGGCCAGAGCATGGTCTATAGCATCAGACGAACTTGGGTCAAGTCCTGGTATGGTATTTACTACCTGTATGCCTTGGGTGTTAACTTAATCTCTCTGAACCTCAGTTTCATCATCTATAGAACTTAGTGGCTTCAAGAATTACGTAAGATAAATGATTATCAGGACTTGGCTTCTGAGGCATGTTTCAGTGAATGCTAGTTCAGTCATTCATTCTACAAATTTTTATTGAATTTGTTTATCTTGCTCACAAATGTGTCTCTAGCATACTGCCTGTCGCATAGGAAGCTCCCAAGATCTATTTGTGGAATGAATGTTAAGTCTCTACTATTATAGAACATATGTTCTAGTAGTTTTCATCCTCCACCTCCTGTTGCTGAGGGCAAGAATACCAGGGGAAAAACAAGTGGGAATTTAAAGGAATTTTCATTTTAATGTTGTACACGATTCTATTATATGCCAGAAGAAACTTAAAAATTAATAAGCTTCTGAAAAATAATGGTTCTGTCACTAGTTTCGGTGCTTGAAAATGAAGTAATAATATGATAATGTTACGTCAAAAGGAAAAAAATTGTTTTAGTCTTCCTATCAGATAGTCGTTTCAAATCAGCAAGGATCTGACATCATGAACATAAGACCCTGTCCAGATTATTAAAATGAGAGTTTTCTCAGTTACATTTTGTTTTTAAATTTTTTTTTTTTTTCAACGTTTATTTATTTTTGGGACAGAGAGAGACAGAGCATGAACGGGGGAGGGGCAGAGAGAGAGGGAGACACAGAATCGGAAACAGGCTCCAGGCTCTGAGCCATCAGCCCAGAGCCCGACGCGGGGCTCGAACTCCCGGACCGCGAGATCGTGACCTGGCTGAAGTCGGACGCTTAACCGACTGCGCCACCCAGGCGCCCCTATCTCAGTTACATTTTGAAGACAAATGTTCTTGCATATTATTTTAATGAATACATGCATATATTTGCTTTTATGGTTAGATGTGTATTCTTCTAAGAAAAATTAAAACTAAGCTAGTCTTAAAATACAGTACTTACTCAGTACTAGTAAATGGGACACAAATTTGAAAAAATCCAGTGAAGTAGTTTACTTAATTTAAACTCAATACCGAGCTTCATAAATTTGAGTTAAAAGAAATTTGGGAATGTAACCTATGGGAATGTAACCAAGAGAATAAAATAATTTAGTGAGTCTCGAGCCATTATCAAGAATCTGCTTCCAAGCATGGTTTATAGGTAAGGAATTAAGAGGTACAAACTTGCATTATAATTTTTTTAATGTTTATTTATTTTTCAGAGAGAGACAGACAGAATGAGTGGGGGAGGGGCAGACAGAGAGGGAGACACAGAATCTGAGGCAAGCTCCAGTCTCTGAGCTGTCAGCACAGACCCCAACACAGGGCTTGAACTCATGAATCATGAGATCATGACCTGAGCCGAAGTTGGACACTTAACCAACTGAGCCACCCAGGATTCCCTAAACTTGCATTATAAACTAAATAAGTCATGAGGATGAAAAGTACAGCATAGGGAATAGAGTCAGTAATATTGTAATAATGCCTATGGTGACAGGTGATTACCGTGGTATTTCCTAAGGTACAGAATTGTAGAATCACTATGTCGTACACCTGAAACTAATATAATATTTTATGTCAACTATACTTCACCAAAAATATACTCTCCTGATCCAAACCTGGATAACCTGCTATCTTTCAAATAAAATTATTTTTCAGATATCTTGAGAATGTCTCACTTTCCATACCCCCTCCCCCACCACACACACACACAGAAAATGCCAAAAAGCAACACATTTGCTGGGATTTGTGTTCTTGACTTTGAGTTCCCCACTGATTCTTGTAAGAATTGCTAATCCTGATTGCAACAAATAAATAGAAAGATAAGAGACATGGATTTGGTGGCTTACAGAAAATAATGAAAGCAAATGGACCACATTTATTATTTGGGCCGCTATTTGAAATAGATGTATGAAGCCTTCACTAATGGTAAAATAACATTGTTTATATAAACAATATAATATACTATTAAATATATATAATGTAATATAAAAAATAAAGTGTTAATTATGTATCCAATCACAATAATAATGCTTTGGTTTAGGAATCTTTGTTAATTATTTTAACAGTGTTTTGAATTTTGTGAACATTTTAATTTATATTAATAAAGGAAAAAATGTGGAAAGAGGGGAGAGCAAAAAGAGAAGATGGTATTTTCTTTTTGATATTTGTTTATCAGAGCATAAGGCATGAGTTCTAATATTCCTAATCTGATTAATGTCTCAAAGAAAGGATAAACACATGGTGATATACTATTATTCTTAATTTATTGGCCTCTTTTAAAACTCAATTACGTGATTGCTTCAAAGCATAAACATTTGTATACTTTTAGAGAAGTCACAGTTTTAGTGGATTCCTTGCGGGTAGGCCCAAATTTTTTGGTTGGATTAAAAATACTTATTTCTTCACACATTCTTTGTGAGCCTCTGCAGCATGCACATTAATTTACAGGAAAGGTGATACACATCTCTTTCAGGAATGCCCTAATTTTCCCTCGTATTGTCCAATTAAATGAATTGAAATACCCTGGTGTTTCTAAATTCAGCCTACAGAGAATAGTTTTATGACAAGTAAATAAGTCTTGCTGGGAAGATGTTGCTTAAGTGATAAAATGGTTCAGCCAACAGGTGAACCAACAAATTAAATATTAACTAAGAGGGGTAACCATTTCTAAAGTCCTACCTAACAAAGGCTTCAGCTATATATAGGATTGAAGATCTCCCAGTTAAGTCCATAAGTAAGGGACAATTTCTTGGAGCTTCTAAAAGTTTAAAACCATGAAGAATCTAATACTGCTACTACTGTGTGCTTTTATTATTAAGTCACAAGCTATTGGTGACTATGATGAGGTGACTATTTAAAAATTATTGTATTACTAATGTTATTAATATAAAATATAACAACATAATCGTATGTGAATATTTATCTTAATGAAATTAACATTGATTTTAGTTATGAAATTGAAGTGGGACCCATTTTATTTAAAGAATGTTACATAGTATTTCTTATATAAAAACAAAATAATGATTTCTTGTTTTCTTGTTTATCTATATTTCCCAGGGAGAAGAAGACAGAGCTGTGGTAAGATTGTTTTTCTCCTTGTTATCCTGAGTACTGTGATTTTCATTTAGTTCCAGCAACAAATTATTACAATTATGAGGACAAATCTAAGAATTTTGAAGACTATAAAAAAATGAAAAAGCAGTATTTTAAAAGAAAAAAGCTGTGGTAGCTTACTCTTTGGTGAAGGAAAGTAATATATAGCTCCTGAAATTACTGGCAACTTCTGAATGAAAATTATAAATGAATCTAAACGCAGAATAGACCAAATACAGTGATAGAAAATGAAATGATTGTTTTTTTCAAGTGTGCAAATCTAAGTCATAAGTAGTATTTATTGTTATTAAGAATATTTATGAAACACGTAGCTCAGTATAATTTATTCATTCGTAGAACAGTTTTTCTTTAACTACTATCTCTGTTGTTTTCTTTCTCTTGGTTTGAAGATAACAGATATACAGAAATGCATTTAGGGAGATAACTACTTAAAGAATTTTAATTGTATTCTCAAATGAATTATGATCAAATTTCTTGCGCACAACATAGTATGTCACACTAAAAATAAGAGTAAACTTCAAGGAAGGGATTTGTTTGCAACATTTGTTGAATTTGAGGGGAACCTCAGTTGTTTTAATTATCAAAGTATACAGATAAAGAGATACTTGTCTGGTTAATTGCATTAGCCAGGAAGCATGGAAAGAATGTATAAGAGTAAACTTTTGTAATACCTAGCTAAGCACTTTTACATTTCTACTCATCAGCTAATCCTTACAGATAGTTTACTAGTTTAAGCTCCAAAGTGGATTTTCTAGTTTCAGTTATTTCACTGAGTGATCTTCATGAACCCCGATATCCATATAATTTCTTTAAATATTTTTAATTCCTTTTCTCTAGTAAAGCTAGATGGTCAATGCTCTCTCTCCAATGGCACCCTGAAATAGAAAGAAAATATTTTTCTTCTGTTGTAATTTGATTTGTAATAAACAGGTGAATCACATTTCATAATATTCCTGGTAGAACAGACCAGCTCTGGGACCTCATGAAATACGTATATTTTCCCCAAATCCTCACATGTTATTATTTGTATTGCAATTACACATACTCAGATACCTATGATGATTATGCAGGGGAATTCGGAGCCAACTTGCCTGGGTTTAAAGCCTAGCACACTCTCACTAAATGTTAAGTGCTATTGTAACTTAATGAATAAATGACAGCAAAATTCAAAATAGAGTCATTGCATGACTTCTAGGCTCACTGAATAGCTGGAGAGCTTAGTCTTTTCATCAAATATAGTCATTTGTTAATTTGTAATTAAGCCCCCCAAAGTATAATTGCTGACAAAGACCACATGACAATTTAGTTAATCCAAGCAAACACTTTTATATTGCATTGCATATTTTCCACCTCATTATGTTTTAAGGTAATATTCTTTAAGTTAGCAAATAATTTTAGTCTCATGCCTTGAGAATTATGTTAAATATGAGAAAATTATGGTGTTTGATAAGCAAATCATGTAGGAATTTCATGAGAATGGTATAAGAAATAATTTTGTTGATATAAGATAAGGTTAGGATTGGAATTAGTATAGGAAAAGCCATTTAAACTATAGTATCTGCTGTGTGTTTGCAGTAGAAATAATGAGTACTTACTATGTGTCAGGAACTCTTTGGAGGGTGTGAGATGCAATGTCATTTAATCTTTACAATCATCTTAGACAGCAGATACTCTTATTATCCCTATGTTACAGATAAGGAAACTAGAGCACAGAAAAAAGAACTTGCCCAAGATTGGATAGCTAGTGAGTGGTAGGGTCAAGATTTGAACCCCAGCAGTCTGGCTCCAGAAGACCTTAGTCCTCTTCAAACACGTTAGCCTCAAAGATTGTCTGATTACAAATAAATCCAAAATAAATTTCACTTTTTTAAAAAATCTGTATTACCTCTTAAATATTGTTATATAAGATTTAGGTAAATTGATCGTCTAATTCATAAAAATTGAAAGTGGGAAAATAATTAACAATAATTACAGGAATTTAGTAATCCAAATAGCTTGAGAAAATTCCTCCTGACAGTGTAGATTTCTTACTATTTTATGTATTCCAGTGTATAGGTTTCAGGAATCTGATGTCATCGCTCTTCATAATCTGATGCAGCTTTATTTTAAGACCTCTTTTTAAAAACTCCCTCAGGTATACTTTTCACGCAGTTTTTCTATTGTTACTGAAGAGACCAACGACTAACCAGTTGATGGGCCTTAAAGAAACCATTAATTATGTGATAACCTAATTTATGAAATGAGAGTATTGGAATCGTTACATCTCAAATCTTTGATAACACTTTACATTTATTTCTGCCTGGTTCCCCAAGGGTGTTGTGGATGCCCGTGGTCATCGGCCCCTCGACAAGAAGAGGGAAGAGGCTCCCAGCCTGAGACCTGTCCCACCACCCGTTAGTGGAGGTGGCTATCGGGCTCGACCAGCCAAAACAGTGGCCAGCCAAAAGAAAGTAGAAAGAAAAGCCCCTGATGCTGGGGGCTGTCTTCATGCTGACCCAGACCTGGTGAGTGCATCAGTGTTTCTTGTCGGAATGGGTCTCCCATGCAGAGAAAGCCTATGTTCATTATGGTTTCCTAATGTTGCCTTGACTCCCATTATTATCATTATTTTGTTTCTTTATTTTGGAAATAACTACAAAACTTACTGGGCTTTGGGATAAGGGCTCCTTTCTAGTCTTCTTTAGTTTGAGCCTGAGATTGTGAATGAGGTACATGGATGTTGTTTTTAGCTTTGTGTTTTGCCCACCTCATTTGTTCAAGTGGTAACATTTTCACAGCCCTACTTATTTTTTCTGTGGTTAGTACTAATTTTAATCCTCAGAGGACTATGATGATGACTCTATAATTTCTGGACTTACATAACAGAAAATGAAATTGCAAGGTTTTATACTGGCTCGTGATATTATTGCGTTTTCACTGTGTGGTATTTTCACAAATACCTGTAATCCGAATCCTCTAATGCCTGCCATTTTCTTTGTTTGCAGGGAGTGTTGTGTCCTACAGGATGTCAGTTGCAAGATACTTTGGTAAAACAGGAAAGACCAATCAGAAAAAGTATAGAGGAGTTAAATAATAATGTGGAATCTGTGTCCCAGTCCTCTTCTAGCACCTTTCAGTATATAACACTGCTAAAAGACATGTGGAAAAACAGGCAGAAACAAATAAAAGGTAGGTATCCTGTGTTTTATGTTTGATTCTGCTCTAAAATTGGAACTTGTCTGACTGCATGGGAATGCATGATTCTGAGAAGATGAACCTTTCTAGATGAGCTTAAGTAGCAGTCTACTGCTTTCAGTATGAGCCTGAATACCCTCCGGTTCTCACTTAGGCCCCTTTACCTCCCACTTGTCATATAAGCATGATTCAGCACTTATTCTCAGCTAGAATCATTTTGTGTAGAAAAAAAAAAAATCTCTGTGAGTCCTTATTTTTATTCTAGAAGAAACCTGTGAATCAGAAGGCAATATTCAGAGCAAAATTTAGCACTTATAGATTTAATACTTCAGGTTTTGAATACAAAAGGGTAATCTATGGCATACTCAACTGTGTTGCAGGTAATGCTACCAGCTCTTTGAATCTTGAGATCTGAATGCTCTTGAGTGCTTGAGATCTGAATCTTGAGTGCTCTTGGCTGGGTGGTAGGAATAAGCTAGTGAGTAAGACTGGCGTAGGCATTTCAATGAGTAGCTTATCTAAATTTGGGCATTTTTCAAAGGTATCATGACATTCCTCTTGTAAATTTCAAGGCTCTAGTGTACTTTTGTGAGATGGATAAGTAAATCAAGGGTATCCAATCCATAGGATGTTGAACTTCTGAGATGGAAGGTCTAAATACTGCTTTCTCCTTTTTTCCTCACCAGAGAAATAAAGAACCTATTGGATTCATTATTAGGCAGAATCTTTAGCTTATACCTAAGGTAAATTACTAATACAGCAACTAGACTTTATGTTAATCTGTATGTCATGGGCCAAATAATTTCCCCTAAGTACAACTGCATATCATGATTTCTCTGCAGCTATTCGTTTATTCTCAGAAAATTGAAATTACAACTGTATGGATGAATACACCTAGCTTTTTTATCAGAAGAAAATGCTCATCATTCCTACATAATTTCATTTTTCCAGAAAATGAAAATGCAATAAATGAGTACTCCTCAGAGCTGGAAAAGCACCGACTGTATATAGATGAGACTGTGAACAGCAATATCCCAATCAACCTTCGTGTGCTCCGTTCAATCCTAGAAAACTTGAGAAGCAAAATACAAAAATTAGAATCGGATGTCTCAGCTCAGATGGAATACTGCCGCACCCCATGCACAGTCAGTTGCAATATTCCTGTGGTGTCTGGCAAAGGTAACTAACTAATAAGCATATTTCTAGAAAGTTCCAGAAGAACAAACACTCTACAAATATGAGGTAACTTTAAAAAGCTTAGTGGCTTTCCCCCAACAAATCCTAATGACGTTAGAGCACATCATGAGGATATCCCTACCATGCTGTGTTCAGACATAGCCTAATGTATTCGCCAATTTTTGATGAACAGGTTGTAGTGCAATGATGGTGGTAGCTCCACTTGACTAATGCACGTGCTTGCTTGGATAGATGGAAGAATGTAGGTGGATGTGGGTGTTTCTCCTTACCAATGTGTTCTGGAAGGCTCTGAATATCCTAGGACAAAGAAGGTGGAGAAGGGCTTTTCTCATTCCCTAGAACTCAAAACTGATGTTTCAAGGATGATTCAATTTCTACAACTTCTTCTCAGATGTCTGAAATAAAGCATTCCTCAGTAACTTATGTAATCAGTTATCTTACACAATTGATGACTAAAGACCAAGAAATAATGTTGTAGTTCCCTGAATATAGTATGTTATCTTATGTTTGCAGAATGTGAGGAAATCATCAGGAACGGAGGTGAAACGTCTGAAATGTATCTCATTCAGCCTCACAGTTCTATCACACCATACAGAGTATACTGTGACATGACCACAGAGAATGGAGGTAAGTATTTGATGATGGTTGACCTATCATGCTGTAATGATTTTGATGTCATAGAATGCCAAGAAATAAAACCTAGCTTGACATAACTAACAATGATCCATTTGATTCGGAATTCATCCTGATATTTTAAAGGTTATAAAATATCTATGATTCACAATTTGGAGTGAGATAAAGCACTTGCAGTCTCCAAAGACTTTAAGTTTTCCATTCATATTTATTTCCCTATTGTACACATTTTGAAGCACTAAACATAGCTGGGCATAAAATAAATTAAATAGATGAGGAATTTAGACATTCTCCTCAAAGTGAGATTGTTGTCGGTTAATAGATGCTATTTTTGTTTCTTTCAACCAAAGGATGGACAGTAATTCAGAATCGTCAAGATGGTAGTGTTGACTTTGGCAGGAAATGGGATCCATATAAACAAGGATTTGGAAATATTGCAACTAATGCAGATGGGAAAAAGTACTGTGGTGTACCAGGTAAAACTGGGAGTACAAAATAAAATCATCCTTGGGTAAAAAAATTTTTTTTTCATTACAAAAAAAAACATGGCTTTGGGAGTCTTTAGGAGTTTTGGGAGTTTGGGAGTCTTTGGGAGTTTTTAGGAGTTTTAGGAGGTTAAGAAGAGTTTACAAAAAGAATGTGAAAGTTAAAGATAAGGGAAGAAAAAGGTTTTATTTTATTTTTTTTTAATGTTTATTTATTTTCAAAGAGAGAGAGTGTGTGTGACTGCACAAGCACCCATACACACACACTCGCACACACACATGTCAGGGAGGGGCAGAGAGAGAGGCAGAGAGAATTCCAAGCAGGCTCCCCACTGTGAGCCCAGAGCCTGCCTGACCCGGGGCTCAATCTCACAACCTGAGCCTAATTCAAGAGTCAGACGCTTAACCAACTGAGTCACCCAGGCACCCCGAAAGGCAGTTTTTCATTTCCAAACGTTTTATTTCTATTGAGGCTTTACTTTATTTTTCCTTTAGGTGAGTATTGGCTTGGAAATGATAAAATTAGCCAGCTTACCAACATGGGTCCCACAGAACTTTTGATTGAAATGGAGGACTGGAAAGGAGATAAGGTGAAGGCACTCTATGGAGGGTTCACCGTACAGAATGAGGCCAACAAATACCAGCTCTCAGTGAACAAATATAAGGGAACAGCTGGCAATGCCCTCATAGAAGGAGCTTCTCAACTGGTGGGAGAGAACCAGACCATGACCATTCACAACAGCATGTACTTCAGCACGTACGACAGGGACAATGATGGCTGGTATGTATTGTGTTTTTCCCTCCTGCTTTAAAAGCCACTATGGATGTTGTTATTAGAATCATTAATGATAGCTCATGTTATTAATAGCTATCATTTCTTGGGCCCTTACCGTGTGTTAGCCACCGTACGAAGCTCTTTATATATCACTCTAAGACATTCCCACTATCAGGTTGCTATTATTATTCTCACTTTACAGATGAAGTGCAGAGAGATTAAGTAATTGACTGAAAGTTATACAACTATAAAATATGGAACTGGAATGAGAGCACATTCCCTTTACGTAGTGAGCGTTTCGATAAATTTCTATATCTATATATTCTCAAGTGTATATTGAAACCTCCATTTTGTTTTCCAGGGTTCTCTAACACTGAGGCGGCTGAAAGCTGTCATGTCAGTTTAAAGAAACAAATACAGATGGACTTGTCACATAGGCCCAATTCTCTCCCTTTCTTGCTGTAGGGCAGGGAAGACATTTTGCGTACTAGTGTGACTTTACTTACAGAACCAGCGTATAACTTGTGGTTCTGTACGCAGGATCCCTGTACGCAGCACTCTTCTGAGGGCACTTTGCAAAGAATTTACTTGACGGCCCTGCAGTTCTAATAACCCCAAACATTTTCTTTCAGGATAACTGCAGATCCCAAAAAGCAGTGTTCTAAAGAGGATGGTGGCGGATGGTGGTACAATAGATGCCACGCAGCCAATCCAAATGGCAGATACTACTGGGGTGGACATTACAGCTGGGACATGGCGAAACACGGCACAGATGATGGAGTTGTATGGATGAACTGGAAGGGGTCCTGGTATTCAATGAAGAAGATGTCTATGAAGATCAGACCCTTCTTCCCACGGCAATAACCCCCAAAACATAGATTTTTATTCTTCTATATGTAATAACATTTTTGTATATTATGTCATTGGAATATGCTTTCACACATTATATCCCTCTAAAACTATCAAAAGGTCGTGAGTGTGACTTTTTGGGAAAAAGTATTTAGGCTAAATGATATTAAAAATAGCACACGAGTTATTTTTGTATTCTTCCTTTGTATTTCTCACCGAGGAGTAACTAAAACAGTAATTGTGAACACTGTTCATAATTTCAATTTCAGTTGCGGAAAGTTTCAAATTAGGAAGAGGAATTTTCTATCCTTGTTGTAGAAAAGGTATTAGGCAAACTAAAAAGTTATGTTCAAAAGCCCACTTTAATACTATTTGTTTATATAAGATCCGTCACAAAAAAAAACTTTCAAAAAGACTTATTAGTTAAACTAGTCATTGTTGCAAATAAATTATTCTTACTTTGTAATCCACATGATCAATGAGTTAGGCTTTGAACCTGGAAGAAAAGAGAAGCAATCACAACTTTGAGCAGCTAGCAAACTGGCACTGAACACATGAAGATTCAAAATCTCACTCTGCACCATGGGAAAACCACTACGCTGCGCCTTAGCTAGACTTTGGGATCAGAGATCCCAAGAGGACAATGAGGGTCTGATATTCATCAATTGGTTTTTGGGAGGAAGAGTGGGGTAGGAAGCAACAGTTGCCTATTGTCCCTGGAAATTATGCCTACCGACATCAATTGGATCTTTGTTTTTTTCCATGATAACACCGGAACTAAAGTAGAAGTGAGTTTTGTGTTCTTTCTACTTCTTCCCAAGAAATGAGTATATATCAACTCAATACTGCCTTTATCCTCTGTTCTCCCATCATTTCACTGCGCTGGGCAACCCTATGCCCCTAGACTCTCCTTCCCTAACGTAGCATCATTGCCACTGATTTTCACAGAAACTTATTGTCCCATAGCTCAGCCTCTTAACCTTTGCATCTAAGCAGAGGTTATTAATTTTTTATCACAGAAATGCTGTCCTTCTTTTGATTCCTCATCAAATCCAATTTCAACTTTTACCTGGTTTCCCTGCCATAGGTTCTGTCTCACCCCTACCTGTACTCTATCTGTTACTCTGCCATCACATAGAGTGTCCTAAAATAGGAAATTCTGACCAAGTTACCTCCCTGCTTAATGTCAGCTTTGTGTAATCTAAATGTTAAAATCCCAATTCCTTGATTTGGGGTGAAAATGGTTTGCTACTTGGTCCCAGCACCTTCTCCTGCCCCCTTCACTACACATCTACATTCTCGTCACAGTGAATTTTCCACCATTCCCGAGAAGGTCAGGCCCTTTTATATGATGCTGCCATTATTAATAGCATTTTTCTCCCAACGCTATCTGACGATTTACTGTTCATTTTTTAAGCCTCACTTTAACTGCAATTTCTGTTTTATATACCTTTCTCTTTTACTAATCATGAGCTCTTATTCACCTTTGATTCCAGAATCACCAGCCTGTCAGAAAGCACGATTTTCATAAATTCATAAATCGTGGATGACTAAATCCACTGATTATCAAGATCTTGGATGACCCTCCCCCCACTTTTTTGTATAGAACCCATTTTCTAATAAAGTCACATGCAGAAACTTCACATGGTAAATATTTGAAAGTAGAATTTAAAAATAAATTTTTAACGTTTGTTTTTATTTTGAAAGAGATAGAAAGAGCAAGCTGAGGAGGAGCTGAGAAAAAGGGAGACTGAATACCAAACTGGCTCCCTGCTGTCAGCTTAGAGCCCGATGCAGGACTCGAACTCACAAACCCTGAGACCATGACCTGAGCCGAAACTGAGTCAGATGTTTAACTGACTGAGCCACTCAAGTGCCCAGAAGTAGAACTTGTGCAGCAAGGCTGAGTATAGCAAAAGTCCATCGAATCAAGGATGGGAAGATGGCAAGAGCCCAATCCAAGGGCAGTATCCCTCAGACCTTTGCTCAACCCCTTACAAACTCACAGAAGATCTAATGAATCCTTAGAGCTTAAAGTAAAGCCACAGATTAAAAGAAAACCATTAAAGTAGACAATCTGATAGTCAATTCTTAGCTAATGTGCAAATAGCAGAAACACGGAGACCATTCCTGGGTGATGTGTAATATCTATTTAGAAAGAAGTAAGCTTTCTTAAGTGATCATTTGATAAGATATGCTACATATCTGATCTTGCCCATTCAAACATCACAATTTTGAATATAATACAAAGGAAGTGTCCACAAGTTAAAATATACAAAACAGTTGCAAAAAAGACTAACTAATGACTTTTATGAAGATAATTAAAAAAAAAAACTGGTTGGAAATTATTAATCCCATGCTGTGGCATGAGAACTATAATATATTTTCTTATACATTTAAGACTGAAATTATGTAAAAAAAAAACTAGAAAGGATATATGTACTTGGGACGTCAACTTCCAGTTCCTCTGCATTTTAGGAACCAAGAAAAAAAGCTAATCAATGTAACTGACAAATTGTCTATTACACTGAGCACAGATTTTTCCACATGGGCCAAAAATGAAGGTATTTATTTAGTTAGTTAGTTATATTTTTTAATATGAAGTTTATTGCCAAAAATGACGGTTTAATGTGACTCGCCACCAGCTGCAGCAGCTTAGTTGATGTTGTTGTTTCACTTTTGCTCACCAAACATTACGTACGCTTATTTAAAATACAGATATCCTGGGGTCAATTCAGAGTTATTACATCAGAGTCTCTACATGGGAAAAGCCTCGGAGTCTGTATTTTCAAATAAATGTCCCCAAGAGATTCTGATCCCTGGCTGGAGTTTTAGAATACAGTCTAAAAAAGTCTGCATTTGCATTTACCTGAGACTCCCATCATTTTCATGGAGCCTTCTTTCACCCAAATGATGACCATGAGGCGATGTTTAGGACGAGTAGCCATCTTTGAAATTATTGTGATTTTATAGGTGGCCAATGCCTGTGTTTAAAACTTGACTCGGGTTTAAACAACACAGTCTCTAAAAGCTGGAAGCATTATTTCTACTCTGTTGTCTCTCAGCTCTAGTGATTCTCAGCATTGGACTTTTGGTTTTTTTCAGTGCAGAAACAGCTTAAAAATGCTACCTATCATTTGTACACAGAGCTGAAATTGATTTCTGAATTCTATCCCTCCCCCTACTGGGGCATGTGGCTTGGTGTTCCCTGCTTGAGCTTCCACTGTTGCTCAACTCAGCACAAAAGCACAATGTGTTGGTGCATAATTATGGCTAAACCAGCAAATGGAATAATTTCTGTTCATTTTAACAACATTGACTGTGGTTTTATGTAATTAAAATAGTACGCATTATTTGAAGAAATTTGGGGAAATACAGGAAAAGTAGAACCACTTATAATCTCAACACTAATAGAAAACAGCTATTATCTTAGTTTATGTTTTTCTTGTTATCCTGTAAATGTGCTAGCCTCGAATTTTTTACCTTGTGTCTTGGAAGATGTTCCATGTTACTTAATATTCTTCTATAATGTTATTTTTCTATAATATTCTATATAATAGACTATATAATATTCCATCATCTGAATGGACTCTAATGTTTTAAGCAAGTCCCTGTCACTTAAAATTTAGATTCTTCTGACCTTTTTCTAATAAAGATAATTCTGAAATTAGCATCCTTCTACATAACCTTATTTTGCATATATATAATCTGTATTCTATATGATACATATAGAATAAATTTTTAGAAGCAGATTATCTGGAGGAAATAAAGGGGTTGACACTGTCAAGGTTTTTAAAATATATATATATATATATATATATATATATATATATATATTGCCAAGTAACTCTCCAGAAAAATGGTATCAATTTACCTTTGGCAGACAGAAATACAGGTGTTTGTTTTTATTTTTCTTCTCCCTTACTAACGCTGGATGTTGTAATTAAAACTTTGATAATTGCTTTAATTTTCATATCTTAATTCCTAGAGCAAGTAAGAGATTTTTTAAATGTTTAATGATCATTTGTCCATCTTCTTTTGAGAGTTACTTTTCATGTCTTTTCCCTAATGCTAATTTTCTTTTAGCATAAATCACCCTTTATATGATTCTTAACGATTCTTTATGTGTGTAGGATAGCAATCAGGAACATGATATTACCCTCTATTTATTCAAATATTTTATTTCCTAAGTGATTAGACTGAGAGAGTCGTATGCAAATAGTCTTACTGGAACTAATATTAACCACTTTCTCTCCTTCTCCCAACCAAGCTGTGACCAACAGGCGATATGTTTTCTGTTTTGTTTTTTTACTGAATTATATTCATTTCTCTAAAAACTGTTTATTTTGAGAAGTTTCATTCTTACGAAAAAATTGCAAGGATAGTTTAATGAATACCTCTATGTCCTTCACCTAGATTCACCAATTGTTTGCTACATTTGCTTTATCTCTCAAAAGGAGATACTTTTAAGCAGTTTTGTAATAGCTTATGTAGGCCTGTGATCTTGAGGTCATAGACCTATTGTAGACAGAATCAAAGGTAGATTTAGCAAATATTTTCCAGAGTGCTATGTTGCAACCACCTTCAGCAATGAGCTGAAGAAGAGGGGCACCAGTGTTCAGTAACTAGACATTTCTTAGCTTAAACCTGGAAGGTTATCTTAAATTTTTTTTACCAACGTGGTTTTCAAGTGTTGCTTTCATGATGTGGAAATGGAAGACATATTTTCCAGCTCCCGTATATCGTTCATTTGAATCTCTTCCCCAGGTGCAAATTCCTCACCATACTACTCCCCTCTATGATGTTTCAGGCCCTTGCCATTCCCACCCCCAATTCACTAAGGATTTTTCTCCATAAATGAGATTTACAAAGTACTTGAAATTCAATTAAAAAGAGTATATAAATGAATAAATAAATGCATGAATAAATAGATAAAATATGATATCCCCAAAATGGTTTCTGTGCAAATTTCATTACCTACAAGCAACTTGTACAATATTCATGGCTACCAAATTCTAAATGGTGCTACTTCTTAAGCTGTTTCAGCAAATAGTAGATGTGGTATTATGTTACTCAAGCATAAAAAAAATCTTTAGTTTATGATTTTTGCATTCTGCTTGAACTTATATTAATATGCTGTCCTTTTCTTTTAGACTTTCCTATTTGAGGTTAGTGAACTTCCCTAGATCGATCTTGTTCTGATTCACCAGCTGCATCGCTAGTGTCTACTAACTAAACTGGAAATGTAAGGGGAGCCCATGACAGAGTATAATTATGTCAAAAATAACGCTGGGGAAATAATTAAAATTACATGGTGTATATAATCCAGTTGACCCTTGAACAATGCAGGGGCTAGGAGCTCAGACCACCACACAATAGAAAACCCAAGTTTAACTTTCAACTCTCCAAAAACTTAATTACTAATAGCCTATTTCTTTTTTTTTCTTTTTAATGTTTATTTATTATTTTTGAGAGAGAGACAGAATGAGAGTGGGTTAGGGGTAGAGAGAGAGACACACACAGAATCGGAAGCAGGCTCCAGGCGCTGGGCTGTCAGCACAGAGCCCAGTGCGGGGCTCGAACTCACGAGCCATGAGATCATGACCTGAGCCGATGTCAGACGCTCAACCCACTGAGCCACCCAGGCACCCCACTAATAGCCTATTTCTAACCAAAAACCTTACTGATAACATAAACAGTCAATTAGCACATATTTGGTATGTTATATGTGTTATATACTATACTATTACAATAAAGTAAACTGAATAAAATATTACTAAGAAAATCATAAAAAAATATTTACAGTACCGTACCATAAAAGATCCACATGTAAGTGGACCTGCTCAGTCCAAACCTGTGTTGTTCAAGGATCAACTGTCTTCCCATGTTTATCATGTTAAATTACAATATCATCATCCTAGAACTGATAATAAATGCTGTGTGGAACTTAGGTGGTTTAAGCCTATAAGAATATTCTTGTGAGTTCATTCCCAGATGTGCTCCTTATCATCACGTTATTTAATCTTCCTAAATGACTATTTCTCACTAGAAAAATAAACTTATAAAATGTTCTCACCTTAATTAGAGAAACTCTAGTAATTATTGACCAAAAGTATTCCAGGGGCGCCTAGGTGGCTCAGTTGGTTAAGCATCCGACTCAGTTTCAGCTCAGGTCATGATCTCAGTTTGTGAGTTCGAACCCTGCATCAGATTCTCTCTATCATGAGATTTTCTCTATCCCTCACTCTCTGCCCCTCCTCTACTCTCTCTGTCTCTCAAAATAAATAAACTTAAAAAAATTTTTAGTAGAAAAAATAAAAATAAAAAATAAAAATAAATAAAATAAAATAAAATAAAATAAAATAAAATAAAATAAAAATAAAATAAAATGCACCCAGGTGACTCAGTCAGTTAAGTATCGAATTCTTGATATTGGCTCAGTTTGTGATCTCACAGTCATGGGATCAAGCCCTATGCCAGGTTTGCACTGAGCATGGAGCCTGCTTGAGATTTTCTCTCTCTCCCCCTCTCTCTCTGCCCCTCCCCCCGTGTACGTGAGTGTATGCGCTCCCTCTTCTCAAAAATAAATGAATTAAAACAAAATTGTGCTTTAAAATTCATCTATTATTTTAGAAAAGTTTTCTAAAGAAAGTGACGTGTAAAGATACCTAGGTAAATGTACAGAAAAAGGATTGGGAGTGATGACGATATTAATATTTGACAAGGTAGAATTCTTTTCTAAAAGGATAAAATAAGTAAAAAAATACTTTAATGATAAAAAGTACAATCCATGCAGAAGATCTAACAGTCATAATCTTTCATGTACTAGACAATAAAAGAACCAATCATACAAAGCAAAATTCCTAGAATACAAAGAGATCACACACATATACGAAACCACAGACTAAGATCTTATTATGCACACACAGATGACCACATACAAAAATGTATGTTTATATAAGCATATGTACATGTAGATGTATGTATTTCAAAATATGATATAGAAATTACATAAAATAGGAAAATCTATAGAATATTTAAATAATACCAGCAATAAGCTTTTGATAATATTAGATTTCATAACCTACAAATGTAAAAGTATACATTCTTCTTTTTGCCTATGAAACATTCACAAGAATGAATATGTACTTGTCCAGGAAGAATGTCTTAAAAATTCTAAAAGACTTGGAATTAAGTAATTGTTTAAGCTAAATAGTTTATGAGATACATGGAAATTAATATTTAAAAGATGATTCACTAATTCCACATGAGGTCAGGGTTATAGAAAAAAAAGAAAGATGACTCACCCTAACTCCCTAAAAGAGTAACTATTTAGAAATTAAGAAAGACTAATTAAAAAATTAATTTAGAAATTAAGAGTAACTATTTAGAAATTAAGAAATTAAGAAATTAAGAAAGACCGTTGTAAAGCCCTAGAACAAACAAAAGAAGTAAAAATCTGAAAGTAAAACTTTTTTGGCTTAAAAAAAAAATAAGTGGAGGGTAAGAAGGATAATCACCAAAAAGCTATACTTTAAAGATGAGCAAAGTGATAAAAACACAGGAGAGTGTATATATATATATATATATATATATATATATACACATATATATATATACCTATATGTGTGTGTGTGTGTATATATATATATATATATATACACATCAATTTGTTTTTTTCAACAAAATTGGCATTTCAATTCCACTGGCAAAGAATGCTTTTAATAACTGATCCCAGCATAACTGACTATCCATCCATAAGAAAACAAAAGTAGACCTTCTTCATAACATATTAAAATAAATTCTAGGTAATTAAATATTTAAACGTAAAGAGAAAAACAGTAAAAATATTTGAAGAAACTTTTAAAACTTAACTGTATAATCTTGGAATAGGTGAGACATCCTGGAGTAGGGCAGGAAACACTACATACAGGAGCTCTGGCCTCAAGGAGTTCACAATCTGGTGTCACAATAACGTAAACAAATATGTTAGAGTTAGGGATCCACTGTGTTATTTTTGAGATAGAAACAAGAGCTCTGAGGGCCCAGAGTAAAATTCCTGGCTCTATGTTCTAGGGTGGGCATTAGGGAAGAGTTTGCAGAAGGAACACTGTGAGCTGGATCTTTAAGGATCAAGGGGAGGCTTCTAGGCAGTGTATGCAAAGGTGCAGACTCATTAAAGGATCTGATATTTCTGATACTAGTGAGAAGTTCAATGCAATCCAAATGCAGTGGATGTAGATGCTGAAAAGGGACCAATTTGTGAAAGAGCTTATATGCAAAGCAAAGAAGTTTCAACTCAACCTCAAGGTAGGCTGTAAGCAGGAGTGCTTTATTTTTTAAAAGGTAACTTTGTGGAGAATGAATGAGCAAAGCAATGGTGGTAAAGGGAGAGGTTAAGAGATGGTTAAACAGCCCAAATTAGAAAAGATTAACTCAAGGGGCACATGGGTGGCTCAGTCAGTTAAGCATCAGACTTTTGATTTTGACTTATGATCTATTGGTTGTGAGATTGAGCCCTACATACAGCCTGCTTAAGATTCTTCTCTCTCTCTCTTGAAAAAAAAAAAAGATTAACTCAAGATACCATAAGAGCATAAAAGTGCTCTAAGAGTGGTCATTTTTAGAGTAGAAAAGGGTTTGGAAGTAGATTGGACACAAGAATTAAAAAGTGAAGCAAGAAGGAGCTCAAGTTTTCTAGATTAGGAAGCTGGGGGTTAATGATGCCTCTGCTGGGACAAGAAATACAGAAGATGCAACAGGTTTTGATGAGAAGGTAATTAGTTCAATCTTCGACTAATGAGAAATATCTAACTGGAGGTGTTTGGTATGAGTTGAAGATATGGATATTAAAGGGCCAAAGTTTTAGACTAGGCTATATCATCAACCTATTGATGGTAATCGAAGCTACAGTGATTGTCAGGTCAACCAAGGAGAACATATACTCACGTAGAGAGTGAGAAAAGATGGGCTGGTTAAGACTTCTAATTGCCTACCTCAACATCTATTCTTCTGTTCCTCCTTATTAACAGAATCCTAATTTTAATTAGGATAGCCTTATATGAAGCTAACAGTCAAGGTGTCTCAGCCTCTCCTGCACCTAGGTATGTCCATGTGACAGAGCTGTGGCTGGTGAGATATAAGTAAAAGTGCTGTATGGAACATCCAGGAAAGTTCCTTAAAAGAGAGAAGGTACTCCATTTCCCTTCTGTCTTTCCTCTGTCTTCCAGATTGCCACAGGACATGGTTTGACAGGACATGAGGTAAATTTGAAGATGAAAGCCATTTGTTAGGATGATGGCTTCCTGAAGATACTTAGGAGACATATTACTATATACTTTTTTGGGAATAAGAAATAAGTTTCTGTCTTATATAAGCCACATGCATCAAACCTAATCCCAACTGATAAAAATTAGTATTAATGTTACTGTAACAAGAAACTCCTACATTTAAGGAGTGGTTAAAGAAGGAATTGCCAGTTAAAAAGACTGAAAGGGATTACTGGGTGGCTCAGTCAGTTGAGCTTTTGACTTCACCTCAGGTCATGACCTCACCATTCATGGGTTCGAGCCCCTCGTCCAGCTCTGTGCTGACAACTCAGAGCCTGGAGCGTGCTTTGGATTCTGTGTCTCCTTCTCTCTCTCTGCCCCTTACCTCTTGGTCTCTGTCTCTATCAAAAATGAATAAACATTAAAAAAAAAATTTTTTAATAAAGAATAAAAACCAAAAATCAAGAGAAAAATGCAGATTGAAGAGGTAGGGTGGGGACAATAACAGCAGATGTTTAAAACATGTCAAGCAGGAGGAGGTTTGAATGTAGGATGTTAAATTTAGAACTACAAAGCCCTTATTGACTTTAAAGGGAGAAATTTCAAGAAAGCAATAACAGTGAAAACCTAGTTGGGCTTCCCTCGTGAATGAGAGTCAGAGGAGCTAAATTAATATTTAATTTTGGGAATAAGGGAAATAGAGCAATAAGTTAAAGGCAAAATGGAAAAGAGATGCTTGGTGTCTTTTCTTACAACTAAACTATATCTCCAATGATCCACGATTCTGTTAATATTGGCCATTGTTTATTACATTAAAAGAGGTCACCCGTTCTTTGCCAATAAACTCGAAGCCTTCAAAATAAAAGAGAAATGAATGGCCTTTTGCATTCAGAGTCACTTTCATTTGGGGACCTCTGTCCATAATAGTAGGACATTCTGGAAAATAAAATACTTCCTACTCTCAACTCAAATTCTAGGCACGCATATGTGTGAGTGTAAATGGGGCAGGTATAGAGGTGACATGGAATGCCCACATCTGAAATAAATGAAACTTCTTTTAATTCTTTTTTAAAATTTTATTTACTTTTGGGAGAGAGCAAGCGGGGGGCAGAGCACAGAGAGGGGGACAGAGGATCTGAAGCAGGCTCTGTTCTGACAGGCTGACAGCAGCAAGCCCATGTGGGGCTCGAACTTTCGAACCCTGAGATCATAACTTGAACCAAAGTTGGATGCTCAACTGACTGAACCACTCAGGTGCCCTGAAACTTCTTTTATTTCTGAAAAAATTCTTCTCTGATTATTCTAATATTTGGAGGTGTATTTGTATCAAGGATTTTTTAAATGTTTGTTTCTTTTGAGAGAGGCAGAGAGAGTGAGAGAGAGAGAGAGAGAGAAAGGCAGGAAGAGAGGGAGACAGAATCTGAAGCAGGCTCCAGGCTCTGAGCTGTCAGCATAAATCCGACATGGGGCTCAAACCCACAAACTGCGAGATCATCACCTGAGCTGAAGTTGGCTCCTTAACCAACTGAGACACCCAGGCACCCCAGGGATTTTTAATTGCATGTAAGAAAATGCAAGAATTCTGGGGCTTCATATGTGACTCATTTTCAAGCCACTGTGTTCATCTTCTGTCTGCCCTCCAGGCTCTGGCCCCTGTTCCTAGACTGTCTGTCTGCTTGCTTCCTTCTTTCTTTTCTTCTTCTTCTTCTTCTTCTTCTTCTTCTTCTTCTCCTCCTTTTTTCTAGGATAAAGGGAGCTGTTACACTGGGGTACAAACTGTGCAAATGAAAGCAATATTTTAATACCTTTTCAAATGTAAATGGAAACTACTTCTCACTAGAAAGAAACTTGAGTTAAAGATTGGGGGCTGGAGGGTTACCTGGGTGGCTCAGTCGGTTAAGCAAGGTTAAACAACTGACTCTTGATCTCAGCTTAGATCATGATCTCATCATGGGTTGTGAGGTTTGGGAGATGGAGCCCTGCATCGGGCTCTGCACTGCCTACTTGGGATTCTCTCTCCCTCTGTCTCTCTGCCCTTCCCCTGCTCGTGTTTGCGTGATTTCTTTCTCTTTCTCAAAATAAATAAACAAACATTAAAAAAAAAAAAACGGGGGACAGGAGCCAAGTCCGCAAAGAACAATGATAAAACTGACATCAAATAAAATACTGGCCAATGTACATAAATTGAGTTTATGAATTCAACATATAGTAATAGTATTTTTTGAATACTTTGTAAGTATTGAAAGGATTTTAAATGCATTTTTTTCATGCCATGTGTTTTTGAAAGAAATCTGTTAGACTCTGGGGAAAAAATTAAGTAGGCATTATGGTCTTCATTGAAAGGCTAAAAAAACAGATTTGTATTTCTGTTAGGAAAAAATGCTTCTCCTCTCTTCCTGGATTTGCTTGCTAACAGAGATGATGAACATACTTCATAATTTGTAAGTTCCTCTACAAAGTGCAGCCATTGTTTAATTCACTGATTTGTAACTTAAAGTATCGGTTTCAACCTATTCATACCAAATGGATGAAATAACTTTTTTACTTTACAATGGCCCTTGAATGGTGTGGGAGAGGAGTTCTCAAAACGACACCCTTAAGCGTTGCAGAGAGGAGCATCCATCTGACCCCTTCTTCATGATGTATTGAATGTTCCTTGGTGTATCCTGACAGAAATGTTAA
Organism: Prionailurus bengalensis; assembly: GCF_016509475.1. Lineage (NCBI taxonomy): Eukaryota > Metazoa > Chordata > Mammalia > Carnivora > Felidae > Prionailurus > Prionailurus bengalensis. The sequence goes on along the minus strand of NC_057344.1, from coordinate 73,308,606 downwards.
AACCCACAGAGCTACTTTAAGGATAAAAAAACTCATATAACTTTATTTTTTTAAGTAGTAAAATGTCTCAGTTACATTTGGATACAGTACAAAGAGTAATAAAATAGCACCTGTGAATTTTTTAATAGATTGTAAAGAATCTTGACTCCTTTATCTTCCTTACTCTTTCTCCACTTCACTAAACAAAGAAAACAGACTACTCTCACTTCTGCTCCGAGTGGGTCACCAGGGGCCTGATTTTCATGCGAACAGCCTTGAGGGAATAATCTGCACCTCTGAAGGGAACCCAGACCACTCCATTCTCAATCTCATAAGGACTGTTGTTCCTTGGGTCATAGGAGCCCCCAGGGTAGTAGATGCCATTGAGATTGGCTGCTTGGCAGCTGTTGTACCACCAACCTCCTCCGTAGACTTCTGCGCAGTTCTCTTCCCACAGGTCTGCATCCCTGTCATAGGTGCTGAACTGCATGCCAGCATGAGAAGTATACTCTGTTCCTTCCTCCACGGAACCCTCAATCAGAGCATCGCCTGCTGTGCCCTCATAGGAGGAGACCTGCAGGGGATAGCCTTCTGCCTCAGAGCCTACCCTCAAGTGATATTCTGCATAAGCCAGATTCCCAGCCCAGTCCTCTAATTCAACCCGAAGGACAGAGCCCCTTAGGGTCAGTAAGTGGAGGTATTCATTGCCTAGCCAGAATTCTCCTTCCCCCTTGTCATCCAGACTGCCGAAACCTCTCTTGTAGTCTTGCCAGGTCCGGTTAAAATTCAGTGATCCATCCATTCTTTGCTGGATCAAAAGCCATCCTCCCAAACTGGTCTCTTGATCACAATAAACAGAAAAAATCTTACTGGATCCGGGTAGCTTGATATTGAAAATACCACTTTGGGCACCTGCAGGATGTGTTTGGAGGACATCATCACAGTCTAAAAAAAAAATTAAGCTGGTTGGAAGAAGTTACTCTCATTTAACTTTACAAAGATAGGCATGGCCCAGATTAAATGAAGGCAGATACTGGCTTCCTTTTCCTTCCTTCCTTGCTTCCTTCCTTCCTTCCTTCCCTCCCTCCCTCCTTCATTCCCTCCAGGGGGGAAGGATGCACCTACACTGAGATGGAGATTAAGCAAGTAAGCGACATTTATACCTACAAATTGCAAGGGAGATGTTCCTCAATGGATTTGAAATTTTACTTGCCCGTACTGATAATAGCAAGTAACCAGCAACGATATCTAAGCATCATTTAGTGCTAATATCACTTGTTTTTAACCTGACCTTAATGTCAACTGAGACACACACTTAAAATATGATTAATAAATTGGGTGACAATTCCAACAGCACACATTTTGAATGGTGAAAGAATTCGGCTAAACAAATTTAAAATTGAGTTTCAGAGGGATTCATTCATTCATTTAACATGTTATTTATTGAGTGATGACTCTCAGCACTGTTAGGCATTTGGGAATACAGAGATGAATAAGATAGATAAAGTCCCCGCCCTCCTGGAACTTACAGTCTAGTGCCAAAAAAAAATAAAAAATAAAAACAAAAAACCAAAAGGTGTCATTTCCATAAGGTGTAATAGAGGGCTAGGGAAGAAGTTCAAGGTGCTATGGGAGGCACTGCGGGCGAATTTAGTCTAGGGGGTCAGGGAAGGCTTCCCCAAAGGAGAAGTGTGGATACCTCTGGCAGGGCGAGCTCTAGCATGGCCTCTTTTGGTGGTATATGCTCCTCTGAGGACTTCGTGTTCCGCTTCACTTCCGGCCTCACCTGCCACTTTAAAGCTCTTGCTTTCAAATGTGGAGTCTCCTCTGTTGTAAGTCTTACTAGTGGTTACCAACTGTTTGCTGTGAGTTGAAGTTTTACCACTGGAAGGGAGCTCGTGTTCCCCTAAGTGCGTGAATATGTCAGATTCCGAGCCCATACTTTCAAACTCTCTGAAGGTAGGTGTGAGTACACTCGAAAATTTGCTTCCAGTTGAGGCAGATTCAAAGAAACTCGCCAAGTCAGGGTGTCTAGAATGGAGATCCCCTAGGCTACCAGAAAAAGCATGGGACAAGTCACAATCAGAACCATCTTCGGAGTTTACCACTTCTTTGATCACTTCTTTGCGACCATCAGGACCTGTAACTGTCTTAGTGACAGTTTTAGAGCATGAACGACGAGTGGTGGTCACGCTACCAGAGGTGACCTTCTCATTACCAATAAGAAGCTCTTTATCTCCTTTAGAAGTGATCAGTTTGCCCGTGTGGTACTCTTTCTTTGTCCCTGGAGATACACTTCCTGACACCTCTTCAAACGTGCCCCACTCTTGCTTGGTAGGCCTGGTGTCCCCATGCCCTAAGCTATCTGGCCTAAAACTTCCAGGCTGAGGAGTTCCAGAGCTCCAAGAGCCGCCACTGCCAGTTCCAGTGCTCCAAGAGCTGGCACTCTCCGCGTTCCAAGTACCCGCACTGCTAACTCCAGAGCTGCCGGCGTTCCACGTGCTGCCACTGCCAGGTCCGGAGCTCCCGGGGTTCCAAGCGCCTGAGCTTCCAGGTCCGGAGCTCCCGGGGTTCCAAGCGCCCGAGCTTCCAGGTCCAGAGCTCCCAGGGTTCCAAGCGCCAGAACTTCCAGGTGTGGAGCTCCCAGGGTTCCAAGCGCCCGAGCTTCCAGGTCCGGAGCTCCCAGGGTTCCAAGTGCCAGAACTTCCAGGTGTGGAGCTCCCAGGATTCCTAGGGCTTTCAGGCACTGATCCCGTTCCATGCGATACAGAGTCTCCTGGGGCATTCCCATCTGTACCAGACCTCTCTAACGTTATTTTCATCTGCTGCGTTTCCATGAGTGCCTTCCACTCTGCAGGGGCCTTCTGAAGCTGGTGCTTGTACTCCCCAGGAATCATATCTGGAGCTGTGCGCATTTTCAGCAGTGGTAAATATTGCGTATCTCTAGAGGGAAGTAAGTCTTTGGCAATGACTTGTTCAAGTTGCTTCTGCTGATCTTCGTAGTACTTTAGATCTGTCCTACGTTCTAAAGCCCTACTGCACGACCCTTGGCAAGATCGGATCTTAATATCAATGTCCACCTAGAGAGAGGGGAAGAAAGATAAAGAAAAGAGGCAGATATAAATAAGGAAAATTATGTCTATTGAGTTCTTCGCATTTAATTTATTTTTTGAAAACTGGTTTCATTTCTTTACTTGGAGACCTACCAATCAATTCTGTTTTTCATTTATGTCATACCCTCAGTGGAAGAGATGTGGGTATTGTAAGGTTTGCCTGGATAAGCAACAGGAGCTATTTGGATTCATCTTAGTCTTAAAATAGATAAAGAGTAAGGTACTATTCCCTCTGAAAGGAAACACTAATGAATTGAGCCTCAGTGAGACTCAGATTGAAGATTCAGAGGCACAGTGGTGTCAGAGCTTTGCAACAAGACAAGCAGGGATTTAATATTTGCTTTTGAAATTTACTGTCTATGTATCCTTGGAAAATGTACTTAGTATCACTGAGCCTTTTTTTTTTTTCTTCATCTGTAGAGTGGGGAAATAATACCTACTTCATAGTCGGATAATGGATATAACACCTTGCTCTACATACAGTAGACATTCAATGAATTTGCTTCCTGCTATTCAAAAACAAGGAAATTCTGGTGGCAGAGCCACAAAGTTACTCACCTCCAGTCGTTTCATATCTATCAGTTGATCCCTGACATTTTTCTGCAGAAGTTGGATATGCTGTACTTGTTCCAAGACTTTGCGCTTCAGGATCTCAATTCTGCTTCTCAGATCTTCTGACACTTGGCTAAATGTATTATCATTGTCTGAAAAAAGAAAATATGGATGTTGAAGTATCTGCCAAGTGCTTTGCTTATAATAGCCAGTAAAGAAGGAAACTTGCTTATAAATAGCCTCCCCTTTTAACAATAATTTGTTCTCTGGACATTTTATTTGCGAGTTCCAAATCTGTTAGGCATTTTTGGACAATGTTATGTCCTCTAGTCCTCCATGGCTGTCCGTTAAGATGCCCTACTAGCAGTTAGTAATTCAAATAGATACAGAAGAAAAAATTTGGAATTTTAAAGATGTCATTAGGAGATTAAATAGTTTGATCACATTTCAATTGTTTCATCATATCCTTAGCCAAGAGACTTAAACATATTCATGGATTTTCTTACTGAGAAGTTTTTCTTCCAACCTATCCATTTGAAATTGTTCCTAAGCTTTTTTATTTACTTATTTATTATTATTTTTTTTAGGTCAACATGATCATTCACTTGCCATTATTGTGGTTGCACCATTGGCATTAAATTAGTTAAGTGTCTTCTAACGATATAGAGAATTACAGCAAGGCTTCAGTAACTGGAGCCTCAGTAAACTTGCTTCCCACGCCCAGAGGAAATCGAGTGTTTCCTAGTCCTAAGGCTTAGTCATAGTCCTATGAGAAAGAACATGGCTCTATATTTTGAATTAACCAAACCAAACAAAACATAAAGAGCTTGGTGGAGTCTGTGGATTGAACTCCTAACTCCATCACATGATAGCTTTGTGTCTTTGGTTGAGTCTCATGATCTCTGTTTCCTCCTCTGTAAGATAGAAACAAAAACATCTACTCAAAAGGTTGTGCTCATCTTATTTTCAGTATATACTCTTAAAAAAGAGCACACTTAAAGTCTACTCTTCACTACCAAATTCTGACTTTGTGACTTTAAACAATTCTAAGCTAACCTTTTTTATGTTATAAAAATAACAAAAAGAAGCCCCTCCTTAAAATTTAGGAATATCATAAAGGCACGTGTTTCTATCTTAAGTACTTTGGGATAAAATTGAAGTTGCTATAAGGAGACAGAATATTTATTTAGGGCTATTGTTGTTTTGTTGTGTGCTATAAAGTGAAAGCACCAAATCTGTAATGCTTACTGTTACCGGTGGCAAAATCCCCTCTCACAAGTTCCATTACATTCCCTGTCAGTAAACTAGAGTCCTTATTGTTCTTCTGATAATCAAATAGTGAATTTTTGAGCTTATTAATTCTGTTTGTAAAATCTTGATTGACTTCATCGATTAACCCTTTCATCCTGCAGCCAGAAGGGCATTTGTAGTTCTGGAAGTGAAGAGAAAAAAATTACATTAAGGGTCTGTATCTTGGATCCAGTATAATTTTGAAGGTTTCCATGCAGCCCCCGTTGCTCCCCCCGCCCCCCCACCCCAATATCTTTAGATCATCTATTGACTTAAAAGTAGTTTAAGAGGACTAGTCATAGGTTGTAGAGAAATCCTGGAATGAGGGTTCACTTAACCATAAAATAGCCACCAGAAAATCTTGAGGCCTGAACATGCAACTAAAATCCAATCTGTTAATCCCACTAATGACCCAGAGTTTGAGAGGTAATTTAAATAGTGCTTTCAGAGTGAAGTTGCTTTCCATTTGTCTTCTTTAATTTGGCATGTAATGAGCTATTAGATTATTTCCCACTGGAAAAGTTTTCTGGGACCTACTGGGCCGGCCTGTGCACAATTCTAGCACCACAGGGAAATATTCTCCCACTCCCTATGCCAACTGCTCACCCAGTCTTCATCAGAGCAGAAGGGCCAGTCTGTCTCTTTGCACACAGAGTGATGTCCTTCCACAATTCTTGGGCCACGCACACCTCCTCCTTCAGCTATAAAGTCACCTTCCTGGACATCTCCAGTCTTTAAGGATTCATTCATACACACAAAAGAGAACAACATTAGGCAGATAGGAGAAGACACCAACATGCCTGTAAATCCCAATTAGGGGGAAGGTTCTTACAGAGATTAAGAACACCAGTTTGGGGCATCTGCAAGCTTCAGAAATCAAGCTTTCTTCGATTTTGACCGAAAACCCTAATACCCATTTCATGGAGTTGCGGGAATTAAAGGAGATAAGGTGAAGACATTTTTTAACTGTGTTTGAGACAAAACAAGCATTTAATAAATGGTAGGAGTTTTAAAGGATTTATTATGTAAGGAAAATTATTTGAATCTACAAAATTAGTTAAAATTTACATTTTCATTATGAGTAATGTCTACAGATAGAAAGGTAATTGAAAAATTCAGAGTTCTTTATCCTGTAATTTCTGTTTCAGTAGGAAAAAAACAAACTATCTTAGCTTAGTGTCTCCTTCAAGTTTCTACTTTGACCCTATGGGTCTATTATTTGAGCAAGTACATACCAAAGATACAAAGACGGCCAATTCAGACTGGGAAATGTTTTTTAGGTTATCCACTCATGTAATAAAATTTCCTTTTTATTTGTAAAGAAAAAGAGTAGACTGAAAACAAAAATAATGGTCCATAGCTGACTTTTTGAATACCTTCTAATTAGAAATATAGATTTCTAAAAATTTTCTATTGTGATCTATGAGATAAAATAGGACATAAAAATATTCTTCCAGGGGCGCCTGGGTGGCTCAGTTGGTTAAGTGACCGACTTCGGCTCAGGTCATGATCTTGCAGTTTGTGAGTTCGAGCCCCGCGTCGGGCTCTGTGCTGACAGCTCAGAGCCTGGAGCCTGTTTCGGATTCTGTGTCTCCCCCTGTCTCTGCCCCTCTCCTGCTCATGCTCTGTGTCTCTCTGTCTGTCAATAATAAATAAACATTTAAAAAAATATATTCTTCCAACAGGACTTTGTATCAGTTGACATGGGTTTTAAGTTTTAACTATGTTTATTTTGTATCACCAACTTACAAGGATTTTGCTATAACTTTTTTAATCTCAGATAGTTTATTCTTTTTTTTTTTTTTAATTAATCTCTACACCCAACCCTGATATCAAGAGACACATGCTCTGCCTACTGAGCCAATCAGGTGGCCCAGAGATAGTTTATTCTTATAATTAGTTAATATTTGCTGTCTCATTTAAAAAATACTCTAATAATAATGATAATAATTCAAGCAATCAAGGACAGTTTATATTAAGGAACAAGTATAATCTCTTTGTTTAAGAAATAAAATTATAAATTCAAATATACTTCAAAATAAAATGGTACAACAATAAAAACAGGCAAAAATTAAGTATTTATGCCAATAGGTAAAAATAACCAAAAACGTATGCATTATCCGCAATAACCATGTTCGCAAATGAGGTTAGTCTTATTTTCCATAAAATTTTTTACTTATTAGTTTACTATAAGGAAGAGAATTAAGTTAGAATCCCTCTTTAGTTTTTTCTACTCTGGTAACAGGATATGAGTGGTGAAGAGAAAGAAGTAAATTGGAATAATTCATAGCCTGAAAGTAACAAAGTGTCTTAAACACATTTGTCACGTTTTTATGAGACCAAAGTGTTTCAAAAGCTTTTAAATTGAAGTCTTCTGTTCTATAGATCTCTGGAGTCAAACTTTAGAAATTATTGCAATATTTAATAACTACTTTAAAAGATTGCTTCCCAAAAAGCATCTTGCCTTCTCAGTTACTCTCTTCTGATTTTGCTATGTCATATGTTTTCAAAGACAACTAATTTACTTTTCTTTTTTTCTCAAGAAACATAAAAACCACCTTTCAGAAAAACTATATTAAACCACTGTTCTGCTTATTATGGACAAATAGCAATAAATTAACAATTAGGTTTTAAAAACTCTTATCAGAGGAATGTTTTGTTCTGTTAACTAGCATTAACTATCCAAAGTCTTTATTGGAACAAAGATGGCAAAGATTTCTTCCCTTCAAACAAACAATGTTGTAAGACTGTGTTTTACAGATACTAGAGTTTCCCCTATGAATTTCTGTACTTTGGTCCAGCTAAGCCTCCCTCTTACTCTTGAGGTCTCCGGCTCATCTAGGAACTTGCCTCCATGGCCTAAAACTGATAAAGCTAACAGTGTGTTAGCATACATAAGCGTGCTAGGACACACAGTGTGTGAGGACATACATAAGGCTGACTTAGACCTGCAAGTTCTTTGTGGAATAAACACCAGAGAGAAAACAAGAAGAGAAAATAAAGGTGACCATACCCAGACTGTGCCCACCACACTCAGGGCCAGGCAAAAGATCTTCAGGGAAAACATCTTTTCTAAGGGTGGGGCTGAGTCTTGAGGAGCACTCCCGCTGAAAGAAAGGAGGACAGCTTCCACTCCTAGTTCCCATCGTATTTAAATCTGCAAGGAGGTCTGATTAATCATTATCTTCGTCCTGTTTAGACAGTCGATATGCACTCCTACATCCCTTGCTCCTTCTCTAAGGTTGGTGTCCTAGAAGTTCTTGCTCAATTCTCCCAAGCTTGCTTGCTTTTGATAAGTTGTTGCCAAGGTAGAAGCAATTCCAGGATGATCTCACATTCCAGGAACAGGATGACTTCAGAAATGCAAAAGGAAACATAGGAAGCCGTATCTCTATACTTGAGACTTGAAAAAGTACGGAGAGTGGCTGAGGCAGACTAGCAGTAGCCTGTTGTGAACAGAGTTGGCAAATGATATTTCGCTTTATGTAGGAAATATGGTTGGATGATCTGACTTTTAAAAAATTACTTTGGTGACAGGCTGTCCCTGAAGTCCTTCTGTAAGTTACCTTGAACAGATTAGTTTCCTTCATCGAAAATGGTTAAGACAGTAGCCCCTGGAACCAAACATCTTAGGTCCATAATCTCAGTTACACCATTTCCCAGCTCTGTGCTTTTGGACAAATTACATGTTTTTATGAAGAATAAATGAGTTAATCCTTGTAAAGCCCTCAGAGCAGTGATTGCCACACAGTAAGTACTGGGTAAATGTTAACAATTATTGAAGAACATAAAGTGCATGAAAAATATCATTGCCTTTCTGTGTCTATTCCTTTGGACCTGCCAGTTTACTTTCCCTGCTCTTCTTCTTCATGTGAAAGTTTTCCGTGGCCTGTTTTAGCAAGCAAAAAAAAAAACAGGATACCCGGTTAAATTTGAATTTCAGATAAACAACAAATGCATTTTAAGGTAAGTGTGTCCTGTGCAATATTTAGGATGTGTTTATACAAAAAAAAAAAGTTTGTTGTTTATCAGAAATACATATTTAACTGAGCATCCTGTCATTTGTCTGATAAGCCTACCTTGCCTCAAATTGTGCTTCCTATGTGAAGTCAATTCTGATAATAGTAATAGTTAATATTTATTGAGTGTTTGCTAAGTGCCAGGCACTGTGCTAGAAAACACTTTACAGTGTACCTGATTTCATCTCTCCAATTGAAAGCAATTTCTTGGGGTGCCTGGGTGGCTCAGTCAGTTGAATGTCCGACTCTTGGTTTCAGCTCAGGTCATGATCTCACAGTTCATGGGATTGAGCCCCTTGAGTACAAAAGAAAATTAAGGGAAATTATAAACTACTCAGATTGTGGGTAGATCTTAACATAGAGTTGAATGAAAAAAATAATAAATACAATGAAGACCTTAGCAGTGTTTCTCTTTTTTTTTTTTTGTAGTTTTTTAAAAAAATATTTATTTATTTATTTATTTTTTATAAACTTAAAAAAAAAAAGAAATCTCATGAGAACATTAAAAAAAAAAAAAAAGCAATCTCTTGTTCTTCCATAGTGCAATACTTAGAGGGGACCCTAGAGTCCCATCCAGGTTTTGGAAGGCAGTGATTCTATGGAATGTTGTACTCATAGGCAATGACTGAACTGGCAAAATGCCAGGCATGGATAGAAGCTGGAGGCTTGACCTCTTTAGATGATTTTGTGTGCTTATTGAAAGTGTTCCACTTGGGAGGTGCGCATAGTCTATGGAAGAGAACACCCTGGTGGGCTTCAGGTGACTTAGTGGAACACAACCTAATTGAAAGTAAGTTAAGAGAAAACAGTCTGACTGAATGCCACTGCTCTGGGCCACATCAGGGCATTTCCAAGGCACCACCTTTAGCTTTTAGCCTTGCTGGTCCACAGTTCCCTCAAGTATCTGCACATCCAGGGCTCTTCTCAGATGACACCTTCTCAGAGAGACCTTCTTTAGCTAACACAAAGAGCAGCCATACCATTAACCCAGTTTTGTTTTACTTCATAATATTTTATCACTACAGGATAATGTATATTTGGGAAGCTATTTGTCTGTGTCTCCTTCGCACTAAGCTTCATGAGGCCAAGGCACACTGCCTAGTGCAAGGTCTGGTGGAGAGTAAATACTAGTAAGTATTTGTTAGAGGAATGGAAGGCTGTCACAGCACAGTATGGCAGAAGAATAATGGCCTTTGCAGAGAGTGAGATCTGGATTCTAGCTAAGTGACATGGACAAATTAAATTCTCTAAGCAGTTTACTTATCTGTATGATGGGGATGGCAATATTTATATTGCAGAGTTGTTTTGAAGATTATATAACATGGCATATATATAACATGTTGGATGTACACAGTAGGAGACCCAGATGGTAGCTTTTATTGTTCCTAGAATGTCCTAGTGCCACAGAATTGCAAGTTCCCGTGTTGTCTCTCCAGTACCAGAATTCCATAACCAGGCCCTTTTGTAGGACTGCAGGACTGGGCACCAACCACGCTGGGCCCTCCACCCATGTAATATAACCTACGGAGAAGCAGGTTTTGCTTCACCAGGAAGCCATGCAGACAAACAGACAACAAATAATACAAGGAGTACCATTTTTTTTTATTAAAAATTTTTTTAATGTTTATTTTTGAGAGAGAGAGAGAGACAGACAGAATGTGAATGGGGGGTGGGGAGGCAGAGAGAGAGGGAGACACAGAATCTAAAGCAGGCTCCAGGCTCTGAGCCTGATGTGGGGCTAGAACCCACAAACTGTGAGATCATGACCTGAGTTGAAGTCGGATACTTAACCGACTGAGCCACCCAGGCATCCCAAGGAGTACCATTTTTTAAAAGCATGTGACAATAAGGATGTCTTTACAAGTATATAAATTGTGGGCAAAATCTGAGAAATTTCATTTCTTAAGCCATAACTTCTATAGTATTGTATTTTTCCCAGAGATGACTATATCCTAATTTTTTAACACCAATGAGAGGGATTATTTATCCTCTTGAAATTAATATTATATTCCACAAATTACAATTATTTAATTGCAGGGATTCATATATTTGCTATCCTGTAACATCTGGCAGGCCTGGAATGGTATATAATGTATGTAAAAAGAATAGAAATTCTACAGCTGTCATTAGGTTTCAGGGCTTTTATTTTTTAACGTTTTTTGGTAAAATTTATTTTTGAGAGAGAGAAAGAGAGCATGAGTGGGAAGGGGCAGAGAGAGAGGGAGACACAGAATTCGAAGAAGGCTTCAGGCTCTGAGCTATCAAAACTTACGCATGAAGAGTAACATATATAGCCATTGTGTAAACATAACAAGTACAGACCAAACAAAACAAGACAAATCCTCAGCTTTCTTTTGAGTGAGATATTCGTCCTTCCCTGGGCTATATCCCAGGGAAGTAAGAGAACATCTCTTTCTTTACGCGTTTATTCTACGTGTATTGAATTCTCAAAGCAGTTCACTTATTCCTTCATTTGTTTAATTGTAATGACCATTTACTGCATGCCTACGACTTGTCAGCCCTGCATGCTGTGTTCTTGAAATAGAAAGGCAAATGACGTGTGTATAGTTTTGTACCTAAAATCGGTGAGGAAATCAATATGTAGCTAAGAAGTTAAGCCATATAAAATTGCCATCTTTGTAGGTCCAAATGATAAATATGTGCAGTTTCCCATGGTTTAACCTAATACAACACGAAAGGAAAAATTCTGTGATGTGTATTCAAAGTACTGTTAAAATACAGAGCAGAGAATCATCTCTGCATTACTTTCTGTTACATTTTGTATAAATGTTCCTTAAGATATCTGGTTTAATTCAGGTCTAAAAATTCAAGATGCTTCTGAAAAATATTCGCTATGTCTTCTAGCATAAATCTGTATGAATCTGTGTGCATTTATTATTGTCCTAATAACCAGAAGACAATGTTGCTTTGACAGGACATATTTTATCAAAACAATATTAAATGCACAGTTAGAAAGTACTAAAATTAATTTCTAAAATTTGAAACTCTTGGATGGTAAAAATTTAGGCAATTCTGGTACTTCACAATACTCTTTCGGGTCCTCTGCCTCAGATTTTACAGCAGTGACTAATCTATAAAGGAGTCACTGGAAAACACTGGCAAGGCTGCTTAGCTTTGTGTATCTGATCTTCTCTCTTTGTCTCCTGCATTTCAGGGCTGTTGCAAAAGTTTGTTTTTAACCAAGCTGTTTACTGTGAAAGGTGAATGAGTTGTTGATGATAACATGTAGGAGTAACTAATGGCACTTTTACTTTTGGAACTTATCAGTACCCTGATGGTCCCAAATAGTTTCCCTAGCAATTATAGCTCTAGAGAAAAGATGGGGATTTCCTTAAACACACAGAAATGATTCTGAACTGGATTTATAAAACGGAGGAGGGGGCAGGGGAAGAGCTTTCCTTGATCTTTGATTCTGTCACACTGCCTTTCTCCTTAATCTACTTAGCCAGGAAAGAAACCTACTTTATTTGTTAAAATTGAACTGTTTCCAGATTAATAGCCATGTAATTGAATAGTTTCTTGGTATTGTTGAAAGTAAATTTTATAATGTTCCAATAATAGAGTAATAATTCTCTCTTTGTTATGTTCTAATGCATTATTCTCACAGTCTTCTGCTTAAGCACTTTTAATCAAGTTTCCACTAAAGTAGTTCTGAGTGTGTGTATGTGTGACACGTGTGTATGTGTGAGTGAAGCAGAGAGGGAGGAAGAAAGGGAATGAGAAGAAAGGAGGGAGGAAGGGAGGGGAAGGGAGAAGGATGAGCGAAAATGAGGCCCCTGGATTTTTCCCGTTGCTTTACTTCTTCTCACTTTTTGACTGTGTTTATCAATTAAATAATTCATTTTCAAGATAAATTAATTTTACTTATGATGTGCTTTACTAAATTTTACTGGATGTATCAAATTGTTTGCCTTGAACATGCATTAAAGTATATAAATACTATTTTTGAAAAGTTAAACCATTATACAAATGAATAATCAATTGATGTGTTAATATCACCAACATGGTTTCATTCCTAATGTCATACACCTTAAATCCATTAAATTTGGCACACTTCTCTGCCGATTTCACTGTGGTTCTGTTAGAGATTAGCAAACAAGATGTATCAGTTGGTACTGATTTAATAATGATCTATTGAGATCTGGGGAAATAGCATTTGTAAGAAACTTAGATGTTCCATAGCAAGAAATTATATGAAAAGTATGAGTAAATTTAATTATCAAGAGCAATTTAATTCTTGGTGATTCCTATTGGAACCTATTTTAAATGGGTCTTTCTACAGTAACACCAAGGCAATTTGAAGAACGCATCTGGGTAAATTTTTGCTTAGATAAAATTAAACAAAAAATTACTGAGAATAACAGCAGAGAAACTCGAGGTGGAGAACAGTTTACAAAATACTACCAGTATACCAGAATATACTCCTCTAAACAGTCTATGTCATGAAAAACAAGGACAAACTAAGAAATGGTTACAAAAGTTGACTAAAAAGTGGCAACTAAATGTAATGTTGTATCCTGGCTAGGATCCTGGAACAGAAATAAAGACGTTAGTGTAAAAACTGGTGGAACAGAGAGGCACCTGGGTGGCTCAGTCAGTTAAGTGTCTGACTTCAGCTCAGGTCATGATCTCCTGGTCTATGAGCTTGAGCCCCTGGTCAGGCTCTGTGCTGACAGCTCAGAGCCTGGAGCCTGTTTCGGATTCTGTGTCTCCCTCTCTCTCTCTGCCTTGCACTCTGTCTCTGTCTCTCAATGTTTATAAAAATAAACATAAGGGGCGCCTGGGTGGCACAGTCGGTTAAGCGTCCGACTTCAGCCAGGTCACGATCTCGCGGTCCGGGAGTTCGAGCCCCGCGTCAGGCTCTGGGCTGATGGCTCAGAGCCTGGAGCCTGTTTCCGATTCTGTGTCTCCCTCTCTCTCTGCCCCTCCCCCGTTCATGCTCTGTCTCTCTCTGTCCCCCAAAAAATAAATAAACGTTGAAAAAAAATAAATAAATAAACATAAAAAAATTTTATAAAAAAACTGATGGAACAGAATAAATAGCATGTGACAGGTAGGGAATAAGAACTACTATAGTTGGTTTCTTAGTTTTGACAAATGAATCATGGTAATGTCCGGTGTTAGCGTTAGAGGAAACTGGGTGACAGGTACAGGGGACTGACTGTCTGTAGTATCTTTGTAACTTTCCTGCAAAAAAATTACAAAATAAAATTATAAAATTTATAAAAGTTATTACAAAAGAAAAACATTGCTAAAAAATAACAGCAAGAAAACATTAAAATTTTAAAATTATATTTCCAGACTTAAATGACATTGGATTCAAATCCCATGCAGCAATACCAATCTTAGCAGCAAGAAAAGAAAACAAAACAAAATATTTGTTTTTTGTTTTTATTTCTGAAGCAATTTCATATGTTCTCTCATTTGACCTTTACCATAGCTTTGTGATGTAAGGAGAGCAAGTTAGGAAGGAAAACATTGCCAGTCCAAGGTCTCTTAAACGTTAGGTCAAATTTTTTTTAAAGTCACACTTTAACTATTTGCCCCTGAGGATTTGAAAGAGCCACTTTCATCACAGAGTGGAATCTGCCCTGCTGTGTTTATTGAGGGGAAGTCAACACTTAGATTTATTTAGGGAGGTTTCCCATCCACCGCAGGTCATTTTGTGCTTTCAAAGTTGCCAGTAAAAGAAAACCCACGAGAAGTTTGAAATGAGAGTGAGGGCCAAGGGTACTGGATTTTGGATGTGGGAAACTCATTTTTGACCTAGTTGTAAACCTGATTAAATATCATGATCCAGAATTTATCTCAGTTTGTACCTTCAGTATTTCCCAATTAAATTGAAATAAGCAAGAGCTTGAAATTGTGCCAGACAGCCTTCCCAAAGTCTTTCAAACCTGACACAGAGGAGTGTTCTACAAGTCAATGGTCAAACCTACTATGAGTACTCATAGTTGGCCATGGCTATCGGGCCATTGGGATCAAGGCTTATGTTTATGAGGCTGATGACTGTATGTCTTTAGTTTGTTTTTCTCCTTAAGAGAAAAAATATTAATACTCTTCTGGTGTGTAGACCATTGTTGGAGAATGACTATGATTTATGTACACTCTTATGGGATCAGTTAATTCTCTGATAATTTCCTCTGTCCCAGAATAATTGGTGACTCTCTGAAGAACCAATATCAAGGAGCACCTGGCTGGCTCAGTCTGAAGAGCTTGCAACACTTGATCTTGGGGTTATGAGTTCAAACCCCACATTGGGTGTATAGATTACTTAAAAATAAAATCTCAAAAAAAAAAAAACAAAACAACTGAGAACTAATATCAAGACTATGTTCTCTGACCATAATGCAATAAATTTAGATATTAATTAAAAATAGATAATTTTAAAAAACCAAGTAATATTCACTTTATAACCCTTGGGTTCAAAAGAAAATTAAGGGAAATTACAAAATACTCAGATTGTGGGTAGATCTTAACATAGAGTTGATTGAAAAAAATAATAAATACAGTGAAGCAGTGTTTCTCTTTTTCTCCTTAGCGGTGTTTCTCTTTTTTTTTTTTTTTGTAGTTTTTTTTTTTTAATTATTCATTTATTTATTTTGAGAGAGAGAGAGAGAACATGAGCAGGGGAGGAACAGAGAGAGAGAGAGAGAGAGAGAGAGAATCCCAAGTAGGCTCTGTGTTGTCAGCACAAACCCTGATGTGGGGCTCGAACTCAAAAACTGTGAGATCATGTCCTGAGCCAAAATCAAGAGCTGGACACTTAACCAACTGAGCCAAAGGACCATTTTATTAAATATCTAAACAATCACAGACCTATTAGATTATAAAATGAAATAAAAATAATTACTAGAAAAATGAAATTTTAAAAAGGATGTATAAAATATAGGCCCAAATTTCTATTACTAGATTCCAAAGATATAAAATTACATTTCAGTGACTATAATCAGAGCAAAGATAATATAGGAAAAAATGTTTCTACATTAGAAAACCCTTAATTTTTCTACCTATCTTAACATGGACCAGTCACAAAGAATTTGGGGACCAGCCAGATAATACTAATTTATAACACAGTGCCTTTTATATAATTTAAAAATACATAATACAAAAGAATAATTCATGATTTATAAGAATGTATGCAAATAAACACATCAAATGTATTGAAATAATTGTCTATTAAGGAGACAAATGGAAGAAAAGGAAGTTTGAATAAAAGAATCAATCAAAAGAATGACCCAGCACAGATGAATGAGAATAGTGTACCAAGATTATGATTAACTCAGTCTCTGCCTCTGAGGGATATGCACGCCCCCCCAAAAGATACCTGAAACAATCTTTCCCATATTCTTGGTCTCTTTATCACCAACTTATTATTATCCATCTACTTTATCTCCTCTTACTATTTTTAATTCTTTCCTCTTCCCCAAACACTGTTTTGGAGCTACATCAAACTGATAAAAAACCATCAAGGAGCTATATTTTCCACAGGGTTACATGTGTACTTTGTTTTTCACTCTTATCAGCTGAATAACCAAAGCTCTCTACCATAAATACTTTGGCTAGTTTATACTGGTTAGAGTCCAGAGTCAAAAAGTTTAGATCTGGTCAAGTTGTCTATACTTAATATTCTTCCTTTCTCATTCATTTTCAACCCACCTACAAATCTGAAACATAATCTTTACAACTACTAAGCATAAAGAGAATTGAAAAAACAAAAAGCTACAGCACTTCAGAGGTAGGTTTGAAAATCTTGATATTTGTTCATGAATGGTTATTCCAGCCTGTTGATGAAAGAACTCTGCCTTGTAGTTTCAGGAACGGAAGTCATGGTATCAGCACACCTGTACAAGACCTTCCTTTTTGGAAGCTTCCCTCTGCAGGGTTTTCAAACGGTGGGACCATGCATGTTTGCTTTGCACTTAGCCTGCCTATTTTGCAGTGACCTGAATTTTTGCATGTCTGGGAAAGGGTTGAGTAAGTCACCTAATGATTTGAGCTGTGAAGAAAAATAATCTTTGTCTGTGAAGCCTCAAACTCTTCATTTCACTTAAAAGTAGACTTTTTAAGGTTTGTCAAGATAATCCTTTCGGGGCGCCTGGGTGGCGCAGTCGGTTAAGCGTCCGACTTCAGCCAGGTCACGATCTCGCAGTCCAGGAGTTCGAGCCCCGCGTCAGGCTCTGGGCTGATGGCTCAGAGCCTGGAGCCTGTTTCCGATTCTGTGTCCCCCTCTCTCTCTGCCCCTCCCCCGTTCAGGCTCTGTCTCTCTCTGTCCCAAAAATAAATAAACATTGAAAAAAAAAAATTTAAAAAAAAAAAAAAAGATAATCCTTTCTATTTCTATTTATTTGTGGAGACATCATCCAACTGAGTCTGGAAGTATTTTTAATGCTTTATTGCTGAAACTGTAGCCCTTTGATAATTACCATCGAATATTAGTAACTAAAAAAATAGGATTTTGTGGTTCATCTGTTTGTCTCGATCTCATTGGGTTTTAAAATTAACTTTAAATTTAATATGTACTCATTATAGCAAATCAAACAACACAGAGATATATACAGAGAAAGTTAGAATCCCTTCTCTACCAATCAGTCAGCCCCCCTCTAACAACCATTGCCGGTTTATCCAACATGCAGACCAATACATATTTGGGACACTCCCCAAAACAGGGAGCTCTGAAATGTTTTTGAAAGAATGTTATAATTGATATTTTAGAAGAAGCACTGAGTAAGTGATCATTTGAAAAATCAGAAAAGATTTTGGACTTCCTTATATGTATTTTGTGTTCTAGTATGTTTATTAAATTTTACATTAGATTGGTTGGGGAGAATAAATATGTACAAAGAATATATACATGTCAAGATTACATTTTGTTCAACATGTATGCATAGATACTTTTTACATAATTATTCTAGAATTTTTTTCATCTTAAAATTTCACTTATTTTGTAAATGTTTCCATGTTTACACAGAGATATTATACTTATTATGTAATCATTGCATTCGATCCTATTGTACTAATAAATCATCTTGTTCATTCTTCCACTGTGAAATATTTTCTAAATGTTTCACTTATTAGCTATATGGCTATATTATATTTCTCTACATGGCTATTCTTCAAAAATTATTTTTGGGGATAAATCACTGAGGTGATATTATTACAACAAAACTTACGGTATTAATCAACTCTTCTTATCTATGACCAAATTGCTCACCTAGAGAATTTTATAGATTCACAAAGGGAATGCAGTCTTGTATGCATTCTGAGTGTAAAAGTAGTTTGAAGCATGACGAGGTGGGAGCAGGCAAGGTTGAAGGCAAGATGGAGGAGAGGAAGGAGATGATTGCCATTATGCAGACAGGAGATGTTGTATGTCCCAACTAACATGGTGGCAGGGGATATAGAGAAGGAAATGAAAATAACAAATATTTAGCAGGTGGATTTGGCAGACTTGATGGTATGGGGGAGGAAGAACAAGGAAGACTGGAAGAGGAGTCACTGGGTTTTTTGGAACTTGAGAACTGGATGGAATAGAACAGGTTTGGGAGGAAGAAAAATACCACTGTGTGCAGTATCCCCACTATCCAGAACCGTGGCTAGTACAGAGAAGGCATTCAGTAAATGTTAATTGAATGAATGCTTCAGGCATACATAAATGAATGAGTGTTGCAAACAATGAATCAATTTTCTTATCCCAAAGCCTCACAGGTATTTGGTTGTATACCTAGAAGTTGACTTACTGTTTTTAAGTCCTCATTAGGATATTTAAAAATCAGGACTCATGGGGCACCTGGGTGGCTCAGTTGGTTAGGCAACTGACTTCTGCTCAGGTCATGATCTCACAGTTCGTGATTTCGAGCCCCGTGTCGGGCTCTGTGCTGACAGCTCAGAGCCTGGAGCCTACTTCAGATTCTGTGTCTTCCCCTCTCTCTACCCCTCCCCTGCTCACACTCTGTGTCTCTCTGTCTCTCAATAATAAATAAATGTTAAAAAAATAAAAATAAATAAAAATAAAAATCAGAACTCATGAAAACAAGGAAGTGAGAGAATTAGGAAAGAAATTGTGGAAAGGAAGAGAATCCAAAGCCAAAGCTGAGGACTACAGAACAACTGGATCTTCCTCTCATAAAATCAGTTACTTTCCATGGTCAACTTTATGCCAACTTATATAGACTTTGCTATTCCTTACAGAAAGTTGCCAGTTCCTATCTCTGGCTGCTAAAACCTCAACATCCCAGGATTCAGCATGAAGTCATGGCTCCATTCCACTCACCTCGTCAGTTACTAGGGAGGGACAGAGCGGAGCATGCCCTAAAGCTCTCCGTTCTGAGTCACATGCAGTCCTCTCAGGGTGCCCCACATCTAGCTGCAGGGTCTGCAACTAAACGTTTTTTCTGGGATAATTCCCAAACAGCCTTATATGTCCAGTTGTACTTTGGGTACCATGAACTTTAGTTATGTGATGGTGACTTGTGTTTATGTTCTTATACCAAATTTTGTCACTTAGGCTTACTGTATTCTCCTATAATTGTCTTATATCCCCTGGAGGACAAAAGCCATGATTTCTATTTTCTTCATAACTACCTAAGAGTCAAGATAAGGTTCAGCATACACTAAGAACTCAGCAACTACTGATGATTGCCCAACTGGAATTACTGAATTGAAGGAAAGTGATGGTTTTTCATGATCAATAAAAGATACCATGTATCTAGTCTTAGGAAACAAAATGTTTATTGAAATGACATGTAGATAAATTATCATCAGCATAAAACTGTTAGTGGAGTTCTCAACATGGGTTCTTCCTTACTCTTACAATGAAGTGAAGCTTTGCAAGTCCATTGTCCCATAGGAAAAATATTTTATTTCTCTGTTCAGATAAAGTCCTTTTAAAAAAGCAAATCACTTTTGAAATGGTCTTTTAAATGTCTCCAGCCTAAGACCAAAATAAAAATACATTAAAAAGATATAATTCTGTCCATTTAAAAAGAACAATTAAAGATGGATGATTTGGGGTTAATAAACATGGAAAAGATACGTAGGCCTTTGAAATGCTAGAATTTACTCTGATTTTATTCATATATACTAAAATATTTAAGAAATAATAAAAACAAAAAATCAAGACAAAATGACATGTTATCATTAAAATTCAAAATTTGGCAATAATTTTATTATTATAGATTTAGGAAATAAGCTAAAATGTTATCTTCTTAAACACATTTTAAACAACTCTGAGCTCAGTAATTTGGGAATATAATCCAAAGTGAGTGTTAATTTCCATTTAAGGCTAAATACTCTTAATAAAAGACTTAAAATTAATAAATAGGGTAAGAAAAATGAAACTTTCAGAAAAGTTTCTGAAACTAATAGAAATTAACAGTTAATTCTCAGGGTAAAACGATTTAGTCATATTCTATTTCAACATGGTGTTCTGGTCCAACCTGTTTGGCTCCCCCAAGATGGTGCTGCTGTCCTTCTCCAATAGATAATCTGTTGAATGGGATTATCTTCATGGTGGTTTTCTTCATGGAATACCACCGGGATTGCCAGGTGGCCCAAATAATGCCATTATCATAACCATTAGGAGTAGATGTTTTTGAGTAACTGCCACCTAAAATGTAGACGTACATATAATTACTCTTGATTATCCTTATCTCAGAAAGTCTATAAAGAATGGTTTATTACAAAATACATTGTCACTTACATCAAATTTATAGCGTTATCTACTATTAGAAAAATCTGTAAAAAATCATAAATCCTGATTTACAATTAAAATACACTCTATTATGAATCAACCCCTTATATCTGTATTCTACTTCTTGATCACATCCATACATAAATGTATTCCCTTACTAACAGACCAAGAATCCCAAATTTCCCCAATCTGCCTCTCTTCCTGAGCTTAGCCATCCTGGAATCAGCTATTACTGATCATCTTTCCACAAGCAGGTTAGAATGGCAGCAGTCACAATTTCTGATGAGATGACCTTGAGTCATCTAAAACCACAATTTCACTGGAAAGTACTTTAGAAAACAGTTTTGGAAAGTTTTTTTTTTTTCCTCCATTACACAGTGGAGACCACATTGATTTGCCTTCTCCTTGTCCTTGGGCACTAGATCCCATGTGATTTTGTAAAGGATTGTCTGAGTCCAATGCTGGAGTATACCACAAGCTATCAACATGGCTAGTCTGAGTCATGTGGATCAAACACCTTCCCTGAGAGTGTCTTCTAAGTGCATGGTTTGTAGGTGCAAAGATACGTTTAAAAGTGGGGAGGGGGGGGAGAACGTTGTGAAAATCAAAAGATAAAATAGCTTTTAAGAGGACTACAAATCATCTATTGGCTAGCACAGTGCCCAGAGGAGGTAAGATTGCTTATCTTAATAGAGCTTTTGGAATTAGTAGGGCCTCCCCAATACATAGTTGTTGAGTAGTAACAATAGTTTATCAGTAAGTCCACTGTTCAGAAGTATTCCAGCCTTCGAGCAAACTACAGCTCGCTACCCCCGCCCTAAAATAAGTGCCTGCACTTCTCAGGCTGTACTTTACTCTCAAGCTTTCATGGAACTGTGCCCTTACCATTATCTCCCTGATCTTTACTCCATTCCTTTGGACACCTGCTCACTGCTCACTGGTTATATCTGTCACACAGCTCATGGGAAGCCGCACCAGGCTAATATGTTAACAAGCATAAATATGATAATGTTAGCCCATCCAGATCATACATATGGGAAGTCTAGAAGAAATATCAACCGGGTGGATTTCTTGTAGTGGGGCCAATTTGAGGTATAAGTTTAGTATTATCCAATTCTGGTTTAAAATAAAGAGCTATATAATAAGCCCCCCAACGTCTTTACTAACTATTTCTTATTTTCTTATATCTGTTTTTTACCTTTTATAAAAATATAGACTATACACTAATTCATATATCTAAGGAAGAAATCTGTACCTTGGTAATAAACTCCATTGAGGTGGCCAGCATGACACTTGTTCATCCACCAACCAGATCCATCCTGTTCAGCACAATTTCCTTCATACTTATCATTGTCATTGTCCCAGGTACTGAACTGCATGCCATTGTGGGATGTGAAAAATTTATCACTAGGATCATCGCCAAAATCATAGCCGTCAAAGGCATCTCCAGCATCTCCACCAATAAAGTAGGCATATGTCAGGCGGTATTTGTCAGCTTCAGGTCCCACCCTGAACATGGCATAGTCTGCAGTACTATAAAGAAGGGAATAGAGACATCATATCTTGACCCTCATTAGGACCAAGGGACCTCAGAAGTTCCCTTTTCCATAAGAAAATTGTCTAGAATGTTTAACTTCACTTCGTAGGCCTGAAATGCGCTCATTGAGTCAAATTTTCTGCAAATCTGGCAACAGGCAATGGATGTGTGAATCAGTTCAGAACTCGTCAACACCACCCAGGATGGGTCTAGAAGCCTTCAGGGCATCCCAATGTAAACTAATGCTTTTTGCCTATAGAGTCCTAATATCAAACTCAGGTGTTTGGATGAATCTAATTTCATGTTTTCCACCTTTATCTAAGTGTTTAGCATTGCACATGGAGTTATAAACCATAGCAAATGACACTGAGTGATCATTAATTTAATGATCTTGAAGGAACTACACCTCTATTAGTCACTAATATCATCTGAAGGATGAGTTCCTAAAGGGATTCTTTCCCAAGGCAGTGTTGTAGTGGCAAGAAGGAGGGCTTCCTAGAGCATCACATGAATGAAATGGTCCCTGTGTGGCCCACAAAACATAAGCTGTATGATCAGAATCTTCCCCAGGGTGGCGGGGGGGAGGGAATTGTGAATAAGGGCCAGAATTCAATGGACTGCAGGAAAGAATGGGCCTTGGTGCATGAATAGAAAATTTCAGAAAATATTTAGCCTCTTTCCTAATCTCCAGTGCTTGGGAAATGGGAGGTGTTCTCCTAAGAGAAGATCTGCTGACTGTGGTAGTTTCTGATGAAAAAAAATTAAAAATACAAGTTTGGAGACAATATATTTCATTATTTTGTAGACGCAACAAAAGTATGAAATATTTTTGTGAATTTTAACTAGGAATACTATGCTCAAAGGTCCCTGATAGCTCTGGGCATAGAGGGGACTTTATGTTACCAAAGGAACTAGAAGATTTAATTTTAAGGTAGCTCGTGGATTTGACTGAATTGTTGTTGAACTGCCAGGAAATTTGAAAAGCCTGGATTCAGTTTTCAACCAAAATAGTCATTAGGAGGACAAGCTATAGAGTCAAACTACCTGAGTTCAAATCCAATCTTTACCATACACCAGCAATGTGACCTTGGGAAAGTTAATCTGTAAAATGAGATTAATAATAGTACCTTCCTCATGAAATAGTTATTGGGACTAGATTAAATTGTAATTTCACACTTGATGTCTAGTACATATTAAATGCTCAGCAAATATTAGCTATTATTCTGTATGGTTCCAGGGTAAGTAGATTGTACCAAAACACTACCCATCCTGGATAGGGCCTATGTCTTTGAACTGCCCGAGAACCAAACTGACTTCTGAGGACAATGGTTGGATGTGCTCTTTGCATTTGTCAGGCTGTCTTTGATGTTGGTCTATTGATTGTTGGAAAGTGCACATTCCAGACAGTCTCTACACCAAGAAATAGAAGTCCTTTCTAAACAGTACCTGGTTCTGCCATTCCAGTCCTCCAACTGTATTCTTAATGCATATGGTATGGCAGACTGGGTGCTTATCAAATGAATCTTCTCATTTCCCAGCCAAAATTCTGTGGTTCCAGTAGGAGACAGATGTCCAAATCCTTCTTTATATTGAATCCAATTTTTCTTGAAATCCAAACTGCCATCAAGCCTCTAATTACACAATTGCATGGACAAAAGGGGAGAGTGGATTATCAGTGCACACAAAGAAAATGCTATAAACATCTTGTTGAAAATATGGACGGTATGATTCCACCATTTACTAAGTGAACTTGGGCAAGCTGCCTTAGTTTCCTCACTGGTAAAATTGGAATAATGATGCCTGTTTCGTAGGGTTGCTGCAGGATTACACCAGAGGATTAAGAGAAATACTTTTTAAAAAGAGTGTCTGGTGCACCTAGAGGACTTCAGAACCCCAACTTGATATTGCTGATTTTTATACTGATGGTAGAAAGGTCAAGCCAATTGCTCAATCTGTATCTACCAACGAGCGCTTCCATCCCTCACTCTGAGTGCCCCCTGCAGATTAGTTGTAACAGTGATCAAAGATAAGCAAAAAGTGGGGCGCCTGGGTGGCGCAGTCGGTTAAGCGTCCGATTTCAGCCAGGTCACGATCTCGCGGTCCGGGAGTTCGAGCCCCGCGTCGGGCTCTGGGCTGATGGCTCAGAGCCTGGAGCCTGTTTCCGATGCTGTGTCTCCCTCTCTCTCTGCCCCTCCCCCGTTCATGCTCTGTCTCTTATGTCCCCAAAATAAATAAACGTTGAAAAAAAATTTTTTTTTAAAAAAAGATAAGCAAAAAGTAAAAGAATGGGCAATGAGTGCCAGAGATACCAGATGGGCTTGTCTTGGAATAACCCAACCGTATCCTCTGGGAGACTTTCTCTCTTTGTGATGGGCAGCCTTACATCTTGTGCTGCCTCATGAAAGAGGTCTCTTCTAGTTCTTTGTCATTCTGATAGTGGTTATATGCTATAGTGAATCTATAACAGCAGTGCCAACATAGTGTAGAGTCAAAGCACAGACTCTGAAGCCAGACTGCCTGGGTTCAAATCCTGACTCTTTTACTTATTATGTGACCTATTATGTGTTACTTATTATGTGACCTTGGACAAGTTACTTAACCTCTTGTGCCTAAGTTTCCTCCTCTATAGAGATAATGATTGTACCTACCTCATAGGGAAATTGTGGGGACTAATTGAGTTAATGTTCAGCAAGCGCTTGCAAAAGTTTCTGGCATATGGAGGATGTTTATCTGGGCGTTCATTAAATATACAGGGTGAGGGAAAAAATACCTTCTGCAACACAGTCCATCCATTTCCAGATCCATCAATTTCACAGTAGACTAAGAACTGCTGCTTAGCTTTCAGAGGTTTGATAAAGTAAAGCCCACTCTCTTTGGCTCCCTTATTAGCAATGTCTTGACAGTCTGAAGGAGGAGAAGGAGCAGAAGAAGGTTTTACTGTGGTTTGAAATCCCTGTTAGACTGTTCCAGCCTTCATAGTGAGCTTTTAACATGCTGCAAACGATTCATGTCCCAAGAAGCATTTTCTTCTCTCATCATCATTCCTTTCAAACTCTTTTCAACTACTCAAGAAAGGTCTAAGCAATTGGACACCTTAGATTTAATGGCTAAACACTTTCCGTGTTATTCCTATTCATTCCTATAAACACCTTGCAAATTATTCTAAACACTTTCCAAAGTATACATTCTTATACATTCTCCTTGCTTTATGTATTTGCTGTGATAAAAATAATCCCAATATAAACCTTTCACATACCTTTCCCAGTTGTATCATGTATTTGTACTGTGTCTTTGCATGGTTCCTGACACTTTGCTTCAAGCTGGGCTACCTTCAGTTTCAGGTTATTGATCTTTTGGTTATTTGAATTATATATTTCCTGCAAAAATCTATAAGCAGAAGAATAAGGTAACAGAATATTCCCTCAGAGGAGTAATTTTGTATTTTCATTACAAAATACTTTGTGGTCTCCAGAAGTACTTCCTGATAAATGGCTTCATTCTTGGAAGAAATATAAAATTATGTTACCGAATTGAGGTGTATTAGAGTTCTAAGCTTTTTGGAAAGGAAAATAACAGAGTGCTTATCGATAAGCAGTATCATGGTAAGTGGTCATCCTGATTTTTACCTTCTGCATAAAGGGCAGCAGATAACAGCCTACGTGAGTGTTGAGCCTGGTTAATAGGAAGACTGCCTGATGTTTTTTTAGGACAGAATATTCCTAGGGAAGGAAAGGTTCTGCCTAGCAATTCACACAGGTGGAAGCTATTCCTTTTCACTGTAGATCTACTGAGGATCTATTTGTGGACTGCAGTCTATAACTTACATAGGAAAAGTATCTGGAGCATTATCTTACATAAAATAACAGACACTTTCTCTTTCTTCTTCACGTTTCTGTTTACATAGTTTTGGAAAGAGTCTGAGGGAAGTAAAAAAGCTGTTTTTGTGGTTTCTCACAGGGTTGCTTATACATATTCAGAAATTATAGAAAACCATCTATAATACACAGACTGTTGCATCTTTCTTTGAAATAAAGAAGGATAGACAAACTATTTGACCACTTTTTTCCCTCATGCACCTTAGAAAATTTCTGCACAGTAGTCTCCTTTAACTTCAATGATGGGCAATCATAATGCAAATTACAATGTTAGTAATAACCACAAAATAATAGTAATGGCCTCTGATGACAAACAGAGGATAGATCCCTTCTGGACCACTGCTCTCCAGTCACTGTTTCTCTCAATATCCTATGCTACTTTGAGAAAAATCTAGGAAAATAAATTGTGTAAGAAACTAAACTGTATCCGAGACCCTCTGTTCAGAAAGTCAGTGAGTCCCTGGGAAGTTGTTAACAGACACATTTTACTTACAAGTGAAGGGAGGAGAATACATGACTGCACGTTCACTGTGCCATGATCAACATGTTGCTCTACAATGTTTGTTATGCTTAGCTTCTTAAAGCACATTTTTTTTCTGCTCTGCCTTCAATATATAATATACTGTTGTAGCCAAGATCCTCCCTATACTTCTGCTTACTAATTCCCCACCACCTCTTTGTTGGCATTTTTATTAAAGGAATTTCATTTTCAACAACCAAATTCCCATCAGTATGAATTTATGTAGTAAGCCAAAGGTGGGTGGGTGGTGACCATTTTGATGAATTCTGGTCACAACAGCATATGAAGATGTCTAGAACACCTTTCTCCCATACGATTATTAAAAAGCAGTTATAACCCAATGCAATTGGTAATGCTCTAAAAACTTCTACCTCCACTGTGTTCAAGATAGGCATAATGTCAATTGGATATTATAATAAGTGGGGGAAGAAATAAAAGATTATTTCCATCGAAGCTTGGAATATTGAATAAAAACTAAGTCAATCTGGGAGAGTAAATTAACACAAAAACGCTTACCGAATATTTGATTCATGTGTTCCAATTAATGCCTCGTATTTTAGAATTTCTTCCATCATTTTCTTGGAATCCTTAGTAGCGCTCACTATCCTGTCTGTAATACAGGATCAGAGACATAGAAAGACGTAAGCAAGTGGAACCACTGAAACAACAGCAAAAGAACGTCACAAATCATTTTCTTAGTAGTATTTAGTTGCTCACTTGGCTTTGGTGGCTCATTGGGATTATAGTTGACTTGGATTGATTTGATCAATTCTTTGGCTTCTGAGGTTTTGTTTTCAATTCGACTTAAGATGTCTTCCAAAGTCCGCAGATCATTGTCTACATCGGTTTGGTAAGTAGACAGGAAATCTGCAACTCCACAGGTAGTTGGGCAATAACTACCCTGAAAATGCAACAATTAAAGTGATTAGAAATCTTGATTTTTAAAAATTGCACAGGGGCGCCGGGGTGGCTCAGTCGGTTGAACATCCAACTTCCGCTCAGGTCATGATCTCACAGTTTGTGGGTTTGAGCCCCGCATCAGGCTTTGTGCTGACAGCTTGCTCAGAACCTGCAGCCTGCTTCAGATTCTGTGTCTCCTTCTCTTTGTCTCTGCCCCTCCCCCACGCATGCTCTGTCTCTGTCTCTCAAAAATAAATAAATGTTAAACTTTTTTTTAATTGCATAACTATCTGCTAATAAAAATAGGTAAAACCTAGACTATGTTTTTTGTTTTTTAAAGTTAAAAATGCCAAATGAGATTTGTGAGAGAATTCCTTCTATTCCTCTGCCCCTCCCCACTTCAAACACAGTGAGAAACATGAAAACTACTTACAAATCTTTCATCTAAGATGCAGCAGTTGTCTCGCGTAGCAACATACTGGAGGGGGGAAAAAAACCCAGAAATGTCACTAGTTTATCAGCTGTGTCCTCACTTTTCAGCTTCCCATGTAAAACAACTATGTTCTATAAACAGCACACTTACTGCCAGGCATGTTGAGGGGAGCAATAAAAGAGTACAGAAGCAGAGGATTAAACCCTGGAGGTTCAAGGACCAAGTCATGGTGTCTGGGTACCGGTGCTCCGAGCCCTGAAGTGTCAGCACAGTGGCCTCTCCTTGTCCCTTGGCTCCCCTTGTCCCTTTAAGTAAGCTCCAAGGATGGCCGGACTGCCAGTGGCTGGGGCTGATCACGGGGCCTTCTTTCCAGAAAGGCGGGGAGGTGTTTCCCGTCTTTTTCCTCATCCTGGCTCCCACCCTATGCTCGGTCAGGTGCTCAGATTTGGCACACAGGTGTAAGCTCCTCCTTTTTGGCTCAGCTCAAACTTTCTCCTCTGAGGCACCTTCATCTGCAAAGGCTGGTGAAGCATTAGCCATGGCGGGGAGGGGGGAGGGGGCCTGGGAGGCTGTGTGACGCAACCTCTTCCAGTACATGGCTGAGAGCAAATACAGAGAGCTGACCTCGACGGGAAAACCCACCTCAACCTGAAGATGAAGCCTGGTGCCATAAACCAATGTAATGCAAGTCCTTTCTTAGCCAGGGGATGAGCTAACAGACCTTTTTTTTTTTTTCAACGTTTATTTATTTATTTTTGGGACAGAGAGAGACAGAGCATGAACGGGGGAGGGGCAGAGAGAGAGGGAGACACAGCATCGGAAGCAGGCTCCAGGCTCTGAGCCGTCAGCCCAGAGCCTGACGCGGGGCTCGAACTCCCGGACCGCGAGATCGTGACCTGGCTGAAGTCTGACGCTTAACCGACTGCGCCACCCAGGCGCCCCCAGACCTATTTTTAACCTGTGGCCACGGCAGAAGGAGACCGCCTGCCTGGTGGAAGCAGCAGGTCCCAAATTGACAGTATTCCCAAGAATGAATGATCTGGAAATACATTCCTACCCCTCTTTGTTGACCATTTTCTTCCTTTTTTTTTTTTTTTTTTGTGTCAGTTGCGATACAATTGATATATTACATTACATTAGTTTCAGGCGTACAACGTGCTGATTCGATATTTATATATTGCGAAGTGATCACCACTAATAAGACTGGTTAACATTCACATGTAGTTACAAAATACTTTTTTTTTTTTTTAACTTGTGATGAGAATTTTCAAGATCTGGTCTCTCAGCAGCTTTCAAATATGCAGGGCCGTGTTATTCACCCTAGCTACCACGCTGTGCATTACATCCCCAGGACTTATTTTATCACTGGATGTCTGTACCTTCTGACCACCTGCACCCATAGGCTGACCACTATCACAGGTTCTCCATTTGCAGTGGGCTTTGAAGCTCCACCCTTCCCTTCGTTTGGAAGAACGAGCTGGTGTGGCACCACGTCTGCCACAGAGGGGAAACAGGAGCCTACTCGATTTTCCTCGAGGATCCATCTGGTTACCTCAGAGGAAAGCCTGGATACAGGGGCTAGGGAAATCCACATCCCGTATACGTGACTAGAAGCATGGCTGGAGGAAAATGGGGCAAAATGAGATGCACGGCAGAGGCTGTCCTTTTCACTCTGCCCCAGAGCTTCCTTGTATATTGGGAAAACATGTTTGTCACCATCTCCCATAGATTGTTTACAATTGTGCATTGCCACTATTATTAGTATCCCTGTTTTTTTATTATTTCCTCCTCTGAAACCAAGCTTACTGCAAATTGTAGCTAAATATAGTAGTGGGGGAAATACATCTGGATTGAAAGAGATACTAACTCTTCGATGTTTCATCCTAAATCCTTACAAAAGAAAGGATTGTTTTGAAGTGGTGAAACAGAAATAAATGCTCCTACTCAATAAATAATCCATAATTATCATAACAAAGCAAATACACTAAAACCTCATGTATTGCCTTTTCTTTCCTCCTTAATAGTTACCTTCTGTGACTTACCAGTTATTACCAGTCACATCACCATACCTTCAGCCAATGAAAGCCTCATAATCTTCCTCGACCTCCTTATCTATTCATCTAATTAGTTGTCAAAACTAGTTATTTAAAACTATTTTCACACTGTCACTTGTATTTTCTTCCTACTTTGTATTTTCACAGACATCATCCCAGAGGAGGCATTCTTCTTCCTTGTCTACACTGCTTGTCTACACTGTATGTTAGAACTGATTTTTCTTCCAACACCCCAGTCACTTCTGGCTCCAAACCACTTGTCACACTGTTGACAGATTAATCTTCCTATAAATATAGCTCTGATTGTGACATTCACCTGTTCAGAAACCTTGAATGGACTTCCTATCTCCCATCATAGTGAATTTAAACATAATAAATGTCCTTCCTACCTTTGCTTCATTTTCACTCTTGATTCTATTTCCTACACCCTCTAGTCCAACTGGATTGACTCGCGTTAGCATCCCCTTATGGCGTACCATGTAGCCCTAGCTCTCACATGGTGTTTTTTCTTATTACGTGTCGCCCTTTCTGCCTGGATTGACTTCATATGCACTCCTGCATCTCTGGGTGTCAAAATCCTACACAACCATAAGGTCCTGTTTTATGATTTCTACCCTTCCAAAAGCAAACCCCAAATTCTGGAGGCCAGCTCTACCTCTTCCATAGCACTTACGACAATCTTCTGTTGTATATATACATTCTGTGGCCACCTCATTATTGTAAACTTAATTTCATGGGTACTGCACATAGCATAGCCATGTTGAACACTCAATAATGATTTGATGATATTGACTCGAACTGGGCTGAAAGCAAGCCTTCAAAATTATTCAATTATGGCATTAACCTGGTGTTAGGACAAGTGGGAAGCTACCTGGGGAAAAGAAGTGTCGTGCGTATCTAACTTCTTATGCCAAAATAAGTTCCAGATGAAATGCATCTTTAAATATAAAAAAGGAAACCACATGGGGTGCCTAAGTGGCTCAGTTGGTTAAGTGTCTGACTTTGGCTCAGGTCATGATCCCGTGGTTACTGAGTTCGAGCCCTGCATCGGGCTCTGTGCTGACAGTTCGGAGCCTGGAGCCTGCTTGGGATTCTGTGTCTCCCTCTCTCTCTCTCTCTCTCTGCCCTTCCCTGCTCATACTTTGTCTGTCTGTCTCTCTTTCAAAAATACGCATTAAAAAATAATAAAAAAGGAAACCACAAAAATACTAGAAAAATAGTATGAGAGAAACCATTCATAATACTTGAGTATGAAAAGTCTAGCTAAATATGACACAAAACATTGTGGAATTTTGACTACATAAAAAAGCTTTTTTTCCTAGCCAAACAAAACAAACACTGTATACAAAATAAAAAGCAAAATACAAAAGACAACAGAATGTATACACACGCATGTCCGCATATACACAGAATACGGTTTCTTTTTTTTTTTTTTTTCTCAATGTTTATTTATTTTTGGGACAGAGAGAGACAGAGCATGAACGGGGGAGGGGCAGAGAGAGAGGGAGACACAGAATCGGAAACAGGCTCCAGGCTCTGAGCCATCAGCCCAGAGCCTGACGCGGGGCTCGAACTCCCGGACCGCGAGATCGTGACCTGGCTGAAGTCGGACGCTTAACCGACTGCACCACCCAGGCGCCCCCCGAATACTGTTTCAAGATTACCCACTAGAGTCTACAGAGGTATGAGGTAGAAGGATGAAGGACAAAGTTGGAGAAAACGCTTCATTTTTTCTATATACTCTGTCTTTAGAATTTTGAATATATGTACACACTATTTACCCAAAGTACATATAATTAAAACACGTAACTATCAATCATGCACCATGATTTATTTGTTGCACTAATAATTATTTCTTGATTTTTAAAATTTAAATATAAAAGCTGACGAAAGCATTGCCTTTTAAGGAGAATGTAGCCCAATTGAGAAGAATACGCATAGATAGTTGTTAAGAGTGCTGGAGTCCATCTGCTTGGGTTCGAATCCCATCTCTACAACTCACTAGTTATGTCACTCAGGGCAAGTTACTTAAGCTGTCTGTGAGTTTCAGTATCTGTGATAGTAAAATAGAAATCATATTTATAATATAATACTTACTTCATAAGACTATTACCGGGATTCAATGAAATAATGTGCTGAGCACATTGCCTGATTTATAGCAAGAGTTAAGTAAATGTTTATAAGGATTATGTATTACCAAATATTTTCAAGTGAAAATTGGAATTTGTAAAAATAAGTACTTCATTTCATAAAATTGTAAGATTGACCATTATTGGTAGATTTGGTTTGTGGGGAACAAGCTTTGTTGCTTAGGCTATAGAACATTTTCTGTAATAAGGGATCTATTGTAACTAACTACAGGCTGATGCCTTAATGCTACCTGGAGAAGAAAGCATCTGGTTGTCTAATTTAGATGGAAATCCCGCTGAAATCAATTCCACCATTCAAAGATGAAATGCTAATGGAACTGGACTGGGTGCCTTGTGAGAAGGTGTACTTCCTACTAGTGAGAGTTCATGCACAATGTGTTCTGAGAGAGCATGTCATCACTGTGGTTCTTTTTGCTAAAAGACCATAAAGTGTTGTTTTGTTGAATTTAGGGTAATAATTCATACCTTTGTGTTAAATTTTTATATTTGTAAACACACACATAATATATAATCATATATATATATATATATATAATGTCATATGCACAAGGTTGATAAACACTTAAATTGAAGAAATTGGACAGTCTATCTTATCCAATTTTAGAAGTATAGTACTTGTGTTCCTGACTTTTACTGACTTGCATTGGAATCTGACATGAATAATCAATTTTAAAGAAAAGACTTGCTTTGTACCACAATCTCAAGCAGAATTTTATTAGATAAGATGCTCTTTGGGACAAAATGGCCAGCCCTGATTTAGTGACCTAGACTGGCCCTGTATTCAGTCCGGTATCTCTTAGGTTGGTTAAATTTTAACTAGTTGTTCTCTTCCACATTTAAGCCAATTATTTTTCTCTGGTAAATTATAAATGATTAATGAATTCTGGGAAAGAAGAATATTTGTTAAAACAGATTTCCTCCACTTCTAGGTTCATTTTTCTGAGAAAATAGCTTATGTGGTGTTTAAGCCAAAATTATTATTTAATTTAGTTCAGAGATCAATGGGTCTGTTTATTGAAATAATAATCTCCCAAATTGCCTATTACCCAATTGTGTTCTGAATGGAAAATACGACATCTACTGCTAATGGTGTTCATATGTTGGTAATTTACTCTGTGAACCACTTGTCTGCTGCGTTCACCTCTGCTCCAAAATTGTTTGCTGAATTTGAATTTTATTACATAGAGCTAATTTAAGACTTTTTGATCTGGTGACAATGATATAGACCTACAGGAATAGTAAAGAGCCACAGATGTTGACCATATTCTTTGTGCTGGATGTCGTGCTGTAGTTTAGCTGTTGCCATTTTGTATGTTGTCTCATTTCAACCTCATAAAAGCCTAGGAGGTAGATATTATTATCTACATCTTATAAATGAGCAAAGAGAGTCTTTGAGAGTTTGTGGTGGCATATGCAAGGCCACTATGCTAGAACAGAAATTCAAACCCGTGAGCCCAACACCTGAGCTCTTAACCATGACTCTAAATATAGTCATGAAGCTCTTCTTAATCTAAGGTGATACACCGATACAAGATATTATTATGAGAATCAAAACTGTTCACTGATGGAATGGGTTGTTAGTGAAGTTATTTAAAAAAATAATGTGTGTGCACATGTATCTAAGTACATGTGTGCATGGTTGTATGAACATATATTTACCTCTGTCATATCTATCTAATCTGCTTGTCTTCTCTGAGTTAGAGACAAGGTTGCTGGATGGTCTTTTATAGTCTTTCTCAAACCTGAGTTTTTACTGTCTTAAGACAATCTGGAGTCCAGTTTTAAGGGAAGCCTTTTTTCCACGTTGACTACATGATTCAAGTTCAATAGGACTTGATGAGCTGAATTATCTCTGTAGCTTAAAGGAAGATACATCCATTAGGTGGTCCAAGAAAGCTTGAAACGATGCTAACAATGATATTTCTATTTGTCTAATAAATAAGCCATTTATAGGTATAAGCTAAATTTGTGACCTAACTCCTCAGAATTGGATTTCCTCAAAATAGGTAGAAAAAAAACGACCTATTGACATGCTGAAAATCAGTCCAATCTAATAGCAGAAATATCCCATTAAGGGAAACAACCTTGTCTGTTAGGCTATTTGCTTTGTTCATAAAAATAGCCCAGGGAAAGTGAAAATGAAAATGTTTACTTGATAGTCTATAAACAATGTGCTTTTAGTTTCACTATGTAAATCAAAGACAGAAAAACAACATGAGTTCTCATTGGGGGCTGGGCAGCAACCACAGCTTGGGTTTTGAGCTTCTTAACTTCATAAAGCTACATCAGATGTATAATTGGGACATCTGGCCTAGGGGCACGGGGTGTTCAAAAGTGCTATAGAGGGGATGTTAGAAAATTAAGCAACCTAGTGCTTAGAGAAAGAAGGATTATCCCAATCAGCATTGCATTCAGAGCCAAATATGGCCAAGAAGCAGCCATTTTTAATACAGCTGGAGATTAAGAAATGTTCTGAGACTGCTCTGAATTGAGACAAATCGATGTTAGATTTAAGTGCCAAATTAGTCTCTATTACTGAGTTCCTGGTTTGTTCCTTTCTATCTTCATGTAATCTACAATATGAGATCCCTCACCCCATGAAACAGGTCTCACCACTAAATGTGATTGGCAGAAGAGAGCAGGAGAAAGTGAGTATGGTTAAAAAAAAATTACAAAGGGGCCAATAATATTCACAAAAATATGCTCTAGAGAAACAGGACCTTTTAACTCTCTGAGTAGAGATACCAGCCTATGGTGAAAGGAGCAGTACAATGTTTGGGGGAAACTCTGGTCATTTTGTCAAACAAATTATCTTTGTAGAAAAAAATTATACATTCCTAAAGAAGGAGAACAGGTAGAGAGAATAGAAAATGCTATCAAATGAACAAAATGATGCATCTTATCTTACCTAATGCCTGCCTTTGCTCTGAACTTCAGTCTTGAATGAGAGCAAATACTGATTAGACTTGTGTCTTTGTTTTAAATTCTAACTCCTTGGGTTAGTTTATGACCTTAATGTGATTGCAGCTATAGTCCTTTCAATTCAAACGTAATCCATAAAGAATACACCGTATACAAAGGGTAACTTTTTATTGACATTTTGGAGGACCTGGCTTCATCCGTGAGAGGTGACATACATTAATTACCCTTCTTTAAACATAGATAGCTGTGTATGCTTTACCTTGAGTGGTAGAACAGTGACCTCCACTTGCTAAACAGAGATACGATTTGCAAAAGCCCAAATATTTACTGTTTTGCAAGGAAGACCAGAGTGTAAACCACATTCTTAGTTGATAATTACTGGGCCAGTAGGTTACTGAAGAACAGCCTTCGGAGCTAACTTAGGACAGGCTCATCCATAAAGAAACAAAATCAGTCAAAAATTCAGAACACTGTGTTTCATCTGTTATAAACACAGAGGAAATCCATTTACCAAGATCCCGGAAACCAGTTGCTTAATCATGCATCCCTCTGAGTCAGAAAGCTACCTGACATTCTCCTATCAATACTTTTTCTGGATCTCACCCAATACGTTTTTAAAGTTAATTCCCCATTGGCACTTCATTAATATGGAATACTGCATCATCTCATTATGGGTATGGAAGGCCTCTTCCTCACACTTCTCATACCTTCCTGCTCTGGTAAGCTACCTCTGGCTCTGACCACAGATACCATCTAGGATTTTCCTTGGAAAATTCTCCAAGTAACCCTTAATCAAATATGCACCCCAAACTTCGGTTAAACGATGACTGCACACTGTCCCCTGATATTCCTCCACTGGCTGCTCAGACTAAATGTTTATTGACCGTTTACCAGGCCCTCCTTGTTCAATCCAATGAACAAAGCAGACAGTGTCTCTGCTGTCAAGAAGTTTCCACTGTAGTGGAAAGAAAGAGGCAATAAATAGTATATAGTATTGATTAGTAATAAAGCCTGTGAAGAAAAATAAAGAAGGGTAGGGGGATGAGAGAGGCTGAGCCAGTGCTAGTTGGGATTGGGTGAGCCTGGGGAGCCCTCTGTGATAAGGTGAGGTTTGCTGGGGTTTGGTGGGGCTAGTCACCAAGCTCATGGCTGGCTCACCATTGCCACCTGCAGGCCCCCCAGGTATCTGGAGGGTGGGTGGTTTGAAGCCAGCATACGTAATTTTTTGATGTAGGGTTGTGAGAGATTTGACCAGCCCAAGGAAACGACAGAGTGAGGGTAGAGTAGAGGAACCCTGTGAAAGTTAGCCCCCAAACATGGTGAAATCCATCTACACGACTGTTGTGTCTGGTACCCTGTGAAGGAACTCTGATGAGGTCACTCTCTTCATCAAAAACCTTCTGGGACTCTCTTCTTCCTAGCCAAGAAAATACAAACTTCTCAGACCTGTATTTACGCTTCTCCACAAAAATATGCCCAAATGTAGCTTATTAGGCAGATATGCTAAATCGGATTAAAGTATTGCAATCCCATACAATTTTTAAAACAATATTATAATCATGTAATAATAAATTAAAATAAATTTTATGTAAGCCTCGTGAAGGTAAGGATTTTTATCTGCTATTACCTGCAGCACTTACAACAACGCACCTCCTTAATGAGTACTTGTTTAATGAACAAAGTTTATTTTACTGAAATATTACTAAATACTAAATGTTATTAAAGCACTAAAATAAAATATGAAAGTGCAGTTTGAAGAAGAACATATCAAAAGTAAAGGGTTTACATGGGGCGCCTGGTGTGGCTTGATTGGTTAAGCGTCCGACTTCAGCTCAGGTCATGATCTCACGGTCCGTGAGTTCGAGCCCCGCGTCGGGCTTTGTGCTGACAGCTCAGAGCCTGGAGCCTGTTTCAGATTCTGTGTCTCCCTCTCTCTCTCTGCCCTCCCCTGTTCGTGCTCTGTCTCTCTCTGCCTCAAAAATAAATAAACGTTAAAAAAAATTAAAAAAAAAAAAGTAAAGGGTTTACAAGATTAGTCAGGAAAAGACAAATTACCCCAGCCTTTGAAAGTGTTTGTCCCAGAGAAAAATCTGTTCACAGTTGTAGCGAAGGAATCAGATATACCACAGGGTGGATCAGGTTAACAGTGTAACACTGTAACAATAGCTGCCCCTGCACGAACCACAGTGGTTCTTCTGCGACCCCATCTGAGTAGCATCAGTCCAGAAGAGAGACATTCTCTGTCACTTTTTGACCAAAGGAGACCGCATGGGGCACCCACGTGGCTCAGTTGGTTGAGCGTCTGACTTCTGCTCAGGTCATGATCCCACCGTTCATGAGTTCCAGGCCCCCGTTGGGCTCTGCGCTGACAGCTCAGAGCCCGGAGCCTGCTTTGGATTCTGTGTCTGCCTCTCTCTGCCCCTCCCCCCAACCCTCAAAAATAAACAAACATTAAAAAAAGCCAGTGGAGACTTGACATGTGTTTTATTTTTGGAAAACAAAAGCAAAACTATGTAACACTTTAAAACAAATCCAAGTTGGAATGATGTCCGTTAAAACAGGTTGGACAAGTCCCCGTGCCACAACACTAGGAAGAATTTCCAAGAACCTCGGATCCATTCTGTGAAGTACAAGGGAAGAAGGCTGCACACAAGCCTCTGATGTACTCACACTTGTCTAGAACCTGCTCAGAGGGCCCTGAGCAACAGCACAAGCTTACCAAAATTAAAATACTTGAAGGTGAGAAAATAGGGGAATTTATGAAGCTTTGTGTGTTGGAGCTCCGTCAGGCGTTTGCACTGATTTAAGAAAAATGTCTCTAGCACACAAGTCTGGGGTTCACATGCATGGTAACGAAAGCCAAATGACCTTCATCTGCCCCTTTCCTTCGGCTTGTCCGTCCTGGTCCCGTGCTTTAGCCCAGCTCACCCATCTATGTCCCAAGCTAGCACCAGTAAGAGGGGTCATAGCCGACATTTCGGAAACTCTTGCAGGGTTTTGGGTCCCCCACCCAACTCCACTCCTCAACCACAATTTGCTGTTGAGCCCCAGACTGCAAATCTCTGTCTGCTGTAAGGAGTTGCATCAGTGCCTCCCAGCCTGGCTCCCGCACCCTGCTCTCCTTGGACGTGTTGTGGCATCTTTTTTCTCCTTTCAGCAATCCCCACCTGTTCTCCCAAGAACAGGATCTGATGAACACAGATGTGGTAAGGTATGAATGATCTAGACTGAGGTGTTACTTTTACCAAGATGGAAACTTAAACCTGAGAGAAAACTGAAAATCAAAGATACGAGCTTCTAAAGATAGAATTTTAGGTAACAGCTATTGAGAGAGAATTATGGGATCAAATAACACAAATCAGGCATGGTGGTAGTCGTATAAAGCTGTTTAATGATGTACAGACCATGTTTCATTTCTGTATCAAATACTTAGACTTTCTTCTACGTGACTATTTCTTTAAAATGCTCCTCAGATTTTTGTTTTATTTTAAAATGCAGATTCCCCAGCCCTTTTCTAGATCTACTGAATCGGAGTAACCCGGGGAATGGACATTTTATTAACAGGCTTCCCTAGATAATCACTATGCTCATTTGTAGGAGAACCAGGACTGTAAACTGTACTGGAGAGGAATCACGCCTAATTTACACCAGGAGGTCTGATTTCTGCTCAGCAATTTCAAAGCTCATGTAATTCCTCTTTGTTATGTTTTATACCAAAGGTGTTCTGGAACAATTTGTTGTCGCAAAAAGAATTGGAAAAAAAAAAAAACCCAAAACCCCAAAAGGTAGGAGTTTCTGCTATGTAAGTTAAAAATTAGACTTTTGGTAATTCAACTTGTTGATATGTATCGCATTATGAGCATTGCCTCCATGCTGCCACGAGAATGAAAGATAGACTGGCACCTAGTCCAATGCTTTAATGCAGCACAAGAAGTGGTTACACGTAGAAGATGTTCAAGAAACAACTTGGGGAGATTCAGGCACCTTACAGAAGTACACTAGAAAGGATTTAGGGAAGGACTGATGAAATGGGGAGGAGAGGGCCAAAGGTAATAGTTCTGGAGAGTAGGAAAGATGGTGACCATGAACATAAAGAGGAAATGAGAAGGAACTGGTTTAGGGGAGAGGGGGAGGCCAGTTTCCAACATTTTCCGTTTGAGCAGTAATGAGACCTCTAACAGCTGATGCATCGGAATGCTAGAGACAGATTTGGGAGTGAGAACTGATGTTGAGTCAACGAGAGACAACAAGAGTGTCCAAGAAGAAAATATGGTGTGAAAATAAAAGGGACAGAACTTGGACCTGAGTTTAAAGATAACAGAACAGAGAATAAAAGAAAGGTTCTGTCCCTGTCTCCTGCCCCAATCTTACAGATATGCCAAAGACTTTCAGATATCCAGAATGAAATCCCCTGTGGACTTAATTAAGTTCACCTATTTATCTGGGCCTCGAATGCTTTTGAGTTAAAGAATAATAAACAATATATGGGGCGCCTGGGTGGGGCAGTCGGTTAAGCGTCTGACTTCAGCCAGGTCACGATCTCGCGGTCCGTGAGTTTGGGCCCCGCGTCAGGCTCTGGGCTGATGGCTCGGAGCCTGGAGCCTGTTTCCGATTCTGTGTTTCCCTCTCTCTCTGCCCCTCCCCCGTTCATGCTCTGTCTCTCTCTGTCCCAAAAAAAAAAAAAAAAAAAAGAAGAATAAACAATATAAACAAAAGAGAACCTTTGCTGTTGGATAGTAAGTCCAATAATATGAAATGAGTAGTAGAATAGTCATTTTATTTATTTCAGTTTATGGAGCCAGAAGCAGATAGACTGTCTAGTAAGTTGATTTTTTTTTATTGACATTCTCTGTGCAACTAACTAGTCTTCTAATTCTGCTGAATTTCCTGAGGGACTTGGGCAAATCTGTTGGATTGAAACGTGAATAGCTTTAATACAGCATATTTCATTATAGATATCCAATTTAGGGCTTACTAAATCTAGTGACCAGAGTATGAGGAATTTAGAAATATGCTTTTTTTTGAGGCCCTATTTGGAAGGGAGCTCCTCTCTGATATGTAAGGTAACAGAGCCACCTGCTGGTGAACTTATTTCACCATGAGGCAACAATAGGCACACTTCTGTGGGTATCTCTCCACTCAGACTGCCTCATACATTCTTGTAGGTAAATATCCTCCTAACCCATTCCTTTTGTATGTACGTAATGTATTGTCTGGATGTTAGATTTTTCTCCTTTTCTGATTAGGAAGGGATTGTAAGGTAGGAACCAGTCATCAGCCAGTGTTGATCACCAGCATTCAAACTGGACTCTTAGGTCAGAACACTGAACACAGAATGTGGGTGTGAGACTTGCCTGGGAGACTTTTTGGTATCAGTCTGGGCTCGGTGGAGCTGTGGATTCTAGATGTGTGTTTGGCTGTACTTCCTAAGATCCTTCTTTTGGGATGTTACGTAAAAAAGCCAAAGATGAGGGTGCCTGGGTGGCTCAGTCAGGTAAGCGCCTGACTTCATTCAGCTCAGGTCATCATCTCATGATTCATGAGTTCGAGCCCTGCATTGGACTCTGCTGGCAGCTCAGAGCCTGGAGCCTGCTTTGGATTCCGTGTCTCCCTCTCTCTCTGCCCCTCCCCCATTCGCATTCTGCCTCTTCCTGTCTTTCAAAAATGAATAAATATTAAAAAAAAATTTTTTTAAGCCAAAAATGGCCCCCATATATTCACCCCTCGGTTGCTGATTTCTTTACAACAGGCTGGGACCCATGAACTCAAAAGCCTATGGGCACCAAAGCCAAATCTTCATATTTAAAACATATTCAGTTGTTTTAAACACACCCAAAATAAGCATATTTTAAAACTTATTTAGAACTGGCCTGCTTTGCAAATGCCAAGAAATGGCATCCAGCATCTGCTAGCCGTGGATAAAATAAACTTTGTAGCTCTTAAAGACCTCTACTCTGCTGCTGCCCTTTGGAGTTCCCTGATCAGAGGCTCCCAGAGGGGCTGCTGAGCGGCCTCACTTAGACCTGGAAGTCTCCTTTCCCATGAACGTGTCCCCCAGGAGTTCCCTTAGCTTCCCACTCTCCCAGGTGGAAGACCCTGTGTTGCCATAGCATCCAGAAGGCCCCCCCATACCATGTCGGACACCCTTCCCCACTTCCCACATGCAAACCTGTCAAAAGTGTTGCCCAAATAAAGCTTGCTCTGTGCTACTCCCTCCTCAGGGTCTTATCTTTTCCTTGATCAGCCCCAGATATCTCCAAATCACTATATTGGGCAAGATAGGCCTTGTCTCCACAGGGAGAAAGAAGTGAACTTCAAAAACTGAGAAAAGTCAAGTTGTTTATATGGCCATGGCTGTGTCTCTTCTTTGACTGTTCTTGTTCCCCCTTAGAAAGCAACGTTGTTTCTCAGATAGAAGCAAAGGGGCGCCTGGGCGGCTCAGTCGGTTAAGCGTCTGACTTCAGCTCAGGTCATGATCTCGTGGTTCGTGAGTTTGAGCCCCACGTCGGGCTCTGTGCTGACAGCTCGGAGCCTGGAGCTGCTTCAGATTCTGTGTCTCCCTCTCTCTGCCCCTTGCCTGCTCACGCTCTGTCTCTATCAAAAATAAATAAACATTAATAAAAAAAAAAAAAGATAGAAGCAAAGAGGGCTTGGAGATATTGGTGTCCCTAGTTGTCCCTTCCCAAAGTGTTCTGGAGGACTGGCCCCAAATGGATGAAAGCTCATCTCTTTAAATACGTTGTGCTTTAAATATGCTGTAAATATTCTCCCCCCCCCCCCCCCCCCCCCCCCCCCCCCCCCCCCCCCCCCCCCCCCCCCCCCCCACCCCCCCCCCCCCCCCCCCCCCCCCCCCCCCCCCCCCCCCCCCCCCCCGCCAAGGGAAGAGTTGTCCCAGCTGTAGGCAAAATGGCTAGGCCTTAGTCTGGCTCTGAGTTTGGTCTAGGACCCCTATGTTCTTGACCTCACTAGTGGAGTACAGGAACAGTGGAGCTACTAGGAGAGACATTTCGGCCAAGTTAGGCCCGAAAAAGGACATCGAGGGACTGAGCCTAAAGCCCAGGGGCTCAAGTATTGGAAGGTTATAAAAGCTTTACACACTTTCTTGGTAATTCCTTCTCCCTCTGTATAGTTGAGTGTATGAAAATAGCATCTCCCCTCCTGTGGTCAGTCAAGGGTCAGACTGACTGTTACTGTCTCACAGCACCACTCAGTAGCTCCGATACCCTGGACAGTTATTTAGCCTCTCTGTGCCTAAGCTGCCTTGTCTGTAAAACAGAGATAATAACAGAACCCACTCTGTAGGTTTGTTGTGAGGATTAAATGAGATCAGAGTTAATTTTTCTTCTAACAGAGGCAGTATAACGTAACAACTGAGCGTATGGATACTGGAGCCAGATTGCCTGGCCGGTTTTGTTTGTTTGCTTTTAATTTTTTTAACGTGTTTTTATTTTTTTTTTAGAGAGAGAGACAGACAGACAGAGCATGAGCAGGGGCAAGGAGGGTGGGGGGTGCAGAGAGAGAGGAAGACACAGAATCTGAAGCAGGCTCCAAGCTCTGAGTGGTCTGTATAGAGCCCAGCCCAGGGCTCGAACTCATGAACCGTGTGAGATCATGACCTGAGCCAAAGTCTGTCGCTTAACCGACTGAGCCTCCCAGGCGCCCCAACTTGGGTTTAAATTCCAGCTTTACAGCTTACTTCTAGCTGTGTGACCTTCTCTATGTCTCAATTTCCTCAACCTTACAGTGGGGATAATTTGGTGGCTCTCTGCCCCTCACCCACTCACGTTCTTTCTCTCTCAAAAATAAACAAACATTTAAAAAAAAATTTAATGGGAATAATTATATTATCCATCTCATAAGGTTGTTTTATTTAATGTGTTAATAAATATAAAACATTTAAACATAAAACAGCATGAAGAACCTATTTTTGTTATAAAATAAATAAGGCTCTTAGAACAGCTTCTGGTAAATAGTAAGAACTCAACAGATGTTAATTCTTTTGTTATTAGTCATGTAACTGCTCAGATCCATAAACTTTATTAATTATCCTACAACAAAGAAAGGATTGGCTTCTGTTTTCTTCCTTTTATTATAAAATTTTACTTCCAACTTAAATTCTTGCTTTTTAAATTCCATCCAGGAGGAGAGCCAGCAGCATTGGACTTGAAAGAATGAGAAGTGCATTACTGGAAACTAAATGACTTAGACATTAAGTGTAAAAAAGGAGACTCACTGCTCTGTCTACCAGAAATTAACTAGCTTGTAAACACCCTCCACGTACTTCTTTGCATCTCTCTTATACCTGTGTAGGAATGTTTGCTGTGATCCTGTGTTCCCAGCAGCCTTGCTCAGATGGTACTTATAGCTATAGGAAAACCAGGTTCTTCGTGGACATGGCTGGAAAAACAAAGCTGGCCTGGATACAATTCTCTAGCTCCTTGGAAGAGAAGTTGGAGGCTGCCATAGCTTTGTCTTGTTGGATTTTTCCTTCTCAAACACAGACTTTGGAAGACGGTGGGGAATGCGGGAAAGTGGGGGGGTCGGGGGGCAGGAGAGGGGCAGAGAGAGAGGAAGACAGAGAATCCCTAGCAGGCTCCTCGCTGTCAGAGCAGAGCCGGATGCAAGGCTCAGTCCCAGGAACCTTGAGATCCTGACCTGAGCAGCAAAAGCCAAGACACTTAATCGACTACGCCATCCAAGTGCCCCAGGATCTTTAAATCATTGGTACAAACTCCAAAAAACAGAAAAAAGGAGCCGAGCCAGCAATCCTAAACCATGTTTTGTGGTCATGGTTGATACAGCTCCAGCACT
This sequence comes from Prionailurus bengalensis, assembly GCF_016509475.1. Taxonomy (NCBI): domain Eukaryota; kingdom Metazoa; phylum Chordata; class Mammalia; order Carnivora; family Felidae; genus Prionailurus; species Prionailurus bengalensis. The sequence continues at coordinate 73,264,738 of NC_057344.1, read as the reverse complement.
GGGTGGGAACCAGTGGGGAACGAAACCGCCCGGTTGGGCGCACAGGTGGGGCCCGGCCAGCAGAGGGCGCGCAAGGCGCCGTCCACCCCGCCGAGCGGCCCGCCGGGCGCTGGGACTCCTTCCTGGCGCGCAGCCTGCGGCGGTCCCTGGCGTGGCGACTGCTGCGGGCGACTCTCCCGCTGGGACGCTGGCACCTGGCCACCGGGCAACCCGGCCGAAGCCGGCGCGGGTGATGGGCCGGGATTGGAGAGCCCGCCTCCGACTTCTGGGGAGACACTGAGGCATCAGGTAACCGAGCGGCAGCCTGCGCCCCGCGCTCACTCCGACCGACCCCGGGTCCCCTGGCCACCGCAGGCTCCTTTCTGCGCTGCGTTCTCAGAAGAAAAGGCGGGAAGGGAGGCGCGAGGAATTGGCTGCAGCCCTGGAGGGAGACCCTAGGTGTGGGGGCCAGAACAGGAGCGATGACACTTGGACTCTACCAAATTTAGAGACGCCCAACTGTGCTTTTACTCGGCCACGTGTCCTAGCTTTGCACTGACCTTTCCCCTCCCCGGAGAAAGAGTGGGCCTGGCACCAGCCTTTGCTCAACCCCTCCCATGGAAAGTGCCCGCCTGCCTCCCTTTCCCTTACCCTGTGCTACTCAGTCCCTTCCTCCTGACCTGATCCTAGTGCCTAATAGCTTCTCCATTAGGAGCTTGGATGTCTGATAGTTGCATCCCCAGCTCTTCCAACCTTTGAAAATCTACAAAATGGTTCAGAAGACGTTGGCAGCTGTGAATTTGAGGTTCGGAGTGGAGACAGTTAAAACTGTGATTTTTGTACCTTTCTTGTGCCTTTGGCCCCCTCTAAGATTTGCCTGATTTATTAACATCTGAAGTAAAAATATGTTCTTCCTCTTCCCCTTTTTGAATCCTTTTATAAGGAGGAAATCAAGTGATGAGAAGAGGGTGGGGAATCAGTTCCCCTTATTCAAGTCCTGACTATAGATATACACTAACATATGATCATTGGGCCTGGGGGTTTTTATGTATCTGTTTATTTACATATAAATCATCTGGTGACATACAGTGAACATTCTGGGGAGATTCATTTTGAGGAGATGTAAACATTTTTTTGAATCGAAATGTGTTTTGACACTTGGGTCTGCCCTGGTTGCAGTGTGTATATCGTTTGATTTGAAGGCCCTTGTCCCTGCCCTGAAATACCAAACCCTTGTCTGTCATTGTGCCCCCAAATTCTACTATCGATGTTTATTTCTTTTTGTTTACGGTCTTAAAAGTCTTTAAGAGTTCCCCCTCAGGAATCAGTTACCAAGGGAATGATGACATCATAATACGTTATTGAGGAAGAGCCTGCTCTGGGATTCAAGAAACAGGGCTCACTGCTGAAGGCCTACGTGGAGTATTTGGCTCTGAGCCCAGTTCTGCTGCTAATGGGCTATATGACCTTGATTGTTCAATTTATTTAATCTCTTGGAATCTTGTTTACCTCACTTCAGGGAGGCTGGAACTAATAACCTTCATCTGTTGGCCAATGAGTGCTAAATATGGCGATCAATCTTCGTCCCCATCTTCCTTGACCTACTAGCAGTACTGGACCAAACTGGTCATTCCCTCCTTAAAATGCTTTCTTCTTGAAGTCTCTTGAAGTTTCCCTCCTTCCTCCCTGCCTACATCTTCTCAGTCTCCTTGACTGGTCCTCTTTATCTCTAAAAGCTAGGGTTTGCAGTGTCCCAGGCCTCTTGTTGGACTTGCTTACCTTTAAAAAAAATTTTTTTTTTTACATTTATTTATTTTTTTGAGAGACAGAGAGAGACAGAGCACAAGTGGGAGAGGGGCAGAGAGAGAGGGAGACACGGAATCCGAAGCAGGCTTCAGGCTCTGAGCTGTCAGCACAGAGCCCGACTTGGGGCTTGAACCCACAAACCATGAGATTGTGACCTGAACTGAAATCAGACACTCAGCTGACTGAGCCACCCAGGTGCCCCTGGACTTGCTTGCCTTTTAAAAGGCACTCTCTTGGGGCGCCTGGGTGGCTCAGTCGGTTGGGTGGCCCACTTCGGCTCAGGTCATGATTTTGCAGTCCATGAGTTCGAGCCCCGCATCGGGCTCTGTGCTGACAGCTCAGAGCCTGGAGCCTGTTTCAGATTCTGTGTCTCCCTCTCTCTGACCCTCCCCCATTCATGCTCTGTCTCTCTCCATCTCAAAAATAAATAAACGTTAAAAAATAAAATAAAATAAAATAAAATAAAATAAAATAAAATAAAATAAAATAAAATAAAAGGCACTCTCTTCCATGATATTTAACATCACTACTTTGATGGACTCCACATTTATGCCTCCAACATGGACTTGTCCTCCTCTGAAATCCATATTAAGAAACCTGGCTGCCTTCTTGGCATCTTCTGTAAAAACCATCTCAGAAACATCATGTTTAAAGCTGAACTTACGATCTTCACCCCCAAATCTGCTGCTTGCCACCCTACCCTTCCCCCCACTCCCCCCCCCACCCCCCATCTTGTCCATCTCAATGACAAACCTGTCTTTCTCTGCTCAGGCCAAAACCCTTGCAGTCAAACTTGCCTTCCACCTTCACTCCAGTCTATACCACTGTCCCTCTAGTTGGACTATAGCAATAGCCTCCTACCTAGTCTCCCTGGTTTTTCTCTTGCCCTTCTGCGGTGTATTCTCCTCATAGCTGCAACAATAATTCTGTTTTGTTTTGTTTCATGTTTTTATTTATATTCTAGTTAGTTAACCTGTAGTGTAATATTGGTTTCAGGAATAGAATTTCATAATTCATCACTTACATAGAACACCCAGTGCTCATCACAACAAGTGCTCTCCTTAGTACCCATCACCCATCTAGCCCATCTCCCACCCACCTCCCTCCAGCAAACTCAGTTTGTTCCCTATCATTAAGAGTCTTTTATGGTTTGCCCCCTTCTCTCTTTTTCACCCCCACTTCCCCTATGTTCATCTGTTTTGTTTTGCAAGAGTAATGCTGCCAGTCAGTCATGTCCTGTGTTGGATGAAGACTGTCCAATGGCTTATCTCATTCAGAGTAGAATCCAAAGTGCTTAGGGCGACCTAAAAGTGTGATATATTTTCAGATTTGTTTCTGGCTTCATCTCTTTCTTGCCCCTCACTACTTGCTCACTAGCATTGCTGGCACACTGACCTCCAATATGCCAAGCACATCTCTGTCTTGGGGACGCTTATTAGTGTAGACACTTACTAGTCTTTCCATCTGAAACATTCCTTCTCCCAACAACCCATGGTTGGCTCCTTCACTTCCTTCAGGTCTCTGCTCACTCAAATATCATCTTATCAAAGACACTTACCCTTGATTACTTGATATTCAATAGCCACATTCAACCCTATCCTTCTTGGTACTCCTGACCCCTCACCTTACATTATCTTTCTCCACAACACTGTCCAGCTGACAAATACTTGGGCTTTTCTCTCTCTCTCTCTCTCTCTCTCTCTCTCTCTCTCTCTCTCTCCTTGTCCCCTCCACAGAATGTAAACTCCAAAGAGGGAAGAGATTTGGACAGTTTTTATTGCTGCTGTGTCTCTAGTGGCTAGAACAGAGTTTGGCATATGTCTTAGTCCCTTTGGGCTGCTATAATAAAATACCACAGACTGGGTGCCTTATAAACACCAGACATTTATTTCTTACGGTTCTGGAGGCTGGAAGTCTGAGACCAGGGTGCCATTATAGGTGAGTGAAGGCCATCTTCCAGGTCACAGACTTCTGCTATGTTTTCACCTTTTGGAGCTCTGGGGGGGCCTGTTCTATAAGGGCACTAATCCCATTCATAACCTGAGCACTTCCCAGAGGCCCTACCTAATACCATCACCTTGGGCATTAGGACTCAATGTATGAATTTTGTTGAAGACACAAACATCAGCATGAAAGGTTATCGACACATCTTTATTGAATAAATGAGTCTAAAAGGTGATGCTTGTAATATTTAGATCACAGGGCTAAACTGAAGATCATATTGTGAAGCCATTTTGTATGCTTAGTAGCATACAAAGACCTTTGGCTTAGTAGTTAGAGAAACTTTGCTTCAGACCCAGGTTACATACGCACAAATAGTGTGAACTTCTCAGAAGGTCCATTTTCCATATTTGTGGAATGGACAAAGTATAATACCTCGAAAGTTTATTGTGAGTATCAGGCAAAACATAAGTGTACGTGAAACATTTGGCCGTGAGGAAGCTAAAAAAACAAGCAGTTTTGATAACTTATGTGTGAATGTGTTTTGTAAGCTATAAAGTCACACATATACATATAGCATTAATATTACTGAGGACATTGTATGCAATGTAAAAAGTTTACTGTAATAAACTTTTCAAAGTGAATGATTTCAGTGTTCATAGCATAATGCAAATTAGAAAATGAAAAATTAGTAGCATCTATACCTCATACCTGTAGGTTCTAATGGAAATGATTATCTGACATCCTATTGTTCCTGCGTAACTTTCCCTTATCCTTTGGCCCTGCTATGCCTAAGAAAGCAATATATATTCTTATCATCTCAGTCTCAAAAAACCACACAAATTCAGCCGCTTAACTCACAAGTAATCCAAGTAATGATCTGGTGAGAAGCTGTCAGATTGCCATTTCTTCAGCATGGTCCTGCCCTATGAGTACTATTTATTTTATTAAAAAATTTTTTTTAATGTTTATTTATTTTTGAGAGAGAGAGAGAGACAGAGCGCAAGTAGGGGAGGGGCAGAGAGAAAGGGAGACACAGAATCCAAGGCAGGCTCTAGACTCTGAGCTGTTGGTACAGAGCCCAATGCAGGGCTCCAATTCATGAACTGTGAGATCATGACCTGAGCCACCCAGGTGCCTCTGTACTGTTTACTTTAGTTCAGCACACAATAATAGAACATAGAGATTTAAAGGGGAATATGACATGTCCTTGTGTTATAGTGTAATATAACTCAGTCTCTTGTGGTATAGTGTAGGCCAGTTTTACAAGGTGTATAGAATACAAACTGTTTGAGGACAAGAAGTAAGTGAGTTCCTACCACAAATAGAAGACAGCAGGAAGTCAGACAGATCGCATACTGATTATTTTTTTTCATCTTGAGTTATTTTTTCCTTGAAAATCCAAAGGTGTAGGCCATATTCTTGAGACTGGGTTAGCTCTGAGGCCTCTAGGGCACAGAAGGTTGTGAGGTGGGGAGACCCTGAGACCCAGGCCCGGTTCTGAATTCTTGTCGTTGAGATTTAAGAATTATAGATTACAGGACTGCTAGATAAATGAAGGCAACTTCAGAGCTTCCCTGGAAGTTCCTAAGCAGTCCTGCTTTGGTTGTGATGTACCTGTTCCCTGGTTTGCAACCCCCTTCTCAGTAATCTTACAGGCTCAGAATGACTTTAAGAATCCAGGTAACGTGTTAAGCTTTTCCTAGGTCCACACCCCCACCAATCTCACAGCCCCGCCTCCCAGGAAGCCCCGCCTCCCCGGAAGCCCCGCCTCCCCGGAAGCCCAGCTCCAACAAGGCTGGGTTCTTGAGTGGATGAGCAGGGTGGACCATGTGGTCATGAGGACATGATCCCAACGTTTGAGGTCTCAACAAAGTAGAGTTGTCCTAGACCTGCAGTGTGCTTGACAGTGCATTTGAAGAAGGGATTTCTTCACTGAAGTTGGCTGTGGCCTGGAAATGTGTTTACTTTTCAATGAAGTATAAAGGCCTTGTAAGCACTCACAGGACTGGACCAGGTTTTTTTCATATTTGCCTGGCACAATATATCAGTTATTTATCAATTGTACATAGGTTTATTCCTCAGGAATATCTATTAGTCTCATATTTATTCATCAGGAATTCTGGAATATCACCATTGTTTGAACTATTTTAGTTTGACATTGACTCATCAATAAATATTTCTTGAGCAGTGTGCTGGCCCTTGGGAATATAAAACAGAATACTACCTATTTCCTGAACCCAAAATAATTTCTATTAGTCTTTATTTATTTCCAGACTTACACCAAGTCCAACATGTTGTTTACCTTAGTTAAAAAAAACCCAGGGCTCTCAACAAGAGACGAGAACTTTTGTTTTCTTTTCCTTTTTTTTTTTTTTTTTTGTAAATAGAAACCATAGAAAAACAATTTAAGATGATTATTTCTATCTTCTCAACTCTACTTTTTTTTAAAGTTCTGATTAACAGTGTACGATTAAGTTCATTCATTTAGTTGTTCAGTAGACCTCGGGCTCACAGTTTGAGGGGGCAAAGTTGAAGCAAACTCTGACCCCACAGAGTCACAGAGGGTGACTTTAGTGAGGACATCTTGCAGCCCTTGGGGGAGCGTCCTCCAGCGAGGTCCCCTGCTGCTTTGGCTTCCTTTTACCTTCTCTTTGGGCTTTGGGCTGCTTGCAGGTTCCCATCACTGCAGGGCAGACAGACTGACAGCCAGTTCTCCTTCTGGAAAATTTCCACTGTGTTTTATACTTGTCAGATGACTTTTCTCAAGAAAACAGATTTCATGAGCCACTCTCTTTGCTCCTGGACTGTTGAAACCCTGGCAGATATGATTTAAGAATCTGAACAAAGAAACATTTAAAAGTACATGACTAATTTGCAATGCAGCGTACGTCTCCGTCTTGGATTTTACATCGTCTCTGAAGCCTACGGTGGTCATTTGAGTTATCCATCAGCCACAAAGCGGGCTTTGTCTGATTTTTGTCGTATCCATTTGTTCTTGTCTTCCTTGTCTCTCTTACCACAATATTCCCACGATCACAAATACATCCACTTGGGCCCTGTTTGAATTTCACACTTTTACTGAACATCTTGACATGAAATCACAGAGTGAGATTTTTCTTCCTTCCCCGAAATCACTGATGAAAAGATTCTGTTCTGTGTGTGGTCTATAGAATGGCTCAGTTGGAGACGGGATGCACAATGTTTCAATGGATGGTACAGCTCTTCATCTCAAAGCAGTTGCTGGTGACTTCTCTGAGCTCAAGTGTCCTGGAGAAATCACATAAAATTAATTATAAGACCATTTATCTTTCATCTTTGTCTGTCATCAATTTCTCCTTTTATTTTAATGGGTTTTCTATGTATACATCACCTCATGTCTGTTTACTCTTTCATAGTTGTAAAAACCATCCCTCTCTCTTGCATTATATGGGGGAAAAGTATAAATGATTATCTCAGTAATTATTTAATTCTTATTCTTCTTATTTCTTATTCTTAATTAAGAATTAATTCTTAATTATATATTTTATGTATTTACATAAGGCTTTGCTGTGCCAAGGTCTCTGATCTAGTGAAACAGTTTCCATCTGTGAAAACCTTGTAAGCCTTTATAAATTTCCTACAATTTTAGGACTTTCCACATGACAGAATAAAGGATTCTATGGCAGTTAGTAAGAAATTAGAGGCTTACATAATCCTTGGGTATGAAAAATGAGAGATGTGATGTGAAGAAACCTTTAGAAGAAGAGCTGTTTTGAAATGTACTTTCTTACTCGTTCAAACATTAATTCAACCAGCTTTTGTTAAGTGCCCGTTAAGTACAGTGCTGGAGACTAGGGACACCACACTAACACAAAGCCCCTACCTTTAAACATACCACTGGTGGGGCGCCTGGGTGGCTCAGTCCGTTGAGCGTCCGACTTCAGCTCAGGTCACGATCTCACGGTCCGTGAGTTCAAGCCCCGCGTCGGGCTCTGGGCTGACAGCTCAGAGCCTGGAGCCTGCTTCCGATTCTGTGTCTCCCTCTCTCTCTGCCCCTCCCCGGTTCATGCTCTGTCTCTCTCTGTCCCAAAAATAAACGTTGAAAAAAAAAATTTTTTTTAAATAAAATATTTAAATAGCCAATGGTGTTTATATATATTTTATAGTAAATATTTTAAATATTAAATAATCTTAATTTCCTGTATTCAGCAGCATATCAAATATTAAGAATGAGAAGGTATATAGATCTGTCTATCTATATATTCCTATATCTATATATCTTTATTTACAGCTATAACTATATAGAACTACTTGACTGATGTAGTCACTAGAAAGTAAACAATTACATAACTCAACATTTGATAGAGCCTTATGAGCCATCTGGATATGGTTCTGAAGAAAGGAGGCAGTTGTCGTAGATGAAAGAATATTTTAAAACATAGCCCCTGTTAAACCCGCCAGCATATTTGGGTTGATTTCCAGTCAGAGAGTTAAAATTGTACTGGCTGTTTGCTCTCCTCCCCCTGAGTCTTCTGTGGCACAGGGCAGATCTTATTAGGACATCTTCCTGGAGTCAGGATAGAATTTGTAGCTGTGGAACCATAAAATCTGCTGACCATACTTGAACCAAATCCAAGACTCTGGCCTCATTTTCATGGTGCTGTGGTTTATTGTGCTAACCAAGAAAGCCTTTTGCAGTTGGATACTAGGTAACTTGAGGTGACATTACTGAATACCTCTTCTTTAAGTATTAAAAATGTGTCTCCAATTAAAAAGGATAAATCCCTTAGAATTTGTTATTGTTCAAAATATTTAAGATGAAGAGCTTTGAATAGTAGTCTGTATGTAGTTACTACGTACACTTTAGTTTTATTGTTGATGCATTTCACAATACTTGAAGAGTTGGGAGGGTCTGTATTTTAAAATATGATTGTTATCCACTAGGAGGAGCTATATCCTCTTTTAAAAAGTTAGTTACCCAGAGAAAGAGTAAAGCAAAAAGAAAGCAAGGTGTCAAGCGAGACTTACCCAAGCTTATATGAACCTCAAGTACTGGTGATAAAGATGTTACTTGTATATTATCTTTCACTTTGGAATCATGAAATGTCAACTGATCCACAAAAGTTTATACTGCTCTTGCAGACATGGAGCTAAAACATCATAGGGCCAAGAGCCCAAGAGCTCTAAAACATCAAGAGCCAAGACATTAGTGCTTCTTAGATGAGAGGGTAGAAATACAAAGGTTTAGGGGAAGGAGTTTCCTTCAGCAGAAGTAACAGTTGAAGCTAGGATTGGGAAGGATTTCTGTTAAGAAGGATGCGGATGAGTATGAAGGAGAAGCAGGGTAAGTTAGGAAAGAGGAAAGAGGAGGGGTGCTGGAACCAACAGATGAGGGGTGAGGGCAGGGGAAGGGGTGAGCTGTTGCAGAGACCGGGGAAGAACCTGGATGGTGCCATGTCACCGGAACCCACAGAGGGGGGACTTTTTTTTTTAAATTTTTTTTTTTCCACGTTTTTATTTATTTTGGGGACAGAGAGAGACAGAGCATGAACGGGGGAGGGTCAGAGAGAGAGGGAGACACAGAATCGGAAACAGGCTCCAGGCTCCGAGCCATCAGCCCAGAGCCCGACGCGGGGCTCGAACTCACGGACCGCGAGATCGTGACCTGGCTGAAGTCAGACGCTTAACCGACTACGCCACCCAGGCGCCCCCAGAGGGGGGACTTTTAAGAACATGCTAGTGGAGTTGGGGGAGGAGAGCGGGGGTGAGTTCCGATGTACCTGAGTAGGTAGAGGAGAGTGAAAACACAAAGAAAGTGTTGTGCTTGGTTAGAAAGAGGACTAGTGGGTATGAGTTAGAATTACGTACACCTAATAATCATTCTTTGGCCGGTTAATAGGAGTGGTTTAGCTCTCCAGATACTGTCTGGTGACCCTTGTCATTAACCACACATACAAATCCACACAGAGTGTGACACCACAGATGACAACAGACAAGGAGTGGGAAGACAGGGTCTTCATTCTGCCTGTGTCACTAACAAGCTTAATGACCCCACACAAGTCACTTGACCCTTGTGTAGTAGTATAAAAATAAGAACCCCTTCTTTAAGAAGGATACAGACGAATAAAAATATACAATCTAGGGGTGCCTGGGTGGCTCAGTCAGTTAAGTGACTGACTCTTGATTTCTGCTCAGGTCATGATCTCCTGGTTGACAGATTGAGTCCCACGTGAGGTTCCACACTGGGCATGGAACCTGCTTAAGATTCTCTCTCGCCCTCTCCCACTGCCCCCACAAAATAATAAAAATTAAAAAAAAATTTAAAAATACACCTTCTTCATAGAAATAAGACAGCCCTCAAAGCTTTGTCCACAGTAGGGTCACAGCTCATAACTCTGAACGTGTATAGACAGTACCTTTAACAGGCCCACTGTGAGAAATGCCAATGGCTCTAGGAAGATAAATCTAATTATAATTAGCAGATCTGTTCTGTCCATGCTCAAATAGTCAACTGATTTTGTGTGTGTGTTCCTGACAGCTAGTGCTGTTATTACAAGTATCCAGGGACCTGCAAACATGTTTGTATTTCACAAGTGGGATTTGCATCTTTCACATTCCATAGGGAGCCAAACTCAGATAGTACGAAGGAAATGGCGCCAGTAAAAAGCATGATGTTCGCCTGAAACGTGTGGCTTTTCAAATTGAAGGGTTAATAAAAGGATTTCTTTATTTCATTTCTCTTCCTGTTATGATACAGAATGTATCACCTGCAGCAAAATCCATCAGCTGGAACCAAAATGTTGGTAAGAGTAGAAAGGTAGGTACTGACTTATACTAAATAACCTCATGTTTGTGAGCAGCACAATTTCGGTGTAAACTTCTGTGTCCAAAGAAGGGTCCAGAGTCATTTTATTTTTTTTAAAAGAATTTAAGGGTCCAGAGTCATTTTATTTTTTTTAAAAGAATTTTTTTTCCAACGTTTATCTATTTTTGGGACAGAGAGAGACAGCACATGAACGGGGGAGGGGCAGAGAGAGAGGGAGACACAGAATCGGAAACAGGCTCCAGGCTCTGAGCCATCAGCCCAGAGCCTGATGTGGGGCTCGAACTCACGGACCGCGAGATTGTGACCTGGCTGAAGTCGGACGCTTAACCGACTGCGCCACCCAGGCGCCCCTCCAGAGTCATTTTAAACACTGCCTTCAGTGAATCAATAGATCTTCAATACCACTTCGGTAGTTTATAAACATACTACTGAAAAAGTAACTGCCACGAATGAATTTGCTGCCAGCACTATTCATGGATATATATTTTTAAAATATTTTTTGAAGTTTATTTATTTATTTTGAGAGAAAGAGAATGTGTGTGAGCAGGGGTGGGGCAGAGAGAGAGAGAGGGAGAGAGAGAGAATCCCAAGCAGGCTCCGTATTTTCGGCATGGAGCTCGATGCGGGGCTCGAACTCACGAACCCAGTCACCCCAAATTCGTTGATATATTTTAAGTATGATGTAACATTAGCATGTGACAGTCTTCAGCATACATGATCCCAGTGTGGTGACAACATGTTAACTCTTGTCCAGGAGAATTCCACTGTAAACCTGTTTTTCTCTTATGGAAAGGAAAATATCCCTAAGGAGATTTTAATCTGTTTAATTTGTTTATAGAAAACAAATATCGCTCAGGTCACCATCTCACCATTCATGAATTCGAGCCCCACGTTGGGCTCTGTGCTGACAGCCCAGAGCCTGGAGCCTGCTTCAGATTCTGTGTCTCCCTCTCTCTCTGCCCCTCCCCTGCTAAATAAAAAAAAAAAAAACAAAAAACAAATATCAAAACAGTAATACCTTGAGAAGCAGGTCCCCGCCTGGTAATATCAGTTTGACCTTTGTTGCCTAAACCCTGGCTGTTCCCTGTTGTAATAGTAACTGAACACAATATAAAATTTACTTGTCATGTATGTTGCATATATGTTTTATATTCCATATTCCATAATGTAACACCAGATTTCCCATTGGTGACTTAAGAATGGAGCATTCCCAGCTTTAACCTTTGGTGGTGAAGTTGTTTTTTGGCTTTGGCACCACATGTGCTGTGGGCAGACCTCAGAGTGATAGAAAGTTTCCTCTGCAAGGTGATTACGTGCTCTTTTCATGAGTAACCATATCTATGTCACTTCAGCTGGTGCTATGGTAGCTGACACAATTTCAGGTGCTTTGTTTATATTCTTCAACTCTAGCCTGACCTCCTTTTTTGGGAGGCCATAGAGATCACCCTGTAACCATGTTCTCTCCAGTGTTTTGGTGCTTAGCCTGAGGAAACATGCCCACATCAGGAGTCCCTGAGTACATAATTTCTGGGGGGAGAAAAACAAAACAAAACTCATGTATTTCAGGAAAATGTATTGGCAACTTTTATTCTTAACTTTGACTTAATGGGAAGCGTGACTCTTTACTGGACGTAAATTGCCAGGGTCCAAAGCCCACGTGTTTCACCACTCGGCCTCACTCAGCCTTTCATTGGTTCAGGTTCCTTGCCTATAAAATAGGGGTTATAATACCTGCTTTACAGGGTTATTTGGAAAACCAAATGAAACATTGTATGAAAAGTGCCTGAAACAGAACACCTTTTTCAATGCATGTTATTAATTTCTTTATTCCAATAATGAAATGTATAGGATTCTCCTTACATATTACGTGTTTTTGTGTTTTAGCACGTATAATAAAGAGTAAGCTCTCCATGAATGAAAGTTTAACATAGTTTTTTGCAAAATATTTATAGAAGGAAACTCTGTAAAGATCTGTTATCACAGATATGGAGAGTGGGAAGAAATTGCCAGACACCATTAACAGGGTGAGTGTGTACTTTTGGTAAGGTCTCTTCTTTTATGTTCTTTATTTGTCCCTCCCTCCCCCTCTCCCTTCCATCCTACCTTCCTTTGGCATGTAGTTGGACACATGTGGCTTCAAAGCGTTGATAAAGCCTTTCTCCCAAGTTTCCCAGTAATAGCAGAAACTCAGGAGTGTCAAAAGGACTTTCTCAAGAACCACCATAGTTTTAACCTCCTGGGTCTAGAGTAAAGGAAGCAGAAATTCTCTGAGAACCATAGCTACTACAGTGGTGTCCCTCTGGTATATCTAAACCAATAGCAAGACAGAAAAAGGAATTCAACTTTAACCCTTGGTGGTTAAAGATTGTTGGTTGTGAGAGGTTCGAAGGATGGGGTCTCCATGTACTTCATACTTTGGTTGCTTTATTGAGCACAACCTGGAAGGTACAGGTGTGTGCCATAGTCTGGGGACACACAGGTAAGTAAACATCTGCTCCAGCCCTTGAGGAACGGATCATGTAGCTAGAAGGGAGATGTACTGTGATCTTCTGTCTGCCTCTCCCTGCACCATGAGCTGCTTGTGAGGTGGGGGTCCTTCTTCTTGCTTCCAAATGCCTCGTGCCTGTCTGTCACAGGGCCTATCCACAGAACGCTCGCAATAAACAGATACTGATCAAAATAACTAACTAGTGATTTAGGCCGAGAAACTGAAAGTAGATTTCGGAGCGGCCAACACTTGGCTTGTAGAAAGCCTCCGGTCATTTTTCAGTGCCATTCAACTTAACATAACACATATGCCCTACCTATTTCTGTCTCTGTTTAACCACAGATGTTACAAGGTCTAGTGGAAATTCTTCCTCTTGCACCACCTCTACAGCATTCATGCAGCACTTACTTCATTCCTGGGGCACTTGGTTCCCAGCTAGATGACATAACCAAACACATTCCCTCCACCTGTGTCCCTGGCTTCTGGTCACAGCATCACTGTGCCTCATTGCCGTGCAGTACATGTTGAGCCTAATGAAAGATGGTGGGTGGATCATGGAGATATGATATCAAGAGAGGCTGTAAAAATGCAGTAAGGCAGGAATAGGATCGAGCCAAGAGCAGACTAGCAGGTGTTTTGAGAATAACAGTTAACTTCATTTTACATAGAGGAGCTCCTTCAAAACAATAGTGATGAGCTGATAAATAAAATGAGACCTGAAATAAGTGGACATGTTAGTTCTCAAAAACAGTTTATTTATTTTTTTTAAGGAAGGGAGGAAGGAAGACATCACAAGGAAACCTTTGTGTCTGAGCCTAGGGTTCATTGTGGGGGAACAGCATCTCCCCTGAGAATCTGTGATTATAGACCTGCCTTCACACAGGTTGGTGTTCAAATGTATACTGCTTTCATAGGTGGGGAAAATTGTAGTCCAAGTAATTTATTTGGTAATTTACTTAGAGGAGTTTATGGTTGCTAGTATCACCAAGGCATCTGGCAGAAAAAAAATCCAAATCCGGGATGTCTCCTTAAAAGAGGCTGCTCCACAAATAAAGCCTCATCAAACCTAAAAGGAGTCCAAAATTTTAAAACATATGTAATAATGTCTACAGAAGTCATAAATTGGAAAGATTCGATGCAGAATGGAATATGCATGTTAAAAATGCTTAAAGAGGTAAAGATAGTATAAATACCTGAGCAAGGAATAAGGAAGATTCAGAGAAGGTCTAGATGGATTTGAATAAAAACCAAATGAACTTCTATTAATTAAATGTATAATCACTGAAATAAAAACTCAGTGGATCAATTAAACAGCAGACTAGATACAATTAATGGAAGACTAAAGAACTAGAAAATGGATCTGGGAAAATTATCCAGAATGCAGCCCAGGGAAAAGAGATGGAAAATGGGAGAGAAGTTAGAGATATGTGAAAAGAATGACAAGGTTTTACATTCTCCAGTTAAAAGCTCTAGAAAAAGGGCATGTGAAGAATGGGGAGAAGTAATGTCCAAAGAGCATTTTTCAGGGTTGATGAAACATATATATCTGCAGAATCCAGGAGAATCACTCCCAAACAGATTAAACAAAAAGAAATCCATGCAAGATATATCATAGTGCAACTGTCTAAAAACCCAAAACTAAGATCACAAGAGCACATAGGGGAAAGGACAACACACAAAGGTCAGCAATTAAACTGATAGCAAACCTCTCAGTAATAAAGTTGAATGCCAGAGATTTGAGATAGTATCCATGAGGTTTATAAATGAATGTCATTCTAGAAATTTGTGCCCAGATAAACTAGCATTATAGAATAAAAGTAATGCTGATACAATACTGGGTGAACAGACCTATAGGAAAAGATGATTTAAAAAAAAGTAAGGGATGTGTGTAGGAGAGTGTTTTTACCCACATTACTTTATGCCTGGAATTACTTGAGACATAATTGAGTCATTGAACAAAATGATACGTTGGCAGTTGTTTGTTTGTTTGTTTGTTTTCATCACAAGCTTTAATCTGACCTGGATTAAAATACCCATGTCCTGTTTCCCTAAAAGCAGACTAATAAGCAGGGCCCTGGCCCTTGGTGCTGATATTCTGATGGAGTGTTGCGTTTATCACCTTTGTTTTACTTACTAACACACAGTTAATTTTCTTTGGCCATTACAGAATGTGTTTTCAGATGCCAGTTTGTTGACTTTAAAATATTAAAAGCAAGTTGAAATAAATAAATTGCTTACCTATTTGAGGTTTAATAAGGTCTACCGTGTCAAAAGGCACACAATGATTTTCTTTAATGTTTATTTATTTATTTTCAGAGCGAGAGAGGGAGGAAAGGGGAGAGGCGGGGGGGGGGGGAGAGAAAGGGGAGAGGCGGGGGGGGGGGGGGCTCTGTCAGTGCAGAGCCCAACTTGGGGCTCGACCTCACGAACCATGAGATCACGACCTGAAACAAAATCAAGGGTCGGACATGTAAGCAACTGAACCATCCAGGTGCCCTCCACAATGAATTTTAAATCCCATTCCATAGAACTGTGATGTTCCATCAAAAAAGCGTGGAATATTTTGTTCTCGTTAACTAAATTATTCAGAAATGGCAATATGAAACTGATTTATAAACTGATTATTGTTGGTGTAATAACTTCTGTACCTTTATATTGGAACTTCTGGGGTTTATATTCAAAACTTGGGAACCCTTTAGAATTTTAAGATGATTAGAAAAGTCTTTGCAGTTTGAGGACCCTTCTGTATGTCTGGGGACCAGTTTGGCCCTATTAATTTTTCTAGATAGTCATTTTTTTCTAAAATTGGGTGGATTAAACTTTTCCTGGTCAAATTCCCAACTTTTCATGTAACTCTAATTTCTTAGGACCTTGAGGTTCTCTGTTGTAATATCTTCTCAAGTCAAATCAGGCTTCTCAAGGGTAGTGGAGCCTCTTTCCCTGCACATGGAGAGAGAATGATGATAATTGTGTGATAAAGACAAAAAGGAAGGTCCATATTGAAGGCTTCTTGGATCTCCATCCTGTTCACCCATTCAGACCAAACCCAGTGCACAACTTTGCCCTAATGAGTCGTGTTCTGTAGTTTCAAGGCTGCACTCTGCCATGAGAGGCAGCTACCAAAGCCAGATCCTCTCACATTGATCCTCAAATCCGCGTCCCCTTTGGTGCTTGGTTCTTCCCTCAGCAGACTCCACCTTCTCTTCCTTTTCAAATCTGTTTCTCTCTTGCAGGTAGCTCTTACTGAAATTGACTTATATTTTCCTCTTTCCTTCCTCCCACTCGTTAAGTAGTGTCCTTTGTAATCTTGGTTTTGCAAGTATTCTGAGCAAAGTGTATCCTATGGGTACTCAAGAGGCTGCCAGTATTTATCATTATCTCTTACTAATTGAATGACTTTGGGAAGTTACATGATCTCTCAGCGTCTGCTTTTTCATCTTTGTATTCACATGGGTTATTATGAGGATTAAATAAGAGAATACAGGGGAAACACTTGGCTCAGTGCCTGAAAGACCTCAACAAACATATTAATTGTTACTTGAGATATGCTGAATTTTATGAAAGGGGATGTTCAGGGAGCATAGGAGATTTACAGCTGGGGGCCTTCACTTGTACTGAAGGGAACAACGAATGTCCTCCAGAGGAAGTGACCTTTAAGCTGAGACCTTCAGGGTGAATATAATTTGTGATCTGGAAAAAAACGAAGGTTCCAAGTAGAAGAAACCACCCCGCACATTCCAGGGCCTGAAGGCATATGCTGGGGGAATGCAGGAGCTGAGAAGTCCCAAATGGTGGGACGGAGAGAATGAGCTGGGAAGATGGCAAAAGGTGAGCCTCGGAGAAGTAAGCAGGTGCCAGAGGGCAGAGGACTCTGAAGGTCATGGTTAGGATTTTATACTTTACCTTGACCACAAATTAAAAAACACTAAAGAAAGGTTAGAGAAAGGAAATGACATGATCAGTATAAATTCTGAAGAGACCATTCTC
Source organism: Prionailurus bengalensis (assembly GCF_016509475.1). Classification (NCBI taxonomy): domain Eukaryota; kingdom Metazoa; phylum Chordata; class Mammalia; order Carnivora; family Felidae; genus Prionailurus; species Prionailurus bengalensis. The sequence goes on along the minus strand of NC_057344.1, from coordinate 73,247,729 downwards.
CCCTGCATTTGGGCAGGCTGGTAAGAAACACCTGTTGCTTCCTTCTTTGGCTCCAGGAGGAAGTTCAAAACACACAAGGTCCAGTCCACCTGTGGAAACCCTCACCCTAGCCCTGTGCCTTAAATTGCCATAAAATCCAAGTCTCCTTTCCTGACTCTCAAGCCATTTTTGGACCTGCTTGAGAACCTTCTGTGCACTTCCAGAAGGCCTCATTATGTGAATAATAAACCTTTTCATATGCTCTTGTATGTGTGTGGCCTCAAAATCAATCTCTACATCTGAACCAAATTCAGATGGTGGGGTTGGGGTGTCCGTTGTGCCTCCTGTGGTAACCACACAATATGGATTATAAATATAAAAACTTTAACATATCTATCTCAAAAAAAGAATGAGATTATACTATGAACATCTGATCTTTAAAATAATGTACTTTCAACAAGGATGTTATTAAATGTTTTTCACAATATCATTTTAACCACAGTATATTATACTAGTATATGTATAGTACAAATGATCTAACCAACTTACAATTAGACATATGTGTTGGTTATAATATTTTTACTACTGCTGTAGCAGATATCCTTATAGCTAAACATTTGTTCATTTTCTTGGTAACTAAGATAAATTCTAGTTTTAAGTATTAATGAATCATAAGCACGTTCATCTCATTAGAGTAAACATTTATGGAGCACCTGCCACGAGCAGTTATTGGGATCCTAAATACAAAAGACATCAAAATTGTTTTCAGAGAAGTACTCTTACAATAAGGGATTCAGAGGAATATTTGCAGGTTAAAAACTGATTTTTTTTTAAATGAAGACAGCTAAAGCCAAGAAATGTAGCCTGTATAAAATTTTATAAGGTGTGAAGTTTGCCACAGGGTGGCACTAATACATTTCTATTAAATTATGATATGTTAGAAGTTTTTTCTCTGTTGATCTGTTTTTTTAGTGAATTATAATTAGGTTTAATTTGATATTTTAAAAATTAGTTTACATTAAAAAACACAAGACAGGGGCGCTGGGGTGGCTCAGTCTGTTAAGAGTCCGACTTTGGCTCGGGTCATGATCTCGCAGTTTGTGAGTTCGAGCCCTGTGTCAGGCTCTGTACTGACAGCTCAGAGCCTGGAGCCTGCTTCAGATTCTGTGTCTCCTTCTCTCTCTGACCCTGCCCTACTCCTGCTCTGTCTCTCTAAAATAAATAACCTTGAAAACACACACACACACACACACACACACACACACACACGACAGCTTTTTTATTTAAGAACCTAAATATTATACATACCTTCATAACCACAGAGCCTGACAGGTGATTTCCGTTGTTTTTGTTTTTGTTTTTTTAATGTTGGTTTATTTTTGAGAGAGAGACAGCATGAGCAGGGGAGGGCAGAGAGAGAGGGAGACACAGAATCCAAAGCAAGCTCCTGGTTCTGAGCTGTCAGCACAGAGCCCTATGCGGGGCTTGAACCCACAAACTGCGAGATCATGACCTGAGCTGAAGTCAGATGCTTAACCAACTGAGCCACCCAGGAAGCCCCCAGGTGATTTCCTTTTTAAAAAACCAAAAATCAAATTATTGAACATAGTGTATATACACATACACACACATACATATATAAATGTTTATGAATATTATAAACACATAATATTTAGGTTCTTAAAAATCCTGTTTTACATTTTTTTGGGGCGCCTGGGTAGCTCAGTCGGTTAAGCGTCCGACTTGGGCTCAGGTCATGATGTCTTGGTTTGTGAGTTCAAGCCCCGGATCGGGCTCTGTGCTGACAATCAGAGCCTAGAGCCTGCTTCGGATTCTGTTTGTCTTCCTCTCTCTCTGCCCCTCACCTGCTCACGGTCTGTCTCTCTCTGTCTCTCAATAATAAATAGATGTTAAAAAAAAATTTTTTTTTAAATCCTGTTTTGCATTTTTTAATGTAAACTAATTTTCTAAATGCGTGTATGTGTTTGTGTCTTATTGTATGTGAAATAAGAGAGTGAAATACAATTTACAGAATTGGGTTTATTTTCTGATCTTGTGTCTAACTGAAATTTTAGCTTTTATATTTTATATGAGGGATCCTCAATAGTCCGTTTCTTTGCTCGCCTACACCAGAAAAATTTTAGGGGCAGAGAACTTTTATAAAGTATACTCTACCATTTACCCCTGTTTCTTCTCTTAACCATTCTGAATGCACCTGGGGGGCATTACTTCCCTTCCTTCTTAATTAGTTCTCTAGTGAGCTTCTGTTAATGACAATTACATTAACATAATTAATTATTATGTCTTTCTGGTAAAATGACTTCTGTATCATTATGAAATGACCTTTTTATTCCTGGTGATGTTTTTTTGCTGTGAATTTTACCCTGTCTGATGCTAAGGAAGCCATTGGTACCTTTTCTTTTGAATCTTGCTTTTTTATAAAATCCGAATTCACCATCTTGTTATTTCTTACCTATTTGTCTCATCTAACTCTTGGTTCCCCCTTTTCTCTTTTCTGCCTTGTTTGAGATTAAAGTTTTTCTTTTTCTTTTTTTAAATGTTTATTTATTTTTGAGAGATAGAGAGAGAACACAAGAAAGAGGGCACCTGCCCTGTGATCTCTAGTCAGCTTTGTCTCCCTAGACTCAGCTTCTCAACTCGGGGGTACCTGCTGGGCTCCCCTTGGCTTTCCCCTCCCAGCGTGTAGCCCTGGAAACTCAGTCATAGACTCATCTCATTTGTTTTATATATCTTAGGGAATCACTGTTCTTTGTTGCCTGATGTCCACTGTCTTGAACACTATTATTTCTTTTTTTTTTTTTTTTTCTGGTTTTTTGGTTGTTTCAGGCAGTAGTATAAATTTGGCCCAGGTCATTCCATCTTGTCCAGAGCAAAATATCTACTTCAAGTTTTTACGAGAGGTTTTTGTTAGTTTCTTTGTATAATTTTTTAGTTAAGTCTATGCAATAATCTTGAACTGTACTTTATAGATTAAGTAGGGAATTAATTACTTTATCTCGAACACATACTATTTAAAGATTCTACCTGTAAATGGATACATTATACATTAAATAATTAATTTTTGTAGGGTTTTTTCCCTCATAGTTTGGTTAGAAAAGCAATGGCTTTGACTTGTTAACACCTGGAAAGCAAGTCTAATAATGCTAGTTGTAATTTTATTCCTTTAATTACATTATAGTAAAATTTACTAAACTTAAGCTTTTTATAAATTAAAATATATCTGGTAGGTCATCTTCAACACATTTTAAACTGAACATAATTGCATTTCTTTAATACTGGGGAGTTAAAAAGCTAAAGAAATATGTCTCATACAAAGATTCAAGAAATTTTATGAAACAAAGTTACAATCATTTCTTGAGTGCCTACTATGTGAGAGGCACTTCACAAAATTATTTTTTATACTCACAATTAATTTATTAGACAGATGTTGTTGTCCCCATTTGAAAGATGAGGAAATTTACATACAATAGGATTATATAACTTGCCCAAAGTTACAAAGTATTCACACAAGCTGGATTCACACAAGACAAACAACTAAAACTCAGAAGTATTTTATTATCCCATGCTGATTAAAGCTCTTCACTTTGTAAAGAGCTTAAGTTCTTCCAAACTTTAGGAGAATGAGTTTTAATAATAGATTTATTGATAAGTTTTAGTCCAGTAACATGTCAAATAGTAATATCTTATAAATTTTGCCTCCTATCCTATAAATAACATAATGACAACTTCATGTCACATTTCAAGTCTGATAATAACTTAAATTTTGAAGCACTTTGCAATTTTCATGGCTTTCACATATTTTTATCTCAATTAATTATCATAACCACACTGGTTAATGCATTAGCCCCATTTTGTTCAAAGTCTATCACTTGGCTTAGGTTCCCGTGATTCTTAGACCAGTATTTTTTCTATTATCCCAAGCTAGCCTTTCTGCATCATTAGATTATTTTATTAAAACAAACAAAACCAAAGTGGCACCCATGTAAAGTAACCAAGTTTTTTCCCAATTTTATGACAATACTTCTGAAAAATAAGGCTTGATTTTTATATTTGGGAAGGTATTGAAAATTTTGCTTGCCATATTAGTGTCATTTTCTTTTGTTTTGCAGCCTTGCAGGACACCTCACTGAATGTGATGCTCAGAGTATTGGTGGAAAATTCATAAGTTGGGATTGGATGCCAGACTGGTAGGTTATCAACACACATATATATAAAGTTTATATAGCATTTACATTTTAGAAATTTTATTATGTGTTTATTAAATTGTATTTCATTATTTTCTTAATTTATATTGTTTATTTGCATTATATATTGTTTTCATATTGTGATACACAAACTATATATCCTAGCCATCATTATCTTATTAGGATCCAGAGCTAAGTTTTAAGAGAATTCTTTTTGGCACCTTAAAAATCATATTTCCCTGAGATAATATACAATATTTTATATTACTATTATTATGGTCTCTGGTTTATTATTAAGCTGACCTTTGTACCTGTTAATGAGTTGAATTGTGTCCCCCAAAGATATGTTCAAATTCTAACTCCCAGGACCTTAGAATGTTACCTTATTTGGAGAGAGGGTCTTTACAAAGATAGTCAAGTCAAAATGAGATCATTACAATAGGCCTCAATCCAATAGGATTGGTGTTCTGATAAAAAAAAAAAAAAAAAAAAAAGAAATTTGGACAAAGAAAAAGACACACACAGAGGGAAGACAATGTGAAGACACACAGAGAGAACAACATGTAAAGACAGGACTAGAGTGATGCATCTATAAACAAAGTAACACCAAAGATTGTTGACAAACCACCAGAAGCTTAGAAAGGAAAGGAAGGATTTTTCCCTAGAGCTGTCAAAGAGAACATGGCCCTGCTTGTCTACACCTTGATTTCAAACTAATAGCCTCCAGAACTGAGATAGTACATTTCTGTTGCTTTAAGACACCCAGAGTTTGGTACTTTGTTACAATACCCCTAGGAAAATAATATAGTGCCTAAAATAGAGTCTCTCTGTTTAAGGACAAAATATACTAAATATGTATTACTGGAACCTTGTATAAATATATATCTAAATATACACTGGAACCTTGAAATACCAGTATTCATCCAGGGCTATACCCTATTCCATCCAGGGCTCTGCTGTGAGAAGGTTCTTGGTCCCAACTCTAAGAAGCTCCTGCAACAAGAGCCATCTTACCAATGTGAAACTTACAATACATAGGCCTTTGCCTCTAGTAACAATTAGGGATCTATACATGACATTCCAGACCCCAATCTAGACAGTGGTCTTTCCAGGCTTGACTCTCATTCTTTCTCTGATCCTTGTCCAGAGCCAAGCAGGTGCTACCACTCTTCTCCTCCTCTTTGGCTGTCATATGGTACCAGATTAGTAGGAAGCAATAAATACATGAGGGTTACGGCAACAATGGGAAATGTGTCCTTAGCCCTTTACTCATATTTGTCTGTATTTTATCTCTGAGAATGATCGTTTGCAGGGCCAGTGTTTGCCCCTACTTGGTAACAGATGACTTATCTGATAGTTTTTGTTTGTTTATAATTGTATTTTTGCCTCAAATTCACTAGCTTCTATTAGAGACTTATACATTTCTGATGGTGATGTGGTCAATCTCTTACTGACCTAAACTCAGGTCTCTTCCATGCTCTCCCTTATCTCATCAATCATCAGTAAGGTCAATTTTTACTCCATAATATCCTTCATTTTCTTCCTTTTATATTCATCCAAATTTTCCAGTTTTCTTATCTAGCTTCTAAAGGCTATTGTAGAATCTTATGTGGATTCTGAAGGCTATGTAGATTCTCAAGACCATTAGCTGGTCTCCATGCCTCTTGTTTCCAATGTAACAGCTTTGCAACTGTAAAACAAATAGTTGAAGTACAAGAAATCTGACTTCTTAGAGTTTATCATCTTGGTTTTATCTTTTCAACCAAATTATAAACTCTCTGAGGGCGTGGATCTTTGCATTCCTACAGATTTATCAGATGCACCATTCAGCCCAGAATAACAATGAGAAAGCATGAACTTTAGAGATATTGCCTAGAATCCTGGTTCTACCACTTATTAGCTCTGTGAGATGGGACAAGTTACTCAACCTTTATGTTCCTCAATGTCACTCATCTGCAGAGTAAGGAAAATGGTAATATCTACTCTGAATGGATTATCATGGAAGGTGAGTGAATAAAGCACTTAAAACAGTACCAAAAATGAATAGTAACTTTTCAATAAAATGTTCATTATCTTATTGTCTTACACTTCGATGTTCACCAAATATTTGGAGACTAATAAAAGATAAGTTGCGTTAACACAAGAATAGAAGCACCTATCTGAACCTATTTTATCTGAACGTGTGTTGCACCTCTCACTTAAGGTGGTGTAGTCCTGAGTCTTGTTGAGTTCCATGAGTATAAAATAAGGGTAATAATACCTACCCATAGGATTGTTGTAGAGATTACTATAAATAGGTTGCTCTTGGTCAGGGCTGAATCCAGTGTCTGACACATGGTAAATGTGTAAGTAAATGGTACCCAGGAGAAAGAGTGATAATGGTAGTATTAGTAGTAGTGAGGCAGCAGTAGCAGTGATGGCGTGGCAGTAATAATAGCAATAATGGTAGTAACAGGAAGAAGCAGGATTTTACTTAGTTTTTGGTGTGTGTGGAACATATCAGCAATTGGAAGTAGCTTGGGGGTTGTGAGGAAAAGGCGAAGATTTTCTTGACAGTCCAAGAGAGGTGATGGTTGAAGTCATGGGAATGGATGAGGTGCCTTTGAGTGTGAAGAGAACAGTACTGGGACAATCAGGGCATCTAGGGAATGCAAGGACAAGGGGAAAGTTGAGGATCGTGGAGAGAGTATAGTTCAAATTCTTACCCATCAAATCCAGAGAGTGTGGGAGGAAGAAAACAACTTGTAAGGTGGGAAGCTGTGATTAGAGAGTGCCAGACAGTCAGAGAAAGTAGTCAAGGAAGTCAGTGACCTGCCTCGGCCACTATTACAGTCATTTCTCAACCATTTCCTCATCTTTCCGTCTTACTCAGAATTATCTTCCCTTTAACAGCTAAATAAAATAAATATATACATACACTAATGAAATTAAAAACACTGTATTTTAATGCTATGGCTGAATGCTGTGGTCCATTAAAACCAGTTGGCAATACGTCATGAAGAAAATATGGACATGCTGGAGAGAAACAAATATGCTTTTCATTTTAAGAAGCAAATTATGGCCTGAAAGTTATATTGTGAAGCTGAGGACATACATTTGACAGGAGAAATTGAGAAAGCATGGAATGTGCCTTTACTCAATATATTTGGAATCCTTTGCTGAACTCTTAACATGTACCAGTGCTTTAGAGAAAGAAACATTTTTTAATTGGTGAACCCAAAAGTTATGTCCTAAATTATTATATATATATATATGTATATATTTGAACACATATATATGTTCATTGTGACTTTCTCTGAAAATTATTTTCTAAGTATTTTTTTAAATATGAAGGTTTTATCAAAAAGCAATTTTTGCTTCAGCAATTCAGATAATATTGGTTAATGTCTATTTGATTTTGATGTTGTCAATGCTTTAGTCAGTTTGTTCCAAATGAAACATATTTCTCTTGGCTTCCTGCTTTTGCTGTAAACAGCCTGAAAAGCAATTACAAATTCAAAATCATCCCTATTCAGGTAAATAGTAAGATTATATTTATTTATTATTTCGATATTTCTCTCTTTTTTGTCTCTATATACTGTTTTTAAATATATTGTTTAAACAAAGTATTCAATACAATATAAATATAGCAACTATTATACCTAGAACAACCAAAACTGATCTACAGCTTCTTCTCTAAGAATAGTTCCAAGGATACTATCTTAGACACCTTCCTTATAATGGTTGCTGTTGCCATTAAGCATTGCACATGGCCTTTTAAAATTTATACTTTTTATTTATGATACTTAAACATGCAGTGGTCATAATGCAATATAAAATAGCTTCAATTAGTATACATATTCTTTTTCCACTTCAATCTTTAAAATAATAATAATAAACTCCCAGTGAACCTTTACCCTGCAAATGACCTGATATGACATATTTGAACTTGCAGTGAACTTTCACATGAACTTTCAGTTATCCTCTGAGAAATATAACAGATGGAAAATAGGCAGATTTTTCAAATATTTTTAGATGCAGTGCTTGGACATGTTTAACAGAGACAACAAGGCCGACTATCTCTTTCCAGTGTTTACTTTGCTGACTTTATTGTACTGCATGCTGTTTACTTACATTATATGCATGAATTAAGAGGTTCAGTTATAGTTCTGTTTGACCAGCATCTTGATTTAAAAAAAAAAATTTTAACATTTATTTATTTTTGAGAGACAGAGACAGAGCACGAGTGGGGAAGGGACAGAGAGGGAGACACAGAATTGGAAGCAGACTCCAGGCTCTGAGCTGTCAGTACAGAGCCCAACGTGGGGCTCAAATCCACGAACTGTGAGATCATGACCTGAGCTGAAGTCGGAGGCTTAACTGACTGAGCCATCCAGGTGCCCTGACCAGGATCTTGATTTTAAACCAGCACTTGTATATGTGTTTAAAGATGAGGCTAAGAGGGTCATAAAATATAACAAATTGTGAGAGAACTTTATCGAACTTATTGAAATAATACTGCTTCAAATCATTTAGATATGAGGGACTTTGAAGGATCTATTTCAGATTTTAGAATATGAATCAGCTATAATGTCTTTCACTTTGAATGGTTTGTAGCTGGAAATTCAGTTCAAAATACACATAGTTTTTGAACGGTTATTTGGGAAAGGAAGAGGAAAATTAAGGGAGCACTAGCTATTGTTTATAACTGCTATGGTATGAGATAGGCTTCTTGGAGGTATTTAATCTTAGCAACTCTCTTCCCTAAGTAGTTATCTTATTCATTTTGCACAACAGGAAAGGGAGACAGAGAGGTTGCGTAACTTGCCTGAGAAGACACAGCTAAACTGGGGAATTAAATCCGGGTCTCCAAGACTTTCAACTCCTTTCTCGGGCAACAAGTTTGTGGTCCCAAGAACAAAATATCTTGTTTGGTCAAATGAATGCTAAAGATAAAAGTGTGATTATGCTGTAATACTTCTATAATCTTTGTTTTGAGAATTTAAAGAGTTTATTTCTTTGTATTTGTTGCATAATATTGCTAAATAAGTTAGGTATAAAACTTTCAGACTGCTCTCAGTGATATAAAGATAGTAACTGAGACTGTTGCTTCTCTTGAAAATTTCCTATTGTTTGCAAAAAAACTATACATCTATTACATGTACCAAATAATGCAGGCATTTATATTATTTATCCACTGATATGCATCTCCTTGCTTAGAATCAATTCTTATTAACGCCCACTTTATTCTCAGACCATAATTTATTTATCCTGAATAATGTTTTAGATGTAGTTTAGTTCAGAGAGAGATTATACTTAATGGACATAGACATGTATAAAGTAGCGCACAATTGCATTTATAAGATCAGAATGTGAACTGTATTAAGCTGTAATTAGTCCCTCTTTCCTGACACTTCACTTAGCAACAACAGTATCATTGGTGAGGAAAATAAAGATCTTTCCATTTCACAAGGATGTACTCAGAAGCTTGAAGGACCTGTTGTGATCTTGTCAGTGACATAGTTTAAATGGATAGCAAGTTAGGGGCACCTGGGTGGCTCAGTTTGTTAAACATCTGACTTCAGCCCAGGTTATGATCTCACAGCTTGTGATTTCGAGCCCCGCATCGAGATCTGGGCTGACAGCTCATAGCCTGGACCCTGCTTTGGATTCTGTGTCTCCCTCTGTCTCTGCCCCTCACCCCACTCACATTCTGTCTCTCTCTCTCTCTCTCTCTCTCTCTCTGTCTCTCTCAAAAATAAATAAACATTAAAAACCTTTTTTTTTACATGGATAGCAAGTTAAAGTAAGTTGTAATACATTTGTAATACATTCCTTTCTTTAACTTTTTAGCTCATTTATTAAAAACAGCTTTTAATGAAAAGTAATGAACAGTTTTCATATTAAAATAAGTGATCCTGTTTTTCTCTCCAGTGTTTAGGTATTGAAGGTGGAGCAGTGTAGGTTCAAGGAGCAAAGGTCTCTTCCTTCTTCCTTTTACAGCTGATCCTTCAACAACATGGGTTTGAACTGCACTGGTCCACTTACACATGGATTTTTTCCGATGAATATAGTACAGTACTGTATATTTTCTATTGCTTATCATATTCTTAATGATATTTTCTTTAGCTTTCTTTATTGTAAGAATACAGTATATAACACATATAACATACAAAATATGTGGAATTGATTATTTTGTTAGTAAGGCTTCAGTAGGCTATTAATAGTTTATTTTGGGGGGATTCAAAAATTATACATGGATTTTTGATTGCATAGGGAATCAGTGCTCCTAACCCCTGTGTTGTTCAAGGGTCAACTATATAATGTCTTTTCTCTTGTGTTATTTTGTTATTTGTTTAGAGGTCAGGTGGAAAGCACATAAATTTCCCTCTGTATGATAGGGTGATTTAGTTAGGGACAAAGTTATGATTTCCTGTAGAAAGTAGGCAGAAAACATGGTAGAGAGATAAGCCCACAACTATCTTTGATTTCTTGATATTAGTTAAGACTAATTGGTATATGTAAACTCTAAAACTTACATTTATAATATTGCAATTCCTTAGATTTAGGGTAATCATTATCTGTACAAAGATAGTTGTGTATGGTGGCACCACAATTATAAAACATCATAGAGAAGGACTGTGGAGTAGGTATTGAAGTATCAATATAGAGAATATATATCTGTATATTAAAAATAATGTTTCATTTTTTGATATGGTGTGTCCAAAACTGTGATATGTCCATGACAGAAAACATAAAATTTAGGCATACATGCTTTTTTATCTTCTTGCTTTAAAATAAACTCTGAAAGCTACAAAGCGATGCAACCTCTAAAAATAAAAGTGTCAAATTTGGGGGCACCCGGATGGCCCAGTCAGTTGAGTGTCTGACTCATGATCTCTCAGCTCAGGTCTTGATCTCAGGGTAGTGAGCTCAAGCCCCGCGTTGGGTTCCATGCTGGGCCTACTTAAAAAAAAAAGAAAAAAAGAAAAATACAAAGTGTCAGCTTAAAAAAACCAAACTGTTTAATATAGTTTTTACATTAATTTTTTAATTAATAATCTACATGTGTACTATTTGGGATTTTTTTTATTGCAAGTGACAGAAATGTAATTCAAACTGACATAAAAAGGAGTGGCAGTCACATGCAAACTTGAACACAGATTATATTGTATACCGTTTTTGCCTCTTTTTTAAATATAACATTAGGAGCATTTCATCATAATTAATTTTACTTTTTACCGTTTATTTTATTTACTTTCTTACATTATTTCAAAAGTGCTCTATAGCATTCCATTATCTGCGTGTATCATATTGTATATTTATTTTTACTTTTTTTAACGTTTATTATTTATTTTTGAGAGACAGAGTGAGAGGAGGGAGGGGCAGAGAGAGAGGGAGACACAGAATCCAAAGCAGGCTCCAGGCTCCAGGCTGTCGGCCGAGAGCCCAATACAGGACTCAAACCCGTGAGCTATGAGATCATGACCTGGGCCTAAGTCAGATGCTTAACCGACTGAGCCACCCAGGCGTCCCTATTGTAGTGTATTTAAATATTCCTTTCTTGTTTGACATTTAGATTGTTTCCAGTAGAGTATTTCCAAAGTCTCTGTCCATGTAGAAGAAAAAGCTTGATTGGACGCTTAACAGAAATAAACTTTAAAGCCCCCAAAATATTTCTCTAAATTCAGAAATGTAATCTTATACCCCCCCTAATTTATTAAAGCTTTCACTTGACTTCTATGAAGGTCATTATTTCATATTAGAAAAGATAACCTTATTTATGTATGCACTCAGAATAGATACAGTTGTTTCTGATAATAGTTATGTGATCCATTCTAGGGCATATTATTGTTGGCATAGATTAATATCATTGTTTATATTTATAACCTAAGTTAGCAGGTAGGCAAGTGCTTGTTACCATGATGATTTCAGAGCAAGTGCTGTCTGCACAATGGAAGGTCCAAAAAGCAACTAAAAAGGGAAGGAGAACAGCTGAAAGTTTTTTGAAAAGGTTTGCACGTGAAACAAAATGATGGGTTTTCCAGTCTATTTTAAAGCACATTAGCGATCAGATTATTTCACAAGGATCGTTATTATAATGACTTAACATTTTCCCCTAATGTATCTATACATTCACTCATCACGTTATGTATTAAGTGGAGAGTGATCTGCCCCAACAGTTTTGTAGTTTAGTATGCTCAGATAAGCAAGTTTTAGTAAAGTTTTATGGATGTTAGCTTCTTTCTCTTAACCTAGAGATGATGTTTAGAAAGATAACAGGTGATAGAATCAAAGCAACAGACCCTTTGACAGGTCAAATGGTACATCCGCCTGTTTTTGTCTCTGGAGGAAACTTCATTTGTCCTAGAAATTTCTCTTTAAACATATCCAAATAAAGAAATATTATAATTTTGTAGCCAAACTTAATTATTTAACAATTTTTATAAAATTTCTGATGCTAGAACCAAATCATTTACATGTTATTTACACTAGTGATGCTTCCTACCATGTAAGTACCCCCAAATTATTTCATTTTTATCAATAGTGATGATCAAAAACATTTAATAGTAAAAAACAACATAAACAGGAAACTGAGTGAAAATAACCTGTGATCCCTTAGCAGAGAGTTAGAGTGTTTTTAAATTAAAGATTTGGGGTGCATGGGTGGCTTAGTCAGCTAAGCATCTGACTCTTGATTTTAGCTCAGGTCCTGATCCCAGGGTCATGGGATTGAGCCCCATGTTGACCTCAGTGCTGAGCATGGAGCCTGCTTGAGATTCTCTCTCTCTCTCTCTCTCTCTCTCTCTCTCTCTCTCTGTCTCTCTTCTCCTGCCCCTCTCCCCCACTCACTCTTTCTCTCGAATTAAAGTGTTTTTTAATTAAAATTTAAGATAATTACAATCTGAATTTTTAAGGCTATCTATATAATTAATTAATTAACTAGTTGTCTCTTTCAACATTTGAGTCCCTTACTACATAGCCGTGACTTCTGGGCCCTGGGTATATAGCTGTGAGCAGGACAGACAAGGTAGCTATCCTCATGGTGTTTAGTAATATGGATAGACATTAAACTAATAACCCACAAATAAAGAATTGAAAAGTACTTTGAAGAAATATTAAAGGGTATTATGAAAAAGAATAATAAAGAAGCATAATTTCAATTTAGCAGTTAAGGAAGGTTTTATTTTATTTTTTTATTTTTTTAAAGTTTATTTATTTATTTTGAGAGAGAGAGACAGAGCACACCAGTCGGGGAAGGGCAGAGAGAGAGAATCCCAAGCAGGCTCCTCACTGCAAGCGCAGAGCACAACGCAGGGCTTGAACTCACGAACTGTGAGATTATGACCTGAGCTGAAGTGAAGAGCCAAGACCCGGATGCTTCACCGACTGAGCCACTCAGGTGCCCCAAGGAAGGTTTTATTAAGTGATGTTTGAACAAGGCAACCTGAATGATGGGTGCCTTCTTAGGCACCTACATAAGATAAAAGGCATGAAAACACAGTTATATGTCACAATATCTGGCACATATTATTCAGTAAATATTGTTGAATGAATGAATGACTATTCCAAAAATCAGAAAATAAAGCAAACGTTAAAACGGGAAGTGTAAAACAGTATTTTAAAAGTTAAGTTAAAATCACAGTTGTGCAAATAAATGTAAATGCCGTAGACTGCTCAATTGAAAGATAAAGTCTCTTAGAATAGATTAAAATCAAAAGTTCAACTAAGTGTTATGATGCACAGTGAAACCGAACAATGCAAGAAAGTTGGAAGAATCAGTAAGCAAGGAATAAGAAAAAGAAGGACAAGGAGACGTAGGGGAGAATGAGAAGGGAAAAAATAAGAGGGAAATGATATTGACAGTAAGGTAGGATTCAAATGGCATAAAATGTATCATTCACAATGAAGATAATGTGGTCATGCCCTTTCATGTGCTAAATAACAAAGCATTAAGACATTTACGTCTCTTTCGAGACGTAAAGAGAAAAAGAAATACAGGATAAAGAGAAATACAATTGCCGTGGAAGATTTTAACATCTTCATATTTATTGAGTTAAATAATAATGATTATTTATTTTTATTTATTATTTATTATTAAATAAATGATTAAAAAGAACACAGAATATTGGGATAATACAAAAGTTGAATTAAAAGCTACAGATAGAACATTCTCCCCCACACAAGACAAGTATGTACCTTGTTTTTAAGCATCCTCAAAGCTACCTTAATCTGTTTCAGAAAGTAGCAATTTTATAGACCACATTCTTTGATCATATGTTCAATACACCAAATTAATAACAAAACTTTCAAAAACAACCAAACCCCAAAACTCTAGTCTCTAAGAAATGTCAAAAGTACTTGTACCCTGTGGTGCCAGAGTGGTGCAGTCAGTTAAGTGCTTTGGCTCAGGTCATGATCTCTCGGGTTCGTGAGTTTGAGCCCGGCATCAGGCTCTGCGCTTGGGATTCTGTCTCTCCTTCTCTGTCCCTCCCGTTTGTGCTCACACGTGTGTTCTCCCTGTCTTTCAAAATAAATACATAAACTTTAAAAAAAAAAAAGTATTTGCACATGTAATTATTGTATCAAGGAGAAAATCTTCAACATTAGACTATTTAGAAAATAAAAGACATTGAGGCTATTAACATATCAAATGTTGTGGTTTGAAGCTAAGGCTATATTCAAGAGTGACTTGATAGACTTAAAGGCCCCAGATTACCCTAGGGCTTTAGCTGTAATTGTTGTTGACATCCAAAAATGGGTGACCTTGATCAAGAACGAAAACTAAGGGAATGTTGGAATGGATCCACTGTAAATTCATGAATACTTTTTTCTTTTCCTTCTCTTTTAATGATTCTGATTTTAAGAGGGAAAAAAAAAAATCTCATTTGGTCCTTGAGCACGTGCCAACCTCCCTTTTTTATCGTGGAGCCAGCTCGCTATCGGCAGGCTCAGACGGTCCCACCAGAAACAATATTTGGCTGGAATCTGGTAATGCTTGTTTTCACTTTATTTATTTATTTATTTATTTATTTATTTATTTATTTATTTATTTATAATTACTGAAGTATAGTTGACAATGTTACATTAGTTGCAGGTGTGCATCGTAGTGATCCAACAATTCTGCACGTTACTCAGTGTTCGGCACCCTCAGTGTAGTCATGGTACAGCATTATTGCGGTATTTTTGCCTCTGTTCCCCATGCTGTACTTTTCATCTCCATGACTTATTTAGTTTATACCTGGACGTTTGCACCTCTTAATCTCGCGTGCTTATTTTTATCATATCCTTTGCTGCAGAACTCATGTTTGAAGACGCTGGTGTGGAAAATTAGAGTGGGGTTCGTCTTCAAATTTTAGGATATGAAGAAACATATGGAACATAAACTGAAACAAATTTAAATGGAGTAAGTAAAATACAGGATTTCTTATTCCAGTGTAAAAGAATTGGTTTTGCATATTCTTAATCACTTATATATGAAAGTATTTATTATAAAGACCAACCTAGCTAAGTTTTAATGGGCTATGAATTTTGGGTTACTTCTGTTTTATAGTGTGTATTGTTTTTAATCGATTGTTCTATAACACGCTCATTAATTCAATTTGAAATTTCTGTATGCCTATGGCAAAACTTTATTCATTTCCTTTCTCATTATACCGTTAATGGTGTAGCTGTTATGGTTAGGCTCTCTGGGTGCCACATATATGGTTTTCTTAAAAAGTTTTTAGAAAGCTATGAATATTTAAATTTTTAACTTCCAGCTAGTTAGTACATGTTGTTCCTTAGCAGTGAAAACAAATGATGTTCCTTCCATTCTTGCTGGAAAATTTCTAGCTATTCCCTGGAAAAGGAATCAGAGATTCAGAATTGTTTTTTGCTTACACTGAAAGCATTCAACATATAAAGTATGTCAAAATCTATTGTGAGCACGCATTAAAAATCAATTGCATTAATCTAATACAAGGCATTTTGAAATTTTTTTTGAGAGAGAGAGGGTGTGAAGGAGTGGCAGGAAGAGAGAGGAAGGGAGAAAGAGAGAGAGACAGAGAGAGAGAGACAGACAGAGAGAGGCAGGGCTCAAGCTCACCAGATGCGGGACTCGAACCCACGAACCATGAGATCATGACCTGAGCCAAAGTCAGAGGCTTAACTGACTGAGCCATCCAGGCACCAAGATTAGTTTTTAAAATGTAAATGACCAAATTAAACAAAATGAAGTATGGTCAATGTCTCATTAAATTATGGATAATTAAGTTGACCTTGCCTAGGAACTTTCTTTCCCTCTCCATATATTTATTCCAAGCAACATTATTATAGGTGTGTCTTATATAAACTTTCTAATTACAAGTCTAACCCTTTTGAATAATTTTTTTAGGACTTTTTAACTCTGACAGTCTTATTCACAAAGGTTTGACCATATTATTATTCTGGATTATTTGTAGATATCTTGGTGTGTAGTGACTTCTGTCACTTAAGAAGTATTAACCAAAGATGGGAAGGTATATGGGAAACATCAATTACAAAAACAAAATCACAGTAACACTAATTGAGAGGGTAGTGCGTGGCAGGCACTGTTCCAAGTTTTCTACTTGTATTTTTTTCTTTTTTTAAAGTTTATCTATTTATTCTGAGAGGGAGAGAGCAAGCACGAGTGAAGGAGCAGCAGAGAGAGAGGGAAAGAGAATCCCAAGCAGGCTCCACACTGAGCATGGAACTCGATCTAATGACCGTGAAATCATGACGTGACCCGAAATCAAGAGTATGATGCTTAACCCATCGAGCCACCCAGGCGCCCCTACTTGTATTTTCATTTAGCCCTCACAACAACACTTTTAGGTAGATCTGTTAGTATTTCTATTTTATAAATGAGGAAACAGACGCAGAGAGATTGAATAATTTGTCTCAGGTCAAACGGCTTATGAGGGGCAGGGCCAGATTTTGAACTCCCTGCAGTCCAGTTCTAGCTTCTGCACTTTTAACCTCTAGGAGCAAGAGTTTCATTTTAGTGTAGAATCAATGGAAAAGATCTAAAGCTTCTGTAACTGAATTATTAAGGCTTGAATGCCATAAAAAGATAATTTATTATATTTTAAAAAAGGAAAATAATATTGTTCCTTATAATCCCAGATATGTTAAAATAGTATGGTTCAATTGTCTGTGTTACAGTCTTTATTGACACTCTTCTCTATTTAGGAATTTTCTCTTTTGTACAAAATAGAAAGCTCAACAAGATATTGGCCAAATATTTTATTTTGACAAAATTTTTAGAGAATTCTTAGTTGCATAATTTTTGCAGTCTGTTATTCATTTCATTTTATGAAGCCCCACTCCACTCCCCAAATGCCAGGAACTCCTGTGTTTTATTTTGTAGACTAGCATGTGGTAAGGTCGGGATTTAAACTTAGGGACTATTGAGAATTATATGGGAAATTTTAGGTGCCTGATAAAACCCAGAAGCAGGAAGCAGGTGTCAGAGTGTAGTTATTTCACTACCTAGGAATATGTGCTCTATGAGTGGCTAGGTGGTTTAACTGACATGCATAATTCACTGAATTAGAATTAGTGAATGTAGAACTTAATATGAAAGGTTATTGTGAAAGCCAACTTTAAAACATTTTTAATTAATTGATTCGTTTTTATTAATTTTTTTGAGCATGGGCCACACACAATGTTATGTTAGTTTCAGGTGTGCAAATGGTGATTCACCTTCTCTATACATGATGCTATGCTTACCACAGCGTAGCTGCTATCTGAAAGCCAACTTTTAATCTGTTGTTTGGAAGGTGCTTTGTATTAAAGGCTGCTTGAAAACAGTACATGTGTCTATTTTTCATGATGTATCCATAAAGCTCAATTTAGTCACATAATTAAATTGTCAAACAGATTCATTAAGTTGGTTTTAGACAGAGAAATTGATAGTAAACATAATGGGAAAAGTAGAACTTTACTTTAATTATTGGTCATTAAAATAATTATGTCTCGTATTTGTCCTTGAAGAAATGTTTCACATCTGATGCCATATTGTTTCATCATAGTAGCTCTGTGAAGTAGTTAGGAAGCTGATATGATCTTCATTTGACTAAAAAGGCAAATTAAGTTGTGGGGAAATGAACTGACTTAATGAAGGACAAGCAGGTCTTTAGAATAACAGGCAGAACTAGACCTTAGACTTCCACTCCTTTCTAGTGACCTTTCAGATGACCACACGTTTCAGAGAAGATCATTGCTAAATCCTTAAAAAGTCTCAAGTAAGACATTGTTTATTTATATATTTATGTATTATAACTCCGTTTCAAACTAGGATAACTGACTCATTCTATAATAAACTGTCCAATGGCTATAGATCATGTATGATGTAGATGTCCTTTAAGAGGAATTGAACTATAGCAATGATACCCATATCATTTAAAATCATCTGTCATATGAAGAAAGTAATAGGCCTCAATTAAATAAAAGACATAGAAAATGGAAAAAAGTAAAGGGGTTTTTCAAATAGAATTTTAGCGATTTTTTCAAGCTATCATTCCCATGTGTCAAGTTATATTCCTAAGATAAAATTTATTATTAATAATTTATGGAGGACCAAGAGCGTTATCGTTTAATAAGGTGTTTATTTTTGTGGACAAGCATGGCATAATTGGGAAAACCTATAATAATAAACTCTTTATAGTGATCATGCAAATCAGAGATAATTATATGGTCCAGAAATATATCTTCTTTCATGGTGTGCAAATATAGGCTTGTTTCATATTTTGCAGTAGACATCTGTTAATTTCTACTCTTTGTTAATAGGGTCCTGGAGAAGTAGTCCTTTGACTTTCAGGACATCATAAACAGAAGAAGGCATTAGAAATTTTTTCAAGAGAAATTGCACAAGCAGGGCCTGCCTGGAATGGGTAAATATGCATATTTTTACAGTTAAAATATGTGCATATATTTTACAGGTATAGCTGTAAGAACCTCTTACTTTCTTATCACTGACATCAATTATAATATTCATTATTTGACCCTTCTGAACTTGGCAGTGTATGCCAATGGTCAAGCCATATTCATAGCCCTTTTGCCTTTGAATACCTTTAAACATTTGTTGCGTATATGCCCTTTCTCATAATACTTACTTAAAGTTTATCAAAAATTTTAAAACATCTTGACGTTAAGTATGGGCATATATATTTGCCCATTACGTGTATGCCAAATGATGGATTTAGGTTATAGTCCCAAACAAAGCAACCTGGTAAAGTTTATTTTGGGTTTGCTCTGCCGAAGCAGCACACCCATCCTGTGTCCCATTTCCCCCACATCAGGATCCCATTTCCCCAGAAAACGGTCTCTTCTTTCTTAGTACCCTCTGAACAGGTCTCAGGGCGACCTGTGCCATGCTACCTCCAAGCCTACAGGATTTCTTTCCTCCCTTGCTCTTGCTCTCCTCTCACAAGTGAAATAGACCTGCTGTGACCACAGGACCAGGCTTCTCAAGGCTTCAGTTTTGCTAATGCAATGAGCTCATTCATTCATTGGCACATTACATTTGAAAGGCTTTGAATTCCTACATTTTGCATATGGAGAAATTGAGGCGCAGAGAGGTGAAGTGGGTAAAATGAGAGAAAATAAGAACCTTCCTTTGGCTTCCAAGAAGAGAAGTAAAATTTTCTAGAAATGTTAGTGTCATGGGAAAAAGTTCTGTTCTATTTCCACTTTTTTCCTCATTCTCTACCAATGTTTAAAAATGGAGGGGGAAATGAATTTTGACTAGGCAAGACTTACATTTTAAAATTAAAACAAAGCAAAAATCAGTAAGTGGGACTACATTAAACTAACAAGCTTCTGCACAGGAAAGGAAATGATCAACAAAATGAGAAGGCAATCTATGGAATGGGGGAAGTTATTTGCAAGTCATATTTCTGATAAGGGGGTAATATTCAAAATATATAAGGAACTTGTACAACTCAATAAAAAAAAACGGCGCAATTAAAAAATGGGCAGAGGACTTGAATAAACATTTTCCAAAGATGACATATAAATGGCCAATAAATACATGCAAAGGGGCTCAATATCACTAACATGAGAGAAATGCAAATCAAAACCACAATGAGGTATTATCCCACACCTGTTAGAATGGGTATTCTCAAAAAGACAGGAGATAACAAATGATACAGAAAAAAAGGGAATCCTTGTGCACTGTTGGTGGGAATGTATATTGTTGCAGCCACTCTAGAAAACAGTATGGAGGTTCTTCAACAAATTAAAACCAGAACTACCATATGATCCAGCAATGCCACTTCTAGCTATATATTCCAAAATGAAATCCCTATCTCAAAGAGATATATGCACCCTCCCATGCTCATTGCAGCATTATTTACAATAGCCATGGCATGGAAACCACCTAAGTGTCCGTCAACAGACGAATAGATAAAGAAAATGTGGTTGGTATATATACACAATGGAGTATTATTCGGCCATAAAAAAGAAGGAAATCCTGTCATTTGCAACATCGTGAATGGACCTTGAGGGCATTATTAGTGAAATAATTCAGATTGAGACAGACAAATACTAAATGGTTTCATTTATATGTGAAATCTAAAAACACTGAACTTCTAGAAACAGAGACTAAAATGAAGACTGTCAGGGGCTGAGGTGTGAGGGAAATGGGGAGATGTTGGCCAAAGGGCACAAACTTTCAGTTATGGTACGAGTAAGTTCCAGGGATCTAACATACAACATGGTGACTATAGTTAACAATACTGTATTGTATACTCCAAAATGGCTATGAGGGTAGAACCTTAATATTCTCGCCACCGTAACAACAATAAAATGGTAATTATGTGAAATGAAAGATGTGCTAACTAACCTTATTGTGGTAAACGCTTCACAATATAGACATAAATCATCATATTATCCACCTTAAATTTATACAATGTTGTATGTCAGTTCCATTTCAATAAAGCTGGAAAAAATTAAAACGAGAAACACGTTATGGAAATGGAGGCAACCAAAAACCATTTCGAAGTGGTATGAACTTTGGGAAGGAGTTTAGGAATTCTGGGGATTGCTCTTAAATGTCCTCATTCCACATCCTTTTTTTTTTTTTGTCTCTTCTAGTGGAAAGTAGGGCACACGATAGTCTATTTTTCCGAGGCACAACATGGGGACAGGTCGACAAAATTTTATGTCATGCCTATTAAGAGTTTCCAGCTTTCCGCTTTCAGTATCTGTGCCTTCACTGCTCAAAGCCCACCTTCAGCAACCCAGTTCCACATCTGAGATTGCAGCACGCCATTTCAAGGTACCAAATTCTATTTAGGTGAAGCTTCTTGGTCTCAAACAGAATTCTAGCTAGTTTAAGTGGAAAGAGATTTATTGAAGGATATTAGTGGCTCCCAGAATCTTGCGAGAGCCATAGAACCCAGTTTTGGGTCTCACTCAGTCAAAAACAAACAAAACAAAACAATCAGGCAAAAAACAGTGGTTTCAAATGATGCATGAATAGATAAAAAAGATGTGATATATATATTATTATTAATATGTTCGATATTATTAGATATCAATATGTTAATATATTATATTAATTTATATATTATGTGTTAATATAATACATTATATTAATTAATATATTAATACATTATATTATATTAATTAATATATTATGTATTATTATATATTATTAATTATACATATATATGTGTGTATATATATATATATGTATATATAATGGAATAATAGCCATAAAAAAGAATGAAATCTTGCCATACATGACAACATGGGTGGGCCGTGAGGGTATTATGCTAAGTGAAATAAGCCAGACAAAGACAAATACCATACGATTTCACTTATATGTGGGATCTAAAAGCCAAACAAATGAAGAAACAAACAACAACAAAAGAGAGAAACAGACTTATAAATACAGAGAACAAACTGGTGGTTGTTGACAAAGGGGAAGGGGTGGTGATGATAACGGGTGAGGGCGATGAAGAGTTACAAATATAGTTATAAAATAAATAAGTTACAGGAATGAAAAGTACAGCATAGGGAAGGTTGTAATACACTTATCATCGCGAGCATTTCATAATGTATCTGATTGTCGAATAACTGCTGTACCCTTGAAACTAATTTAATACGATATGTCAGCTACACTTCAACTAAAAAGAAAAAAGAAAAACAGTGGTTGTAGGGAGCCTGTAGGGCACCAGGCAGGTAGGACACTAAGTGGCAGCGAGCCTACTTCATTGTCTCAGAGGAACCGCTTGGCCACACCACTGTGCTCTCCGGAAGAGACAAGCTCCTGGCATGCAGCGGCCACCTCTCGTTGCTCATTTCTCATCCTGCCTGCCAGGAACTCAGATGCCTCTGCCTGCCAGGAACTCAGGCCACCTGCCTGCACCCAACTGCAAGAAGACTGGGGAATGCTGGTGTCAAAATGAGAGAGAATGAGCCAACCTGCAGAATCTGCCACAGTTTCCTGCGTCCTTACAAATTCATTGTGAGAATTCAGGCAAGGTATTTAACCTCTCTACTAATCCATCTTCCTAATACTTAACGTGAGGATTTTGGACGCCATGAATTCCAAGAATCCTTACAGTAATACAAATCTGTCCCTGAACTAGTTAGAACTCTGGCTTCTGGTGACAGAACCTTACATGAACTAGTGAAGGTCGGTGCATGATGTTTGTTGACTCTTACAACCTAGATGTGGGAAGAGTAAGGGTGCAGTTAGCTTTAGGAGTGTCCAGCTCGTCTGGCCTCTCACTTGCTCCCCTTTCTGTGTCTGTATGTTATTCTATGAAGACCAGTTTCTTTGGGAAGCTGGAGAAGCAGCCAAGGCTTGTATCCAAACTATCCTGAAATCATAAAGGAAAAGAATTCTCTCCCAGAATCTGTTTCTAAAGTTCCGAAGGCCTTTTTAATTAGCCACGCTTGGTTTGTATGCTGACTCCTGTGGCCAGAGGAGTGGAGTCTTTAACCAGAGAAGACACCTCACACAGGTATGGCCATCAGATAATTTGTTCTGAGGCAGTCAGGCACCCAGTGTGACCAGGGCAGAGTCTAAGAGCTAGTGTGCCACAATATGTGATGTGGGATTTATTCGTTTGTTTTCATTTCAGATACTCCAAATGAAATAAAATTCAATTATTTTTGTGAATCTCCATGTTGTGTGGGGCTTGATAAGAGATATGAACACCACATATGATTCAGAATCTGCATTCAGGGAACTTAAAATTTAATG